>NC_134702.1:43742394-44342394 GCF_043290135.1 Rhipicephalus microplus | reverse complement strand
CTCCTGGAGGAGGTCACATTCATCATCCTCGACATTTCCGTATTCTGACAGCTTGAAGAGTTTTCTTATGCAGATGTGCTTCAGGCCACAAATAAATTGTGCTACATTGGGGTAGGTGTTGCAACCCTGTTTTTGCCTATAGTAGCCAAATATGTCCTCCAGAAGATCCTGTTGAAGTCAGCGTGTTAACAGGTATTCAAAATTGTAACTTTTGGAGAGGTCGTCCCGTAGTTGACAAATAGCCTAAAGTGTAATTTGCCAACCTACTATGGTTTGTGATTGACGTCTGCCAACAAAGTGCCATGATGCAATCCAGAGAAGCTGGCCTCGGAGGAAGTCAATCAGCTCTAAATCATTTTTCATTATTGCATGCCGCAGCTTTTGCGAACTTCTTTTTTTACTCGAGCTGTTCAAGGCATCGAAAATCATGTCCATACGATCACAAAATTGAGCTGTAGTGATGGCCGAGGCAGGCAGCACCTTCGCATACACCATTGCCGTGATAGCAATCGAAACTGATGCACTGAGGACCTGAGTTGCTCTGCTGACCTTCATATTAGAAAAAGGTTTCTGATGAACGTGCCGTTCAGTCAACTTTGGAGCCAATCGCAACCGCAACTCATGTGAGGATTGGTAAAGGCTTACAATGTGCGACCAGTTAACGATGTCTTCCCCAATGTATAACTGGTGTGCTTCGACATTATTGCGCGTTGTTTTAATTAAATGCAGAACATCAAAAATGTAATACACCCGCTCACCATTAACTTCAAAAAAAGGCTTTGCTACAGTCACTCTTAGTTGGTTAGCGAGACTTAAATTTGAACTGCCCTGGTCACAAATGACTGCTTTCACTGCAATATTAATGCTCCTAAGCTCCAAAATGAGTGACACCAGCAAGTTATGCATAACAGATGATGGTGTTGATGTGTGCTCTATAGTAAAAGCAACCGGTTGAACCCAGTTTCTCGAAACACCAACAAGAAGAAAAACCAGTGCTCGATCAGCGATGGTTGAAGTGCGATGAGTGCCATCATCTGTAAAACCCTGGACAACGTCTCTTGCAGCATCATAGTACAAATTCTTTTTGAGTGCTATTTCGTCGAAAACTAAAGGGCACACTCGGTCCCGTTCATTCCAAGCTTGAGTATTTGTTGATATGGAAGAAAGGATTCCTGGAATTATGCCTGGAGTCATCTTTACATTAGTTAGCCACCTCCTTAATGAACGCCGGGAGGGCAAAGAAAAATATGGAGCCAGAAATCGGTATGCTCGCGGACCTCGGAAGTTTAAGTGAAGAGCGAATTTTTTGAACCACACGGGAAACCGCTTGCCCTTGCGTTTGGGCCTCAAGCGAACATGTGCAGAAAGAAGTTTAAAAACCTCCTCGGTGACGTGCGGTCGGATAACTCCAAGGGCCTTTGAAGTCGATGACGGTGCTTGGTGAGGCTGTCTCCACAGTCTCTTGATAGTTTTCCGCTGTGCTGCTACTTTGGCTTGCAGATGTTTAATGGTTTGCTTGTACTTCATTGATGGAGACATTGTCGCTGGCACACAGGAACGCGCTGCAATAAACAAAAAAATGGATGTGAAAGCGAAGAACAACTAATCCCAAACGAGCACTTCCTCGCTCTTTCAGACCCAAGGTGCACAACTTTCTGTGGTGCAAAGTTTTCGATTCCACTACCTAAAAACAAACCATTCACAATGTTGACAATGCAAAAAAAAGGAAAATCACTGAGAGCCCACCCTTACATTTTGTAAGTGCACACATAGTGTCCTTTTGAGGATAGTTTCCTCAGAATGCCCTAAACATGAAATAGCACATTAAAAACAGCTGCAATAAAAGCATAGTCACCATTTTCTCTAGGGCACTCAGGCGCGGAGCTGTTGGCGGAGACGTCTTCTGGAGGGTCTTGTGAAGCTTGTTCAGTGCCTTGGACAGTGCTGTCGGAACAATCTTGCGAGCGGCCTGCCGAAGTCTCTATATCAATCCACTCTGGTGTTGAAGTGAACGTACAACTTACCGGTCACACAAGTTTCTTTTGTGACAGCTAAACGACTGGTCAAGGTTTTTTCCGGCAGGACGAAGTCAGCAGAAATTCTTTCACCAGCTACAAGGGAGCTGCCACCTGCAGAAGTTTGGTCAACAGTCAATTTGGGTTAAAAAAAAGAAATCGCGACACTGAACGCACCCTGTTCATCGGGGCACCTCAATGTGTGGGAGCCGCTTTTTGAAGCCTCTACCGCAGGTCCTGAAGAAATGAAATTACGACAATGTGTCAGTAAGAGGCTTAAAATAACACAAACTGAAGCTCATCCGCACCTTACAGTGCAGCTTCTGCAGTCATGTCACAGTCACTATTTGAAGCGACGCTCAGAGGACCTGCATATATGTGCAGTTGGTACAAGTTACAAAGCTTGTAGCATGGGGAAACTTAAACAGCTCTTTCAAATGCATAAATTGGCCGAACGTGGAACAAAAGAGAAGGCACCAACTAGGAAACAAGTAATTTGTGATTTTTGGAATTATCAACAGCGACAGCTTTCACTGATGAAAGGTATACATACATGTGCACTCAGGCTTGAAGATAACGTGAAATAGCCCTTTAAAGTCTTTCAAAACAAGTTGCGCAGGTCCAGAGCATCAAAAAATGACAGAAATGTAAAGCTGCTGTTAGGAAGGTAATAGCCCACAATTAACAAAATTTAAGACTTTTCAAGTGTTACTTCTACAGTGAGGTTTCTCCATCGGCTACAAAGATCTTCGCGGTTAACTGTCGCCACTGATTCAATACAAGTGGCTGCTATTGCACATATTTGAGTTTCAGTCAATCACTTACATGGTGCAGCTGGTTGCACACTGGGAACAACCATTCTTGTAAGTCTTGTGTGCCCAGGGTCCATGAAACTTTGAGCAGTAAAGTGGTCGCTACAAACCCTGTACGTTGCGTACAATAGGCTAGCCGGCTTACTCAGCATACTGCATCCATGCTTTCATCCTGCATTGGCAATGAACTATCAGCTGAAAAGGGAAGTGCTTGAATAGTGATTTTTTATTGTTACCCTCACTGAGCAAGTACGAACAGTAAGCCTAAAGACATGCAAGCTATACAAAAGCTTTAACACACCTGCCGTCCCATGGTATGCGGAAGAAACTCGTCCCAGGCTTCTTGTGGGTTCTGCCATTGTTGAAGCACCACGATACACAGCAGTAGCTGCCGTAGCTTGGACCGCCGGACGGCATGACATCAGCGCGGTCTGAAAATGTTAGTAAGTGGATGCTTCGCTGTCAAATTACGAAAAAGATGTGTGCACGTCATAAGTGTACCAGCAAACACCTTTGAATGATTAGCTAATCGATGCAAAATACAAAACCAGTGATACATCTCTGACCCATAAAACTCTGACTTACAAAGATAGACGTCAAGACCACGTACAAATCTCTTCAGAAGTTTCCAGGCCGCTATCCCTTGTAATGCAATGGTATCGCGGCCTGGGAACATTAGAACACCTTCGTGCGTACGCAGTATCAGCAGTACATTGGGAAGAAAAATCGTAGTTAAAATTTGTGCGGTAAAATTATATTGGAAACGTCAAAAAAATTTGTGGGCAGCTTGCACTAGTGGCACAAGGCTAGCGAAGGAACGAAGATGATGGCCATTTGGCTAGTCCAGATTTGTCTCCGGCACACCAAGAATTATTCGTGTTCCGAGCCTTCGGGAAACGCGTCGTGAAGCATGCGAGGCCCAGCGAATGCTTCTCAATATTTTGCACCGAGCCACCGAGCCTATGACCTAGCTGCCCAGCTATGTTCAGCGCACAGACGCTCGCGTCCGTGGCAGACGCAGCACGCGTCGCCTCGGCTTGACGCCGTGCCGCCTTTGCTATACTGCATACGTTGCACAATGTTCCCGTCTAGCCGCCGCATAGAGCCGCAAACTTTCTTTTTAGCGAACCTCCCCGTCCTTACAAGCTTCAGAAAAATGTTACAACTGCGTGAATGAGACGCCACGTAAGAAACAAACTCGCACACACGAAGCGCAACGTGTGTGTGTGCATGTTCCTATGATTGTTGCATGGTGTCTTATTCGCGCAGGTGTAACCGTTTTCTGAAAAAAAAAATGACCCAACAAGCCCAACAACATGTCATTCAACAAGCTTCGCTTGAAAACGTGCCTCACCTGTTATCTCACGCACGAAAACGCCGACGCAGCCGACGTTGACGAAAGCGACGAAAGCTTTTCGCTGTCAGTCATGCATGGGCTTGTCGCTTGGTGCATGGTGTTTACGACAGTACGGCTGAAGAAAAATAATCGGGTAAGGTGTGTTGAATAAATTGTTTTTATGTATAAACAACATACCAGATTTGGGCGTATAATTATTATTTTGTAAAAACAATTTTGTGGCATTGATTATAACTTTTTTTTGCGCTTGCGTCCTCTGACGTTTGGTGAGAGCACTAGTTCGTTACGTAGTCGTGACGCACTTTTTGAGGCCAGGTTTCGCGGAGTGTCCTCTCTTGTATTTTCCTTTCTCTATGTCCACACCGTCACAAAGCTCGGGACGGCTTCAAGCTCTCCCATAGTAGAGTACCCTGTGCTCTAAAATGTTACCCCCTTTTTCTAACCCCCCCCCCCTGGACGAAGAGAAAGTGATCCTGTTAAATGAATTGGCAGATGCTTTGGCACGAGCATCACTCGATGGACCAGTAATTTCAGTACTTCCCGAGTTAGAATACTTATCAGGGGTTAGATATAGGAAATTCGCTATTTTTACAGATAGTTTAGAAAATATCACACAATGGACAGATTATCAGCATCTCAAATTTCCATGGAAAGCCCAGTGGAGTCCGTCAAAAAACTTGAAATTATAATTTCTAGATTCCGGTGCCGTGTCCCCCCATTAAATTTTTATTTACACAGAGCTGGTCTGACACTTTCCCCCCTTTGTCCGTTCTGCGAAGAATCAGAAACAATTGAAGATTATTTTGGCTCATGTCGTAACTATGCATTAATTAGGAAACGACTTTTAGATATTCCATTTGCGAAGCTAGGTTTAAATTTAACCGCAGAAAATGTTCTAAGTTTTGGTGCCTATGTTTTGGGAAATTGCCACAGAGATGCATTCGATGCGGTGTGTAATTTTATTCAAGACTCTAAACGTTTTTCAACATAAAGCCCTCGTTAACAAATACTAAAAAACACGGGTCGAAAAGTAATTTTCTATTCTGGATAAATCCGTGACATACCAAATTAATCGGGTTTGGCAAAACCAGCTGTCTGGTCGGCTCCCAAAATCAAGTTGTAGCTATTAGTGTCTACTTTGTTATTGATTTTTCTCTCACTATCTAAATCTTTAGTTTATTTCTTTTTTTTCCAACATACTGTCTTAACTATACAACTCCCCCCCCCCCCTTTTTTTTCGTTGTAAGCAATAATGGAGTTATCGTTCATATGAGACTATTTGTTCTCTTGGCCAATCCCCCAGAGTGGGTACGAGCCATGGATTAAAGAATACAAACAAACAAACAAACGCCCCTGCGTGTTCCACGTGAGGGACGTCCTCCTCATCTTGTCATGGCGCCATCGACGTCGTGGACGCCTTCGAAGGCGCAGGCGTTCGACGTTTCTGTCCCTGCGGGGACTAGGCCGGAGACCATCGTCGACGCGACGGCCTCAATAGTTGGCCTCTCAGAGGTACACTGCGTTCCGCACATAGGAGGCACGAAATTTCCAGTAACTGTCAAGAGAATGGCTTCCATGACTCTCATCGTCGACGCTGGCTACCTGACCATCGGTGGCGAGCGTATTCCTGTCGTTCCCGTCGGCCCACAGGTAACTAACGTCGCCTGCCTGTTTTTACCAGCCTTCATCTCCAACGAGGTACTCGTCCAGGCTTTGTCCCCATACGGCAAGGTATTGACTGTGACCGCTGGATTCATGAGCGTAAGACGCGGTGTTCTCACAGACACACGCTTTGTCCGGATGGAAATGAGTCCCAAAAATCGCGCCCCTAACTATCTTCGCGTTTCTGGTCATCGAGTCACCTTCGACTACCACGGTCTGCAACGTGTTTGTCGTCGGTGTGGCTCTAGTGGTCATTGTCGAGCGCAGTGCACAGCACCGTTCTGTGGTCGCTGTGGTGTGCACGGACACGAAAGCGAGGGTTGCGACCGCACCTGCCGACGTTGTTGAGATAACCACCCTACCACCGTCTGCCCTGTGCGTCGTTCATATTCTGATGCTACTGCGGTGACCTTTCCTGCCCGACCGTTCGTGTCACCAACGTCAACAGATGAACGGGAACCCGGAGCTGCACTAGAACGCCAGAATCCGATTCTGAGATGCTACATTAAACGACGAAGTGTGCAGCTTGACCAACCCGAGCGCGCAACGTTTGATATTTGGGGTTTAACGTCCCAAAACCACCATATGATTATGAGAGACGCCGTAGTGGAGGGCTCCGGAAATTTAGACCACCTGGGGTTTGTGCACCCAAATCTGAGCACACGGGCCTACAACATTTCCGCCTCCACCGGAAATGCAGCCGCTGCAGCCGGGATATGAACCCGCGACCTGCGGGTCAGCAGCCGAGTACCTTGGCCACTATAGACCACCGCGGAGCGCGCAACGTTTGCCAATCTCAGTGATAGGAACAGCCACCGCGGTTGACCTCGCGTCTGTCCCAGGCAAACATGCCGTGCCATGTTCGACGTCGGCGCGAGCCGAGAAAGAAACGCTGGTAGGCACCGAGGCACCGCGGACTCATCGTTAAACCTAGCAGCTGAGTGCTCAGTAGACGCCGACGTTGTGAGATTTACGGGCGCTGGTGTCTCACCAGGTGCAGAATTGAAACCGAATGAGCAAAGCCCATTGGCTCATTCCGAAAGCCAGGCTCGCGATTTCCTTGAACAAGTAGCAAGACGCCATGGGAGTTCTTTACTGACGCGTCTCGACAAGCAATCCGTGATCAAGGTCGTTGGAGGCGGCGACACCGTTTATGTTGCAGCCCTACCACCATCTGATTCGCCAGACAGCAGCTTCAGCCTCGAAGTCGACAGTAGCATCGGACTCTTCTAGCCTAGGCGGATGTGACATGGAAATGCAAGCCCCGCGAGAGGTCAAGCGTGCTCACAAGTCTGGCAGCAGCTCAGACGGCACCCAAGATAGCCGCTCCAAGTCCCAGCAACCGAAGAAACCTCAACACTCTTCTAGAGGGTCGAATTGTGCTGTGTGGTGTATGTACTCCAGTGCCCCCGAACAGATCCCCGGGGTACCGAATCGAAAAACACGACCAGGTAAGTCACCCATATTCATTTCAATATGGCTGACACCATGAAAATAATTTCTTCAAATGTTCAGGGGTTCCCTAAACCAGTAAAGCAAGCCGAGGTTATCAGCACAGTCCGCGCAGAACATTGTGTTTACAAGAAACTAATTTGTTCGATTGGCCACGTTCGTGCATTCAAACGCGCATTTAATTTAGACTGTTATTTTTCTTTCGCGACATCTCGCTTCTGTGGAGTTGGAATTATTATTTTTAACCGCGCTCTTCTGGCCACACTCCCTCGACTACAGCGCACGTTATCTCAACTAACGGATCTCGTCAGGCGAATCACGAACCGCAGAAGCGGCCTTAAAGAGCAAGACACACTGCGCGTTGTGCAAGCTCTCCTCAGCAGTCGAATAACCTATGGCACTCCATACCTCACCCTGAAGAACGCAGAGGTAGAGAAGCTGAACATCATGATTCGTAAGGCCACCAAAATTGCTTTAGGGCTCCCATTCACGGCATTCATTGCGAAACTACTGAAAATGGGCGTGCACAATACCTGGCAGGAACTATCCGATGCCCACAGGGTTAGCCAGCTAGAACGACTGAAGCTGTCGCCCACTGGAAGATTAGTGCTACAACGGCTGAACTATAGCGAAACCTTTATAGGCGACACAGACGCGGACCGAAAAGAATGGATTCCGCCAAACATCCGCGAATCTTTCTGTATTGCACGAATCCCCCGAAATATGCACACCACACATCACAAGGAAAGAAGGCAGGCACTAGTGAATGCTCTACGACGAAATCACAGCCAAGATCCAGACGCCAGATATACAGACGCAGCCAAGTATCCTGGTAGAGACGCCTACGCTTTGAGCGTCGTTGATACTCGGGGCGTAGAGCTCGCATCTGCCACAGTACGCACCCGAAGCCCAGAAACTGCAGAGGAGGCGACAATTGCCCTAGCTACCACAACGTGCTTGGATGCAGCTGTGGTATTCACAGACTCTCAAGCAGCCATGCGAAACTACAGCAAAGGTCGTGTGTCTACCCAAGCAATTCAGATATTGAAGCGCCGAAGCACTCCGATGCCGTTCACCTGTGTGACATGGGTTCCTGGACACGAGGGGCTGGAGGGAAACGAGGCGGCTCATGCCGCGGCCCGCGATCACGCCTACCGGGCCACCCCTTCCCGCTTTCTAGACGCCAGGACTGTGTCCGTGGAGGCTGAGTCGTTACTTAAGACTTACTCTGCAGTACTGCAACACCATAGGCTGACGCGCAGAGAGTATCCGCCACCACACACGAAGCTCAACAAAGGGGACAGCGCATACTGAGAAGACTGCAGAGCAACACGTACACACACGGCATACTAATGCACCGATTGTACCCGACATTACACGAATATGTTTGCCCGATTGCCGCCGTACCTGACACGTTGGCCCACTTGATCCTCGAGTGTCCATGCAATAAAAATACAGATCTATCGCCTCCGCCGAACACCATTGATGCTGGTAAAGAAAACGAACACCTTCTCGAAACGTGAAAGGCCAAGCTCGCCTTGGAGGACCTGGACCAAAAACGACATCTCGTCGCCAGGGCCAAGGAGGCAGCGAAGGCCAGAGGGTCCCTGGAATGAGGAGACCTCCCACCTGAAATGAACGCGGAACCTACACCGCTACACCATTTCGAAAATAAACGTTTATTCCTCCTCCTCCTCCTTCTGCACAATCATCATGTTTTTATGACGGGATTGGACGGGTATTGGCTTTTGACTGCGTCCTATTATCCTTCAAGCGGCGCGTTTTGCGTATTTATGGGCCAGATCAAGCAGCGATGTCTAACGATTTTTTCCGTGACCTGGACGTGTATTTTCTAGGCGGTCGTCATGTCATCATACTCACTCAAGATTTTATTTGTGTATTAGACATGCGAGCTGACGTGCAAGGTCCAGGATGGGTCGCACTGATTGGAAGGCGCGAGAGCTACGTCGCCTGGTGCAACATTTCTCTTTGATAGATACGTACAGAATAGTGCATGGAGCACAGTATGCCTGGACTTGGCGGCGAAGCACGTCATCTAGTCGGTTGGATCGTTTCTATGTGCCGAGAGCGCAAGCTTCTTACGTGTCGCACTCTGATGTAGTAACATTACCATCATCCCCTGTTTATATATCAGACCACCGACCAGTGACGCTCGAGGCTTACTTTCCCTTTTCATCATCAGTGAGACCTTTTCATCTTGACATCCGCATTTTGCACGACGTGCGTTCACGCTCCAGTTTATCTAGAGTCTTGCGTGCCTCTTTTTTTGTGTGCGGTTGTGGGACGCACTCAAGACACAGTGGCGTTTACACTGATCAGTAGCAGGGCGGGCCCTTAAACGACGTATACGTCCGAAGAACTAGCGGACACTGCCACAAAGCTGCGTATTGCTCTTCGGGTTGATCGGCTAACTTCCTTGATGCGCGCATGGCAGCGAGAGTTAAGGGGTCGTTTTCAACGCCTTATTGCAGCTTCGTCGTTGACGGCGGCTGCTTGGCGTTGCAGACGTAATCCATATGCCCAACCTGAGGTTCTACGCTTTGAGAAAAGCTCGCTTCTCAACCCATCGAGTCGACTAAGAACTCCGGCTGCTAGATCCTTACACACTGCGTTGCCGCCGACACGTGATGAATCAGTTTTCTTAGATCACTTTGCCAACATGGCTCGCACGACAATGTCATCACATCGCGGTACCACCGAGACAGCCACAATGATAAGTAGGCTCCCTCAAATTTCATCAGAAGTAGCTGAACAAGTTTTCACAAGTCCGTCAGCTGACGAAGTGAAAAAGGCACTGTCTTCCATGAAGCGTGGCTCGGCCCCCGGGCCGGACGGGTTGCCTGTTGAGTTTTATTTAACGTTTTGGGACGACATTGGTGCTCTTTTCACCTCTGTTATTTGCCGCTGTTTTGAGAACTTTGATTTCCCTGATTGCTTTCGGCATGGTCGAATTGATTTAATACCTTAACATGACCCATCGTCGGTTCAATCAGAGGAGTGGAGATCAATAACGCTCCTCAACGTTGATTACAAAACTTTCACGGCAGTTATCTTTCGGCGTTTGAGAAGCCCGATGCTTTTCTTAATAGGTCATCATCAGGCGTGCTCTATTCCTGGAAGAGAAATCCATAGTATCTCCTTTGTTACGCGTGATATAGTTGCGTACACGTTAACAAGATCAGCTCGGGGACTCTTGGTTTCACTTGACCAGGAAAAGGCATTCGATCGCCTCGAACATAGCTTAATATTTAGCGTAATGGCAGCATTTGACTTCTCGCAAAACTTCGTTGAGCTTCTCAGAAACGCGTACCGAAATATACGCAGCACGTTGTTTCTTGATGGTTTAGAGAGTGCGCCATTTCCTGTTACCCGTGGTGTTCGCCAAGGGTGTCCTTTATCCCCTGCACGTTTTGTACTCAGCCTCGAACCATTCCTTCAATCGCTAATCGCTGACCCTTACGTTAGAGGCCTTCCTCTTCCAGGTAGTGGTACCGTGACGGTGACAGCATTTGCTGGTGACATCACGTTGTATTTGAAGAATGAGTACAGTTTATTCCGTAGCCTACGACTTTTTGCTGCGTATTGCACGATTTCAGATGCTGCGTTAAATTTTTCAAAATGTCGATATTTATACATTGGTTCCCAGACACCTGCCTAAGTCCCTTTTTTGGTCGTCAAAAAAGTGACTCAATTCGCATTTTGGGGCTTGATTATACTTGCTACGGCATATCAGCCTCCTTGTGGAATTCAGTAGTCGATGATGTAAAACGACACGTCCGGGAAACACAAGAGTATGATTTACCGATGCTCGAAAGAAGGTATTTAGCACAGGCGGTGTTTTGCGGCCGTGCATGGTACATATCTCATGTATTACAGCCCACATTACGAATAACTAGGTCGTTGCAATCCCTCATTGGCTCACTTTTCTGATAGGGTGGAACAGAGGAGCTGGTTTGCCGAGCAGCCTTTGGGCTACCGAGAAACTGCGGTGGATTCGCATTCCCATCCATCTCTGTTCGCTACCGGCTGCTTGCCCTACGATTCTTGCTTCGGTTGTTGCATGTTGATCAGTGCCCCGCGCGTGATCTTGCCTGCTATTTCTTAGGCACCAAGATACGCTATTTACTACCAGATGCACGGCTTAATTCTGCACCGCAAACACTTAACGTGCCTGCATTTTACTCAACGGCAGTAGCATTTTATCGACACGCGCAGCAGGTTTGTCCCGGTGTGGACATTCTCGAAAGCCGCATTATAGATACAACGGCGGCACTTCTGCTTCCTCTGATTTCTCCAGCCTGTCTGGCACGATCGAGACATGTCTCGTGGAGCGCGATAACGGCATCGTTTTCGCCTGGTCACCTCCGCGACTTCATGTGGCATCTTGGATGGAGAGTATTCCGAACACGGCACCGACTCGAGAAGTGGGGCATGGTCCCACCTTCCACTTGTCCTAACTGCCCATTACAGGAGTCTAACCGGCATATGCTGCAGCAATGCTTTGTTGCAAAGGCGTTTTGGAAGTCCGTTAACGCTAGTTTTCGTGGCCTAGGTGTTAATCGCTTTGTCACATCTGGTCGCTGCTCGTGTAGTCGCTTTGCACGCCTTCTAATAGCTGCGGGCGAAGCTCCTTATAGCGGCACCCGTTCGTCCCTCGTAGTCGTAGTAGTAGTGTGTAACGAGTCTTGCATTTTGACCTCCAAGGTGGTGCCGGTGGGAGATCTCTTCTGTGCATTGTTGAACAATAAAAAAAATCGCAGCGTGCTCTTTAACTAAACGTCGAATTCTCCTGTCTCTCCCCCTTAGCAGCCATTGGCATGTACACTGAGCACTATCTGACAAGAAAAGGTTGCTACGTTATACTCGCTGGGCATAACCTCCTTGGTTTAAAAAAAGTTTAGCGAGCGTTGGGCCGCAGTGCCATAAATACAGTGAACTAGTATATACCATGAACTCGAGGTCGTTAAAGGTGGGAAGTAGACACGAAGTGCAAGCCGTAAGAAAGTGTGCGTGTGCCTCCTCTCATTCAGTCCTTGGAATGTCCGTTGGATGACGGTGCTTCTATATGAGGAATATATGATGAAAAGATGTGAGGTGGTAGTACCTGGAGTGTTGAATAGGTGGACGAACGGACACACAGACAGATGCATAGACGGACGCACGGATCGCTGCACGGGCGGACGGACGCATGGACGGATGCAGGAGCGGATGCATGGACGAACGCAGGGACAGACGCACAGATGGACGTGCGGACGCACGAACAGACGCACGCACGGACGGGTGGATGGACGCACGGGCGGCCACACAGACGCACGCATGGACGGACGAAAGCAAAAACGCATGGACGGAGGGATGCTTCGCCCCACTCCCCATCATTCACTCCGTAGATATGCTGCCATTTTTTTTTTTGTGGCATAACAGGTGCGAGGCTGTTCCGGCAGGTCATTGTCGTCGTGCTCTCTTTCCGATTCGGGAACGCTTATACTCTGAACTTTTATCGTTTCTGTCAGAGGAATTGTTCTTCCTTGGGGAGGAAGAATTTCTGCGGCAACTGTGGTGCCGCTTTCTGTTCGTAGTTGACAGACGTGTTGGATTAGTTTTCCACCTGGCCTGGTTCCTATAGCCAGGTCACCTGTCATTGTCTGATGAGTCCATGTAATCCGTATGTGTTTACTATTTATATCTGTTTGTGTGTGCCCCGTATGGGTGTGAGTTGTACATATGCACTTCATTATAACGCTGTAAATTCTGTAAATTTCGCGAATCTTTATACCTGTTGTATATACTTGCTAAGATCTTCACTAAGTGTTGTAAATTTTGTACATATATCATCATGTACATTGTTGATATTGTGATTAGCGTATATATGTAGTGTATGTAGTCAATAATAACATAAATTAGGGACACCCTACGGACTTGGACACTTTTGTTTAAATGTGTCATGTAAGTCGTGCTTTGTCATTTGCTTTTTATTGTGCTTGTTGTGTAGACGCTCGTTTTATAGGTTTGTTGCGTCCCATGATAGCATAAACTTTTTCTAAAAAAATAAAACACTTGGACCATTTTCGTTATCAGGGCCTCATCAAGTGTGAGAGGCCCACGGGACTGTTTTACGCTCTTCCATAGTAGAGCACCTAGTACTCTAAATCGTTACTCATTTTTCCTAAACGCACAATGGTACAAATCGGCACAGCTCACTGCTCTCCCATAGTTGCGAATGAAGTAGTCGGAAACGTTAAGCACTTTTAAATGCGCAGCGTTTCTTAGCGAACTTCAGCGACATTGAGCGTATCCATCCATCCATCCATCCATCCATCCATCCATCCATCCATCCATCCATCCATCCATCCATCCATCCATCCATCCGTCCGTCCGTCCGTCCGTCCGTCCGTCCGTCCGTCCGTCCGTCCGTCCGTCCGTCCGTCCGTCCGTCCGTCCATCCATCCGTCCGTCCGTCCGTCCTTCCATCCATCCATCCATCCATCCATCCATCCATCCATCCATCCATCCATCCATCCATCCATCCATCCATCCATCCGTCCGTCCGTCCGTCCGTCCGTCCGTCCACGTTTGGGTGCTCTCGTGGTCACCCCCTTAACTTGGCGTGAACCAAAATTAGCATGGGAGGGTAAGATGGTTTGACGAATATGGCGCACTGGTTAAGACATGAATAATGCCACAATTCCATCGCGTACGTCTTCAAACACTTCCCGTCAGACGGTGGCACATACTCACGGGCGGGTATGTACCGTTGGTAAGCGCGTATGTGCCACAGGGGACAGACACTTAGTATCTACCTAGAAAGGACAAGAACACACATGGCAATTTTAACGCGTGAGCGTTAAGCAATACCCAGCATCGGTAGCGTCGACCCAAGGAAGGCATAGAATAAATGTCAGTGTTGAGAAAAACCTGACATAGGCATCGTTGACACCCCAACGAATGCAAAAAATAAATTTCAGGGTCCCAGCAGTAGTCAAACCCAAGCATTCTGCGTGGCAGTCAAGCATTCTGCCACAGAGCTACGCCAGGTATCGCAACTACTTTTCAAGTAGACGCTATAGTATTCGTGAAACGTCAATAGTGGCTGCAGTGCTGCCTACCCATTTTATAAACATTGCATATGTACTCCTTTGATACAGTCGTCACGTCGGGTTAACGTCAATTGTGCTTAGGTGTCATGCGCTGCAGTTGATTTATGTATAGTATCCAGGGGCAACGTCTTCGCCAGCATCAGCGCTTCATATCAGATTCTGGTGTTGCTAATGCGCATGTTCCAGTTGACATCCTTGCGCAAGTGCAAAAAACGGGTTACATAAACATCTGCAACTATTCACAACATATGTCTGTGCGTGACAAATTTGCACATATATATCGCGTTAATTCATGACGTGTCGCTCAATGAAAAATTTTGCAACACGGTCACCTTCCCTCCGCATGGTTCGCATAACGTCAATTGCCAGGCAAGTGGGATCTGCCGAATTTTTTCTGAACCCACTCAAAATAGACGCTTTTCTTGAAGACAACCCATTATGAGGGATTGGCAAAGGATGAGATATATATGTTAGACGTTTTGAATACAGTTAGGCGAAGGAATATCAACGTGCACATGCAATGTAGAAGCTCCGACACAATGATTTTTACCCATTCAAATTCCAACATTGTAGCCGTTATCGGCAATGGAAAAACTAAAGGGGTAGAAAAGCATCAAAGCATATCCTCGGAGTGAATGCTGGGGCGAAGCGTCCGTCCATCCGTCTGTCTGTCTCATGTGCTGTCCATTGTTATGCCAGCGAGTCCTCGTCAAACGTCCGTGCCTCTGAAAAAGGCAATCTGGGTCAAGGCCAGCCCGCAGTCCGCCTGGCGCGAACAACTCAACGGCGTAAACACGCGCGTCGCATCTCTGGCCCACGTGCAGTGAGTCAGCAGCGCACGTGACAGCGAGCCGGCGTCTTCGTGTCTGGGGGTCTGACGTGGCCCAGCGGCGACCCCATTGGAGGAATCTGCCCTGACGACCAGCGGCGCTTCTGATTGGACATTTTGGTTGGACCCAGTGCATATAAAAAAAAGCCCTGCGGCGTGTCGCGATCGGCGGTTCTATGTGAGAGGAGTCCCCGTGTCGGAGAGCAGACATGTGTGTGAGTCGGCGGTCTTAGGCGAAAAGCTGACCTATGTGTTAGAGAGGAGAGCTCGGCTCTTCGAGTCTCTGTCGGCCCCAGTGCCGAAATTGTAACGCCTCTGTATATATGCTGTACATAAACCTTGTTTAACTCACCGTCGTCTCGTCCGCTCGTCTTATCAGCTCTGCGCAGAAGCAGTCGCGAGCTGAGAAACATACACTACCAAACGACTGGTGACCTTCCCGGCGGAGTTGAAAGCAGTGGCGCCTTCGGGACCGTGTTGGCGTCGCCGTCTTTCGCAACAGTGGAGGTCAGCGGTGGGATTTCGGAGGTGGCTTTCGCAACAGTGGTTGGCAGCTGCGGGATCGGCCGGCGTCAGCGACATCGATGCGGTGAGTGCCTGATGTTTTCCCCTCAGTTCACCAGACTACTCTAGCTCAGGTTGTAGTAGTTTAGAGAAAGGCTGTGTGAAGCATTAGAGTGAGCTTTGATCGTTTCAAGCAAAGTCGAAGTGCTTTGAAACCAAAGTTAATGCGGAGGGGGTAAACACGGGAGAGTGAAAAATTGTTTGCGCGTCTTGCTAGTTGACTTATAGTGGGTACGGCAAGTAAATTGTTAACAGGGGCAAACAGCAAGAGGCTAGTGTGAACGATGGAGAACCTTAAAGTGAAGGAACTCATCGAAATTTGTGAGGAACTCGGCATTACTTTGGGCCGTGCGAAACGAAAGCAAGCGATCCTTGAGATCATGAAGGATGAGGGAGTGTCAGCTGAGGAAGTTGATGAGGCCTGGGTGGATATTAAAGCACGCCGTGAGGAGGCTGAAAGGCGAGAAGTAGAAGCTCGCAAAGAAGCTGAAAGGCGCGAAGCTCGCGAAGAAGCTGAAAGGCGCGAAGCTCGCAAAGAAGCTGAAAGGCGCGAAGCTCGCGAAGAAGCTGAAAGGCGCGAAGCTCGCGAACGTGAAGAAGCTGAAAGGCGCGAACGTCGCGAGGAGGCCGAGAGACAGGAGCGTCTCGAGTTGAAACGACTAGAATTGGCAATCCTACAGTGTTCGCAGGCGCCTAGCGTAGCTTCTCCAACAGTTCAGGTCAGCGGTTTTAGAATTCGGGACCAACTGCCACCGTTCGTAGTAGGCGAGGACATGGCGAAGTATCTCGTCAAGTTTGAACACGTCTGTGAGCGAAACGCTTTGGAGCGGTCTCTTTGGGCGCAGAACCTGATAGCTCTTCTTCCCGGCGAAGTGTCCGACGCGATAACTTGCTTGTCGAGGGAAGCGTTTGAGAGCTATGACGAGGTTAAGGAAGTGCTCTTGAGACGTTATAAGTTGTCACCCGAGGCTTTCAGGCAAAGGTTCCGGTATGCTGAAAAGGGGAATGAGTCACACATTGACTTCGCGTTTCGGCTTAAGGCCGATTTAATTGAATGGCTCAAGGGCGAAGGTGTTTATGACGACCGCGATAAAGTGGTGGAATGCGTTGCATTGGAGCAATTCTACCGCTGCATCGAGGATAATGTCAGGCTTTGGCTGCAGGACAGACTTGGTGAAGTACAGCTAAACAAGGCAGCAGAGTTAGCTGAGGAGTATTATACTCGCCGAAAGTTGCACAGCAGGGCAGTGCGCGTTGAAAAGAATGAGAGAAAAGAGGGCTTTTCAAAGAAACCTGATCAACGGAGACCCGCTCCGCACCGTAATTTCAAGAAGGACCCGTCTCTTACGAAGGACAGTGTAGGGGAAGGGCAAACAGAAGCGGAGAAATCGAGTGAGGTTTCTACCACACAGGCATTTGAATCGGAATACAAACGTAAGCCGCTAATCTGCTACAACTGCAAAAAGGAAGGGCACATCGCGAGAAACTGTCAGGAAAAGTTTGCCTTCGCAACAATCCGCGAATCAGAAAAAAACATGCGGTTGTTGGAGCCGTATCTCCAAGAAATTAGGGTGAATGAGAAAACGTGCCGAGCACTTAGAGACTCAGCGGCAACCATGGACGTTGTCCATCCTTCATTGGTGTCTCCGGATGACTTTACAGGAGAATGCTCGTGGATCAGGCAAGTCGCCGAGGAGCAGAGTGTTCGCTTACCAATTGCCACGGTTGTCATTGAAGGCCCGTTCGGTGAGCTTCGCACCGAAGCGGCTGTGTCTGCCGCGCTAAATGATCGTTTTCCTTATCTTTTCTCCAACAACTCGGAGCGGCTTCTCAAAGAGCAGGGCAAATCGTTCTTCCCCAACTTAGCGTGCATGGCCCTCACGCGATCGCAAGCGCGGAAGCTTGACCTTGTTCCATGCGGTGAACTCTCAAGTGACCTTGTCGGCGGGTCGACGGAACCCCAGAAAGAAAATTTTCCGCGGGAGTCATGGGAGCAGTCACGCGAGCGGCCCGTCGCCGAACCGACCGGCGCGGTTTCCGTAGAAAGGGGAGACGACATGGCGCCATTGAGTCAGAGCGAGAGGGTTGCAACGCTCTCGCCTGTAGCGGAAAGTTGGAGCGAGCTGCCGAGAGTTGATCGAGAGACGCTCATTCGAGAGCAGCGTGAGGATCTCTCGATTGAAGCGCTAGTGGAAAGCCAAATTGAAGCGCTAGTGGAAAGCCAGAAAAACGCGGCAAAAGTGCTGTCGAAGGAGCACTACGAGGAATCGGTGAAGAAGCGTGCTTTTGAAGTAGGGAGTCAGGTAATGCTGCTGCAGCCATCCAAAAGGAACAAGCTTGAGGTTGATTGGGAAGGGCCCGCCAAAGTATTATCGAAGCCTTGCGATACAAATTATGAGGTGCAAGTAGGAAGGCGGCAGAACAAAATTTACAACTTGATGAAACCCAATGTTCAACATCAAGCGGTCGTAAATCAGCTGTTGAATGCTTCAGAGGAAGAGGGAGCAGAAATTTGGAGTTCTAGTGATGTAATCAAAGGGGGATCGAAAGTAATCTGGGAACAGTTGAACCTAGAGCCTAGCTTAAGTGAAGGAGGACCTGAGAAAGAGGACCTGAGAAAGATTGGTTCCGAGTTTGGAGACGTGTTTTCGGACCGCCCCGGAAACACGAGGGTGATCGAACACGATATCGAGCTAAGCGGTGAGGAGTCAATCCGTAGCAAGCCGTATCGTTGTTCCCCTGTGCAACGTCGAAAGTGTGAGCAGCTCTTGGTGCCGCATAGGTATCGTCGCCTAAAAGTGGCCGGTTACTGAAGTGGAGCATGTTGCTCCACAGCGCAACTTTGACGTTCGCTATCAAAAAAAAAAGGAAAGCTAAACGCTAATGCAGGTGCATTGAGCAGTGCGTTCTAGCTAGTACCTTCTCAACCTTTCGGTTTCTGGCTGGCGATTCGGGGCAAAATTTTGACCTCATCACGACCTGGGCTGAGCGCTCTCGTTCAGAGTGATCTCAAGGGGCCAACTTTATGTGGTATTCTAATTCGTTGCGTTGTTGTAATTGTGAAAAATTCAAGTTCTTACTTTTAAGAGTCTTGTGTCCCACATGTGCCTCTTGATGTAGAGGGAACGAAATTCCGATAGACACGTAGATAGGTATATGTTGTACTATACTTTGTCTGGTGTTCTGTCGGGTGACCGAGGGCACTTGCGTGTGTCGTGTGTTGTCTGTTGTCGATCCGTTCTTGGCAAGTTGCAGAACCATCGACAGGTGCTGAAACCGAAGGTGGTCAGAAGAGACGAGTGAAGCTGGTCGACAAGTTGTGGCGACAAGCCAGTGGAGCTGGGATCCGTCGTCAAAAATGGGATGTGTTTCCGGAACAGTCTGGAGCTGTATTCTCCCCATGGCCCTGGAGGCGAACCTGGAGGGACCTGGCGAACGAGCGCACCCGACATCCGAGCCCCGTGGAAGCAGCTCGTCTTTCCGGTGCATTGTCTGGCGGCGGGGGTGCTATTATGCCAGCGAGTCCTCGTCAAACGTCCGTGCCTCTGAAAAAGGCAATCTGGGTCAAGGCCAGCCCGCAGTCCGCCTGGCGCGAACAACTCAACGGCGTAAACACGCGCGTAGCATCTCTGGCCCACGTGCAGTGAGTCAGCAGCGCACGTGACAGCGAGCCGGCGTCTTCGTGTCTGGGGGTCTGACGTGGCCCAGCGGCGACCCCATTGGAGGAATCTGCCCTGACGACCAGCGGCGCTTCTGATTGGACATTTTGGTTGGACCCAGTGCATATAAAAAAAAAGCCCTGCGGCGTGTCGCGATCGGCGGTTCTATGTGAGAGGAGTCCCCGTGTCGGAGAGCCGACATGTGTGTGAGTCGGCGGTCTTAGGCGAAAAGCTGACCTATGTGTTAGAGAGGAGAGCTCGGCTCTTCGAGTCTCTGTCGGCCCCAGTGCCGAAATTGTAACGCCTCTGTATATATGCTGTACATAAACCTTGTTTAACTCACCGTCGTCTCGTCCGCTCGTCTTATCAGCTCTGCGCAGAAGCTGTCGCGAGCTGAGAAACATACGCTACCAAACGGCTGGTGACCTTCCCAGCGGAGTTGAAAGCAGTGGCGCCTTCGGGACCGTGTTGGCGTCGCCGTCTTTCGCAACACCATCTAATGAACACTCCAAGTACCGCCATCTCGAAAATTTCGTCATATAAAAGTACTTATTACTAGCATGCGCTGCCCACGTCAGCCTTACGAGGCGAGAGAGGGGGGGGGAGCGACAATTGGCACGAGACGCGGGCGAGCGCAGTTAGGTGTGGACAGCGCCGCCGACATCGGATCCGCGACCTCGTGCGAGTGAGAAATCCTCCGCATTTAAAAGTCATCTTCGATGTTTTTAACGAGAACATTACTCCAATAATAAAAAGAAATGGAAGTACGCATTCGTTTTGTTTTGTGAAGGTAACTATTGATACGGTATCACCATCGTTCGTGTGGCTCAAGCCGAGGGCCGAAGGAACAAAAACCTCTGGGAAGCTCACCACCGAATTAGCGAACGGGATAACAAGTATTTTTCTTGGTAATCTGCCTCAGCGACATGACTGAAAATAGGGCTATATTAATTTCACGTCTAAACAAAATTGCGTTGGGGTGGCAGCGCCAGAGCAGCCCTGTGAGAATAAATAGATTTAACGAGAACAAGTTAGCGCTGTGTGCGTGTGCATCTCTCCTTTGTGTATGTCCTTGTCGTGGTGCGCTATACCAGTGAAAATGATGAATCTCATCCAACTAGCCCGGCAACGTGCCTTGGCAGAGAACACAAAACATCATAATCTAGTTATTATGACTTCAAATTAAATGTCTAATTTGACACAGCTGGCTTTTCAGCGAAAATTTCAAATGCCTAAATTATGTTCATAACATTATTGATTCTACAGCGTCTGCACGAAGGAAAAATTTCTATATGATCAGCCAAGAGAAGGGGAGTGAATACCTACACGCCTGCCTCTTCTATTACTGAAGCAACCGTGGCTATGTTCTTATTTATATCCCCGTGTGCAAGATATTCTTGTCGCCGGCTTTTCAAGACTTTGAATGCTTGGAATTCGGGCTTAGGAAAGTATACCTCATCGTATTCCATCGTAAGAATCAGATTTGACACATTTCCAAGATGGCACATTCTGAATCTTTGACGTTTATCCAGTCTATAGAAGCTTCTGAACAACAACAACAACAACAACAACAACAACAACAACAACAACAACAACAACAACAACAACAACAACAACGACGACAACAACAACAACAACGACGACGACGACGACGACGACAACAACAACAACGACGACGACGACGACGACGAGGACAACAACAACTACAAATCTGGGGTGTACGAAACGACGGTCAATGGACTAGAAGAAAGGGAGTCAGTATCACTGATAAAAGCATATTCAGATCGTCTTAACGGATACCTATAAATGTTTTCAAAAATGTCTGAGGCATAGAGATCCCAAGACGACAAGGCAGTGTGAGAAACGCGATGCCTGATGCATAACATTGTTAGTTACTAATCTAAGTAACCCTGGACACCAATCACAAGGCTTGTCTCTCCAGCATAACCAGAGGCTTTAGCTCGCAAGCACAGCCACCTGAGAACGAATTCGTCTTGCTGAGAATGGTCGCTGAAGCAATCCCGGTTCACCACTTTGACCACGAGACGATTATCACGGTCATTATTCTAGTATAATAAATAAAATATACCCACCATCCGTCATCAGCACGAGTGGTGTTTGGCACAGCTTTGTAGGATGTTCGCGTTCTCGGGGCGGAATTGCAGCCAGTTTTTTTCAAAGCGCTTGCGCACACTAGATAATACCGTTAGACACACAGCTGCACAGGCCTCCACCGTGTTACGGTACTTAGTACTTATATCGTTAACCTTTTGTTCTAGACCCCCATTCTGCACCCGCTTAAAACATAAATGTGCACGCACCCAACACAAACACATCCACGCACACATATACCCGCGTCGCACAAGCACGTGCACACTCAACACATGCACGCATACACGTAACAGAAACTTACACACATATCGCACACATGTACAGACGTGAAAAACACGTTACACAAATACATACACACGTAACACAAACGAAACACACACACACACACACAGAAAACACACAACTGGCACGATCACGTACGCACATAACACACACACACACACACACACACACACACACACACACGCACGCACACACGCAACACTACTTTTGCTCTCAATCGCGCCTGTTCACAAAATCCCACTTCCTGTCGCCACTTAAAGTAACACCAAGTTTTCCTCCGCATTGAGTAAACGCAGCCGCAAGGCCGCGTGGCAGAAGCTGTTGAACAACATAAAGCAGAGCGTGGGGCGGCGCCACGTATAATAGCCGAATAAGCGCCGGGAAGAGCATAAATATAGGCACACATCACGTAAAAAAAACAAGTAAAGGTGAGACGCGCTATATAAGCACTCGAGTGTGCGCGCTTTGATAGATGAAGCCCGCGGGAAGAAATTGTCGGTCCGGAGTTAATGGATGCAGATGAGGCCCTCCTTCCACGCGCGAGTTTAGGTTTACGGCTGCGCATTACTGGGCACTTCTTTTTCGATGATCACGCCTGAGAACGCGGACCGGAGTCCATTTATCATGCGAGCCCCGCCGGACACGCGCGAGTCGAATTTGCATTCCCGTCGTAAACTTTAATAAAAGCCAGCTGGCGCACGTATCTCGAGTAGTGCAGAGTAGCTCGCATCCTCGACTGAATGAGTACGAAGGAGGGAGCGAAGTTTGTGAGTGCAAGAGAAGAGAGAGTGCGATATTTATAATTTGTCTTGTTGTAATACAATTTTTGTTAGTAATATTCACTGAATTAAATTAAAGACACCACCACAAACAGATCAGCCAGTTCCGCTATGTGAAAACCACTACACTGCGAATCTGCAAGCGTGCGAGTGAATGTGATTGGCTAGCGAGATCGCGTGCGTCATATTTTAGCGTCGTCATCGTCATATTTTATCATTGTCATAATCTCGAGCGTCACAATCATACCGAACCTGATTGTCACTTTGTCTTCTTTATTTTTAGATGCGGAAGCATCTTATACTCGCGCCTTGTAGTGCGCCGTCCGTGCCGTCCGCACCGCTTCTCGAACATTCGACAGCTGACGCGCGCGCATGCGCCGTCGCGCCGTCGCCCACCATCTGTGCCGCGCGCGCTTCTCCTTCGAGAACATTCGACAGCTGACAGCGCATGCGCCGTCGCGCCGTCGCCATCTGTGCCGCGCGCGCGCTTCTCCTTCGAGAACATTCGACAGCTGACAGCGCATGCGCCGTCGCGCTGTATATATTGCTACGGGGCGCCACAAATGAACATTGTAGAAAAGAGGACGATGTTTAGGGCGAGCTCGTGCAGACCGGGCTCCATTTTGTATGCCTGCCTGTTTACCTAAAGTAAAGGCATTTTTCAGACGCCTTCTCCCCGTAACATTTTGGTGGAGAGTGCGGGTCCTCCCTCAGTCAACACCACGACGATTCTACGCAGCGGACGTTGCTTGGCTGCCTGTGCGATGCCTGATCAAGACGAACACGAGGATTCTTCGGAGACTACCCCAACCGTGCTTCGTCCAACTACGCAGCAACCAACAGCACCGCATCCAGCTGCTACTAACCGCACCGTCGTCCTGACTCAACCGCGTGACCCAGGCACATTTTCGGGCAGTGACAGTACCGACGTGGAGGAATGGCTTCAGCTGTACGAAAGGGTGAGCGCTCTTTACAACTGGAATCCGACGCTCATGTTGGCCAATATTATTTTCTACCTTGACGGTACAGCTAAAGTTTGGTTTTCCAACCACGAGGAAGATATCACGAGTTGGGACATCTGTAAGCAGAAACTCATCGATCTCTTCGGCAAGCCCATCGGGCGTCGTTGTGCTGCAGAAAAAGAGCTAGCGTCCCGACTCCAGTCCGGCACCGAGTCGTACGTCACATACATACAACATGTGCTCACCCTCTGCCGGAAGGTTGATGACAAGATGCCGGAATCTGAAAAGGTCGCGCACATCCTCAAAGGAATCGCCGATGACGCTTTCCATCTCCTCGTATATCGAAACTCATCGACCGTAGACGACGTTATTAATGAATGCCGACGCTTCGAAGACGCGAAAAGTCGCCGTATCACTCCACACTTTTCGCGTCTTCCCAACACGGCTGCAACATCAACCTGCGAGGACGCCCGTTTGGCACCAGCCCCTGCTGCTTCCGACAATATCGTGCGCATTGTGCGCCACGAAATCGAGGCAGCATCTCCCCTGCCTGACCAAGTCGAGGCCCCTGACGATTCTCGCGCCACGATTTCTTTAATCAAGAGTGTCGTACGCCAGGAACTGGCCAACGCCGGACTTCAGACGCTATGCCCCGTTAACCGACCTGACTACCGACTGCCCAGTACACCTAATATGTCCCGCGGACTGAACAACCGCCCACGTTACCGGAACCCGGCAGAATGGCGAACTTCCGATGACAGGCCGATCTGCTTCAACTGTGGACGAGTGGGCCATATTTCACGTCATTGCCGCACTTCCTGGGGTTGGCAGCCATGGTCGCATTATGCCAACACCCGACGCCCACCAGCTGGCTCTCGGATGCCGATCTACACGGCACAAGATGATGCTTCGCCATCCAGGCCCGCCCGACCAAGCCGCTCCCCGTCGCCCTCTGGACGCATGTACCACTCAACTAACCGAAGTCGCCCCCCCCCCTCACCCTCCTACCACCAGTCCTCGGAAAACTGACGGGCGCAGCTCCTAGAGGTGAGCCTGCTTCGACGACCCGACCCGAAATTCCTCTACACACGATACCCGGACACAACAACTTGATTAAAGTAAATGTTGACGGTACTTCTGTGGCAGCACTCATTGACACCGGCGCTCACATATCAGTCATGAACTCCAACCTTTGTGCTCGACTCAAGAAAGTGCTCACTCCTGCTCCGATCACTCTTGTCCGAGTAGCTGATGGTGCAACACCAGCGGTCACCGGGATGTGTGCCGCCCGTGTCACTGTTGCTGGACGTCATACCACTGTTCTGTTTTACGTACTGGACCACTGCCCACACGACATCATATTGGGACTCGATTTTCTGTCGGAGCATTCTGCCCTAATTGACTGTTCTGCTGGTGTTGTTCAGCTTGTCCTACCACACGCCGTTGACCCTCCTGATCCTGCGCCGCCAAAGCTATGCTCCGCCGACTTTGTTCGCCTATCTTGTCGAGCTGTGACGTATATCGACGTCTCTTCTGATCCACCTGCGGCTGACGGCGATTATGTCATTTCGCCTAATCCTACAGTACTCTGTTCGCTCAATGTTACGTTCCCCCACACCATCATCACAATGAAGAACAACGTGGCGTGTCTCCCTATTGTGAACTTTGGACTTTGCCCTGAAGTGCTGCCACGAGGAATATCCCTTGCAACCCTTGCCCCGGCCGGCGACTACCACATATCGGCCCTAACAGAGGATACACTGTCATCTGCAAGTATTCAGTCGCGCAGTACACTAGACTGCATAACTGGAATGATTGCCTCTGATCTCCCGGCCGAGCATGTGTCTGCGCTTCGTGGCCTTCTTGCGTCGTATCAAGACGTCTTTGATTTCTGCGACCGACCCCTAGGTCAAACGACCGTCGTAAAGCATCGGATCAACACCGGTGATGCAAATCCAGTACACCGGCGACCCTATCGAGTTTCCTCCACCGAGCGCCACGTGATCCAGCAAGAAGTCGACAAGATGCTTGCCCGAGACATCATTGAACCTTCTTCAAGTCCTTGGGCTTCACCCGTTGTGCTTGTGAGAAAGAAGGATAACAGCTGGCGCTTCTGTGTCGATTACAGAAATCTTAACAAGGTTACAAAAAAAGACGTGTATCCTCTGCCGCGGATAGACGACGCTCTTGACTGCCTTAGTGGAGCAAATTATTTCTCTTCCATCGACCTCCGTTCCGGGTACTGGCAGATATCAGTTGATGATCTGGACCGTGAAAAGACGGCATTTATAACTCCCGACGGGCTCTATCAGTTCAAAGAATGATGGACGCTCTTCTTCACGGTTTCAAGTGGTCAATCTGCTTATGTTACCTTGATGACGTCATTGTTTTTTCACCAACTTTTGAAACTCACCTCGAGCGTCTCTCAACAATTCTTTCGGTTTTCCGCAAAGCAGGGCTCCAACTAAACTCGTCCAAATGTCACTTCGGCCGCCGGCAGCTCACTGTCCTTGGACACCTTGTCGATTCTTCTGGTGTTCGTCCCGATCCTGAGAAAATCCGTGCCGTCAAAGATTTCCCTGTGCCGACCTCTGCGAACGATGTTCGAAGCTTTGTGGGCCTTTGTTCTTACTTTCGTAGATTTGTGCGGAATTTCGCTGACGTCGCACGACCGCTCACGGAACTACTAAAAAAAATGTGACTTTTGTGTGGGGACCTGAACAAACCAGAGCATTCGTTGAACTGACGAGTAGACTTACGAAGCCACCGATTCTCGGCCACTTTGATATATGCGCTCCAACGGAAGTGCGTACCGACGCCAGCGGCCACGGAATCGGAGCCGTTTTGGCACAACGACAGCATGGCTGCGAGCGCGTTATTGCATACGCTAGCCGTCTTTTATCGCCAGCAGAGCGAAATTACTCCATCACAGAACGCGAATGCCTCGCACTCGTCTGGGCAGTGGCTAAATTTCGGCCGTATTTGTATGGACGCCCGTTCACGGTTGTCACTGATCACCACGCCTTATGCTGGTTGTCGTCCTTAAAAGATCCTTGTGGACGTCTCGGCCGGTGGGCTCTACGGCTACAGGAATATTCCTACACGGTTGTCTACAAATCAGGTCGCCACCTTGAGGATGCTGATTGCTTGTCGCGTCATCCAGTAGACCCAGCAGACCTTTCTGAGAGCGATGACTCTACTTGCGTTTTGGCACTTTCCGCGTTTAGCAACATCGGAGATCAGCAACGCCGTGATCCTCACCTCAGAGATATAATCCTTCGGCTTAGTGGTCCCACAACTCCTCCGTCTCTCCGTATGTTCCTGCTCCAAGATGGCGTCTTATATCGCTACAGCATGCATCCTGACGGACCTGAGCTGCTGTTGGTCATACCACAACATATGCGTCAGACTGTCCTTGAACAGTTGCATGATATTCCGACAGCTGGTCACCTGGGAGTTTCAAGAACTTATAACCGCGTTCGACGTCGCTTCTTTTGGCCCGGCATTTACCGATCCGTCTGCCGTTACGTCGCCTCATGCAAATCCTGTCAACACCGCAAAAAACCAGCAACCCTTAAAGCGGGACACCTTCAACCCATTCAGATCCCATCCGAACCATTTTATAGGATAGGTGTTGACTTATTAGGACCGTTTCCTTTATCGGCCAGCGGAAACAAGTGGATAGCAGTCGCCACGGATTACACCACTCGGTATGCCATCACACGGGCCCTTCCTACCAGTTGTGCGACCGACGTCGCTGACTTTCTTCTAGAAGACGTCATATTACACCACGGCGCTCCTCGGCAACTGCTTACCGATCGTGGTCGCTACTTTTTATCACAAGTTATCCAAGACATATTGCACTCTTGCGCTACAAAGCACAAGTTCACAACGGCGTATCATCCTCAAACCAACGGGCTCACGGAGCGGCTAAATAGAACCATCACGGACATGCTCGCCATGTATGTTTCTTCCGACCATCGTGACTGGGACACCGCCCTTCCATTTGTAACATTTGCCTATAATACGTCTCGGCATGACACTGCAGGTTTCTCGCCATTTTTCCTCCTGTACGGACGAGAACCTACGTTGCCTTTCGACACGCTCCTTCCTGCCGTTGGCCACACGTCAGAATATGCCCGTGATGTGATTTCTAGAGCTCTAGAGGCACGTGAGATTGCTCGCCAGCGTCTGAACGATTCGCAGGAACGACAACGACAGGTCTACAACGCGTGCCATCGTGATGTCCACTTCAGTCAAGGTGACACAGTCCTTCTCTGGACGCCATCGCGGCGAGTTGGCCTGTGCGAAAAACTGACTTCACCGTACTCGTGTCCGTACCGTGTGGTGCGCCAAGTCACCGACGTGACATATGAAATTGAACCTCTTAACGCCACCAGCGCGCGATCGTGTTCTGACGTTGTTCACGTCACTCGCCTGAAACGATATTACTCAGACCAACCGGGCACCGAGACGGTGCCTTCGCCGCCGGGGGTGATGCTACGGGGCGCCACAAATGAACATTGTAGAAAAGAGGACGATGTTTAGGGCGAGCTCGTGCAGACCGGGCTCCATATTGTATGCCTGCCTGTTTACCTAAAGTAAAGGCATTTTTCAGACGCCTTCTCCCCGTAACAATATACTCAAGGTCGGCGCTCGCTCGCTCAGTTGCCGCTCGTCCGTTGGTTTGTACAGCGCGTCGACGTCCGAAGTCGCCGTGAAATGAATGCCAACGAATCCACAAACACAATGATCGACGTCCCTTCGACCAGCGCCGCCCTTTCGCATACGTGTGTACGTGTTCACTCATTTAACACCCCCTCCTACAACCACGGTAACCAATTTAGCCATCGACCCAAGTAAGTCGCAATTTAACAACCCATTTCACAACCACGTTAACCAATTTAGCCATCGACCCAAGTAAGTCACACTTTAACACCCCGTTAACCAATTATATGCTCCGCATCCTCCTCAGTGTTCCCCCGAGGGAAGCTGCGGGCAATTTTTTTATTCACTCCTTCCACCTCCCACACTTTGGTCAAACGATCAGCGTGAACAATATATAGCGCTAGTGCATGCACTATATAACTGCCACTACTGCAACCCCCAGAACTGCTCCTGCTACTACTACTTATATTAGTACTTCTACTACTACTTCTAACCTGCTATTACTACTACCAGCACCACTGCCACTACTACCTCTACTTACTGCTACTGCTACTACTACTACTACTACTACTACTACTACTACTACTACTACTACTACTACTACTACTACTACTACTACTACTACTACTACAGCTACTACAGCGGCGACGACAACGACCACTACGACGCACAGGTAGGCTAAGACAACTTCTCCATAAACACAAGAATCGCGCACAACTTCAATTTGTCGGTGCGTACACAACCTTCGACCACCAGCAAGTCTTCTTCCAAGTTTGCTAAAGTTCGTCGCCGCGAAAGTCGGTTCGTTTTCGCGACAGTTCGGACACTTTGTCAGCTGCAGAGAAGACGAGCAGTGACGCCGTCAACCCAGCCTCGCTCGCCCACACACCTACTACCCCGGGCTCCCGTGGCAGAGTCCTCGCACGTCCTCTGCCCGACATTCGCAGCGGAGGCGTGGTCGCGGAACTCGCGGGTGTAACACCGTCGGTCCCAGCCGGCCGGCAGAAGCGGAACCGACCCGACTTGACAGCCGTCACAGAGGGCCCTCCTCGTGACATAGTTTCGTTTGCTTGACCCGTGCGAGTGTGAGCGAATGTGTTTGTATACGTATATGTATACGTGTGATCCCGAAACGCTGGGAGGGGTCACTGCTGTCACCTTCAGCATTGAGCGCTGTCCAAACGAAGGGCCGTCCGACTAATCCCGACACAATAAGTCTCAAGAACAAAGCTGTCAGAGAAGAGATCGCCTCGGGGGATGGGAGCGAGAGGTGGTTTCGATAACGGTAGAACGTCGTGCTTGGCATACGGAGCTCATAGCATCGAGATAGATGGGCGACTATCCATCCATCCATCCATCCATCCATCCATCCATCCATCCATCCATCCATCCATCCATCCATCCATCCATCCGTCCGTCCGTCCGTCTGTCCGTCTGTCCGTCCGTCCGTCCGTCCGTCCGTCCATCCATCCATCCATCCATCCATCCATCCATCCATCCATCCATCCATCCGTCCGTCCGTCCGTCCGTCCGTCCGTCCGTCCGTCCGTCCGTCTATCTATCTATCTATCTATCTATCTATCTATCTATCTATCTATCTATCTATCTATCTATCTATCTATCTATCTATCTATCTATCTATCTATCTGCCTAAATCTCTCAGCAATACTGAGCAAGTTTCCCCATCATTAAAAAACAAGTGCGCTGGCCTTCGTCTTTCCTGTTTGCGTTGTCTAATTTTTGCGCTGAGCAGTGTAATAATGAAATACCACTCAGCCCAATCCCACACTCCACACTTCATTTCATCGTTAGCCTGGCTATATGCCCACAGCATGGCAAATGAATCTCGCACGTTTCGTGAATTAGCGCTTGCTACGGCGCTATGTTATATCCGCCATCTAACAGCCCCCCCCCTCCCCTCCCTTCGTCAAAACTTCGAAGATTACTGGCTTATTGCGCCCCCATTCCAGGACACGTGGCTCGAGCTCACGGCATCCTGGATTCATGACACCTATACTGCAATATAAAAATGTATCTTTTTTTCTCACTCTCTATGTCACAAAGAAATGGAAAGACACGAGAGAGGCATAAGCAAGCAAGCAAAATTAACAAATAAAGGCTTCCAAACAGGTCGGAACATTACTCACGACAGTTCATTTTACGATCGCGACGTGTGCTTTGTTTTGAAAGGACAGAGAGTGACGAAGGAAATAAAGATCCAGCATAACGGTGACGACTTTGCTCGAGACAAGTAGACACTAACAAGACAAACATACAAGCTTAGAGCGGGACGTCATCCGAGATGCCGACAGCGTTTGACGAGGTCAGCATGTTCGCCACCACCTGTGCCAGCGAACGTGCAACGGTGATATGGCGACTGTCACTGCAGAAGAGCCTTTTGTCAACATTGAGCGAGGGTCCCCTTCCATGGGCCCGTCATCTCTGTCCGTTTGTTTATCACGTATACCGTACGCAGCGAGGATTGTAAACCCCCTGTCAAGCGTCGCGGACGATTTCTTCGGTGCGTTTGTCCAATCGCGGGTACCTCGACGAGCGAGGCATTCAATAGTGAGTGAAGCTGCGGACCATCGCGCAGCCTCCTTATTTGTGCTTTAGAATATCGCTTCTCACGTCGTCTTCCGTTGCCCTGTTCCTCTCCCACCAACTCCTTTCTTTCTTTCTTTCTTTCTTTCTTTCTTTCTTTCTTTCTTTCTTTCTTTCTTTCTTTCTTTCTTTCTTTCTTTCTTTCCTTCCTTCCTTCTTTCTTTCTTTCTTTCTTTTTTTTTCTTTCTTTCTTTCTTTCTTTCCTTCTTCCTTTCTTTCTTTTTTTCTTTCTCCTTCTTTCTTTTTTTTCTTTCTTAGCAGTGCCCGAGCCCCGACGGAGCATCAGCACCCGTATGACGTCTTTCCAGCCAGCTCGATTGCCGCACGTAAGCGCCCACCACGGCTCGGAACACACGGGGCTCCGGCGAAACATGTATGCAAAACGGCACCTGGCTTCACAAGCGACAAAACTATTACTGAGCATTAGAACCCGGTACAGCCACATAGAGAAAGAGAGAGAGAGAGAGAGAGAGAGAGAGAAACTTCGCACCGGTGGTTCGGTCCTGGCGCAAGTACAGGGAGTGAGCGTGGTCAATAATGCGCACCGAGGAAAGTTCCAGAACAGAGAGGGCGTATGTTACATAGTGCACAGTCCTGTATAAATGCGGGTATATAGGAGGACTAGAGTGATGATGGAGGAGGGTGGAAGACAGAGGCGCCCCCACTTCGGCAGACAGTTGTAACCGTCTCTAGAACAAAAAGTAAAAACAAACAAACAAACAAAAAGAAAAAAAAAGGCTGGACGTAGAGGCAGGTTCACGCGAGCTATAGCAAACGTAGATAACGCCAGTCACACCGCATCACGTATTAATACGAACGGAATTATATATATAGGAGCCGTGCCCTTCCGCGTAGCGTACCGGTACGATGCGTCTGGCATTCCAATGCAGGCTGGACAAGAAGAGTGAAAGAGAGAATGAATGGGCAGATCGAAAGGGAACGAGAGCCGAACGCTGCGTCGTTTCACAGGGAAAATGGGTGAGCGAGATCATGAAAAGAGGGAGAGTGTCTGGAGTTCTGATTCAACACTGAATTGAGAAGGACGAAAGGGAAGGAAAAAATAGGAACCAGCGATGATGAACAAAAGCCACAGAGGAAGTGCGTCGAAAAAAGCCAACGATGGCACTATAGAGCGTAGCCGTAAAGACAGGAGAGCGTAGCGAGGAAAAACAAAACAGGGAAGACAGAGAGAGAAACAGAAAAGCGATGGAACGAAGAAAAAAAAAGGTGTCCCACCGAGGCAATAAGCGATTCGAAGGCACAGAAAAGACACGCTAGCTGTAGGGTGGAGAGGGGCGAAACATCGTGCCACTCTGGAAAAGAGGCGAGGGAGAGAGCGGAAGAAAAGGGTGTGAACGGAAGTCGGCCACTGGGGAGACTGACGTCGTCGCCACCGCCGCCGCAGGTCGATAGGGAAAAAAGAATGCCTGAAGCAAACAAAAATGGGCAAAGAATTCAGACGCACACGGCGGGCTTGCGCGAGCCGTCGTCGTCGACGCCGCCACCGACGACGTCAACAATGAGGCGCCATTGCTCGATGCTCTGGCGTCATTACGCCACAACGCACTCGCGAGGGGAAGGCACGCCGGGCGTCCTCTTCCCGAGCCTCCCCAGCCCTTCTCACCCCGTCAGCCCTCGTCGTTATCCCTTTTTCCCTGCGCGCGCCTCTTCCCGTTGCGTTGTTGATGGCGTTGGCGGCGACTCCGGCTATGCGCTACCGGCCACGCAGGACACTTTTAATAGTTCCCTTTTCTCTCAAATGTGCACACTCGAGGGATGAAGAAAGGGGGCTTGTACGGGCACGCTGGACGGCTTCCGGGAAGCGGGATAAAGCCGAGCGACGACGCTCAACTCGGAGCGGGTCTGTTTACGGGTTGGGCGGGGTCTTTTAATCGCGCTGGCAAAGAATGGAAAGTTTTGTTCGGGGGGGAAGTTCTCGAGAGGATAGCCCGTGACATGGAATTTGGTGTCCCGGGCGAATCGCGAAAGGGGAGCCCTGACGTCGAAACAATGGCTGTGATGAAGATATAACGGAAGTTGTGCGAAAAAAGTTTCCCGCTAGGGAAACGGCGCGGAAACTGTTAGGGAGAACGGTGGAAGGGGAACCGTGATGAAAGGTCTGGCTTTTGTAATCGTGTGCATGACAGTGGTGTCGCGTGCGATGGTTACACAGAAAAAGAAAGAATGTTTATAAACTTATAACCTCATCGTTAAGTTTCGTTTTTGTGTTTTTTGAATCGCCCGGCTTCGCCAGTTGTCGGAGCGACGAAAGTGTCATCTTTCCACCAAAGCCGTATAACGACACTTCCTGAGAAAGCATATTCTTCGAAAGTTATAAAAGCATGTTTACAAGATCAGGCGACGGTAATCAATGCCACGAGCAAAAGGAGAGAGAGGCCCATAACAGTCGTTAGCCACTGAGGATACTGCGTCGCCGCAGAATGTTACAGTAGCATCCTTCCTGCAATCTATCTATCTATCTATCTATCTATCTATCTATCTATCTATCTATCTATCTATCTATCTATCTATCTATCTATCTATCTATCTATCTATCTATCTATCTATCTATCTATCTATCTTGCTAGCTAGCTAGCTAGCTAGCTAACGCGTGTGACGCCAGAACGCAATAAGCACTCGCCGGACGACATTGTCGAAATGCTCCTACTTTGCTTTTGTCTCTCAGGCCGTGTGCTCTTGGAACGCGTCCACTCGTGGGAATGTTTATGGCCCGGAAGAACCATCAACATTTCAACGCGAAGACCATCAACGTTCCACGAGTGGGCGCACACGCCCATGAGCATACCAAACAGGGGCGTATCCAAACATTTCTTTCGGAGGGGGCGGGGGGTATCCATGCTTTATGTATGTTCATGCGAGCGTTTGCACGTGAGCGTGAATATATACACCAGCAAAATTTAAATATTTTCGGGGGAGTTTGAACCCCCCTCGCCCTTTGTCTATTCTCCTCATACCAGATGGTGGAGGATACGAAGGTATTCAGTCATTCTTTAGGAAGACGGGCTTGGAGGGCCCACTACGCATGAACGGCGCACCTGGGCTTTCATCCTTTCCTCAATCCCCGGTGACAGAAAATCAAGTATGCCTTAGAGGAGCGAAGTGATTAACTGCCATAACGAACATGCATCGCATTACTAATTGCGAAGTTTGTATTTCCCGTTGCTCGTTTCCCTTTTATTCCCGTCCTTATTTTGTTCCCTTTCAACCGAATGCTATAGGGAGGGGTTATCTTTTATTATTTTTTTTCAGCGGCAGCATCAGCCCGTTCCTTTCCTTCTTTTTCTCTCTCTGCGTCAATATCCTTACCTTATGTTATTTTCAAACCAAATTATTGTAGTAGCAGCCTTTTCTGCTATTGAATTTGTTCCTTTGCAGTTTTGCCTAGAAACGTTTAGGCATCTTTAATTTTATGTAATCTGCTGTAAGTGATTCCTCACATAGTCAAGATGAGATAGGAAATACACAGTGTAAAACAATGACCGATGAAGGCCACACGGTGCGATGTTAGGGATTAGCAAGTATATTTACAGCGATTAACACTGTGACAAAAAAAAAAGACACGAACACAGACACACTCGTGTCAGTAACGCATGACAACACTTGACGGGATAATGATTCGCAAGTTCGCGCATTCGTTTATCTGCATACCGTAATGCATCAGTTACAATCAATGTGCGTTTGCACCCTCTAAGCTCACCTGCTTTAGAAGTAAAAATAAATGACCGATTATCATCATTCGAACAACCCCCAACAATGACATACAGAGACGACAAGCTCGGGTCCTTGAATACGTCTAGGCAACGTCAGCTTACATAGCCGTCCGAAGTCAGTATGGTTTGAGAAACGGCGTAGTACGGCTTCAATCGATTCGCGGTGGCTCCATCTGACGTAAGGTTTTTTTTTTTCGTCAATAATCTCAAGCGTGCGCCCGTGAGTTTGTCTTTCCTCCTCCCTTCCACGGCTTCCTCGTGTCCCCCTCTCCGTCGCGGTCCTCTTCGCCATCAATGAAAACACGGAGGGAGGAGATAGGGAAAAGGTGCGCTGGAGAAAAGGAAGAGTGCCGCCCAAAGGGGGAAGAGAGGGATCGTGGGGATGGGCCGCTGTTTGGGGAGCGACGGTGGTCCCGGAAGGAGCGGATTTTTCCGATGAACCCGGGTTTCTTCCGACGAGCTCTGGCCGCGCTGCTCCCGCAGCCGGGGTCCCGGTAGAGAAGCACCCGGGCTTCGAAGAGAGTGCACCGTTCGTTCTGCCACTACGTGCGCCGACCGACTGTGATGAATCTTACCTACGTTCACTCCTCATGATGGCCACTAATTGCCGAAAAAAAGAAGTAACACGAAACATGCTGTTCTTTTATCCTGCGGTAACGTGTACATTGGCATTACCGAGGGATGCCTCAATGACCAACTTAGGGAGCAAGCGCTAAAGGTCAAGAAAAACGAAGTACGCACATCTTGTGTCACCTGTTGCCGCAGTGAACTACGATTCACTGATATGAAGGTTCCCGGAAGAAGCTTGAATTTATCTGCACGTCTGCCGTTGGAAGCATATTTTATTGAAAAAAAATAAGGCTATCTGTGTCAGCGAGCCAGTAGTCTTTGGTGTTGCATCAACAGGAAATATCTTTTCTCGAGGCAAGGATTTAGTGATCCTGCTGGTTTATCTGCTTTTCATGATGACCTTTTTAACTTGTTCCTTGTTGTGTGGCGGCGCTATATACCTCATGCGCTGTTGGCTTTCCACATGCGCAGCTCTGTTAATGATTGCCTTTGCGCATTCACCTGTACGTATATAAGAAGGTCACTTGAAAGAAATAGAGTGTTAGTAGTGAGCGCTGCGTGTCGTGTGTGTTACTCGGATGTATGTTTGAGTGCTTGTTTGAGTGTTTGCGAGAGTCAAGGTTGCGCTAAGTTTTTACAATATGACGAATAACCAACTAGCCCAACAACAAGTTCTATTGAGATATTACGACAAGCATCATTGTGTTTGAGTTAGCTACGTTTTGTCTAAAAAAAAAGAGTGCTATAACATAAATACCGTCATATGGGTGGATCGATATACCGCGTTTTTTTTTTAGAATTCGTATTTCGCAAAGAATATAAAAACTCTCTTACGACCTCTCTATGACGACCTTGCATCACCACGACATACCGGGGCATCTCGCAAAGTATGACTTGTACCATGCTGTTTTACCGGATATGAGTTACGACCTTTTAAGCAAAATATTTACCGAAAATTCTATATAATCGCATTTGCGATACTACAATTTGTCTCACGAAGAGTTTAATATGTATTTTGTTAACTTGTAAACACATGTAGTCATGTGTAATTATGCGTAGAAAATGACCACGTATTATGTTTCATTGTTTTGCTATTTGTACACTAAACCTTCAGCGTTTTGTGCTTACCGAATGTTACACATCCTGTCATAATGTACGTGTGCATCTGATAGTGTTACATATATGCTTAATATTGTATTGAAAATGCTCACCGTTATCGCGCTGTCGCATACAACATCTCCTGTGTCCATTCAAGCTACTGACGGTAATCTTCAGCACCAGCTGAGGTATACAAGCTCCGCCTGCAAAAACAAGACGAGCTTGTCAATAACTCACTTCTATGGGAGTCTAGAAGCAAGCAGGTCTCTTTTTTAGATGCGAAGAACTTCTTGCTCGGGTGTATGTCCCGCGGCGTCGGCATCCGCACTCATACTACGCACGCGCAACTTCTTTTCTCTCCTAAGTTCCCCTCCCTCGCCTCGCAACGCCAACGCAGGGAGCGTCTGCACACCAATGTTTGCTCCGCCCTCTTCTCTATGCATTGCTCCCCACGGCGCTTGCACCACTATCGCGCATGCGCGTCTCCTCTCCCTCTATCTCCTCTCGTACGCATAGAGTTTTCTAAAATGAACAAGAGGAGGCTCTGGCGCTGCCATCGTTCAACGACCACGGGAACATAGAGAGTTTCCTAAATACACACTATAGACGGAACTCTGGCGCTAGTGTCTATGGGAGCTACAACACACGGCCCTCCAGCGAGATTGGGAATAATGGATAGTACACGGATTTGTCTAATCTTCGTACTTCTGGCTCCGTATGTGTTCGTGTGGCTTGGAGCTGTTTTCTCAAAAGACAAAAATAAGCAAATTTTCAGCGGTTGCGCTTCACCACGTTGTTATTTCAGGCTTACTATTTCGAATCGGGAGACGAAGTTCAAAAGGATTTGTTCTTTCTTTCGAAACAAAACCGACACACAACAATAAACGAAGCCACAAGGGCGATTCGGCGCCCGAAAGTACGAAGACCAAGGAAATCCGTGAACTACTTATAATTATCATAATCGCTGAACGATCGCAGCGCCAGAGTCCCTTTGTTGTTTTCTTTAAGAACCTCAATGCTATAAGAAGTCACTTCTTCACTACACGACAAAAGTAAAAGTAACTGAAACTACGTAGCCGAGCCAACTCGATGCAAGCTTTTACAAAAACTCATTTTTTTTTCGACAAGAGCTTGGCTGCCACCTTCACAAATTAGCGAAGCGACATTGCACTTCTGTCAGTCCAGCCAGGCTTACAGAGAACTGGGTTTACTGATATGCACTCATGCAAAATCAATACCTGCTCAAATGATGGGTCCAAATTCTTGTTCTCACCCATTGCATTGAGGACGCGCTGAAGAATCTTTGCAGTACTTGCGAAAAGTATTTTTCTTTTCATTCTGTGAGCCATTTCGGTTGTATTAGAAGCGTATTTATTTTGATATCACTGTCTAATTCCTAACACTATAACTACTTGTGATTTTTTTCTTTTTTGCTTTTGTAGTTTCTGTTTGCATTACTAGTCATATCTTAACTTCGTATTCCCACCCAGCGAAAATCTCACAACGGGATTGCAGTATTTTTACACATAAATAAACAACCTCCGTAAATTATCAGGGCCAATTTCACAGTTTACATGCGACAGAGTCTTACAGTTTACGGGTAACGAGCCGTAATAATGTTATATTTACGGGTATATACTTTGTAGCGGTATGATTAATGATTAAAAATCCATAACCTCGGGCATTGCATGTTATAAATTCTGAACAACCTCGCCAGGCTGCCGAAACGTTCGTCTTTTAGTCATGTGATGCCATGCAAACCGATAAATAAATACAATAAAAGTCTTCTACCTTCACGGTGCACAAACGCAAAACTGTTGAACGCGTTGGTCGGTTCAAAAGGATAGGAAAAATACCGAACCTTGCAGGACCGGTATCGTGAGTTAACGGCTTATAAAAACCCTTTGTGGATGAATTGTGACACATGAGAAGTAGCAAGGTGCCTGAAAAAAAGGGCAGACAAAAATATGAAATGTTGAGAGAATAAAAATCAGCTCATTTATTAGCAAGCGCTATTCTATCAAGAGGCTAATGGGCGTGCTTTAGAGATGCATATGCGAGTTAACTTTATTGTATTTGATTATATAGCGATTTACTTTTGCATTCTCTCTCTCTCTCTCTCTCTCTCTGTGTGTGTGTGTGTGTGTGTGTGTGTGTCAGTGGTGAAAAAACAGCTGTGCGCGCTAGGTCGAAGGAGAGAACAGGAACAGCCGAGTTTACGAAATCCCTGCACTCTCGGTGTATACATCCCACGCATCAACGGGCGAGCAACTCGCTTCCATTCACTCTCTCTCCCTCTTTGCTCCTGCTTGCAGGCTCGGCAGGTCGGCGTCGCTAAAGCCCGCGGTATTGCAGCACGCGCGTCCCGAATGCTGCGCCGTCCGCGAATTTCGCTGCAAAACTTCCGCCGTGCTGATCCCCATGCAAACGCGTCTTATACTTGAGTCGCTGCAAAAAAAAAAGAAAGAAAAAAAGGACCTCGCGAGATTCGCTATTTCGTTCTACGACGTTAAGCCTCCTCCCTCCCTCCTATAGTTCCTCTTCAGCAATAGCATACCGCCGTTTCGCAAGTACAACCTAACCCTACCGGCGTGTTGCATTGCACGAGGTACAGGCACGCTCAACATGACTAGAAACACGGTAGCACGTGGGCTCAGGGGTTCAAAATTTGCGCGTGGCTTCAAATTGTTCATATTTCACCAACTAAATATTATTTCCTTTCATACCCAAGCAAGAGAAACACGTTTATGGAAGGAAATAGGGACTAGTGAAAGCCATGCGCAATTTTTGAGCTCGTGAGGCCACGCGCCTTCATGTCGCAAGTCATACTGAGCGCGACTGTCGTCATCATTATCGTCAGCCTCACTACACTCACAGCAGGGCAAATGTTTCTCCCATGATCCGGAAGTATGCAGGTATAACGTGCACCAACAGAAAGCACATGACTGAGTCATGTGCTTTCTGTTGGTGCACGTTATACCTGCATACTTCCTATCTCGTCTGCCCACCTAACATTCTGTTTCCCCTTCGTGGGTTTGTCTTCTCTGGGAATCCAGTCAATTACCCTCAATGACCGGCGGTTATTCTGCCTACGTGCTACGTTCCCAGCCCATGTCAATTTGTTCTTGTTGATTTCAACTATGATATCCCTAACCCTGGTTTCTTCACTGACCCACTCTGCTCTTTTCTAGTTTCTTAAGGTTACACCTATCAGTTTCCTTTGCATCGTTCGCTCTGTCGCCCTCAATTTAAGCTGAACCCTCTTTGTAAGCGCCATTATTTGCCACTGCCCATCACCAACGACATGGTATCGAAGTCAAGCTCTGTCACCTAGATTCAAGACCACTTACAGAAAAGAAGATTCCGCGACGGTTGCACTTATACAGAGCCCTCTTGTGATTCTTGAGGACCACCGGAGTTCACGAGCGCTTCTGAACGAACATCCACACACCGTGCTGTGTATAGTCTCACGCTCACTATTCATTCGTCTCTCTCTTTCTGTTCTTTTTATTGCGATAGTAACTATATGGACACCCTTGGCTGGATTTCGCCGCTGGCGTCGGCGATATATATATATATATATATATATATATATATATATATATATATATATAAGAAAGAAAAAAAACGGCAAAAAATACTACGGCGCCACCGAGAGGTACCTCCATCAACGTTCAAACAGCAAGCTATTTATACCTACCACTTACCACTGTTGGCGGGCATCTCGGGGGGGGGGGTCATGTTTTCAGCATTAGCAGCAAGATGGCGCAATGAGCGCGCGGCGGCTGTCATCTCCCACGCATACGTTCGACCATAGACCATGGAGAGTAGGCGAGTGTACTCGCGCGTCCTTATATTCCGGTGGGGAGAATAATACATCTTGGCTGGCGTTAGGCTTGGAACAATTCTGTTGTAGTTACGGGGCGCACAAAGGTCACTGCAATCGTTGCACAACTCCTGTTTGCGAAAATGGCGCGCTTTTCCGACACAGCGAAGTAACAACTGAGACGCTTATTCGCGTTCATCTGTACCTGTGAGTACGTTTCGTGCGTCATTTGTACGTGAGAAACGCGGGGCACGTTTCGATCTGCTTGCCATTCTGCGTGTGACCTTTCAATTTGTTGCTATCGCGTTCATTGCTTCGCCTTTGCGGCAAAGCTGTGCCTTTTTTCTCTATCTCTTTCCTCTCCATTATTCTCCCTCCCGCCCAAATGAAGGGTAGCCAGCCGAGCTAAAGCTCTGTTAACTTCCCTGCCTTTCCTCTACATTTTTCTCCCTCTTCGTAAGCCTCCAGGTTTGCGTTCCGTTGGTGCGAACTGGCAAGATGCAGCTATTATATACCTTCCTCTTGAGGGATAGTGGTATAGATTACCATTAATTATTTGAGAATACTCGCCGAATGTGATCCACCCCACCCTTATTTCTCAGTTATTTCATTTTCATGGTTTGGCTCAGCGGTTACTACCTGTTCAATGTAGACATATTACTTTACAACTACTGCTACCTCCACGCGAGGGAAAGCCGGCCTCCACCGTGGCTGCGGTCACTGTTGCCGATCGGCGGCGTCAGCTGCGCTGCCGCTGGGAGGCGGCACTTACCAGCGACGAGCTGGCCGACCAGCTTTGGGCCGTCCGGCAAGCTGAAGATGCCGCCCGGCTCCAAGGACTTCAAGCGGTCACCTGGGGCACCGCCATCATAATCGACGGGAAGTGGGAAGGGACAGGGGTTGATCCCCTCTTCCCCCACCTCACCCCGGTGAAAACTGCCGCACTTTAAATGAAGTCTATTCCTTCATTCTTTTACAACTCCTAGCGTCTCTCCACCTATCACAAAAAGTTGTTTTCTGCCAAGACTGTGGTACATTGGTTATATGCATAATAATTTTCAGACCTACTTTTCTGCTTACCGTGTCCAGTTCAGTAATCATGAGACCTCTGAGTTACTCATCAAGGCAATATCATCAGCGAATCGCAGGTTACTAAGTTACTCTTAATTAACTCTTATCTCTAACTGTTCCCTATCTAGAACCATGAAAACCCCTTGTTAGCATGCGGTGAATAGCGTTGGAGAGATTGTGTATTCCTGCCTTACACCCTTATTTGTTGGCGATTCTGTAGGTTTACTTGTGGAGAACTATGTTGGCTGTGGATCAACAGTAGATTTATTCCTGTATGTTTACGTAGGGTTTGTCGATGCCCTGATTCCGTAGTGCCTGCATCACTGCTGATGTCTCGATGGAGTCAAACGCTTTCTCGTAATCTATGAAGGCCATGTATAGGGGCTGGTTGTATTCCGCGCGTTTCTCTATTACCTGATTGATAGTATGAATATGCATGGTATTGTAGGCTAGCCTGTACGAAATCCTGCTTAGTCCTTTGGTTGATTGAATTCTAATGTCACGCTTATTCTATTAGCTATTATTTTTGTAAATAGTTTATAGAGAACGGATAAGCTGACCGGTAACTTTACTTGCAGCACATTCTTAGTTTTCTATATAATCGGGCAATCTATATGCAGGAGAGGCCTCAGGATTTAAAGTGCGGACCACTTAAAGGGACACTGCGACACTTTTCGAGGATGGTCAGAAAACGCTGCTGACCGGTAGTCGAGGCTCCCGAGAACAAGCGCGTCAAATATTATAGTGCAGCATGCAGCCTGGAATATGCAATAAATTCTCAAAGTATGAGATATCGCCTTATTTGTGCATGGCAAGCTCGGTCGGTACTGCAGGCGCCGCCGCGGGAGGGCGCGACTTGGCGACGCGTGCGCGTGAGATGGCACTAAAAAGCTGTGCATCCAAAGAAAAAAGAAAGAGAGAGAGAGAAAGAAAGAAAGAAAGAGAGAGAAAGAAAGAGAGAAAGAGAGGGACAGAGAGAGAGCACAAGGGCCCAAGACGCGCCTGACGTATTTTCTTCCCCGGTGCCATCGCTTCCTGCTTGGCTCCCAGCGCTATCGCCGGGACGAGAAAAGAGAGAATTGCAGCGTGCGACAAATTTTCGTTACTCCGCTCGTACATGGACGGATTATAAAAAATGTTTCCGGCGATGAATTCATGAGGAAATAAGGTATGCATACATTCCATGGCTGCATGAAGCAAGTGTTCCAACGCAGGGCCACTTTAAAAGGTAGGCCTGTCGTATGCTGTCGTAGCTTGGTGCAACGCAGACTGAGCAGCATATAGCATGGCCGCTTGAGCACGCGCGTTCGTCTTTCTGTAGTTATTCAAGCGTCTTGATGATGGCATTGCCTATAGGGAAAACACATATAGCACAGCCATTTGAGAGCGCGCTCTCAATAAAGTGTACCTATATATAGTAAACTAAATACAAATCCCCTTCTAGTCTTTCGAACACCTTCATTACGAGAAAAATAAAATGAAATAAAAAAGTACCACCAGGCTTGCACGCAACGCGCAGCACAGTCACAGCGAAAGCTGCAAGAGCGGCCTTTCACAGCCTTATTTTTTTCTTCTAAACACTCTTTGTTTGGATAACTGCTACAAGCGCACTCGCAGGGCACCCACTATGCCATCCATAAGTCACAAATTTTGTACAGTAGGGAGAGATTGATGATGATACCTCAAACATGGCTCATAACCACTCAGGGGAGGGGAGGGTCGGCCGAGAATTGATTATATGACTTCGACATTTTCAGTATTATATGTCGGTGACAGAGAGAAAAATAACGTAGGCATTAAAACAATGAGAAAGATCGTTAGAGTTGTTTTTCTCCCCTTCAGACCAGACAGTACAGTGATTATTTTGACTACAAATGAACTAGTATGAAACTAATATTCATAGGAAATAATATCATTTTAAATTGTTTATAAGTAAATTAATAACTAAAAAGTTCGCAGATATAACGTGGCAGCAGAAATCACGAGACCGGGTTGATTGGCGGATTATGGGAGAGGCTTGCTCTGAGTACAAGTTCCACAGTGGGTGCACTAAGCCAGGTAAGCTGCAGTGCATTGGGAACTAGAAAGTTTGAGAATGCCGTGCCAGACTTCGAAGAACACGCGCTGAGCCGGCTCTAGGGCTGTGAACGGTTCATAAGTATACAACGTCTCCTTTATTTCTCTTTCGATCCGCACTAGTTCAGGGAGTGGACGTGACGCGGCGCTGCACCCCCCCCCTCCCCGTTGACGTGACAGACGTGTTTCTCCGGGATCCTTCTTTGTGGCTCGAAGCAATGCCGCCGGTGCATCTGAGAGCACGCAGTTGCGTCGCAGTTAAGCTTCCCCCGTTGGTTGCCCGCATAGCGCCCCGAACGGTGACACGCTGTCTCAAAACAACCTATCTTTTTTACAGTGCCATACGTGACAGCCAACATTGTGATTATGAAGAACGATTTCCGTCGTGAGGCCCTACACGATGGGCTCTCTCACCCCATCACGGGGGCTATGGGAGAGAGCGGGAAGTGGCTAGAGAAGAGGGTGGTGAACGGCTGTATCGGGCGCACCTGGTTGGCATTAATAAATTAGAGGAGGCGCTAATAAGTCAGAGCATTTGCGGCCAGTGGGGGGTCGAACCCACGACTCCGTTATCGAAAGACCAGCACGATATATACCAGGTGCGTTGCGCCACACGGCATTAAAATACTACGCCCAATATCCGTGAAAGTACGGGAGTTCTGGCCTAACCGTACTTTATTATTTTCCATTCACCCTTTCTTCTCTTTTATCCACCTCTGCCTCTTTCCATCCACATTTTTTAACAGCTTTGGCTGGTCTTCCCGAAAAGAGACGGCTTCATATCGCGCGCACGTGTAAACAAGAGATTCCACGCAGTATCCGCTGGGCTTTCGCACGCGCCCGAGGCTTCCTTCGTGGAAGCAGCGCAAAAAAGAACATTGCCGCTTTAGATAAGAATAAAGTATATGACTTAAAAGGAGTAATATACGCAGTTCGGCGCCTCAAAGCTTTGTGCAAACACGACGCGCGGGCGGTAGAAGAAATGGTCTCGTTGGTGCGCCGTTCTGGGCTGCCTGCTTGGATCACTTTATCTTCGCCACCGTATTGGTGCGTGAGGTAAGCCCGTTCTCAATGCGGAAAGACATTAAGAAAGAGCGGTTAAGGAGAGGGAGAGGGGGTAAAAACTATGGAAAAGGAAAGCATATACGCAGCTATAGAAAGCATGGGAAAGGGAACGAGAGGCATGGTCGGATGGATGGTCGCGTGAAGTTGAGATGAGACAGAAAAAACGTGAAAAAGAGGCAGGGAGAGGGTATACCCTCACCCTGCCTCTCTCCCTGAGAAAGTATAGACTTTCACGTCGTCCCTATAGGGACGACGTGAAAGGCAGGGTTGAAATGATGGGAGAGGCAGGGAGCGAAGGGATGGAAAGAACGGGGCAAGGGAGGTAGGGACAGGATGGGGAGAGTAAAGGTTCTTTTCTTCCCGCGAAGTCGACGCGAGAGATACTTGGTGACGTAGCTCGGCGGAGGGTGAAGTATCGACAGGAGACGTTCAATGATTACGAACAAACTGTATTACATTGGCATAGGGCAATTAAAAGTGGGAAGACTAATTTGCACTTAACAATGGGTGCAACCAACAGGCCCTCACTCTTCTACACATCACTTGGTGTTAGAGCCCGGGGCACTGCGAGGAAGTACGCAGCACAGAGCTTCACTGCGTTCTACCCCACCGTGGTTACTGCCCAGGCTGCACCTCCACGGCCCGTCGTGCGGTGTTTACAATCGAAGAACACAGGGGGTCGGGGAAAAAGAAGAAGATGAGGGGCGAAGAGGACAGTTTGGCCTATGGGTGCGAGTGGCGTTGCGCTTTCCCCCGGTGCTGACACCGGTCTCCAACTGACTTTCGCCCGCGTCTCGTATTCCAAAGCGCCTGCGTCCACCGATTCGAGGTCCCCCCTATTCTCGCGCGCGCAGGCAGACCCTCAAGTGCGCTTATACTTGGTGGGGGGCAGTGAATTCTTCGATGTGTGAATGGGGCAAGGTCTCACCCCGGTACTCACAAACGCTCCTTGACTCGACTTGCACCCTTCACTTGACAGAGTTGAGCACTGCGCCACCGCTCGGCTGAAAATGACGCTGCGCTATTCAATATTCGCGGCAGACTATCGCTGATATGCAGTCACTTGCCGTGCCTAGAGACGGCGCTCCCATCGGATTTCTCAAGTGAAGGTGAAGCGTTGAGTGAAGGGGCGTTCTAGTATACGGGGGTCAGTCACCGGAGACGAGTTTTGGGCCTGCAAAACAGTTTATTGGGCCGACACTCAGGAGAGCGTGACTTCTCGTCGGCGCCATCCATTCCTGGTCCACAGACCATGACGCTCTCGGCGGCGTAACTCAAGCCCGGCCCTACACGTTCCCCTAAGAGTATAACCGAGCTATAGGTCTATCTGTTAGCCTAAACATGCCGAGATATTGCATCGGCAAAGCGTGCGCTCGATTACTCTCCGTCCCAAGACTATGACACTCCGCGGTATAACTCATGCCCGGCCTTGCAGGGAGGCAGGGAGAGAGGGTGAGAGAGAATTAAATATTATGAGAAAAGGAGGCAAGGTCATGGTAGAGAGAATTGAAGAGGGAGGGAGATACAGGATACAAAGGATGAGAAATGGGGGCCTAGACAATGTAGGGACGATGAGAAAGACCATGCAGAAATGATGGAAAAGGGAGGTAATGACAGGGTAAAGAGGATAGGACAAGTAGAACAAGAGGATTGGAAGGATGAGAGAGATAGGCACAGACAGGGAAGAAATTATGGGAAAGACAGGGTAGGGATGGGATATGAAAGAAGAGAGGGGGTGGGAACGTTGGGAAAGGGAGACAGGTTGGAGACGATGGGACAGGTTGGCAGACCCAGGGTAGGAAGAATGGCCGAGGAAGGCACAGGCAGGAATAAAGAGAGTGGGGATAAAGAGGGAAGGAAGGGATGAAAAAAAAATTAGCCATACACTTTTGGTGCCTGGGCCTCCCTGCTCACCATACAGATCGGCTTATACCACCGTGGTATATATAGCTTAGCAGCTACCTGTTATTGCGCTACCAATAAGGAAGACAGGGGTTCGTTACCCCCCAGCGGCCACAATTATAAGGGGGCGGAACGAACAACAGGCAGTGCACTTAAATTAGATGCACGTTAAAAAACACAGTGCGGTCACAGATAATGCGTTATCTACCACCACAAACAGCGTGTCCCTAATCGTATCGCAATTTCAGTGCACCGCCTGACAATAAGCGAATGTCTGTTGAGCGTATTCTTGAATGTCTTCCACGGATGACATTGCAGCTGAAGGCGACCAAACAACTCTGGAATTTAAAAAAAAAGAAACTAAAAACAACTAACTTGAACAAGTGGCTGTGACAGTCATGTCACGTACCACGCGAGCGTGATAGACATGTGACTTTCTGCGTGTTCGTGTGTCTGCTGTGTTATGTGTTATCTTATTCTTTCTTTTTCCACCCTTTGCCTACCTCTCTCAATCTCATTTTCAACTTCCGACACGTAGGATAGAAAACCGGCTAAGTTTCCTGGTCTGGTTAACCTGCCTGCCTTTCCTTTTCTACCGTTTCTCCTCTCTGACAAGTAAAAAGTAAAACCCAATAATTTCATTGCTGCAATTGAGCTACCACAGCGAGTAGAACGCGCTATGGAATGACGGTATTATTTATAAACAGTGTGCAAGTGTGAGCCATAAACAATGATTACGAATGTGAAGGAATATCGTGAATGCGCCTGGAAACATACGTCTATTATTTAAAAATACATTTTTTTTCTATGTTACGCTTGGGGTGGAGGAGGCGGTTGCAAGCACACTGTCCCGCTCCCCATTTTCTTTTTTTTTCTTTTTGCGAGTTACGCCTCTGTATATATGTATTGGAGTGGTATAGGACACTTATGGGGGATCAGTTTCACGAGAAGACCGTTCACTGTTAAGCTGAAACCCAGCAGGCGCTGCTTAAATAACTTAATCTGATAATCCGGGGCACAACGAAGGAGTGACCTTTTCCACGACGGGCCTGCATTCAGCTCTTCGCTCGTTGTTTTCCCTGTCACGTGACGCGTAGCGTGACCCCTGGTCGAAAGAGTGCGTGGTACGAGATCTGTTTGCAGTTCGAGTTCGGCATCGGCAGCCGGCAACGTGCCACCAAGACAGCATTTTCCATCGCTGAAAGTCGACATAGCGCAGTTCTTCCAAAAAACAAACCGAGAAACAAACGAACAAGCAATCAAAGAAACAGCCTAGCAGATAATACCAGCGGCAAACAAGCAAGCCATAAGACACCCAAACAAACAAATAAAAAAAAACTCCCAAGCATTCCCCTGAGGGTGAACATGGTTAAGTGCGAATGCACGCGGTGATGGTATGAGGGGGAGTAAAGTTAAAATCCATTGGCATTCGCCAGTGAGTTAACGTAAACTCCCCCGTGTGATCACATTGCGATTCCCATTAGACCCTCTCGGGAAATCTTGGTGAGTTTACGCGTATATGTGAGAGTAGATTCGCACTATAATGATGTTCATGTCCCCGGCCCGCTTCGCCCGCTTGCGCTCGGCATCACGGGCCCTTCGCCGCGCTGCCTCGTGTTCAACCGGCGCGACATCTTCAACGACGCGTGCAATGATCGCATTCGATTGCACTGTACTCTTTGTTGGAGGTATCGCAGTCGAGGTTGATGCCTGCGATGGATCCATATCTATGACGACTTGCCGATCTCGAGCAAGTCGTGGCTGCGCAGGCGCGCGCAGCCACGGAGCGGAGGGCGGAGCGCGCGCAATCACGTGGTGTGTGACGTCACTGCGCCGTTGCTACTCCTGCTACTCCTCTCCACTCCTCGCGCCGTTGCTAGGGGAGAGGAGGAGGCGCACCGCGAACGGTGGATTCAGGGTCGCTTATAAAGTGCATTTGCACTTAAAAAAACCTGCCACACCTTGCCAAAGTCGGCCCTGCTTTGCAGAAAACAGTTAACTCCTACGGCAACTGCCGTTTTCCAAGAAATCGAGCTCCTTACCGGCCAGGGCGATTGAGAGTTTACTCACACAAGACTGTCGTCATCACGCGCTTTTTAAGTCCCTTTCAAAGCCCCGCCGCGGTAGTCTAGTGGCTAAGGTACTCGGCTGCTGACCCGCAGGTCGCGGGATCGAATCCCGGCTGCGGCTGCTGCATTTCCGATGGAGGCAGAAATGTTGTAAGCCCGTGTGCTCAGATTTGGGTGCATGTTAAAGAACCCCAGGTGGTCGAAATTTCCGGAGTCTTTCACTACGGCGTCTCTCATAATCATATGATGGTTTTGGGACGTTAAACACTACCTATCAATCAAGTCCCCTTTAAAGCAACTCCCAGGTATATAATATCAATATAGAAGTGTTCTGCCAGTTTTAAATGGGATGAGGGTTAGCAACATTGTTTGCCGATTCAGAGTACATTTTACTCTCCTACGGGGGAGCATGAAGATGTCCCTGTAAATTCGACTAATAGATCACCCGAGGCGACACTAAAGGTTCGATCGAAGAGAGATCTAGATCGTCTTTTGACAAAGAGGTGATGATAGCGACGTCATTCTGGCCTTCACAAGCCCAGACATTCATACAGATATTAAACGTTATATATAGGGCTCCGTGTTTACGGTTGGCATTTTCTTGAGATTCAGAGGATGTTTATTTTCTGGAGAAATTTGACTTTTATCAGAATTCGCTTCTGGTAAATCGGCCATTTACCGAAATTCGGGGTTCAATATTGCATTATAAGTTGTTGAAATGTGCTATTAATAATTATTTCCAGTTAAACTGCTTTGAATTGTCTCTTATAACCACACTTCTTCATTCTTTCATTTTTTTTCACTCGCTCCTTATTTACTCTGTTAATAAGGCTTGTTAATGTGCAGTGCTGTACAATCGCCCAAGTGTACTTTTCGGTGGCGGGAGCCAGTCAAGCTGCAACTCACATTTTTTTTTACCAGCCTCTGGCATCGTCTTGATGAAAATAAAGGACCTATGAGTTATTAATATTCTCAATACTACGAAATATTATAGTTGAAATGATATCTGAGCACAAAAATATGCATACCGACTAAGTGTATTTTAGATGTCTGGAAGGTTCGACCGGACAAACGCATCCGCATACAAGCGAAAATCCTCAAACGCAAAACACCTACGTTTGTTCGTGTTAAAAGCTTTCAAGTTTGTTGCATTAAAAGCAGTGATACTTTACGGTGCTGCTGCCGCGGATGGAAGTGCGTGCTTTTTGTTTGACGATTCTGAGCCCCGAAAATACCCTCGTACGTTGAGAATGCCCTTTCAAAATCGAAGTAAAGCGGATAAATCCGAATTTTCAAAAAAAATTTCACCGGCGGATGTTTGCCAATTTTTTTTTGCGGATGACTCCGTAAACATGAAGCCCTATAGACTAACGGTGGAGCGGTGAGCCATGCCTACGGCTAACGTACGAGTCAGCGAAGATGCACTGTCGTTACACGTGCGGTGCTTAATTGCGCAAACGAGAACCGCGGCAAGACTTTTCCGCCCTATCTGCCGAGGCCGTCGCAATCAGCGTAAGTGCGCATTCCGTAATGGAGCCTACCTGCACCCGCCGAAAAAAGCGCCCTCCCTTCCAGTGTGCGTGGAACTCTTCTTCTGAAGTATACTGACCGAGGTTAATCAACAAAAACCCGCGCTGTTCGCCTCGGGGTCGTAAATTGAAAGAAGGAAGACAGGAAGCGAAGCACGGCACGTGGAGACTAGCGGCGGACTCGAACCTCGGTGCTCAAACACGGCATGCGGTGGTCCATTCGGAAGATACAGAAAATCGGTACTGTGCATGCATACAGGAAGCGGGGGAGTATATAAGCAAACATTTGTGGACGGCGCGTGTATATAGCTTCTCGAAGAGAAAACGAAGAAAGTCCTCGCAATGCTTTGGAAAAGAGCCCGTCTATATGATCTCGGAAAGTAGTAAAACTTGTTGTTGGGCTATAGTTCTATTCAATCTTTCCATGGTGACGGCTACTGACCAGAAGGTCGCGGGTTCGATGTCGGCCACTGCAGTCGCATTCCTATGGAGCCGCAACGCCGATGTCATCAGCGCACGTTAAAGGTTACTCGCGGTGCTCGAAACTCTCCAGAACTCTTCACTATATACGGCGTCTCAGTATGTCGTGATTTTAGGAGCTAAGGTCCCAGATTATTATTATTATTATTATTATTATTATTATTATTATTATTATTATTATTATTATTATTATTATTATTATTATTATTATTATTATTATTATTATTATTATTATTATTATTATTTAAAGTTGCGCGTCTTTTCGTACTGCACTAAGCATGATCTAGGAATAACAGCTAACTTAATTTTGGGCGAAATACGTAGCAAGCCACCGACTCATACAGTTTCCTTGCATCACCTCGGGTAGCACAGGAAAATCAGGGAAAAAAGGACAGGACATTAGAGGTGCAATTCTGGACATCATGTGGATAAACGTTTTTTGGTGGGGAGGCGGGTTTCAACAATACTTAATGTATTTTATTCAGTGCGTTTATATGCGTGCGCGTATATATACAAATTGAAAAAAAAATCGCGGGAGAAAGAGTCTGACCCTTCCCCCCACCCTGGCTACGGCCATGATGGTAACATTTTAGGCCACGCTGGGTCACTCACAGTCTGCAGACGTCAGAGTTATGCGGAATTTGACAGTGGGCCAACTCAGTCTGAATATCGGTGAACAAGAAATTTGCCGTTTCCAAAGGCTCGTAGAAGGCAGTATAATTTGACGTAGCCGGCGAATTCTTAGGGAATGCTATATGCTATACACGCTATATCGCTGTCCGAACAAAATGGCGGTAGAGCAGACTGCTCAGGTTATCGCGGGTGTTGTCGTTCGCTCCGCTATTTCGCACGCTTTCTTTTTTTTTTTTTACAAGCGTAGTATGTATAAGCAACTTTCAGTTTTTAGTAAACTTGAACACGAAATAACCTAAAAGAGTAAAAGTTCCGTTCATTTTACTTACCTCGGATAGAACAGGTCGACACGAGATGGTGTCACGTTGCACAGAAATGCATTTTTTTAAATCATGTAAGCTACATTAGCTGTTTGTCATCGACCAAATTTCTTCTCTTCACTGTGTTATAAATGAACACATCTCTAACTCATGTTGTATGTAAGGACATGAAAACAAAAATTCTGCCCAGACTCTATCCACGGTAAAATGAGCAATCACCATATAGGACTCCGCAACTTAGAGGTATACATTACACGCCTGAGATAACTAGTTTAGCACGTCTACATAGTGCTTCTCTTTTTTTTTTCAATTTCCAAATCTTTTTTTCTGTTTGAGCGTTTCTTTATTATCAAATTGAATATCCTGCTTATATATACCCAGCTCTAACGTATAGCTGCATTCACACGTTTTTCTCCCATAATAAAATAAAAATAAAATCCAGTGCAAACGCAACGTGTTACTTCAGACGAGCGGGGCTCGATGGCGTCTTTTGTGCTGCCAGCCACGAATGCCTGCGATGCTGACCAGAACTGCAGTTCTGGTCAGCGTCGCGGACATTAAGCGCTGTGGGTGCATTCCAGAATGCACCCACAGCGTTAATTTTGTTCGATACTGTAGGATCTGCCTGTGTTACAACAGTGTAATAGGATGACATACACCAGCACTACCATACGGTTCTGGCCTACTCCGTTAAGCGATTCGTTAGCTTTATACGACAGAACCTCTCGGTGAAAACATCGCCGCCGATGTCGCTTTTCTCTGTTGTTTTTTTCTGTTCCCCTCGTTTAAAAAATTAGGTCGAGTGCGTATGGAACCGCGCGTAGCACCCGGGCCAACATCGCATCGCCGCAAAACTCTTCAAACCATTCCTGTAGCTCTGTCGACTCTGCTGATTGAAAAGAAGGGAGAAATAAATAAATAAAAAAAAGGTAAATGGGAAGAGTATTGACGCGAGCCAGCTTCGATCGAATTCGCAAGGGCGAACAGGACGTATGGAACGAGATTCGGCGAGTTCTAAATGGAATGCGAGCGAAATGAGATATCTTTTTCTGCCCGCGGGTTATGGTCTAGCCGTAATGACGAAAACGCACTCGAGCTAATGATGAGGTTTTTTTTTTTTGCCGCTGGAGAGCTTGCAAGTGATTACTCTGCAGCGAACGTATACATACATACATACATACATACATACATACATACATACATACATACATACATACATACATACATACATACATACATACATACGTAACGTACGTGCGTACTTTGACAGGGACACATTTTCGATGGAGGCGAAATAGAAGAGACACGTGTACTAGTGGCGCAGCCAGGGGGCGGGGTTTGGTGGTTCAAAACCAACCGAATTTTTTTTTCAATTTCGCTTGGCTATATTTAAACGCACACATACAAAATCGCATACCAACATACATCAGTATGGTTGGACACCTTCCCGCTCCCGAATAAAAAAAAAAGTTCTGACTAAGCCTCTGCCGTGTACTGTGTGATGCCAGGGCACGTTAAAAACACCAGGTGGTCCAAATTTTCTGGAGCACTCCACTACATACGGCACCTCTCGTAATCATACTGTAGTTACGAGACGTTGACGATGATGTGTGGGGTATAACGTCCCAAAACCACCGTATGATTATGAGAGACGCCGCAGTGGAGGGCTCCAAAGATTTCGACCACCTGGGGGCTCTTTAACGTGCACCCAAATATGAGCACGAGGGCCTACAACATTTCCGCCTCCATCGGAAATGCAGCCACCAAAGCCGGGATTCGATCCCGCAACCTGCGGGTCAGCAGCCGAGTACCTTAGCCACTAGATCATTGCAGCGGGGCGTAGTTTCGAGACGTAAAACACCATATCCTTTTATATTATTATTATTATTATTATTATTATTATTATTATTATTATTATTATTATTATTATTATTATTATTATTATTATTATTATTATTATTATTATTGTTATTATTATTATTATTATTATTATTATTATTATTATTATTATTATTATTATTATTATTATTATTATTATTATTATTATTATTATTATTATTATTATTATTATTATTATTATTATTCGTTACACACATTAGCCCTTTGAAGCAGAAACGTTAGGTAAAACTGATGCAATTTAAATGACAAAAACCCACGTATCTCCACGTAGTGAATGACGACGAGCAGGCGAAGCTATGTTTCAAGGTCCGTAATGTCTATGCTGAAGTCCCAGACAAGTATAAGGTTCGGGCGGACAGGCGGACGGCGCAGGTGATCATGTATTGTGCTGTCATATACTTAGTTGTTGAACACATAATTTTTTTACAGAGAATTTTGTAGTTTTCCAAGTGCTGGTATCCAGTCTCAATTTCGGTTTCGGGGTGCGTGACGGACGCCACCAAAGCTCGGCACTACGAAGCTTCTCCCGCAATACACATCACGCAGGAAACTGCAGATGATAACGGCTGCTATAATAGCGTCTTCCTCCAGCTTGTCAAGGACTTCGATTGATTGATTGATTTGTGGGGTTTAACGTCCCAAAACCACTATATGATTATGAGAGACGGCGTAGTGGAGGGCTCCGGAAATTTCGACCACCTGGGGTTCTTTAACGTGCACCCAAATCTCAGCACACGGGCCTGCAACATTTCCGCCTCCATCGGAAATGCAGCCGCCGCAGCCGGGATCCGAACCCGCGACCTGCGGGTCAGCAGCCGAGTACCTTAGCCACTAGACCACCGCGGCGGGGCCTTGTCAAGGACTTCCCTGGCGGTCTCCAACATCGCACGCCATTGCGGTTTCCGCCCGTGCATCAGCTTATCAGTCACTCGCCGTCACCGCGACTATCTCGCCGGCCTGTTTTTCTTCGCTCGAGCGGGTCATCTCCGCGGCGCGTTATCATTTCGCAGTTCCCCTTTCGCAGACGTCTGCCGTGAACTGAAAACGTCAGCGCGGATGAAGGTTGCGCACAAATATGAGTTGCAGGCATGGTCACCGCGGAGCGGTCGAGCTGTCTCTGGGTGCGAAAACATCGCACAGCGCCGCGGCCTTATGGAAAGCAAAGGGGGTCCGTCGTGTGGTGTGCAATCAACAGGATAAGGGACGTTTCTCTTATCTTCTTTCTCCTTACGTGTCATGCTTACGTCGCTCAAATAATCAGTGTACTTAGGTGACGAAAAAAAAGACTATCCAGAAAGTGGTACTGCGAAGCGACATAAACACGTATGTATGTATGTATGTATGTATGTATGTATGTATGTATGTATGTATGTATGTATGTATGTATGTATGTATGTATGTATGTATGTATGTATGTATGTATGTATGTATGTATGTACATCCGCAAGCAAACTTAAACGTTCTGCAGCGTGTCCTGAGACAGTTTGATTGACGCTAGCACCGTGTAGCATCGGGTACTGTTGCCGAGATGGTAGGCATGCAAGCAGACATGCCATCCAAGCATATCAAGATATTAACTCGGCAACAGTGTCCAGCGCTTCGAGGATGGCATCAGTGAAAGTAGTCCAGGTCATGCGCCTGAGCGTTGGCGTTAAGCTTGCGGACGAGTGTACGTATGTATATACGCATGACTGACGAACAGGGATTGGAACTAAAAATAAATGGTTAAACAGACAGACAGACAGAGTCAGACAGACAGACAGACAGACAGACAGACAGACAGACAGACAGACAGACAGACAGACAGACAGACAGACAGACAGACAGACAGACAGACAGACAGACAGACAGACAGATAGATAGACAGACAGACAGACAGATAGATAGATAGATAGATAGATAGATAGATAGAAACGTATTGAAACGTATTGTCTTGCACAATAAGCATTATAAGCGATGCTGCAAGGCAGGTCGTGATTACGGCGGCTCACCTCCCAGACTTATCGGAGATACCCTTATACGTCCCAAGTTGGCCCCAAGATACTTTCTATTAGGCCAATGTTAGCCGATGTACCATAAAGGGCCCAATATTTCGTGACGGTCCCTTCACCGGTACAAGTGTTGACGTTTAAACAGAGCAAGCGGACTAGCTAAGTGCCGAGATAACGGCGATAGTGGCAACATGCGACACAGTGATCTCAAGACCACTCAGTTTTCGCAAGCTTCTGTTGTCGCGCACGCTTATTGCTTAGCAGAAACCCACGCTATCGGCTTACTCTTCACGATGCAGACCTTTGTACCAACATGAAATTTCGGGTTGCTTGGCCGTCGCCTGTCGGTGACATTGTATTACGAAAGTGTTTGGTTATATAGGTGACTGAGGAAAACGCGAAGGTGTGAGAAAAAAAAATTATCCCAGATAAAGTAAATAACAAAATTAGCTTTGTCAGAAGAGGGATTCACTCACTAGCCATATTCAACGACTCTAATCTTTAGCAGGAGATAAGGCTAAACGGGTCTTTTTGCTGCTGTGGACGACTGCGAGACATATACATAGGAACCCAAGTGTCCTGCCTTTGAAACAAATCTATCTATCTATCTATCTATCTATCTATCTATCTATCTATCTATCTATCTATCTATCTATCTATCTATCTATCTATTTATCTGCCTACCTGCCTGCCTGCCTGCCTGCCTGCCTGCCTGCCTGCCCGTCCATCCGTCCATCCGTTTGTCAGTCTGTATAACCATTTACTATGTGTGCCAGTCCCTGTATGTACATAGCGCGGAAAGATACACGAGTCAAACGGTGTCTCGTCTTAGTGCCCTCAGAGCATTGTCCTTACGCAATAACTGACTGCCACTGTATAGCCTAAACAACCTTTTTAATTTGCTTGCGATACCGTAATCACGTGTTACCCTTAGACGAGACACGCACTGTCAACAATTCCTTCCGGCCACCAATTAGCGTGCGTGCACAGCACAAAAACACCTGCTTCCTCATCGTCATGTTGCAAAGAGCTCGCAAACAGTCATGTACGTGTTGACAAAGTGATTATTATGAGCAGCAGCAATGCAATATCCAGGGTTAACGAGAAAAATGTATTTTAGGGGCGAAGCTCTTAAAGCCGTGGGTTTGTCCATGCATGTCTCTTTGTGACCGATTCGTACCACCTAGTTGTATGACTCACTCAGCAGATGGCGCTAGTGTGAGTGACACACGGAAGGATAGAAGTACGGACGGACCGACGGACGCATGGACGGAGGCACGGACGGACGGACGAACAGAAGCACGGGCGGACAGAGCATGCACGGACAGACGCACAGATGGACTGACGGACGGACGGACGGGAGCACGAATGGACGGACCGATGAAAGCACGGACGGATGGACGGGAGGGCGAACGGACGAACGCACAGACGGTTGGACACACGGACGGACGCTTCGCCACACTCATCATCATTCACTCTGTGGATAGTTTGTGATTGTTTTTACCGAGGGACTTGCTTCTTTTTTCAACAGACCCAATTGATAATAATAATATTTGGGATTTCACATCCCGGAACCACGAAATCGTTACGTGACAATAACACAGTCAGTCGAGAGCGAACGTCAACTTCTTCAACTCCCTTCCCGACGCCGTGTCCCACTATACAGTGAGAATGGTAGTGAATACCACGCAACACAACCACCGGCGGCAAAAGCGCCGACCCGGCGCGTCTATGAGGCTACACTACAAGGAGGGTGGAGCGCACGCTCGAGCCTTGTTGTTTTCCTCTGCACATGGCTTGTAACCAATGGAGGGGATTGGCCGATTATAAGGTGAATATGTCCGATACTTTCTACATTTCTTTATTCCTAGAAAAACTACTTATTTAATTATGATCTGAAGTGCAAATTGCGAATTCGAAAAATATGTAGTGAGCCCACAATTTTGCCTTCCCAAGCAGCAGCTTTCTCCAAGCTCTTCCATTTTTTTACTCCATTCACGAAGCCTTTTAAGTGCGAGTGCACTCTATCAGCGACACTGAATTTGCCGTCCGTCTCCTCCTCTCCCCTAGCAACGGCGCGAGGAGCGTCTGTAGCAACGGCGCAGCAACGTCACACACCACGTGATTGCGCGCGCTTTGCCCTCCGCTCCGTGGCTGCGCGCGCCCGCGTATCCACGACTTGCTCGAGACCGGCAAGTCGTCATAGGTATGGATCCATCGCAGGCATCAACCTCGACTGCGATACCTCCAACAACGAGTACAACGCAATCCAATGCGAGCATCGCACGCGTCGTTGAAGATGTCGCGCCGGTTGAAGACAAGGCAGCGCGGCGAAGAGCCCGTGATGACGAGCGCAAGCGGGCGAAGCGGGCCGCGGACATAAACATCATTATAGCGCGAATTTACTCTCACACATACGCGTAAACTCACCAAGATTTCCTGAGAAGGTCTAATGGGGGTCGCAATGTGATCACACGGGGGAGTTTACGTTAACTCTCTGGCGAATGCCAACGGATTTTAACTTTACTCTCCCTTATAGCATGACCCCGTGCATTCGCACTTAACCATGTTCACCCTCGGGGAAATGCTTGGGATTTTTTGGATATGTCCCTCTATACACTAAGATTATTGTTTATTTATTTATTTATTTATTTATTTATTTATTTATTTATTTATTACATACTGCTGACCTGTTTACCAGGTCTTAAGCAGGAATGGGCATACAGAAATGTTTACTACAAAAAAACATAATTGACATCACTGAACATACTGACAGTGGGTACAATTCCACACTTTTGTATTAATTTACAGAAAAACTAAAGAAAAACATTTCAACAATGGCATAGCTTTGCTGAGTGAAACGTGATTTGCATACACAGATACACAAGGACACAGAGGAGAGAGGGAGAGAGCAAGCTGGCAACTGCCACCTTTGAGGGGCACAACGCCTCGTTAGTATAGCGGCCAGTATACACTAAGAATGTTATAGTGAGAACCACGCAATGATATCATTATGAGGGACGCCGTAGCGGAGGTCTCCGGCAATTTCGGCCACCTAGTGTCTAACGTGCGCTAACATCACACAATACACGGACTTCTAGCATTTCGCCTTCATCGAAATGTAACCGCCGCAGCCGGGATCGAAACTGCGACCAAGCACCGATACCAGTGATCTACCGTGGCAGACGACACAACTAAAAATGGGACAATCTTCCCCAAGGGAACCCTGATGGGATGCGAAGAAGCAGCGTTCATCACGGGTGGCTTCACGTGCTGAACGGCGCTAACGCGGGTGCTGTGGTGAGCGCTAGTGTAAATGGCGTAGATGGCAAGTCGGCTGTAGCGAGCGGCGGTCGCTGTAGCGGAGCGAGTGGCCAGTGTTGCGGGCGAGCTAACGAGGCGGCAGCTGCGGGCGCTGCGGCGAGCGCACATCAGGCGAGGGAAAGAATGACGTCAGCGCGCCCTGCGAATGGAGCATGACGTCGACACGCAGCTGCGGCGTGACCAACTTGGCACCGCTTCAACACCTGCACTGAGGGGAGCGCGTTACGTCGCGTTCGTACGGACGCACAGAGGGACAGCGTTACACATGCTACTCAAAGTCTTGCTTCGCATCTAAAATAAATACAACCGACAGTTAAGCATGCGGTACCTGAATTGTAGTCGTTTTAACTGCAGCACAGTAATCATCACGTAAATTGAAACGAATTAAATTGGAACGAATATCAACCGTTCCGTTGGCCGCATCTGGACCCGCAATGTTATAATTACGAGCAATTAAAATGTTTTCGTTTTGCATGCCACTCAGACGGGAGGGATAATGTTTCGTTTATTTTAAATGGGCTTAGTTTACGCCACGCTTACTACGCTGCAGTTGAAAAATAATGGCAGCTTCGTTTTATAGCGATGCCAAGCCCGGAGGGCCAATCTGGGTGTGCTTTCACGTTTTTCTTAAATTTTTGTTTTCTGGGGTCTTCTTCCTCTTAATCAATTTCCCTTCCTCTGTTTATTGTGTCTTAGTTTCTGTACCTGTTCTAAATGCGAAATATGTCTTAGCGAATTTCGGCGACTTTGAGCGTATCTATCTATCTATCTATCTATCTATCTATCTATCTATCTATCTATCTATCTATCTATCTATCTATCTATCTATCTATCTATCTATCTATCGAGCCACCTACGACTTTTATTTAGCTCCCCGGGCCGTTTCGATTATGGTATCAATACCAAACTTCGTATGGCACAAGATGACTGTATGAAGAACATAGTTAACTAGTAATAACATGAAAATCATGACATGTATGTCATGCATGTCAGGAATGTCATGATTAACATTTCGTGGTCCTGCACCTCTTGCGGTGGTTTCGTTCACATGGCATGTTGCAAAACTGGTATGGTACGGTATGATTGCATGGCGAACACAAGCGACAGACCCTCACTCGAAAATCATGACATGCGTGCCATGTAACATCATGACTACATGCCACGCTCATGATGCGCTCGCGGCCATTTCGCTAGCGTCACATATACCAAGTTTGGTATTACAGTACGTTAATGAATGACGAAGGTATGTGACTGGTGCTAACATGATAATCATGAGATGCGTGTCATGTAGCAACGTGACTCCATGCCACGCTGATGATGCGCTGACGGCCGTTTCGTTAGTCTGATATATGCCAAATTCGGTATTGCGTGACGCCAATGGATGACGAAGGTATGTGACTGGTGCAAACATGACAATCATGAGATGCATCACTACATGCCACAGCCAAGGCACCAATACATTTCGACGTGACGCGGTGCGCGTGCTCGCCGGCGCTCATTTCGTCGCGTCACGCCGGAGTTGCCACGCCAGGCGCCGGTCCTCCCATATACTGACAGACGTGCGCCGCGCTGCGTTGCTTCGACGCATGCGCGTTTCAGCGCATCCGGCGTCCCTCCGCCACGAAAAGAGGGAGACACAGTGTTGTCTGAGTAACGCATCGGCGCGCAATGCAGCATGCCGCATTTCGTGCCAGTTGCCGTTGGGCCGCACCGACGGACGCTGGTCGCGCCTGGCGTCAGAATATACAGTGATCGCGTTTTGCTAACGTAGCGTCGCTGAGCCCAGCGTGCGCGCGCGTCAACGCTACATTGGAGTATAATGGGCCCTTCATGATGCGCTCGCGGCCGTTCTGCTAGCTCCACATATACCAAACGTGGTGTTACGTGACGTCAATGGATGACGAAACATATGACTGGTGCAAACATGATAATCCTGACACGCGTGTCATGTAAGAACATTACAACATACCACGCTCATAGCGTGCTGGTGGTCATTTCGCTAGTTCCACATATACTAAATTTGGTATCACGTGACGTCAATAGATGATGAAAGTAAACGATCATTAACCTCCACCTCCTGACATTGTGCTGATATAAAGTGACATATCAGCATTTCCCATTCGTGCTTCGCATATCATCGATTCCCACTGTACGTGGGATCTGCCAATTTCTTTCTTTTACTTCTCTTTCTCTTTCTCGCTCTTTCTATACTTTTTTTGTTTCATCCTTTCGTTTCTCTCGCTTCTTCACTTTTCTTTTTCTTCTTAGCCTTGCCCAATTTCTTCCTACCTCTTTCTATATATTTTTCTTCATTTCTCTTTCTCTCTCATTCCCTCGTACATTCAATTTTTTATTACTGTTTTGTCTTTCTACATTCTTCATCGGTATTTCTATCTTTTTAGATCTGTTGTTCCCTTCAGTTCTCGTTTTCTTTCCGTTTCTCTTTGTTCCTATCAATTTCTTTCCCGCGTTCGACATACTCTATTCGCCGAGTGTCACAGAACGAGCGCTAAAAATGAGCGCGCCGCCAAATTCTTGCGACAACGAGCGGGAGAAACGCCGCGAGGTCAAAAGAAAAAAAAAGAAAACAAGCATCCAGGGCTCCCCGGGCGCGCGACGCCTCTCCTCTCGGAAGCGGCGAAGCGATGAACCTCCTCACCCCACAACGGCGGCCGAGCAAGCCCGCGATTTTTCTAGAACGAACGGGGCGGGGACAGAGCGAGTTGAATCATCCTCCGGGGAGGGCAGTCGAACCGTCTCGTGCCTCTCCCCAGCCTTCGCTGCGCATCGCGCCGACGAAATGAGAACGTTCTGGAAGGTGGCGCGGAAGGTATTTAATCGAGCGGCCGAGACGAGAAATCTGGAGGAGACGGAAGTGAGCGCCAGAGCGCGTAGGGATTCCGCCGTGTAGTCGGCGAAGGTTTTGGTCCGTAGGGACGAAGCCGGAGATGAAGAGGATTTCCACCTGAGGGGTGAAGGCTCGAGCTACAGGCAAGAGCGTGTGTTTACCGCTATTGAGCGAGGACGCGTGGCAACAGCTGCGTGTGTGAAGCCGACGTGTTTCCGGCGAAGAAGTTTGAAGTTTGGAGAGTGGCCAATTGAAGACGCGAGGTTTCCTGGAAGAGAAACTTCGGGACAGCGGAACGGCAACAACGCTGGACTTTGAGTGAGTGATTCTCGGAAGAGTATCATCCAGACTTTTGTTCCAAGAACTTTGGACTGGATAGGTTTTCTATCTCTTTAGTCTTTAAGTGTCTTGGTTGTTCAATGCATGCGACTGCATTGTAGTGCGTATCGTTGTCTGTTTCCGTTGTTTTGAGTGTGGCTGATTGTACCGTGTAGTACGTTGTTTGATTGGTGACGTATTGTATGTAACTAGTGTGGAGTGTGCATTTTTGTGTATTGTTTTCGATCTGCCATTATTGAGAATATAATTTGTTTGTTTATCAACTCTCGGCTCTGACTTGTTCTTTGGGCCACAGCCGGCGTCCGCTGGCGCGCCAAAAAGGACCACTTCTAAATTGTCCACGCTTTCGTGGTGCGGTTCGGGGGGCCGATACTTCGGCTCTTGGAATTAGCCCGGCAATTGCCTCCCTAATTAACGGGACCGGTGTGACAATTAATCTGGCGTCCGCGATACAGGACCTTTTGGTGCACAGTGTGTCCAAAGTAGTGAGAAAGAGCCTCGAGTTGTTGATAGTGCTATCGGAACGATTTTGTGTGTTGTTCAGTGTTCTCGTTAACGAGTGCAGGAGAGTGTTCCGATAGACTGATTTAGGCAGATACTTTTTGCACGCGGCAAGGTTTTAGTTGCGAGTTGCGAGACACAATGGATCTCGAAAAGTTAGTTGCTCTTGGTGAAAAGATGGGTCTTTCCGGCGCCGAACTACGGAAATGGGTAAGCCAGAAGGAGAAAGAGGCAGCTGAGAGAGCCAAGGAAGAAAATGCAGCTGAGTTGGAACGAGAGAGGTTGGCGGTCGAAAGAGCCAAAGCGGAAAAAGAAGCTGAGTTGGAGAGAGAGAGGTTGGCATCAGAGAGGGCCAAGGAAGAAAAAGCAGCTGAGTTGGAACGAGAGAGGTTGGCAGCTGAAAGGGTGAAAGAAGAAAGAGAGGCAAAGGAGCGACAGCTGAAGGAAGAAAGAGAGCAGCAGTTGAAGCTGGAGCTGGAGAGAGAGAAGTTGGCAGCCGAAAGGGCGAGAGAAGAAAGAGAAGCGAGAGAGCGACAGCTGAAAGAAGAAAGAGAGGAAAGGGAACGGCAGCGGCAGCACGAGATGGAACTCGAGCGGCTCCGTTTGCAACAGCGAAGTGAAACTCCCGTCCAAGCTAGAGTTGAAAGCAGCGAACGGGAAGATCATGGCTTCCGCTTGAACCCAAGCAAGCTGCTCGTCGCGTTTGATGAAAGGAAGGACGACCTAGACGCGTACCTCCACAGATTTGAGACGATTGCGAGGAGCCAGAATTCGCCAGAACAGCAATGGGCAACTGCTTTGAGTACTTGCTTGAGTGGTGAAGCGCTCAGTGTGTACGGCAGGCTGACGCCGACTGATGCAGCCAACTATACAAGGGTGAAAGCTGCTTTGCTGAAGCGATTTAGATTTACGGTGGAAGGTTTCCGGGACAGATTTCGGACAGGAAAACCAGCTGATGGTGAGACGGCTACGCAGTATGCCGCCCGACTTTGCCATTATTTCGGCAGATGGATTGAACTTTCAGGGACAGCGCAGGAGTACGATGATCTTAGAGAGCTCCTAATTAGAGAACAATTTCTTACTAGTTGCCACCCAAGCCTGTCGCTGTATTTGAAAGAGAGGAAGGCGGAGTCACTTGAAGGAATGCTTGAATTGGCTGATCAATTCTTGGAAGCGCAAGGTGGAACTAATTTGGCCAAGGTAAAGAAAGAGTGTCCCGATGATTCGAAGAAATTGGCTCCCGAAGAAAAGAAGCGTGCACCAGAGAGCATTCAGCGATGTTTTCTGTGTAACCGAGTGGGTCATCGCGCGAAAAACTGTCGAACGATCTTTACGAGCCCTACGGTAGTGAAATGTTTTAAGTGTGGTCAGACCGGGCACAAAGCAGATGCATGTCGAAACGGAGCGAGTCAAACTCACCAGGTATCATGTGTGCAAGCAGCACCGAAATCCGATAATAATGCCGTCACCGACGGATTCGTAGAATTGAAAAATGGGGAGAAAATTCCTATTGTGGGTGCTGTAATGTCAAAACAGCCGACCGGTGTTACGAAAGGAATGCCAGCGCTGCCTGGAAAAGTTGCGGACAAAAAGATTACGGTGTTAAGAGATACCGGCAGCTCCACGGTTATCGTGCGGAGAAATTTGGTACGGGAAAGTGAGTTGACAGGCAGAACGAAACCGGTTTGCCTAATTGACCGTACGGTTCGGATACTTCCCGAAGCAGAAATTGAGGTTGAAACCCCGTACTTCAGCGGGAAGGTTACTGCTTTATGCATGACGACCCCCCTGTATGACCTTGTCATCGGAAACATCGACGGGGCGCGAGGGCCAAGTGATCCAGAATGTTTGGGAGAAGACCCGAAGATAGAGCCCTCGCCAACACAGCGGCCACGAGATACAGTGGAGGAGCATCCCGTGACGGATCTCACTAGAGCCCAAGGTGAAGCTGCGGCGCAAGAGACAGCGAAGGAGAAGACGATCGTGTCGAATAAGTTCGCGGGCCGAGCAACCGGACTTACGTCGGCACGACCTCAACCGACCGACGGTGTAAAGGAGACGGAGTTGGCCAGCCGGGCAAAATGTAGAGGCATGATCAAGCGGGTAAATAAACAGACAGGACCCGTCGAATGTAATGACGCGTTAACGGTGTCGGAAGTGACAACGATGGCTGAGACGCCGCCTCAGATACCGTCGTTGGAAAGGGCTCGCCGAAAAAGAACGTGGAAACACAAGAGATCGAGCGAGCACCGCAAAAGGGGGCGCAAGCGCTGCTCGAAGTACTCAGGATAAGTGCTGAGGTCGAATCAGAATGTGTTGGGCAGTGCTGAGTGCCATATGTTGTGTTAATATTGTGTTATCCTGTGTCACAAGTGTCGAAGTGTTGTGCTGTGATGTGATGAATAGTATTGGACCATTGTTGTAATGAGAGAACTTCGTACAATTGTATTATTGGGAATGTGTGGTGCAGTGTTGTACTCATGTGCTTGTGGTGGTGTTTTCACGTGTTGTTTAATTTAATTACAATGTACAATTGTATTAAGTGATCTATTGTGAATGTGAAGTGTCATGAGCGACTGATGGTGTTACAGTCTGTGAGAGTGTGTGGTGACTGTTCGCGCTCGTCTGTGGGGTTTTGAATATTATGTGATAATATTCTTAAAGTGGGGGGCAGTGTCACAGAACGAGCGCTAAAAATGAGCGCGCCGCCAAATTCTTGCGACAACGAGCTGGAGAAACGCCGCGAGGTCAAAAGAAAAAAAAAGAAAACAAGCATCCAGGGCTCCCCGGGCGCGCGACGCCTCTCCTCTCGGAAGCGGCGAAGCGATGAACCTCCTCACCCCACAACGGCGGCCGAGCAAGCCCGCGATTTTTCTAGAACGAACGGGGCGGGGACAGAGCGAGTTGAATCATCCTCCGGGGCGGGCAGTCGAACGAACCGTCTCGTGCCTCTCCCCAGCCTTCGCTGCGCATCGCGCCGACGAAATGAGGAGAACGTTCTGGAAGGTGGCGCGGAAGGTATTTAATCGAGCGGCCGAGACGAGAAATCTGGAGGAGACGGAAGTGAGCGCCAGAGCGCGTAGGGATTCCGCCGTGTAGTCGGCGAAGGTTTTGGTCCGTAGGGACGAAGCCGGAGATGAAGAGGATTTCCACCTGAGGGGTGAAGGCTCGAGCTACAGGCAAGAGCGTGTGTTTACCGCTATTGAGCGAGGACGCGTGGCAACAGCTGCGTGTGTGAAGCCGACGTGTTTCCGGCGAAGAAGTTTGAAGTTTGGAGAGTGGCCAATTGTAGACGCGAGGTTTCCTGGAAGAGAAACTTCGGGACAGCGGAACGGCAACAACGCTGGACTTTGAGTGAGTGATTCTCGGAAGAGTATCATCCAGACTTTTGTTCCAAGAACTTTGGACTGGATAGGTTTTCTATCTCTTTAGTCTTTAAGTGTCTTGGTTGTTCAATGCATGCGACTGCATTGTAGTGCGTATCGTTGTCTGTTTCCGTTGTTTTGAGTGTGGCTGATTGTACCGTGTAGTACGTTGTTTGATTGGTGACGTATTGTATGTAACTAGTGTGGAGTGTGCATTTTTGTGTATTGTTTTCGATCTGCCATTATTGAGAATATAATTTGTTTGTTTATCAACTCTCGGCTCTGACTTGTTCTTTGGGCCACAGCCGGCGTCCGCTGGCGCGCCAAAGAGGACCACTTCTAAATTGTCCACGCTTTCGTGGTGCGGTTCGGGGGGCCGATACTTCGGCTCTTGGAATTAGCCCGGCGATTGCCTCCCTAATTAACGGGACCGGTGTGACACCGAGCTACAGCTTATTTTGGACGAAAATAATCTCTCACAGTCCAGTTCTCACACGTGTGCAAGCATATTCGACTCTCAACCTTCATTTTTGCCGAAACCCGCAAATTGTTGGGTGACCGGCATGGCATGACCCCTTTAACGCACGCACCTGGTGTACTCGGAGCTCGACCAATTCTCGTGGCACATACACATCTGTGGCTTACCGCGGAGATGCCCCGCCGCGGTGGTCTAGTGGCTAAGGTACTCGGCTGCTGACCCGCAGGGCGCGGGTTCGTATCCCGGCTGCGGCGGCTGCATTTCCGATGGAGGCGGAAATGTTGTAGGCCCGTGTGCTCAGATTTGGGTGCACGTTAAAGAACCCCAGGTGGTCTAAATTTCCGGAGCCCTCCACTACGGCATCTCTCATAATCATATAGTGGTTTCGGGACGTTAAACCCCACATATCAATCAATCTTACCGCGGACATCAAAGCTTTTACGACCACCTTTAATTAAAGGTCCCCAGTGTTTTTTTTTCTTGGCCTAATTGCCCGTTGGATTCACGTCGTTGTGTCTAACCGCGGTCAGGTCTCTCGGTAGTAAAATCGCAGCTTAGTATGGGAATCTGAAAATAAAGAGCACCGTAAAGACAGGCGCAGAATGGAAATAATAAAATTTTAGAACTGAAAATTACGTGCGTGCTTGTAAGCTGTGTAACTAGGACCAGTTCTTGCTACCATTTGTTTATGTGTTGTGTCGCCCCCATTACCTCAGCCTGATGTAACTAGGGGGTGAGAACATAGTCAAGTGGCTATAGTCTTCTTTCTTTTTTTCTTATCCCCTCCACCAACACTGTTCTTGTGGGAATAAAAGCTATAATGATCATTATTAATAACGGTGCGGCGATGATGATATGATGATGATGCTAAGTGGTGCTTTATAGAAGGTTTCAAGGTCAAAAGCGTTGTACCCCAGAAAATTTCCGGTCACCTCATTTACCAGCTCCTGACGTCGAAACTAAAAGCACGTTTTCAAGTTCCTTTTAAATGTAAGAAATGTCTCTCTTTAGTTTTTCAGATAAAAGGAACGTGCGTAGACTTTAAGAGAATCTGTTGTCATTTCCATGTAGCTCAAAAAAACATTTATTTGAACATATTTTGCCAAGTAAGGGAAAGAAAGTGTAGAAAATAAGCGGGCTATTTTCTGAAGCTCTTGTTGCTCACCGATGTTACTTTGGCACATCGGTGGGCAAAACCGGATGTCAATGAAAGGGTCTATATGAACAATGAAAGGGTCTATAAGGCGAGAGCATTAGATGGTTAAGTGTAAGGCCGCGTTGGGTACGAAAAATACCACACCAGCTCGCGAGCTGCGCGCCCCCTACATTGCGGCGCTTTCCTGAGTAAATAAAAATTAAAATTGAAAACGACAGGCCTGCGCGGAACGCGCAACACATTCACAGCCAAAGCTGGAACAGCGGTCTTTCCAAAGCTTCTTTGAAACATTCTCGGGGCAACTATAGTACGAGTGATTCAGTAAAACTTGCAACACGGCGAGTTGGTTCATCATTTGAAGGTAGACTGGTGTGTGCTAACAAGAACATGGACACAGAAAATATGGGACGGTGACAAGCGCTATCCCTATCCCATCTTTTCTGTGTCCATGTCTTTATTTGCGCACACCAGTTTAGCTAGTACAAGTGAACTTGCATGGCACCCACTACGCCATAGGTCGCCGTAATTGTTGTGAAGTAGGGAAGGATGCACCACTAGCCCATTGCTCGTTGTTCTGCGGAGAAGCGTACAATACTGCTTACACGTTTTAAATAATTAATACTTCAGGTACACTGTACAGGATGGCAACAGAAATTTTGACCATCTGGGACTCTTTATCATGCGATACGTTAACGTATACCCGGGTCTGTTGATATTCCGCCTACATCGAAATGCAGCCGCCGGGGTCGGAATTCAACCCACACCTTTCGAATGCACGTTTTACTTCGCCCAAGTGCGCCAATGATGTATGTATAACTGGTTCTATAATGTTACACCTGGGAGTCCACACCGAACGTCATTGGCTCTGCAAAGGCGATCTGTGTCAAGGCCAGCGGGCGAGCCCGCCTGACGCCATCCCCCTCAACGACGTTATCTAGCCCGGCGGCGCCAGTCAGACTTACGCAACGCACGACGAGCTCCCTCAGCCCACGGGCCCGATAGCAGCCCGATGATGCAATCGGCACCATCCAGTCTGGCGAGTCTTACGCAATGCGTGGCAACATCACTCGTCCATGGGTGCAACCCAGCGGCGGCTCCTGACTGGAGGATTCTGACAACACGGCCAGCAGCGCTTCTGATTGGACGTTGGTGACGTAAGAGCCCACCCGGGGCCTATAAAAAAAGTCAAGCGGCGCCTCGCCAAGCAGCCGACGTATGCGTCAGAGAGAAGACAGCGTTAGTGTGTCCGAAGACACCTCGATTGTTCGAGTCCCTAAGCTATCGGCCCCAGTGCCGAACGCCTCTATTCTATGCTGTACATAAATCTTGCCTTAACTCACCGTCGTCTCGAGCTGAGTAACACACGCTACGGAACAGCCGCGAGCTGAGTAACACACGCTACGGAACAACCTTGGCGGCCCCGTGACTTCGGCGCACTACGCAACAGTGTCGGCGGCGGTGCGAGTCGTAGCAATAGACAAGAAAGTGTCTTAGGAACATTGTGAGAGAAATTGTGCAGTAAACTGTGCTGGGTACACAAAAACAGTCAGACAGACATGTTCTTTCTTTCTTACTTTCTTTCTTTTTTTCTTTCTTTTTTCTTTCTTTCTTTCATCCGTTCTTTCTTACTTGCCCGCCGCGGTGGTGTAGTGGTTAGGGAGCATGGCTGATTGATTGATTGATTGATTGATTGATATGTAGGGTTTAACGTCCCAAAACCACTTCATGATTATGAGAGACGCCGTAGTGGAGGGCTCCGGAAATTTCGACCACCTGGGGTTCTTTAACGTGCGCCCAAATCTGAGCACACGGGCCTACAACATTTCCGCCTCCATCGGAAAGGGAGCATGGCTGCTGACTTAAAGGTTGCCGGTACGATCCTGGCCGTGAGAGTCACATTCAGATGGAGACAAAATGCTGGAGACCTATATACTGTGTGATGTAAGTGCACGTTAAAGAACGCCAGATGGTCGTGATGTCCGCAGCCCTCCTCTACGGCGCGTCGCAAAAGCATGTGGTGGTTTGGGGACGTTAAACTCCAGATTCTATTATTCTATTCCTTTCTTTCTTTCTTTCTTTCTTTCTTTCTTTCTTTTTTTTATTGTGACGTGACGTTCCAGTGCCCCGTGGGCTATCGACTGCGGAGATAATCGTATATATTAAATTCATATATTCATGTGAATACCAAAAAATAAGACAAACATAGAGAACCATTTCTCCGAACCCGAAATAGAACAAAGCCCTATAGCCCCACTTGCATGCAGTGAGCCGGTAAAAACAAATAAAAAAAGAAAGCAATCGTGCGTTGTTGCCGGCAGTTTCCCCTCATGCACGCAGAGGGAGAGAGAGAAAGGGCGGGCAAGCCGCTCTCTGGCATAAAGGATAACGGCGCCGAGTCTCGGTACAATCTACAGGAAGAAGAAGAGGACGGAGAAAAGGGGAGGCACTTATTTCCACCGCACAGCGGGGCAGTAAATAAAGCAAGGCCGAGGTCGGAAGGGTCGCTCGTTGCGTCATCCTCTGGCCGCTGATACGCACCGCGCTAGCTCACGCTAACTCTCCTCCTCTTCCTCATAAAGATTTCTGTAGCTGGCTCCTTCACTGACAGAAACAATATATCGTTGATCACACGTGAGAGAGAGGAGAGAGTGGAGGTAGAGAGGGTATGTGTGTGCATACGTATGTGTCTGAGAGAGAGAGAGATACAAAGCGAGTAGGACAGAACTCCTGGTGTAGCAGTACGCGCAACCTCTTCTCCTATTCCACACTGACCTAAGTGCTCACAAATCTGTGTTCGAGAGGAAGAGAGATACGCGCACGATCTCTCCTACTATTCTTCACCCTCCTCCGCTGATATGGACCAAAAGCCGAGGAAAATAGAAAGAGACAGAGGGAGAGATAACTGTGGGCTTTGTGCCACCCATGCCAAAGTTCGCCGAAGCCACTGGCCTTGCCGAGGTGTTGTAAAACGAGAAGTGCATGCTCGCTTCTACGATAATGCGCGTATCCGCGGTTGCCCCCTCCCACACATGCAGGCGGTCTTTAAAAAAAAATGAGAAGCAGGCTGCGTTTGATGACATGTTTCGCTGGACTCTGCGTTCCTGCTTTTACCACAAGGATGCGCTGGCCTTTGATCACGGGCTAAACAGCGCCATCGCATGCTCCAGCCTTGCTTCTAAACTTCGTCCTTTTCAACTCTATTCCCTTTCTCTCTGACCTCCTTCCAACACAAGCCCTTTTTTCTTTTCTTTATGTAGAATAACAACACTCGGTGTCCACGCTTCAGAGTAAACATGCGTGCCACGGCGTAGTATACTCGACGGCGGCACGGGCCAAAGTGTTCAGCACGGCCCACAGTGTGATCTATACGGCTCCACGACGCGCCACGCATTTAGCAAAAAGCGGGCTGGGCTTAAAATTGGGGAAGGGTGGTGGCGAGGTTATGGCTGGGCAGCTCCTTCATAATGTAAGCGACCCCCTTTGCCTGGAAGCTGTAGACGTACGATTGCACGCTGATCTTACACGCAGATACATACTTATAATCTACAAGCAGACAAGAACTGAAATCGAGTTCGAACGAAACCGTTGTCGATCAGGTAGCGCACATAAATAAGGACACAGGGAGGAACAAGAAGACCAGATGAGCGCTAACTTCCAACTAAAGTTTATGCTCAGAAAATGAAACTCACCCGGTCTTCATACGCTCTTCTTGTTCTTCCTTTCTGAAGCTTGTTTGCTGCGCTACTTGTTGTAGTATTGACATACAAGCAACCCGTTTGGGCTACGGACCCCCCCTTGGAGCTGCGTAGCACGCCTCCGACCCCTTGAACTCATAAACCAAGAGATACAATAAGCAGTGCACTGAAGGGGTTTCGTAGAGGTTAGGGTCAAAGTGCTTAAGAAGGGCGTCGGGTGTTTCGACAATGCGGCCGCCTCCCTACTGCGAATCTTGGGGTGTGCCCCGAGAGCAGTGCTACCACCAGGGCGAATTAACCCCGTAGTTTTGAAATGCGTTGATATATCGAGATTCGACGTGCCCAAGCGACGGGTTCGACGGGTTCGAAGAAACGGCGACACCATGCAGTTGCCGGAATACAGCGACTCCGTCCATCCTTCCCGAATCTGCTGTACTACCCTGAACATGAACGAACGAAGAGAGCTTTTTGATTCGTTGCCTTCTATGCAATTACTTATGTGTGGAAGCTGAGTAGAACGGTTCTGACGCTGTAGGACTGATTTGCGCTCGGTCATCCACCAGCTTCCGTCATGATTCACCCTTCTTCAACGAAGGTCTTATCTTCCTCTGCGGACGTCTCTTAGGAGCCTCGCGTGCGCAGATTCACCGGATATCCTGGAAATTTAGTGGGCGCTGTAGATATTCGGTAATTGCCTTTTGCTCATACCTACACGTTACATACTCAGAACATCTGTCACATGCCTTCTTTTTTTTATTTTTGAGTGATAATAGGTGTATATATTGTCACGATGAGTCACAAGTACTGGGGAATATATTGAACGACCGGGTAGCTAGCTCTAAGACGATGCGTCAGTCGTGACTGGCTCTCGAGCCGAGAAGAGACACGCAAATCTTCTTTTTTCCTCCAGATGGTAGAGCCGCTCTTGCAGTCGACCCACTACGTGTGGGTGGCATTATCCCCCCTTTCGAAAAGAAAAAAAGAGTCCCAAAAGGGGGAAAGAAAAGTACATAGCACCACCACGATGTTACAACATAGGCACGTGGAAAAAAAGAAATTGGAAATTCGGATAAAGTAAAAATAGAAATTACCGAGCGTGCCAATATAGGAAAAATCACTGAACGAAGAAGCAAGTTCACAAAAATAAATAAGTAACACAAAGAACGCTGTACGGCAAGAAAAAGTTATGAACAACGCGCAATAAATGGTTTCATGCGCAACACATGAACGACATCCGACCTCGGTCGTGTCCTACTCCGTGCCTGCGATGTTGAGTCCGGAACCACTTCGTAGTTCACGTCACTGACGCGACGTAACACTTTATAAGGGCCAAAGTACCGGCTTAGTAACTTTTCACTAAGGCCACGGCGGCGGACGGGCGTCCACACCCAAACTTGGTCTCCGGGGTTGTAAAATACTTGACTGTGGCGGATGTTATAGCGCCGTGCGTCTGCCTGCTGTTGCTGGCCGATGTGTAGTCGCGCGAGCTGCCGGGCTTCCTCAGCACGCTCTGCGAATTCATCGGCGTCAGTTGCCAACTCGTCTTCGTCTTGACACGGTAGCATAGAGTCCAGCATGGTCTGCACTTCGCGGCCGTAGAGAAGCCGAAATGGCGTGAATCGCGTGGTCTCTTGCACGGCGGTATTATACGCGAAGGTAACGTAAGGTAAGATCCGGTCCCATGTTTTGTGCTGTACGTCGATGTACATTGAGATCATGTCTGCGATGGTCTTATTCAGTCGCTCGGTAAGTCCGTTGGTTTGCGGGTGGTACGCAGTTGTCTTTCGGTGTCTGGTGTTGCTCAGTTTGAAAACCTCGTCCATAAGCTGCGCCGTAAATGCCGTCCCTCTGTCCGTTATTATACTGGAAGGAGCACCGTGTCGTAACACGATGTGACGCATGAAAAATTGTGCTACCTCAGAAGCCGTGGCTCGTGGGATCGCCTGCGTCTCAGCGTAGCGTGTCAAATAGTCGGTCGCGACGATCACCCATTTGTTGCTGTCCGCAGATAGGGGGAATGGCCCGAGAATGTCCATGCCGACTTGGTCGAACGGCGTGCAGGGTGCTTCAATGGGCTGAAGCAAACCGGCTGGCTTAACAGATGGTTGCTTTCGGCGCTGACATTCCCGACAGCTCTTGACGTACTTCTTGACGCTTGCCGAAAGCCCTGGCCAATAGTACCTCTCGCTCACTCTGGCAAGTGTCCGTGAGTAGCCCAGATGACCGGATGTGGGTTCGTCATGGCAAGCGAAGAGGACGTCGTCTCGCATGTCTCGAGGAACCACCAGGAGGTAGGTACGGTTGTTCGAACGAGCGTTCTTCTTGTACAGCACACCCTCTCGAAGGCAGAATGACGGCAACGAGCGGGATAAATGACGTGGTATGGCTCGGGGAGGAAGCGTCACGCTCTGTTCAGAAATACGGAGTACGTCGACACGCATTCCGTCATCCTGCACGTTGATTGCTCGCTGGGCTGAGAACGTGACACGGCGCTCTTTCAGATCAATGATAGCTCCATTTTCCTGTAGAAAATCAACTCCCAGAATGACGTCACGGGAGCATTCACGTAGAACAAGGCAGCTTGCTACGAATGTGTACCCTTGAATCTGTACTCTAGTTGTGCAGGCGCCCAGTGGAGTTACGACATGGCCACCAGCTGTCCGAATCTGCGAGTTATGCCACGGCGTGATTACTTTCTTCAGCTGCGTTGTTAGTTTCCCGCTCTGTATGGAATAGTCTGCGCCGGTGTCCACTAACGCATTAACTACACAACCATCAATTGTTACTGCTATGTCGAGTGAAAGCCGGCTATCCTTTGCAGCAGCAGGTAATGTCGGACCAGTTTCTGTACGGTTCTGCGTCAATAGGAGGTCTTCAGCGCTTCGACGTTCAGCGACCCCGCCCCCAGAGGTCGCTTCGGCTAGTTTTCCCGGCGGGGGCTGGGAGATCGTGCGGTAGAATACCGCTGGGGCATTGATGAAAATCGCCTCGGTGATGGCGAGCGCGACTGGTGCCCGGCAGACGGTGGTGCATGCTGCTGGGAGAGGTAGTTTTGAATGTCGCGTGGTCTCTGACCGTAACGGGGGGGCGGCGAGTACGCAGAGAAGCCGCGAAGCCCAAGACGGCGATAAGGACACTGGCGGTACAAGTGATCAGCTTCTCCGCAGTGAAAGCATAGAGGCCGGTGATCGGGTGTGCGCCAGACATCAGACTTCCGAGGATACGAGTGCCGATCGTCGATGTACTGGACCGGTTGCACCGAACGGTGGGCAACAGAAGCACCACGGACAAAGGGCAGGGGCGGTGGCGTGTACGTGCCTTCGTAGTATGGTATGTGCTGCGCTGACTCGAGTGAAACTGCAGGGGCAGGATGAACGAACAGAGGCGGCGATGCAGCAGGGCGTTTCAAGGCTTCGGCGTAGGTTGTCTTACGGTGGTATTCAGCAGGAGCTGACGCAGCTGTATCAGGAGGCAAGGTGTCCCGGAGGGCCTGGTGCAGCTCATCTTTGATGACAGTTGCAATGGAGCTAACCGTAGGATGAGGTGCTACACCAGCCTTTTGCAACTCTTCACGTACGATATTACGGATCAGTTCACGTAAGGAGTCATTGCTGGTCCCAGCGGCGGCGAAAATGTCAGCAGTGGACATGCCATTGGCTTGCCTGTCATATTGTTTTGATCGCTGCTGTAGCATTTTTTCCATTGTCACGGCTTCAGACAAGAACTCCGCGACCGTCTTCGGAGGGCTTCGCACGAGGCCGGCGAAAAGCTGATCCTTGACACCACGCATCAAGTGACGCAACTTCTTGTCCTCCGTCATTCTTGAATCTGCCCGTCGGAAGAGACGCGTCATGTCTTCGACGTACGCGGTCACAGTTTCGTTTGGTGACTGGACGCGGGCAAGAATAGCTCGTTCAGCTCTTTCTTGGCGGTCAGCGCTGGCATATGTCTGCAGAAGTCTACGAGAGAATTCTGGCCACGTCGTCAGCTGCTCCTCTCGATTTTGATACCACGTGCGAGCTCCGTCTTCAAGATAGAAGTAAACACGACCCAGTTTCGCCGCGTTGTCCCACTGATTCAAGTTGGCTACGCGCTCGAAGTCCGCCAACCAGTCCTCAACGTCTTCGCTCTCCGTACCATGGAACGTCGTCGGTGCCCGTGGGCTTTCCAACGTATATCGGTTCGACGACGTGCTTCCCGTGCCGGTTGGCAAGGTTTGTACCGAAGTGCTGGTCATGTTTGTTGACGTGGTGGGAGCAGTATCGTTGACTTCCGGAGGCAATCCCCTGATTCGGCGGCTGGTCCGATGCACGGGAGTATTGACTGGCACTGGACTCGTATTACGGCTTCCTGGGGGGGTCTGCAGCATCCGTGAGACTACCCAGCACCTCCACCAGTTTGTCACGATGAGTCACAAGTACTGGGGAATATATTGAACGACCGGGTAGCTAGCTCTAAGACGATGCGTCAGTCGTGACTGGCTCTCGAGCCGAGAAGAGACACGCAAATCTTCTTTTTTCCTCCAGATGGTAGAGCCGCTCTTGCAGTCGACCCACTACGTGTGGGTGGCAATATAACAGGGGCGCTCTTCTGCCACAGCGAGGCCGAATGGTATCCCTGTTCCCGATTAGATAAGACGGACCAGAAAAAAAATACAGAGAGAGAGAGTGGACTCGCCGTGTAGAAGATACAAACCGACATTCTGCTTTCGTCGTGTTGTGTACAGACTACGCAAGAACGCACAGCGATAAACCGAAAAGCGAGAGGGGGAGAGAGCCCGAATATTTTGTGATCAGTGCGCCATTAGATTACTGTGTCCGCTCATATTGTGTTCTGTGCGACGTAAATCTTGTATCATTTTTATTTGAACTGGAATGCTCTAAATGCGTCATAAAACACGAAATTTCACCGTAGGAGGCATCAACATTATTGACGAGTAATTATCACGCGATCATAGCTATCTGTGACGCCACAGATGGTTTGTAGTGGCGACGTGACGGCGTTCCTGTGGAGTCGGATAACGTGACACCCAATGATGGCATCATCACATGTAATAGCCACTCGGTCAAAGGCAGGTTTCACGGAGACCGTGCGAGACCGAGTGAGGCACAAAAAGCTTTCTCTATGCATCCGATCCCGGAGGTCAGGCGAAACTACGTTAAGTGCAGTAAGCTATAAATAGCCCGCATTGACGTCATTGAAACCATTGTGTTGGAGCACTAGCACCGGTGGATGTGGCGGTTGCGATGTCGCATTAGCGTTATCAAAACATCGCATTGCAGGTTTATATAGTTATTAGCGCGCAGAGGCGTTCCTATACCAAATCGTTATCACATTGAAGAAGGTGAACCGCCATAAACTTGTGATCAAACCGCCATGTTGGAGTGCCAGTAGGTTCAGAAGCGGTGCCCATAACATCACGTGCGCGCTATCTGTAGGAAAGAAGCGGGGGAGGGGGAAATAGAGAATCAGTACCATTACTAAGAAGAAAAAAATATATATACAGAACGCCCGAAAATGAATATTTAGAGATCAGACGTGTGGTTACAAACATCGTATCCTTGTAAAAAAGAGCTTAATTAGACAACCGAAGCAGTTTCTGCAGTCTCGTCTAATGCACGATTAAATCTAGGGTTGGGTGTATACATTCCCAACATCGTTGTCACTACTCTTCGTCTTTTCGTCCGCTAAAAAGGCAGCTAATTAGAAATATGAGCCCACTGAAAGCGTGCAACTGATGACGAAGCCAACGAATGAAGGTGCCTCAGTTTTGGGACATTGCCACAGGGATGCTTTCAATGCCGTTTGCGATTATATTCAGGCAACCAAGCGTATACCTTTGTGATCTTCAATGAAAAAAATTATTTATTACTCCCCAGGGCAGAGTGAAGTAAACGCAGCTGAGTGTTAAATCATAACACCTCCAATCTCAAAATTGCTCAACTTGATTTTTTTTCGTTTGCTCTTTTTATGTTTTTTACATTAGTCTTATTATAATACCAATTAATTACGCAGAGTTAAACTGATCACAGAAAAACTGCACTACACTTTCTTGGCCAATCCCCCTGAGTGGGTATGAGCCATCATGCCAGGGAACAAAACAAGATGAAAATTAGTGTACAGAAGGCGGAAAATTTGGCCAAAAAAAGAAAAAACACGAAGAACAGGTAGAGAACACAGCAGTGCAGGGGAAGGGTGGGGGGAGACCGCGCGAGGTCTTTCGAAACGTAAGTGCAGTCACGAAACGCCGGGACTGTACATTTCGACAGACCCGCTTTTCGACGCGCGCCGCCGACCGTGTAATCTATGCGCGCGTACACCTCGAAATGCGCGCGCACTGATCAGAACGGTGCACCGTTCAGTACGAAAGCGGCCACGAGATGGCGGAATGGCGTGACACGCTCGCGCCAACTCCACGCGATGTAAAGACGAAAAGGTGTATCGACTGTACAGCGGCGGAAGCGCTCTGCGTGCACGGCTGCGGTGTGCAGAAAAGGGTTGGCGATGAACGCCAATCCCTTTCTCTTACTCGGCGTCGCTTTTTTTTTCTTTCTCCCTTTCGTTCGTCCGTCTCCCGTAGGCTGGTGCGATAAATTTACAAGAGAGGAAAGAATAATGAGAAACGAATTGGTGCGGTTGGCTACCGGGTGCGCGCATGGCTGTGGGAGAGTGAGAGTGTCGAGTAAAGAGTCGACGACCTCCCAAAGCTCCCGTAATCGCGATTTGAGCGGGCGAGATGTGCTGAGCGAGCTCATGTTCTCGCTGGGGGGGTAAAAGGGGTCACCGACCTGTCCCCTGCAGCAGCGGTGGCGGTGCTATCTCTTGCTCGATCGTTGCCATATGCAGATGAGCGAGCCATATAAAAAAAAATGAGCGGAGGAAAAGGGTTGACGTACGACGCAGCGGCGTTATGTGACATTTCGACGGAAGGTGTACGTAATTGTATGAGGCCTCATAAACGAGCAGCGCGCGCAGTATATAGGAGGGCAATATCTTTTTCGGAGGCGTGCGTGTTATATTTGGTTACGTGTACCGGCGCCCGCTACGAGTTGCAACACGGTGGCCGTCGTTGAAGGTACACCCCAAGCCTCCGCTGCGACACCGCGTGGCAAACGTGAAATTGGTTTTTCGAGACAACAATAGTCCATACAGTGCCCGTGCCTCCCGCCCCCCCTCACCCTTGTCATCTAAGCCGAAGCTTTTTTTCGCCATGACATACAGAGCGAAAAATGACCATTTTAAAGGGGTGCCCCCTCTCTATATTGGAAAAATGATTCTGCCTACTCTCCTAGAACAGTGTATACGTCCACTGATGGTTTTCTATGTCGGCGATGATTTTAGCTCGGTAATCATGTTGCGACTAACATTGGGCGCAACTGTATCACGCACGTATCATTCTACCTAGAGAACCCAGATTTACGTTTGTTCGGATAGCCGCAGAAACTGGAATAATCCTATTCCCGGCAACTGTCCTACGGAAAGTTGTTTGGCATGCGGAGTTTAAACTTCGCGGAGTGAATCGGGCAATGAGAGACAGCGTATACAGAAAGGCTTCGACCGATATCGACCACTAGATGGGGATATTTGACGTGCACCGATATCTCGCAGCACAAGAGCCATCTCTATAGCGATTTGTCGCGGTCGAAATACCACCGCCGCGGCCCTGATGCAGACCACATCTTTTGTATCACAAGCCAATCAGCCACTGTAACCACGGTGGTACGGTAGCCGCATTCCGAAGGGTACTGAAATGCCAAAACAGCCGCTCATTTATATTCTAGATTACGTCCCCTGTAGGTCGTATTGGAAAAGAAACAGCGTCAAAGTGAAAAACTAGAAACCAAACAAAGAATGACACATACAGAGCGTTGTATGTGTCACAGCTTTTCTGTATATGTGTCCTTCTTTGTTTGGTTTCTCGTTCTGCGCAGTTTCATTCCAATATGTCGTATACCAACATGAAGACGTAGAGTCAGCCAACAATAAAGTAAAGGCACAGTATACAATTCTGATGGACGACTTTATTGCCTAAGTATAGGCAAGAAACATGCCGGAGACCATTTAATGGGGGAATATGGCATCGGCTCTTGAAATACGAGAGGCTCTTGAAATATTAGTAAAGATCGCAAAACGTAAAATTTTACGGATCTTGAATACCTTCTTCAGAAAACGGGCTAGCCGTAAGTGTACGTGGCGAAGTCCTAATGGCGAAATTATTAAAACGAAATATACGTAATTCTGTGTGCACACCCAGGCATCGTACGGGATAGTGTATAGTTGGCAAGTTCCGATGCAGTGACCAAGAAATTGTAAGAGCTCGAATTCACCTGGATTTTAAAAAGCGAAGACAAAGACTGACACGCAAGAAACCAATTAATGAACTGGTGATTAGAGGGAAAATACGGGAATTCAGAGTTTCGCTTCAGAAGAGATGCGAGGCACCAAATGAGAAAACCGATGTTAGCGTTGACCCAATTAACTATAATCTTACTAATTATCAAAGAGTGCGCAATGGAAGTTGGAGGTACAGTCACTATAGACAGGTCACTGGCAAACTATTTCAGGAGACTAAAAAAAAAAAAAACGCTAGGCCTGCGCGGAAGGCGCAGCACAGTCACAGCGAAAGCTAGAAGAGCGGCCTTTCAGAGCTTTTTGAAAAAAACTCATTGGGTAACTACTGCAAACACACTTGCTGAATTTTCGGGTAGTAGACGGACATTTGCTATGCTATTTTTCGTCATTCTTCTGAAAAGCGTGGTATCCGCTAAACACTTGCAAAGAAGTTTGTGCCAATTGTCCATGCAGTGGCTGACGAAGATGAGGAATTAAGGCTGAAGTGGGTATACGCCACAGTTAATAGGGAAAGAAGAACGAGATTTTGTAATGGGTTGGAGCATCGGACGGCCCACTCGTTACGCTATTCGCATTGTGCGACGACTGGATGTTCTTTCGCTGTTGTAAGGCGCTTTATAAGCCGTATTAACGCGATTGCTTTCCCGACATCAAGCTTGCCTCAGGCAAGTTTGACAGCAAGTCACAAGCACCGGAGTAGCTCAGTGGTAGAATATTGGGCTGGCACCCAGCGGACCCGGGTTAAAGCTCCACTGTGTCATAGGTGCAAAGTTGTTTTTAATTTTGCGCGATGTGGTTACGGACACCGGCGGCGGCGGCAGGCAACATGCAACTGCGCGTGACCCGAAAAGTGATGTCATAAGAGCTTTCGCTGTAAATCTTATTAAGAGACGACAGACCATGAAAGCCTCAAATTAAACCGATAAAATAGAGATAATAAAGCTTTCGAAGATATTCAATAGACGTAAGGTATAGCCGACTGCCGAAGGTATAACATGGAGAGAATTGAGCAGGCTGTAAAAAAGCGGCAGAAGCCTGAACGCTGCAAAGGCCAACTTGTGCATAGACAGAAATCAGATGTATGCATTAAGGAACAATGAAGGCAATGTCATAACCAATGTGTAGTCGAGGTAGCGGAGGAGTTTTACAGAAAGCTGTACAGAAGTAAGCCGAAACAACCAGGATGGTATCGTGAGAAACAATAATAGTCCAGAGGATTTCGACATCGTACCAGTAACGACACGGGAAGTACGGAAAGCCATAGACGGAATGCAAAGAGGCAAAGCCATTTGTGAGGATAAGGTAACAACGGACTTTCTGAAAGATGGCGGAGAAATTGTGTTACGAAAATTGGCCACGTTATATATACCACGTGTCACTTGACGGGAAGGGTACAAAAATCTTGGAAGAACGCCATCCTCATCTTAATCCATAAGAAAGGAGACGTCAAGGACTTGAAAAATTACAGGCCGATCACCTTACTGTCCGAAACTATTTAGAAAAATAATAGCTAATCGAATTAAGGCGACATTAGAGTTCAATCAACCAAAGGACCAAGCAGTATTTCGTACAGGCTACAATAGACCATATTCATACTATCAATCAGGCCATAGAGAAATGCGCGGAATACAACCAACCCCTATAAATAGCTTGCATAGATTACGAGAAGGCGTTTGACTCAGTCGGGACATCAGCAGTAATGCAGGCACTACGGAAGCAGGGCATCGCAGAACCCTACATGAACATACTGGAAGAAATCTACAGTGGATCCACAACCTGCATAGCTCTTTTTTAAGAAAACGACAGAATCCCAACAAAGAAGGGTGTAAGGCAGGGAGACGCGATCTCTTTATTGCTATTCACCGCATCTTTACAAAAGGTTTTGGGGACCCTATATTTGGAAAAGTTAGGGATAAGAGTTAATGGAGAGTATCTTAGTAAACTGCAATTCGCTGATTACATTGCCTTAATGAGTAACTCAGGAAACGAATTACAGCTCGTGATTACTGAACTGGACACGGAAAGCAGAACAGTAGGTTTGAAAATTAATATGCACAAAACTAAAGTAATGTGCAACAGTATCAGCAGAAAAACACTTTTTCAATATGCGCACACGGAGAGACGCTGGAAGTTGTAAAGGAGTATCTACTTAGGACAGGTAATAACCGCGGAGCCGAACCATGAGAGTGAAATAACTAGAAGAATAAGTATGGGAGGGACCAGAATCAGCAAGCATTCTCAAATCATGAATGGTAATCTGCCACTAACCCTCAAGAGGCAGATCTTGCCAGTATTCTTACCTACGGAGCAGGAACATGCAGTCTTACAAAGAGGTTTCAGCTTATATTGAGGACGACGCAGCGAGCGATGGAAAGGAAAAATGAAAGGTGTAACTTTAAGAGGCAAGTATAGAGCAGAGGGGGTCAGGGAACAAACCGGGGTTGAGGATATCACAGTGTCAATCAAGAAGAAGAAATGGACATGGGCCGGGAACGTAGCACGTAGGCAGGATAACCACTGGTCACTAAGGGTAACTAACTAAATTCTCAGACAAGGCAAACGCACGAAGGGGAGATAGAAAGAGTTAGGTGGGCCGATGAGATTAGGAAGTTCGCAGGTGTAACGTGGCAACGGAAAATACAAGACCGCGTTGATTGGCGGATCATGGGAGATGCCCTTGCCCTGCAGTGGGCGTTGTCAGGGTGATGATGATGATGATGTTGATGATGGTGAAGCCTCTTGGATACGTCTCGCTGAGATTTCGCTCCAGAGGTTGCGCGGTCGTTCCAGAGAGAGCCACTTCCAGCGTACGTTTTCCAGATGGGATCCAGAGAATGCATATGCACGCTTGCAATTCCGAGTTCCCGAGCCCAATCGCACGGACACTCGCGAGAGTTGGGTGCTTATACGCGTAGAGTGCCCAAGTATGCTCGCAGGAGGCGCAGATGCACGTATTGCGAGGTTCGCATGTACACAGCCGCGGCGCACGGTCATACGACGCGTGTGCGAATGCGGTCATTTGCGTATATATGCAGACACGTGCGCAAGTGTATTCACAACGGCGCGCGCGTGTCCACTTTCTCGTTCTCGGTAAGTGGTTATCTGCATATCTCGACGTCGCGAAGCTCGTTCCCTGTGGCTTGGCAGAATATTTCTTGCTGTTTTTTTCTACTTTACTGCTTGTCCTGTTCGCTGGACGTTTGGTTTTTCGTCTGCTCGTATCGTCCGCACTTGTCGACAACATCGGGGACGTACACGCGCTCATTCAAAATAGACGCGAGATTACACTCGTAGCAGACGATTTCTTCCACTCGCGTGCAGGAGGACGACGAGACAGCTGCTTTTTTTTTTAGTGGCACGAGCAAACAAGAGTAGTCATTTTTTTTTCATGGAGTTTCCCAAAATTAACTACAGGAGACTGGTGCTGCGATCAGATCGTTCAGCCAACACGCATAGGAATGATGGGTCTTCATGCTTGCGAGCTTCGAACGCAATTGTGGCTCTGTTTATTGCTGCGTTTCCGTTTTGTTCAGAATAAAGGAACTCACCGCTGTGAACTTCGTCAAGGTGGTGAAGCGCAACTGCTAAACCCTTGCTGAACTTTGTCTTGCGGCAAAGCGGATTGAGACCACCCGGATACATAGGAGCCGAAAGAAAGAAAGAAGATTAGACAAATTTGTGTGCTATCTTTCCCGTTTCAAAGTAGAAGAGGCATATATAAGACACTCTGCGATTTTTCTCTTCCCAGCACTTCCGGTAGAACACTTACTTCTGCATTTCTAAATATTCAGAAAGAAATCATCGTAAAAATTAATCTGGCACGAAATGAAATGGTTCAGGTTGAAGATAAGAGTTATTTCAGATGCATATAATATCGACGCATTAGCGCAGTTTAGATAAAGGCATGTTAACTGTCAGGATACAATTATTAAAAGTTAATTGAATGAGTTCACTGGAAGATCAGATGGTTTTCATGTGAGCAGCTGGGAGCTTCGCCACACAAAGTATCCTCATTGAGCATCTCAACCACACCCTTCTTTCATCTGAGAGGCCGTCGGAACAAATCTAGGTCATTCTCACCCCTACGACCAATTCCCCGATGCGGAGAAAGGAAGAGAGAAAGATGGAAAAAGAGAGACGGAGGTTCACCGGAGGAAAGCTCCAGTTCGTTACCCTGTGCTTGGGAAGGGGAAAAGGGGGGTGAAAAATAATGAAAAAGAAGAGGAAAAATTTGCGGCAGTAATTAATTAAAAAAAGGAGGGAGGGGAACTGGACCATTGTCGTAGTGCTCATAACAACGTTGTTGTCTCCCTTGCCGGATTCCATGCTGAACAGTTGTGTCGTCCGCGATCTCCGACGCCAGCATAGGTCTCGCTGATTAACCCACCGTCCACGATCTCCTGGTGCTGTGTAGCTCTCGCCGATCTACCCCCGTCCTCAGACTCCCTCGTCCATGTACCCCAGCTTCCCTATCTCTTCCCTCCTCTTTCCAAACTCGTGTGCGGCGAGTGCTTTGTCCTCTTTATCTTTGTACTATCCTATTTATTCCCTTCCTCCTCTTCAACAAGAAGGCTAGCCGTCTCTCCATATTCGGCAGACAGAAATTAGCTCCTTTTCTCTTTCCAAATTACCTCATTTCGTCCATCCTTCAAGAACCACTTGAAACGTTGTCTGCGAACCATCAATCACAGTTGGTCGTTCAGTACGGTTGCTTTCATAAACCACCACAACACCCTCAGAGCGGCTCGTGTTGCAGACTGGGTATAGGGGGGCGTTTTCCAGCTTGTCTAATGCGGACGTTCATCGTTAAAGTATAGTCATGACTTATGAGTGGCCTGGGATTCGGGATACGGGATATGCGAAACTTGGTCAGTTCGCGCTTCTTTCCTCACATCTTTCATGGGCTCATACGAGTAATACTTTTTGAAAATATAATTCCCTTACACAAGGAACGAATCCATTTATGCTGGCCCTGTATCGTAAGCTCCGCGGCAGAAGCCAGTGCGAGGTGAGGCACGTGGGACTACGGGAAAGGCGTAAACACAAAAAACGTTTTTTTTTTGCTTTTTGTTCTTCACAGGGGCTTCGAGGGTGGGCCTATATATATAAGGCGTAAACAAGAGCTGCTTCTTAAATGGATTGCAACGGGCTTTCACTTAGGCTCAGACCACGGGGCACCCGAAGAAGCATTTCAAGTTCGACAACTCGATCCGAACAGGCCTTTTTCAGGCGCACGAGCTCCACCAATCGGCGAGCGAGCACTTATTTGGAAAAGTGTGTACAGCGCTGCGACCGCCGCGACGAGCGCGCGGGCCTCCCGCTTTTTGGCTTTTTTTTCCCCTGCAACTACTTATATACAACTTTCCGCTGTTACGAGCCGCGTCGGTGGCCGCAGCGGACCCAGTAGGTAGCATGGAGCTGGGTGGTGGTCGTCATTCCGCAGGCCACGAGGACGTTCAGAACTCTCGAGAGCTGAGGCAGAGGGACAGGCGTAAAGGAAAACTTAACAAGACGATAGTTATTGCGCGAGAACAAAACGACGACACAGAGACAAGAAGGACACGAAAGACACGCGCAATAACTATCGTCATGCCATACCAACTAGCCCAAGCTGCCACACTTCTAAGTTAACAAGACATTTATTTGCAACATGTTGGACAGTAACGTCCGAACGACGACTCTTCTCGCGACACTCTCATGTTTTCTTCTCCCGGGCGGCTCCCGCTGCCTCGCCATGCAGTTCCGAATATATAGGCGGAATGTCTCTTCGGGGAACCAACCACTAATCCTGAGCACAACACAAGTGTCCCATCACACACGTGGCAGGTGCACGTGGCACACGCGCGGGGACTCGGAAGCGACCACGCAGGAGAAATTCACGGCAGTCCCTCCTGTAGCACACAACCGGCCTTCCGCACATTCCAGAGGGGCCCGCCCGTATAGCCACTGCCCCGCAGGCAAAGCGCACAGCCGAGACAAACAGAGCCGGTGCAGGTGACAACCAGCACCCCACAAAAGAATGTCCGAGATGACGGGAAGGCACGCTTGGGGGCATCCGGCCCGAGGACTTCGTTACTGCTTTGTAATAGCTTCCCCGGCAGCCGGCCGAGACCTCGACGTACGAAGGTCATCCACCTTTGTGGGGAGAGGTCGATGAAGACAATGCTGGTGTGCTGAAGCCGTGGACACCTCGATGCGGCTCTGCTGCAATCCTCTGGTACCCTGGTGATCTGCAGCCTCTGGTAGCGTCATCCAAAATTGGAGAAAGGCTCCCGCTCTGCTGGCCAACATTCCTCCTCGAAAGACAGCACATGTGTCCACCACGCGAGAAACACAACTGCCAAGCAGGCAAGCGCCCATACTCTCTTCCTGAGACCCACCAGGCTTTTAATTCATCCAAAACGACCTGTTCTTCATTACAATAGCAGCAGCAATTCTAACAACCCAACCTGAAATAGGCTGCTCAATTTCACAAACACGTGTCGTGATAAAGCACAAATACAAAAAAAGCAATTGTAAACCTGTCACACACACAAACAAATGGAACCTAAATACCCAAGCCAGATTACCTGACGCCATCAAGATCCCTAGAAACAACGACTTAAGCCGTCAGCGTTGCCATTCAATTTGCCTCTCTTGTAACGAATTTCGAAAGAGTATTGTTGCAATAGCAAGCTGCAGCGAAGTAGCCGGCCGTTCTTAGGCGACATCGTTTGCAACCACGTGAGGGGACAGTGGTCCGTCTCGATAATAAACTCTGATCCCGCGAGATAGCATGCGAGCTTCTGAACCGCCCATACAACACAGGCGCATTCTTTCTCTGAAGCGCTATAGGCTTCCTCCCTTACAGTTAGTTTGCGGCTTGCATATAGCACGGGATGTTCCTCTCCTGCGTCGTTTCTCTGGCACAATACTACGCCCATGCCGCGGTCACTTGCATCGCACTGAACCACGAAGGGTCTAGCGTAGTCGGGGGCTTGAAGTACAGGTTGGCTCATGAGCGCATTTTTCAGCGCTAAGAATGCCCTCGCTTTCTTCTCATCCCACTCCAGAATTTGAGGTTCGGTTTTTCTAAGAGCGTCAGTAAGCGGGCTGGCAAGCTCTGAATAACGGGGAATGTAATGCTGGTAATGTAATGCTGCCAATCCTAGGAACGACCGCACATCTGTCTTTGTCCGGGGCTGCGGAAAATTATTAACTGCCGCCACTTTGACATCGGAAGGTCTGCGGTGGCCTTGCCCCACTATGTGACCCAGGTAAGTAACCTCTGCTCGGCCAAGTTGGCACTTCCGAGCCTTCACGGTCAGACCTGCTTCGCGGAAACGTTGAAGCACTGCTCGCAAGTAGGTGAGATGTTCAGACCATGACCCTGAAAATACTGCTACATCATCCAGATAAGGCAGGGCAAACCCCTCTAAACCCCGCAATACCTTGTCCATGAGAGCCGAGAAACTGTAGGGGGCATTCTTTAAGCCAAAGCTCAACACCTTAGGGCGGTATGTTCCTATGGGAGAAATAAACGCCGCATATCTGCTGGCCCTTTCGGTCAAAGGCACCTGCCAATAACCCCGAACGAGGTCGAAGGTAGAGATGTACTTAGCACTGCTTACTGCCTCAATTCTTTCCTCTATATTTGGTATGGGGTAGGTCTGATCCTTCGTAATGTGATTTAACCTCCGGTAATCAACGCATGGTCGCGGATCTTTCCCAGGAACCTCCACTAATATAAGCGGAGAGGTATAATCGCTTTCCCAAGCTTCAATCACATCGAGCTCGAGCATTCTTTTAATCTCGGTCTCAATAATGGGACGCTGACGCGGCGACACTCGATACGCCTTTGACCGCACGGGCTGAGTGGCCGTAAGCTCTATGTCATGCACTACCAAATTTGTTCGGCCCGGTTTCTCCGAGAACATGTCCTCATATTCTATCAGGAGGCTTTCTAGGTCACGCTTCTCGTTAGCTGTGAGCTCAGCTACCTCAACCATGGCCTTGAGCGTTTGACCAGCGTTATCCTCCTTTCTTTCCGCTCCCGAAAAGGGGAAATCTAGTGGTGGCTCTTCGGGCACGTTTACCGCCATGTTTACGACAACCTCTCTCTCTCGATACGGTTTGAGCAGATTGCTGTGGTAGATCTGCTGCGTCTTACGTCTACCTGGCATCCTTACCAGATAGTTTGTGTCGGACAGCCTTTGAACGACTTCCGCCGGACCTTCCCATTGGACATCTAGCTTATTCATTGGTGAAGGTTTCAGCCACATTACTTGATCTCCAGCTTCAAACAGGCGTGATCTTGCCGACCTGTCGTAGTAGCGTTTGGCCCGAGCCTGTGCCTTGCTCATCTCATCCCCTGCCAGCTCCTGTACTCTATGCAACCTTTCTAGCAGAGTTAGCACATATTCAACCACCGTAGGGTCCTCCGCTCGCCCTTCCCATGACTCCCGAAGAATACGGAGTGGGGATCGCAGAGAGCGACCGTAGACCAATTCTGCCGGGGTAAATCCAGTGGCTTCATGAGGTGCAGTCCTGAGCGCGAACATGGTTGCTGGCAAGCACACATCCCAGTCGACTTTGCGCTCGAAACAGAGTGCTCGAAGGACGCGTTTCATTACCGAGTGTAACTTTTCTACTGGGTTTGACTGGGGGTGATACACCGAGCTGTGGATTAATCGGATTCCACATTTCTCTAAGAAAGTTGTAGTCATGAAGTGCACTCGTAAAAACGGTCCCTTGATCGGACTGTATTTCAGCGGGAAAACCAACGCGTGCGAAAATAGACAACAGCGCGTTTACCACTTCTACCGAGCTCAGTTCCTTTAAAGGCACTGCCTCAGAAAACTTGGTCGCGGGACAAATTACTATTAAGACATGACGGTAACCGGATGTTGTTGTTGGAAGAGGCCCTACTGTTTCGATCACAAGTCGTCGAAAGGGCTCAGTGATCACTGGCACGAGCTTCATTGGGGCACGAACCTTATCCCCTGGTTTTCCTACACGCTGACAGGTGTCGCAGGTTCTGACAAAATTTTCTATTTCCCGGAAACAACCCGGCCAATAGTATTCCTGCAGCAGGCGATCCTTCGTTGTTTTGACCCCCAAGTGACCCGACCATGAGCTACCGTGAACTAAGTGTAAAAGATCACGGCGGTAACGTTCCGGTACCACTAACTGATCAAACTGCACCCGTCTGCGATCTAGATACTTACGATAAAGTATCCCGGCCCTGTTCTGATACATCACGTTTTTCTTTGAAATACCCTCATTAGTCTGACTCCTTATATTTTGAAGAGTGGGGTCTGCTCTTTGCTGCTCTATAAGGGACGATCGATCCACTCTCAGCAAAGTCTGCAGGCTACTAGATGCAGGAGTAATCATTTCCTCACACACACCTCCAGATTCAAGAGGGTCTTCCTCGTTTTCATCCGCGCCTTCATCGCTCACTTGATCAGTGCTTGTTGTGATCGTGTCTACCGTGTTCGTGGGCTCTCCATCTCCGGCTTTCTCGGTGATTCTCGAGGGAACATCGAGCGGTGCGGCTCTAGTTGCGAGTTCTCGTGCCTTTGAGCGAGTGAGCGCGCACACAACCCCATCCTCGTACGCTAGGTTCTTCTGTCCTAGTAACCAATCGGATCTGTTTGAAAACAAGTATGCATACTGCTTTGGCAAATAAGCAGATACTGCAGCCTCTGTGTGCAATGCGCCAAAGGGGCCCTCGATGCATACCTTAGCAATCGGAAGGCATACGCTTGATGGCTCCGCTGCTTGTTTAATCCAAGCGCACTCTCCTGTGAAATGTTCAGCTTCAACATACGAGGGATGGACCACGTCCATTGTCGCTGCCGAATCCCGCAGCACGCGACACTCTTTTCCATTTACTATCAGCTCTCTGATATATGGCTCACAGTCGCATGTTTTCACCCTCGCTGTCGACTGAGAAGCAAACAACTTTTGGACTCTTGCAGACGGCCGCAATGTGACCTGGCTTGTGGCATTTATAGCACACAAGTGGTCGCCTCTTTTCAAACGCACTGTTTTGGTGCTTTTCCTCAACCGTGGTCTCATTACTTACCTCCCGTTGCTTTTCGGGACCAGTGTTGCGCTCTCGATTCTCTTGGACTGAATGTCCCCTCCACCCAGTTGCCTTTTTGATTTGGCCCTCCCACTGGGGAATTTCTCTTCTATCAAGCGCGCGGCGCGAAACAAAATCCTCCGCTAGCTCCGCGGCCCTCGAAACAGTGGTTACCTCCTCCCTGTCTTGCACCCAGAGCCTAACGTCTTGGGGCAAACGACGGTAAAACTGCTCGAGTCCGAAACACTCCACGATTTTCTCTTTATGCTCGAACGCCTTAGCCTCTTTTAGCCACTCCCTCATATTAGACATTAACTTGTATGCGAAATCAGCATACGACTCGTCTTTCTGCTTTACGGCGCTCCGGAACTTCTGCCTGAATGCTTCTGCTGACAATCTATATTTCTTTAGCAGGCTCGACTTAACTTGGTCGTAATCATCTGCTTCCTCTTTTGTCAAGCGGGCAATTACCTCGGCAGCCTCACAGGGTAGTGGGGTAAGCAAGCACTGTGGCCACATCGTTTTGGTAACACGCGACTTCTCGCATGTGCGCTCGAATTTTACCAAGAACAGACCCATGTCCTCTCCGGAGCGGTAAGGTTGCATTAGGTCTTTCATCCTGAACGACTTCCGTTCTACTCCGCTAGACGCGTCGCTACCTTCACTACTACCTCGAGCCTTGAGCAGCTCGATTTCAAGGCGTTTCCTCTCAAGATCCCTTTCTTCTGCTTCGCGTATGAGCTTCTCATTTCTCTCTTCAGCTTTGCGCCTTTCATGTTCGTCTATCAGCTCTAGACACTCTGAGAGCTCGTCATCGTCTGCGTTAAGGTTCTCAATAGCCTCGATAATCTCTGGCTTTCTCATTTGTTCACGAACATCCAAACCCAAACTTTTAGCTAACTCTAGCAAAAGCGGTTTTTTCAGTGCCTCCAGATTCATGGTTGCTACAAGTGCTGCTAACTTCACTACTACTAGGACGCTACGTTCCCATGCACAGGTCAACGTAGAGTAGTTATCCAAATTTACCACCTTTCCTACAAAACTCTAGATAAAGCCTGGTGAAATCTCAGTGAAGAAAAGTCAAGCACTCACCGCACCCTGCAGCCATGATCTCAGCGGAGACGATCCCGATGCTGGCCCGAGCTTGTTGCGACTTGGCGTGAGCAGAATCCCACCGCTGCCATCCAGTTGTTACGAGCCGCGTCGGTGGCCGCAGCGGACCCAGTAGGTAGCATGGAGCTGGGTGGTGGTCGTCATTCCGCAGGCCACGAGGACGTTCAGAACCAGTCAGAACTCTCGAGAGCTGAGGCAGAGGGACAGGCGTAAAGGAAAACTTAACAAGACGTTTATTTGCAACATGTCGGACAGTAACGTCCGAACGACGACCCTTCTCGCGACACTCTCCTGTTTTCTTCTGGCGGGCTGCTCCCTCTGCCTCGCCGTGCAGTTCCGAATATATAGGCGGAATGTCTCTTCGGGGAACCAACCACTGATCGTGAGCACAACACAAGTGTCCCTTCACACACGTGGCAGGTGCACGTGGCACACGCGCGGGGACTCGGAAGCGACCACGCAGGAGAAATTCACGGCAGTCCCTCCTGTAGCACACAACCGGCCTTCCGCACATTCCAGAGGGGCCCGCCCGTAGCCACTGCCCCGCAGGCAAAGCGCACAGCCGAGACAAACAGAGCCGGTGCAGGTGACAACCCGCCCCCACACAGAATGTCCGAGATTCCAGAAGGGCCCGCCCGTAGCCACTGCCCCGCAGGCAAAGCGCACAGCCGAGACAAACAGAGCCGGTGCAGGTGACAACCCGCCCCCACACAGAATGTCCGAGATGACGGGAAGGCACGCTTGGGAGCATCCGGCCCAAGGACTTCGTTACTGCTTTGTAACACCGCCCTCTACTAAATGGAAAGAACGATTTCTTCACAGAGGGTCAGAAGTAAACGACGTGGACAAGTTCTGGCTTTGGACTGAAATTTTATTGCACAGCGCTGTTTGCATTCAGTGTGCAAAACCATTAGCCCGAAGCATCACTTTCATATGCGTGCTCATGGGGGAGGGGGAGAAGGAGGAGAAGGGCGGCAGCCATTCTTGGTCACCTGAGAGGGAAAGCAATGTCAGCCCATGGCCTCCGAGATTGCAGGCGCGCGGCGGGAGGGAGAGCGCTGCGACACGGGGGGGGGGGGGGGGGGGTTCGCAAATTGATCACCATACAGTGACATAATAGAGAGGGGTGGAGGGTCACTTCGACAAACCTTCATCCCCCCCTCCCCCGAAGGTGAAGGTGAACCCTGCGCTCGCCGACGTTCACTTTACTAAGTTACGTTACCGCCTGCGACAAGTAGAACAAAATAGCCACGACGTCCGTCGTTGTACAGTAGTCCCAAGTTCGAGTACGGGGTAGTTGGTATTCCATTTCAAATGTGATTACAGCGAGAGGGAAGAGACGAGACTAAAAGAGACCAACGAAGGCGAGCGCTGAATTCCAACTCAAGTTTTATTGCGAAGAACAAGCAATTCATTAAAAAAGGACATCATGCGATATGCTATAAAAAAATTACTCCCCCCTCCTCCAAATCACGAAGTCAACATGAGCAAGCACACTAAAATAACAAAGCAGGAACCATGTAGGCGTGCACGGGGTTTCCCTTCGGGGGGGGGGGGATCTTTGTTAGAGCACCCCATCCCTATAATGTGAAGGTAGAAGGCTGACTAAGGGGGGGGGGGGGAGCGGCCACTCCCCCTTCCGTACGCATGCCTATGGCAGGAACAGCCCGGTCAAGAAGAACAAGAGTGCATGTGTGGGGGCAAGAGAGCAGTTGAAGCTATTGAAGGCTTACTTATACTCATCGGTATCTACGTCCCCCGTCTTATTCCCTTGCGTGCAATAGCATTTGATTAGATGCCTTCGCGCTAAACTACCTCCCCGTCGTCACAGTGGCATCACAATAGTCGTGCGAGCTTTGTGTGCGATGAGAACACTATAGTCGGTTTGAACCTAAGCGTAAATACCATATCCTCCCACAAAGGAGGAGCTGGTATTTCCTGGCCCGTGATTCCTGGCCCGTAGCTAGGAATACTAGGGGAGAAGCCCCTTAGTGTCGGGCCATGTCCACTGTCCGTCAGCGTGACACGCTATGAATATTCATATCCATATGGATATTCTTATAGATAGGCACACGAACACTCAAGTGAATATCCATATGGATATCCATATGAATATAGATATCCATATACACGTGGATATGCATATGCATGTGGATATTTATATGGATATGAATGTCCATATGCATATGGATATTCGTATGGATATGGATACCCAATATATGCATGTGGGTGGATATTTATATGGATATTCTTGTGGACATCTCAACACCATACGCACATAGTGATTAATAAACAACTTTGTATATATTGTACACACGCGCTGTCACGTGTTTGCATGATCGAGTGGGCAATGTACGGAGGTAATAACCTCCCGGAGCTTCGCCCACTCGTAATTATTTCGTGGATACATATGCTGTGATATTTTTTTTTGCTTTCGAGGGGGGGGGGCATTTGTTCTAGACCTTGAAAACACATATTTTATATTTATTTAGCACCGAAATTCGGAAAGGGGGGGGGGCTAGGGCTCCTCTTTCTGGCTACGGGTCTTCCTCCCGCTAAACCGCGGCGTGCATTTCAATCACTGATTTAAGAAAGAGTCGTGCAATCTGATCACCTTTCAAATCCCGTTTATAAAGGGACACTAAATTCAAATAACAAATGAATGAAGTTCAAGTGAAAGCTCGATGCAGTACAACGTCTAAAACGACAATATTATCAACAGTAGTGCTCTAGTTACCGATAAATTAATGTAAAAACACATGCGCCGCGAGTAGGATATTCGCAAAATAATCTCGATGACGTCAGACTTACCGCCTACAATTAAGCCCTAGTAATCGAACTATCTGCACTAAATAAAGAACCTTCCGTGCATCAAGAGACGTAATAAAATGCTGCTTATTCGTATATATTTGGTTCATTAAAAAAAACGCCGGGCGCGAGTCATTTAAAAGTTCAATTTTTTTACTTAAGGTCCGCTCGATTCACCTGCACCACGTGAACCAGTTCACGAGGTGCCGCACTTTGCCATTCATTTCAGCGGTGCAGCATTGACGACCTCTGAACCCTGCCATTCGTTTCGAAAGGTGCAGAAGTGGTGCACCACTGGTTCACAATTTTCCTGCACCATCTACGCTGACGGTGCCGGCTTGGTGCAGCCGCGCGTGCAGCTGAGCAGACGACGCAGCACTTTGGCGTAGGCACCGTACCCACCTCTACAAATTAGGTGTGTTTTTCCAAGATGTTTGCGCCTCATAAACTGTCCGCATGTGCAATTCGTAATCGGTAAGTGTGTGCTGAATGGTGTAAATTAAGCGAAAAAAAATAAGACCTGCACCTTGTCGGCACATCGTCATTCGTTTCGGGTGCCACGCTGTGCCTGCACCGCTGAACTCACGCTGCACAATTTTTGAACTTCGCGTGCAAAGCCATGAACCAGTTCCGACTGGTGCAGATTAATCGAACGGACGTTTACTAAACTAGGCAGGTCGTGCCCTCTCACGGGGCCCAGTTGAAGCAAGCACGCCTGCCATCTCGGAGGCCGTGGCAGACAATTGCTCAATGATCGTTGTTTCTGTCGTGGCTCCCTCTACTTTCGTTCTGCTGCTACTAGTGTCGGCCGCCGCGCAGTAAAGCCGGGCAACGTTGGCACGGCAACAGTGACGTGAAAGGTTCCACTTGAGGCGGGTAATGTGAAGTATGTAACGTGATGCGGACCACTAGTACGTGATTTCATTTCAAAAGAAGCACTTGGTGGGCACAATAGTAGCACTACGTGGTTTCTGGAATATTCACACAACAAAGGAACATTACACACAGCATTATTAAAACAATATTCACACAACAAAGGAAACATTTTAAAATAGCATAACATCAAAGCTGAAGACTTTCAATTGCTTTTATGCTATGCACTGATGATATTGGCAGCAAGTTCCATTCATTAATTGTACGCGAAAAAAAACTAAGAACTTGAATAGGTTAGTTTTGGTGCTGATAGTGATTCATTATGTCGATGCCTTGTAGTTCGTGACGCCAATGTTGTCACATATAGGGCTCAAGGGGAAGTATCGATTGACGATTCTTCAAATGAAACAGAAATTTCAATCTGTAAATTGTTTTTCGTAACTGGAAAGATTTTATGTCGTAAAAATTCATTAGTTGAATAGGAGAGAGTATCTGTTTGGCCGTATTTGGAATAAATAAATCAAACTGATCTTCGTTGGATCATCTTCTGTGAGTTATAACACCTTCTATGAGTTATAACCTTCTATAAAAAAAATCTGAGTTATCACGTCTTCGCTCAAAGTCTGCGTCGTTTCAAGTGCACACCCTATGTATGAATGGCGCGGTATCAATAAGAGCCGTTAATAGGCTGTATATAAATGCATTTCCATCAATCAAAGAAACAGAATAATTCACAGCAGCGCCCAAAAGACGACGGCGACCGAGTGGAAAGAGAGACTAGTGGAAGCAATCGCATGCAAAGTGGTCAGGCTTCATATCAGTAAATTGAATGCCGGCGAAATTTTTCGAAAAAAAAGTTAGAAAACCGGCAATTCACGAATATCACTAATAACGACTTCGACGAGGACGGCGTTCAATCTCTCGTATGCGCTCGCTGAAAACTTTTCGCGGCCGCCCACCCGCCGTTGCGCCTTTATTAAATTTCCCTTTCAGCTTCAGCCGGCAGCTGCGATATTTATACTTTGTGTACTATATGTTCCGTTCGAAACGGCCCGTTATGGCACGTTTGATATGGATTTAATAAGACACATGGACGCACGCACGCACGAACTTCCTCTCTCTCCCCATTTTCATGCGGGCGCGGTCCCCCTTCATCCAGATATAGAGCGGCCATTTCCGATGCCCTTTCGATTAAATTAGAAGGCGAGCGCGCCTCAAGGATATATGTATTTGGAGCACTCCAAGTTTCGCTGATCCGGCACTTTCAGTTTTGCCACCGGGGGTTGTTTAATCTACATTTATTACTGAAACGCTTTCTTTTTCTCTCGTACTGGTATATAGGAACCGCCATGCCCGACTGGGCGATCGAAGCGACCGCGTGGCCCGAGGCAATCAGTTTTCCCACTCGTGTCAGTGGGTAGCCAGGCTTAAACGCAAGAGTTTATTCAGAATTTCCATTTGAGGGGGGTGGTCTAGATTCCCTTCGAGGCGGGTGTTGGGGTTTTATCAATCCCTGCTTTAACGTAAGTTATTCTCGCTGGAATTATTTCGCATAAGGAGAAAAAACCTGGCGCCGCCTTCGGTGGACCACGCTGTGGGAGTTCTATGCGGGCGGGCGACGTTATCTTTTGTGCCTAGGTGTATACGGTACGAATGTTCGGACCCGGTCGCATTTGCATGAGCCAATCCTATATACGGACGCACTCAAAATGGTCGACATCGACCACATCCAATGTTACGACGACGTTTCATGCCTCATCGTATGCCATTTCATGCCTTTCGATTGTACGACATTTCTCAGTAAGGCTATCACGTCATCTCGTAAGCGGCTGGAGGCGCTGGATATCGATGACCATCCCGAGTTTAAGTGAGGTGTGCCTTCTAAACGGTGATTATGAAATATCAAGTTTTTTTTTTTTGCTTTCCACGGTGATGTTTTAGCACATGGTGACCACGTGGGGTGTACCGCAAAAAAAAAAATTGCCCGCAGCTTCCCTCGGGGGAACACTGAGGAGGATGCGGAGCATATAATTGGTTAACGGGGTGTTAAAGTGCGACTTACTTGGGTCGATGGCTAAATTGGTTAACGTGGTTGTAGGAGGGGGTGTTAAATGAGTGAACACGTACACACGTATGCGAAAGGGCGGCGCTGGTCGAAGGGACGTCGATCATTGTGTTTGTGGATTCGTTGGAATTCATTTCACCGCGACCTTGGACGTCGACGCGCCGTACAAACCAACCGACGAGCGGCAACTGAGCGAGCGAGCGCCGACCTTGAGTATATATACAGCGCGACGGCGCATGCACTGTCAGCTGTCGAATGTTCGAGAAGGGGGAGAAGCGCAACGGCGCATGCGCGCGCGTCAGCTGCCGATGTTCTCGAAGCGCGACGGCGCATGCGCGCGCGTCAGCTGCCGATGTTCTCGAAGCGTGACGGCGCATGCGCGCTACATTATACAGCTAGCGAATGTTCGTGAAGAGGAGAAGCGCACGCGGTGTGTAGAGGAGGAAGGGTGCACAGATGGTGGAGGAGTGAAGCGCGCGCGGTGTGTAGAGGAGGAAGGGATGCACAGATGGTGGAAGAAGGAGGAGGAGGCTTGCGGACGGCGCCGCACTACAAGCCTCGAGTAATAGATGCTCCGCATCTAATAAAAAAATCTTGAGACCAGACACAGCTGTGTATCTCATGAGCATGCTTATTAATAAAATAAACGAAAAAAATATGGGACGAGCACTGCCACGCGCGGACCGAGGGCTGCGTGTTTAAGTCTCTTGGTGCAAACCAATTCAAAGGCGACAGTCTTCCGGCGTGGATACATTTCACCATGCACTTTTTATCAACCGAACGCCGTTTGTTTTTTCTTGTTTATTTAGTGACGCGAACGCTTCAAGGAAGTGAACGCTTTTCGCTCAGGGGCAAGTTGACACGAGATAGGTACAAGGGCTGCACCTTTACAAATGTATTAGAAATTAATGCAGACGAAAGAATTTGCATAAGAGGGCCGCATTTGCAAGAGTGGATCGACTGTCAGTGGTGTCTGCATCCAGCTCGTAAAGATCGATCCGAAAGCAAGGAAAAGGAAATAGTGCTATCTACCTTGATAAATCTCTATCTTTCATCTCCTCCATCCCTCTCCCATGCGCAGGGTAGCAAACCGGCTGCCTATAGGCTGGTTAACCTGCCTGCCATTCTTTTCCTCCTATTTTCCTTCCTTCCTCGAGCAAAACCGCGGACTGAAGACGCTCGCAAACACTCTTTGCAGAATACTGTACGTAAGTCATAGACACCCGCTACACCCACGGCAGGCCCCTCCGGGGTGTGGGTATACGCCCGCCCTGACATAGTCAACATGTGTAGTGCTGTACACACGACCTGCAGCTATCACCTCCCCATAAATGGTTCTGCTTGATGTCATATATATAAAGTTCCATGTTTTTGGATTAATCCGAAAAAAAAAGCCAGATAAACTCCGGTTTTAAGAGGGCACTTTCAAACGTTCTCAAAGGACACTTCGAAAGCTGAGAATGATCAGTAGAAAAGAGGGCACCTCCACGAATAACAATAAAATCGTAAATTGAATACTTGCATCCACTATACGACAAGGTTTAAGCCTGTAATACTTTCACAAACGTCTCGCATTCAAGATCGCGCGCCTCCTCGTCCAAGGAAAGGCGCCTTTGTACTGTGAGAGAAACTTCCGGCAACAAGCCACTCGGGAAAGATGGCGCCAAGTATTTCCTGCACCTGTTGCGAAAGGGGACGCATGTGTTCGGGGAAAAGACCTTTAAAAGGAGATGCGTACACCCAGGAAGAGCTTGACTGCTTCGGTCGTCATATCGTTGACTTTGAACCAGCGAAAAGCGCGGTCTTCGTTGACGCGAGTATACGGAATATTCCGCGCAACGAATTGAGTCGGCTGCAACACCGGCCACCCTCGTCGTCTACCGAAGCTGGCGAGAGCATCAGCGGCACCCCGTCGACTCCCCTACGGACACCGCGAGCTGGCACAGTCCGTGTGGAACTTTTCGGGGTGAGAGAGAGAGAGAAAAACATTTATTGAAAGAAGCTTGTGAGTGAAGGTGGGAGGGTCCCTTATTCCAGGAACCCTCTGGCTTGGACATCCCGCCGGGCTCCAGCGACGAGTCGACGCTGCTCGACCAGGTCCGACTGGGAGATCGCAGCCTCCCACGCTTCACTGAGGAGGTCCGCATCTGCTGCTCGTAGTCATGGGACGCTTACTTTGCACTGCAGTAGGAGGTGCGCCAGAGTGTCTGCCACATTGCAGTGAGGGCAGATGTAGCTGTGCAACGTTGGCCTCATATGGTGCAATAGTACGCCGTGGGTAAACGTGTTGCTTTGAAGACGCCTGTAGTGAGTGCCTTCGTCTCTTGTGAGTTTTGGATGTGGCGGAGGGTATGACCTGCGTTCGAGCCGATAATGTTGCAGCAATGCATGATTTTTTTCCCGCTCTCTTCACCTATGCGCAACGGAGCGCGGAAGCCACCAAATCAAGCTCGCTCGTAAGATGTATATAAAAATGAAATAATGGAGAGAGACAGGGTTACAGCCAATAATGGAAAGCAATTTCTTTGAATATAGTAATTGTCAATAAGATCCCATTGCAACAACTTATACGAAACGCCCAATTTCAGACTACTGGTGATATACGGGGAATAAACTCCAATACCCGCCGAATTTTCCCTAAAAATACAAACTCCAAAAAACACCTTCCGAATATGTAGAAAAAAATAAACTGTGATCACACGTAATCCTACCCACAATAGCGTGCCATACATGGCCGCATTATTTTCTTTTGTACCATTCGCGCCACGTATAGCTGCACTTGGCTTCCTACATGGGCCGGTCGCGTCATATACGGCTTTATTGGCGTCCATTATGGTAAACAGTAGCCACATACACAGACATATATACTCATCTATATGGCGGTCCAAAATTTACGAATTCGCCATATATGGTAGTTGAAGCGAGGGTATGCAAACAAGGTAACAATAAACCAGGTCTCGAACGCTGGCGAACTGACTTGACCAGCTTGCAAGCACAGACTGAACCTAGGTCGCACAGAGAGCCAGGTCTACCGTTGAAAGATTTCTTCCCCTCGCCTATAGACTCCTGGTGATTTAGGCCAGACCAATATCCTTGCTGGATCCTTCAACAAAATTTCAGGATATCCTACCATACCATATACCAAGTCATTTCGTAGTGAGCTTCGCATTTCACCCACGTCCGCAACGGTGGTGTAGCGGTTGCAGTATACTCTGCTGCTGTAGCAAAGGTCGTGGGTTCGATTACAGCCGCGGCGTGCACATTTCAATGGAGGCGAAACGGTGGAGGCCCGTACGTGTACTGTGCAATGTCGGTGCACCTAAAAGAACACCAGGTAGTCAAATTTTCCGGAGCCCTACACGACTGCGTTCTTCATAATCACATCGTGGTTTCGCCACGCCAAACTCAAGATATTGCTATCGCAATCCACAAACGGTAGCCTTTCCTTCCTTTTATTATATTCCGTCTCCCCCCCCCCCACACACCCTAAATTCATCGACGCCCGATCGTTTTTCAGCGCCCCGCCGCGGTGGTCTAGTGGCTAAGGCACTCGGCTACTGACCCGCAGGTCGCAGGTTCGAATCCCGGCTGCATTTCCGATGGAGGGGGAAATGTTGTAGGCCCGTGTGCTGAGAAGAACCCTATAGGTGGTCGAAATTTCCGTAGCCCTCCACTACGGCGTCTCTCATAATCATGTATGGTGGTTTTGGTACGTTAAACCCCGCATTTCAATCAATCAATCGTTTTTCAGCGACAAGGTGTGTTCGGTTGCACAAATGTTCGTCATAATGTTACGCAACCACGGTGACCCCTCTTTCTGGCGCTATTGAAGAAGAAAAAAAGGGAAATCAATAAAAGAACATGTACTTCGCGAGAATGACTATAAATATATAGGATACAAAGGCGACCTCCACTTACAATACAGGATTGTCGCCGGGAAGTTTGTCGTTGCGAAGTGCGGCCCGGCCGCGCATATGAAATTTGCGCAATTCGCCTATTCACGGGCCTAGAAGAGGTTAGCGTGTTGAAACTTGGCCGTTCTCTATAGCTGGGTCGTTGCATGCCGCATAGATGCGCGTATAACGGTCGCACCATGCGTAGAAACTGCAAAACGTTCGATCGTGTGCGCGAGACAACGAAGCAGTGAATTCGTATGGACTATTGATCTCTGATTAGGCGGTGTCGTTAGCGATTAAAGCCATATATGGCACAGTAAACATATGTACCGGTATATTCGGCCGCGCTGCAGGTCTAGGAAGTGGATATGCAACGAGTCCTTGCCTATCGGGAAAATGGGGACAAGTGAAGCTTGGAGTTTGGGTACCTGACGATCTTTCTTTCCTTTCTTTCTCTTCGCGAAACACGGTGATTTATACTAAATTTTAGGGGCAAAGTTTCTTAAAATCGAGGCTTGTCTGTTATCGGCGTTGGAGTTGTGCGCCGTAGCCGTGATGACGCTGACGACTATTATGATCACGGACAAAGACTAGCCTGTGCAGTAGATGACGTCTCGACATGCTCTACGATGCATTTCGTACGACCGGAAACAACCGAAAACCACCAGGGGAACGCGCCCAGACCTCCTCTTTGCAAACTTCAGGATAGATACGATACGACAAAGCAGTAATAATGAAGGCAAAACGGAATTCACAACTCAGCACAACATACCATTTATGACCAATAAACCAGGGGCGTAGGCAGGGAGTGGTACACCGAGCCCTTGCCCCCACCCCCCTCCACCGAAATTTCCTTTCACCATGGCACAGAGAGCAAGCAATATGGCCATTTGAACTTGACCGAGTTATGCGAAAAAAAAACTGAAGTACAAAAGGAAGACACCTAGACACATCGCGATTTCAAAGATATGCCCCCCCACCCCCCACGAAAAAACATTTCTCGCTAGCGCATGCAACATTGTACATAACTGTACACCGCTTCGTCACTCATGTACATGCGTGAGTGGTCAATCTGACGGGTGGTTTACGGTGACACCAAACTATCCCACTGCTTCGCCCGCTCATCATTATTCACTTAGTGAATATTCCGTGATTTTTTTATCCTTTATCCTATCACCTAGCAGCGGCCCACTCCAGATGCTGCAGGCAACAACGATGATCGATATATAGAGAGGGAAGAATGAAATGTGCCAACGTGAAAGGACAAGCCAACTCGCTGAGATATCAGATTTCTATACGAAAAACGGCTGATCGGCGACAACTGCACGATCGAGAGAGTGCCAGTTAATGAAAACAAAGCACACCAATACGCATAGTGACCGGAGCACCGTTGAAGGTCACATTTTCTTTTGTACTCCCGCGGCGGCGCCCGGTTTCTCGCGTATACGACACCGCCGAAATCTACAAGTTACAAAAACTTCGCTTAATTCTGATATTCTCACTTTATTTTTTTTCTTGTTTCGTACAAGTTCACGCATTCACGTACCGTGGCCAATCAAACAAGATTGCCGCTTGTGCGCGCTTCATTACGGTACACACCATCCCTCCTGCTCTCATCTACGACAGGGGCAGCTTGCTATTTGCAACGGGTCGTTTGAAGGGGACAGACGCGCGCACAGAGGCGAAACAGCGAGCGATGAGCCCGGTCCAGCCATGTACACGTGCAGTTGCGGCATTCATGGAGCGAACGCCACTTACGAACCGGCCGCTCCTGGTTCGCCCATTCATGGCGACGACGGTGGGCAGCCTGTAAGTGGTTTCTGCCATATGCCACGGCGATGGAGTAAAGAATGGCCGCGGTACGACGCAACGAGGACTTCCCACTCTCATCCCCGTTTCACGGTGGCGAAAGACACGAGCTTCGACCATTTTTTTTTCTTTTTCTCTGACCTCCCACAGATCTTTTGTCCGCGCTAAGAGCAGAGCCATTTGCATACACCTCATAGAACGATGCACGCATGCTGACACAATAAGTGTGCGTGTGTGTCACCATGCCGTTTTAAACAGAATGTTTGCCGGCCTAGAAACACACAGCAATGCCGCTAGTGCTGTCATGTGTCTCTCTTTGTGTCTGTTTTTACGTTGCGACAGGATGTCACCCTCGGCGCATCTCCTACTTTAACAAACACGTAATAACAGATACCCACTCAAAATAACGAAATATGACTGAAGATCACAAAAAATCACAAAGGAAACTACGCTGTTTCAACAGATTTCTCACCGAATAAAACCACGGTAAATCTTTTCACCCCCTTCCCCAACTAGGGCGTAGCTTCGTGGGGGGGGGGGAGCAGGAGGTTGAAACCCCTTCGATTTTATTTAGTATTGCTTGCATATATATACGCGCACACATGAAAACGTACGCACCAACATACACAAAATATGGTTACCTCCACCACCCCCCACTCTCCCCCCCCTGAAAAAAAAAGCATGGCTGCGCCCCTATCTCCTAACCCTCGCTGAGAACGTGAGCGCTGACAATAGCTCAGAATAGTGGCCATTGAACACTCTCTTTTTATTTCTATCTTTTATTTCTCTCTCGCCCCGTCTTCTCTTGTTTTTCTTTAGTTCCCGCGTGGGCCTGCACACATAATGTGACCGCGTGGCATTCGAACCGAGTGAAGACGACCAAGGTTACTGCAAGACTTCCCATGACCGCCGTCCCTCTCTTTCATGGAGACAGGATAATCCGGAAGAAGACTGAACGAGGTCTTGCGCATGCGGTGTCCGGGGGTCGGGCACAAAGCTTCGCGTGGCGTTGACACACACGGGAAAGTCGCCATGACGAAACGCTGCACGTGGCAAGCTGCTGGCGAAACGAAACCCCCCAAAACCACCTTTACGTGTCCAGCTCAGAAAGGCTACGCAGCGATTGCAGGTAATACAGTAAATGACATTACGTATTGCAACACCGTGACGAAATCGCGGTAATTAGATTCGCTATCAACATGCGTGCTGCTATACCCGCCCGAAGCCCTATAGTAATCGATGTACGGGTTCGACCATGCGTGTAGGCTAATACCACATCAGTATTCAAAGCAGGCAAAACTAGCACGTTTATTCTACTTCACGAGTCAAAATTTTCGTTATATGACGTCCGACCATGGTCACAATAAACAAACAAACAAAACCTCAATGTGCACTTAGTCGCACAAGGCTGCGACTACGGAAGGCGGCGTTTTCTGACCATGCTACGATGACCATGTAGTTGGGGGTGAGAGAAAACAAACAAGTGATTACGCGGCCCTTACAAGGTTTGTCAAATATATCTGTCAAGGGTGTAACGCGCGTTGCTAAGAGCTCTTATTAGCTATCGCTTTAAATGCGGTCGTCAAATCTTGCTTCCCCACAACAAAAGCAGCTGTAAGGAGAAGCTTACTTCACAAGTACGCCCGCGCTCAGGGGCGGTGGGGGCGTATTGTGAACTGGACCTCCCCCCCCCCATAATTTCCACCTCCCCCCCTTGCGCCCCCCCCCCCCAAAATCGAACATAGTCAAAACACAGCGCCTAAATTTCCTGTTCCCCCTCCCCACCCCTGTAATAAACTTGTCACACGTAGCAACTAAAGTGCACTTTGAGCGTGTACATTTAGCCGCGAGTGTCTTTTGTACGCTGTCACACGAGCAAGCTTAGTATCACTCGCTGCAAACTACACTTGCCGGCAAGTGCACTTGAGTGCGACGGCTGCGATGAAGTGTGTAGCATCGGTACTAGTAGCTTGTACACAAAGACGTTCATAAGGTATTTAAACCATTGTTTTTGTTGTATGGATATTGTTATGCATAAAAAAGGTAATCAAATACAACAACAACCTCACTACTTTCACCGTCGGGCTGTTTGCGGCCACGTTCGCCAGGGGGATGCGGCAGCACAGCAATGGCTGCGTCCGTCACGTTGTTAACTTCCAGGTACACTTGCACATGTGTAGGTGGGTTGTTTTCTAGTCATTTAGGATGGAATGTGCCACCGGTGCTACTTCCACGAAGACAACGTGGTCCGAAGATTAGACACGGGTGGAAAAAATAACAAATATACGTTGTGCTACATATCCGTCAATCGCCTCTGCCATAATTTCCAAAGTACTCTTCGCTTTCTCGTGTAGCAGCGAACCGCCAAAGCGACACTTTGTGACCGTAAGTACACTCGCTCAAAGTGCACTTAAGTTGCCACGTGTGACAGGGGTATAAACAAGCCCCGACTCCGCACCTGCTCGCGCTCATTCCATATCGAGTTTAACAAGTAAATTTTCGATCATACCCGATTGTGCTGATAAAATCGTGCTATATGCGAACGCGAGAAAGGTTAGTCGATTTCAAAAAAATATATATTGTGCTGCCTAGATGGCGCTTCTAACTTCAGGCACGGAAGTGAAACTGTGTCACGCTAAATACTGTATATAAAATTACTGGCTCGAGAAGTAACTAAGAAACAGTTGTTTCTTAACCTCTATGCACTGACTTTGTATGGCTATGATAGTTTATTCATTTCTAATTCGTAATATTTTTGGCCTTGACCGAAATTTTCAAATTCCTGCACATTGCAGAATGCTGCATATCTAGCGTTCTTGTGTTTTTAGAAAAAAATCTGATTTTTTTGGCTTAATAATTGACGCTTTACAGGTTCTTATAATAAATGAGAAAGGCACTGCGGAAACGAATCAAGCCGAAGCATCACCACAATAATGTGACAAAGTTGGAAAAGATATCATTTTGACCTATATTGCGGCTTCATGTTCGCAGTGTAGCGGCTGGAGTAAAAAAAAAAAAAACCCTCCTCCACCCCACACTCCCTACTGTTAATCCCCCTCCCCCGACGACGCCAGTAATAACGGTACGCCGGCAAGAGCTTCCGGCGACGATGAAAATTCGACGGGCACGTAGACGCTAGCGATCTGCGCCGCGTCAGAAGCCAAAGGCCGTCCCGTTGAAACACCGTCGCTGCCGGCACGCACCGAAGCTCGTCCGGCCGTCTTATCAGCGATACGCCACGCGTCCACTTCCGTCCGGGGTTCCGTAGGATCTGCATTCTGTAGTTCATCGCGCGTCCATCGCTGGACAAACAGAAGAGCTGGTCGCTGCCGCGCGCTTGGTTGTGCAGCTGTCACTAAACGCACGTGGACACATGCACGCAATGACCGGCTTGTATGCGTCCATGCCCCGTTGCTTGGCAGAGATCCGGATTCGGTTCCTAAAGACGATAGTCTTTCTTGGGGACCTTCGACGCAAAACATTTTTGTCTGTCTGTCGGTACATTTGTCTGTTTGTCCACTCTTAACGGCACCTGGTACTTGGAACGGCCGACCCCAACGCAGCGCCCACCAATGTTGCTCAAGGTTTAGCGTTCATACTTGTGCGATTGCCAATTAAAAAGCAAATATTGCGCATGTCTGGGGAACCATAACAACACGTATATATTCTGCATGTGCGTCTTTTACTAGAAAAGGCATACGTAGGTAATTTTAAGGACCGTAGCGCTTATCACGCAGCGCTGACCATGCAACGCTTGCGCGGAAAGGCGAGTGTTTCCAACGCTTTGCTAAGACGAGACGGTGGTGGCACCTACCAGTCGCCTTGCGTTCTGCACCTTATCACCTCTGAGACGGGCGCGCACACCCGTCTGAGAGCCACGCGCACTTCGTTTTCCAACAAAAATGCCAGATGACGCTCACTGTCTGACGTGTGATGTGACTTGATGCACTCGTTCTCCTCCGCTGCACGCTCAAAACGCTCTAACGCAGCGCCTCCAGAATACCATTCACCAATTTTCTTGCGCAGAACATCAAATAAATGTTTTGTTCACTCTCTCCACACGCAAGACTATTGTCTTTCGACGACATTTTCAGATTAACATGCAGATACGGGGCCATTTTTTATTTGTGACTTGCCACAAAGTTTGTCTTAGATTCACGCTTCTATTTAAGGCACGTCTGGCTTACAAAAAAATCGCGTGGTTCCTGATGCATTTGCCTTTCATACGACCGGAATACTAGAACCATCTTTTAAGTGCGTAGCAGGGGCTCGGCTTGCCGTCCATCCACCGTCTCAGGTCGCAGAGTCACAAAATGTTGAATACAGGCCTAAAACAAAGCCAATGCGCAAAATCAGTGCAAAATAAACTGAGAAAGTCTGAAATAAAATATTATAAACTACATAATTAACCACGAAGTAATCGGATTAGCTTACGTAAAATCATGAAAGAGAGCTTCTGAAACACCCGGCTCATAACCACGCCGAGCGTGAGAGGGCTCCACCAGCTCGGTTAACTCGTGATTGCAGAGGCGGTGGCCAACACGCGATCAACAAGAGAATGATTGGGTTGTCCTATACTACGCAATTCGTAAGCGGATGATTCAAAACATTACAAAGAACTTTTGCAAAGGATTTAGTGCGGGATTTTCTTGTTCTCATTCAACTGTGCTGACATCCCCCACCCCCCTACAACCCCTCTCGAAAGCTTTCTTCCCGGAATCTAGTTTTGCACTGCCTTCAGGATCAGTCCAGCGTTGACAGAGCAACGATATGATGTGGCGACGTCACGATGAATTCCCAAGCTTTGGCAACCTGTGACGTCGTAGGATAATTTCACAACGTGATGATGATCTCTTGCATAACTCGCGTTGAAGCCGACGGTCACCATTCGCGTTTGGTTGATTGATTGATATGTGGGGTTTAACGTCCCAAGACCACCATATGGTTATGAGAGACACGTAGTGGAGGGCTCTGGAAATTTCGACCACCTGGGGATCTTTAACGTGCACCCAAATCTGAGCACACAGGACCGGTGCGTCGCCCCCTGCTACGACTGGTACAGTGCCCTGAAGACGCGTGTCATGTGGCGGCTCCATAGCAGTGGCGTAGCGATGGGGAGAGGGGTGTTGTGGGTTGAACCGCCCCCATTTTTCAATTTTTTGCGTATATATACGCTCACACATACAAACGCAGGCATGAACATACACAAAGCATAAACCACCCGAAAAATATTCTGGCTACACCTCTGTTCCACAAAAGATGAAACATATGCGAACGGAAAGACAGTTCGGTTATCGACGGTGATCGCGCTGCTGCTCTTCCTTCTTTCCGTCTCAGAAGAAAGCGTAAAAGGAGCCCTGAAACTGAATCTGCAAACTCGGGGTGCTTGTGTTGTTCCACAGTCCAGCATGCGTGGACTGATTATTAGTTACAAACGCTGCCTTCAAAATATTGTAATTCTATTAAAGAGCGCATGCTCATCTCAGTTTTCAGCACCTCGCGACATCGCCACCAGTAAGACGGAGGGGCGACCCACGAGTGGTTATCGCCAACGTCAGGGGGCGCACAATACCCCGACGGCCACCTGGCGCTCGCTCTATACTAGAGGTCTGTTAGATTCACCTGCACCAATCGGAACTGGTTCACAGCTGTGAACGCGAATTTCAGAAGTTGTGCAGCACGAGTTCCGTGGTGCAGGCACAGTGCGACACCCGAAACGAATGACGATGTGCCGACAAGGTGCAGGCCTTATTTCTGTTCGCAATAGTTTACATCCTTCAGCTGATTGAGTGATTGATATGTGGGGTTTAACGTTCCAAAACCACCATATGATTATGAGAGCCGCCGTAGAGGAGGGCTCCGGAAATTTCGATCACCTGTGGTTCTTTAACGTGCACCGAAATCTGAGCACACGGGCCTACAACATTTCCGCCTCCATCGACAATGCAGTTGCCACAGCCGGGATTTGAACGCACGACCTGCGGGACATCAGCCGAGTACTTTAGCCACTAGACCACCGCGGCGGGGCGTGCTTCAGGCAAGAATGCTTTGTTTACACTTGAGAGGGACATACCCAAATCACCCACATCGTTTTATTCTACATTGCGCGCGGATCCCTCAATTTGAAAACTGCGCTATCAAGGGCACCAAAGCCTAGCTGAGTGAACGTTACCTTTGAAACTCCCGTTCTGTAGGGCGCTAGTTTTCTTATGATATTTAGGCGGGCGTTTCGAATTCATGCAAGATTGTTCTCAACGGCGCAGGCACAAATTATTATACGATGAATTAAAAATACGCCACCAGCTTTTTCCCTTTTCATAACTGCTATCTCACTGCGCTTCCCATTCATAAGTGGATATTTGGGAATAGACCTAAGCCACTATCGTCGGCAACCCTTTGCGGTGGCTCGACGCGGCACCCGTCTGCCGGTTTGGAAGTTTTATACTTAGCTCTTTCCGTCGTTCGCGTCTATGGCGACTCTCACTTCGTTGCACACCACACCTACCTTGCTGTTTTTTTTCTCCGCCCATTACTTTTACTCATCTACTCCCCCCTCCTCTTACCTTAATTCGTGAAGAGAATTCTTAGTAAGATTGCAACCTAACTAGTAATGAAGCGAGGGCTCCTCACAGAATAAAGGGCTGCTCTCTTCCTCTTTATAACTTTTGTTTTTCTTTCCAGACGGCAATTAACAGGGACACGCGCCACCACAGGAGATGACGTCATTACTACCAAGCTTACAACTAACACGCCAAGAATGACAAGGCACCTTTGACAAAGATAGGTCTTTCTATCGAAACGTCAGCCAGCTTGTCTGAGGTGCTTCCACTGTTCATCTTGCTCATCCTGCGTGTGTTTCAATCTGTCGGCTTTTAGAGTGCGATGCGCCAGAGCATTTACTATTAAATGTCGAGATTAGCTGAGACAAAGCTACAAAGTGCCCTAAGAAAAGTAGCAAAAAAAATTCGCAAAGTATCGCCCCCCTCCCTTCCCTTCAAATGCGTGGCTGAATCTGCCTCTGCACACAGGGGACCGCTAATGCGGCTGCCTGGACGGCATGCTTACGCGTTCGTCGCATAGCCAAAATAATGTCACCATAAGGCACGAACACATTGGCTATGTTCCAATACTCACCGTAGACGGCTAAATAGACAGCTAAATGGACAACGGTCATCTTAAGTCCCATTCCAACTTCTCACGTAGCCGGCAAAGTAGACAGCTCCGAGAAGACCGCATCGTTAGAGTGCACTAGTAGTACACTGTAGCATCGTAGACAAATACGATGCAGGCTACTTTGGTGTCTAAACAAGATGGCGGCTCAGCGAATCGCTCAGATCATAAGAGTTTCTCAAAATTAACTAGAGGGCACTCTGGCGCTGCGATCATTCAGCGACCATGGGAATGATGAGTAGTACACACATTTGCCTAGTCTTCGTACTTGCGGGCGGCGAATCGTACTTGCGGCTTCGTTTATTGCTGTGTTTCGATTTTGTTTTGAAAGAAAGATTCAACCCTTTTGAACTTCGTGACCCAATTTGGAAAGGTAATTTAAAAAAAATAGGTTGGTGAAGCACAATCGCTGAACATTTGCTGATTTTTGTTTCGTGAGAAAACAGCTTCAAGCCACACGAACACACACGGAGCCAAAAGCAGGCCAGAAGTACGAAGTTTATACAAATGTGTGTACTACCCATCATTCCCATGCTCACTGAAGCGCCGTGTGTTGCAGCTCCAATAAACGCTAGCGCCAGAGTTCCCTCTAGTGTATAGTAAGAAACTCTACAGCTCAGATCAAATCTCGCCAGAATGGTCGTCTGCACACAAGCAGACGCTTTACCAGACGCTCAATGTGAGTAACGTTTATTTGTTTTTTATTTCAACACGAAATAAGCCAGAAATCACAACTGTTACGTTTGTTTCTTTTAGCTTTTTCTTCTCGACGCGAGGTGCCGCATCGTCGCGTAAAAGCTGTCTAAATGTGTTCCATTTCTCGGACAGCATGGGCTTGCGACTTGCAAGCGAAGATAAACAAGTATTGTGTTTAGTCACGATAGGGGTTACACCCCATCGCATCAACCAACACTTGTCAAAGTTAGCCGTTGTACACATAAAGACCCCCAGCAAAAAGTTCCTGGATACGGCCCTGGTTCCACAGTGCCATCACTATACGGAAAGTCCCCGTTCCTGTTGTCTTTATTATTACTTTTATTCATAGTGTTATTTTATCTTGCGCATTACCATGGCATAATAAGCATTAGCCAAACAACTATATCCATCAGACATCCCTGGAAGTCTGATAGTAAATACGGTAGTCGAATCCGGTCAGACGCTTCAGCCATAGCGACGTTTCTAGGACTAGTTCCAAAAATGTTGGGCCATATATAGTGCCCCGTAACGAAAAGTATATGGAAAAAGTCACGTGATAAGATCGCCAAAAGGAACGTTGTGACCGTTACAACAGTGAACAGTATAGTTAATAGGGTTAGCGCATTCTGTATACTGCTCCCAGTGTCAAGCACGTGGAAGGCATAGCTCGAACAGCCTGCCCTGGGCATCTGATTCGGCTCGCCTGCGCTGCGCGTCTCCTTGCTCGCTTAGCATTAGAGCCTTTTAGCAAAGGCCGTTACAGCCGTATAAATTGCATTCATTTGCAGGCGACGTCGTTAGCGCGCCCTAATTCGCGGCACGCGCAGGTGGCAGCTGGCCGAGGCGTTAGAACGGTTTGCAACCGCTTCAGAGTTTTCAAAACGTACATTGTTTTTTTTTTGCATTTCTCTTTTATTTTCGTCTTTGTACCTTTTAACACACGCACACCCAGTATTCGTGTCGTATTACCATGCTGTTTGCTAATTAGTGATCATATAGGCGTCCGCCTTAAAGTAATCGCTAGCAATCAAACTAGCTGCAATAAAAAAAAACTCCCCGTGCACAAGAGACACAATAAAATGTTGCCCGTCCACTTCTGTTTGATTAATAGAAAAGGAACCGCTTGGCGTTAATATGAGAAATAACGCGAGTTCATAAGTTCAGTTTTTGGCGGGCTAAGCGGCGCCACCTAACTGGACCCAGTTGAACTAAGCAAGCAAAATAGCCTCCGAGATGGCAGAAAAGTGTTCGATGGCCGTTGTTTGGCTCCCGCAACTTTCGGTCTGCTGCTACTGGTGTCGGCAGCCACGTGGTAAAGGCGGACAACGTTGGGCACGCAAGCCGTGACGTCCAAGAGTACGCTTTCACGTGCGGGTGATTAGAAGTGCACTAACGCGACGCGTACCACAACAACCTGATCTGATTTCTAAACAAGCACTTCCTTGACACAAAACTAGCACTATACGAGGTTTCTGGACCGCTAAGTCAACAATCAACGTCGACTTAATATTTGCCTTGGTGTCTCGTTAAGCCGACCCATGCGCTGCTTTGCAAGCTATTTATGGTTCCCTTTAGTGGGCGAGCGTGCAATATTTTTTTTTATTTATAGGTCCTGACGCATATTTCTCTACAACACGACCGACGAGATTGCGTCCTCTAAACGGGGAACTCTGCAAACGATCATGTTAGTGACGCTTCAATTTTCTAAACAAAACATGGCAAAGGAACCTGCAAGTCTTTTCGCAGTGACCATCGAACGCCTTCGCGAAAGACGTATATTCCCTCGCTAATCAACCACCGCAAAACTGTTAGATTGCAGAGATTCGTGGCACGCTGTAATTGTTTTATCTCTTCTCTCATCCCGACAAGCGCGCCGGAAGCAAAACAGGGAAGGATGGCACGAGGGGGAGTTACATCCCGCTCGTTCATGACCTTGAGCAGTTTTTTTTTCTTTCTTCGAACGCGTGGTTTGCGTTCAGTGATCGCGAGCGTTCGGCCACGTGGCAACCTAGGTAACGATTGACCTTTTTTTTTACGGAGAGGAGCATTTCCTCCTTTCTGGGCTGTTGCACAACAGTACAGAAGCCTACGTCACAGCCTCGGTAATACTTTTTTTGGGGGGGAGGGGGGCGGTCACGCGCACTAACAGCAGCCCGGTGAGGACTATGGCGGCGCCCAGGGAGCCTTGAGTGAAAAGGTCCATATATATCGCAGCGCGGCACACGATGAGTGATCGAAGTCGAGTATATGGCGCACTCATTTGCGTATATATGCCATCATTTGTAGAAAGAACGATCGATTTCTAGCGAACTTTAATTTTTGTAAGTTCCAGGCCACGTGCGGCACCTATTTGTTCGCGTGTTGCGTCGACTATAGCGAACGGCATCGTTTTGTGACCATACTGAAAAAGTTTTTCAGGGCTACTTATATTGCTGCTGTTTTGATTATCCAGATGATTAGTGTCGCATTCGTGCCATTACTGTGTGAATTCTCACATAAACGTCGGTTAGAAGTCGGCACTCAGGGTGTCGCTTCTTCATTTGTTCGTTTCTCTCTCTCTCTCTGTGTGTGTGTGTGTGTGTGCGTGTGTGTGTGTGTGTGTGTGTGTGTGTGTGTGTGTGTTTGTGTGTGCGCACACACGTTTGGCGGATTACAGGAGGCTAGAAAGGTTGCCACCACCAAACGCCAATTATATATCATGTCCCTACTAGTATGGCGGCCGTATCCGCCATATTTTGGTGGGCACGGCTTCACTCCTGGGCCGTAATTGACACTATTTTTAAAATTCCTCCTTGAACGGATCCTAGCAATCAAGGCAAGTGCGATCAAGAAGCTGCGTCATTGTTTGCAGCCGAAAGCAATTTTATTTTGTACAGTGAAACCTCACTTGAAAGAATTTCGAGGGAACGTAGGAAAAAGTTATTCAAAGTGAAACTTCGCTAAACTGAAACACCTATGTTGCAAGTTTTATCAGGAGCTACAGAAAGCGTGAATAATTGAAATGGAATTTGTGTTAGCACGCTTATTTCACCATGAACTGCTGCATGTTTCGAAAGAAGTAAGAATCTTTAACTGCACTTGCGCACTTAGTACTGCACTGGTCATAAACCGAGTCTCTGTGTCCAAACTCTCATGAACATTTTTGGCACAACACTCTGCACGGCTGTGAAACACTACTTTTTCGAAGTATATGATCACTTCTTTAGATAAAATTATTTGTACTTCGTCCACAATGATTACTACGTAAATATATACTACGTAAATATAGTACGTAAAAATACTACGTAAATACGTAAATATAGATTATAGGGCTTATTTGTAGTGCGACTTGTAAAAATTAGTTGTGGTCTGGCGGATCTTAGGAGCAATTTTTGTTGCAGGATAGAAGGTTCTTTTGCAGATATTTAGGAGCAGCCACATGAGCATTGTGTAGCAGTTCTGTAGCGCAAATTTTTTTGTTTTGAGTCTGCGTTTTGAATCAAGTGTATTACATTTCGTGCAGCTTATTACAACTGCACAATTGTTCGGTACTTTAGGGCAAATAGACACAAGCAAAACTGACGCAGCGCTGTCATTTCGCTCATATGCTCACAACAGGAAACCATGGTATGTTGCAGACTTTATTTGCCTATGTAAATAACGCTTTTACACTACTGAAAACAGTTTCACGCAATAAAACAACACAAAAGTGACTAGAAATAATGAAAAACAATTATGCGCTGTCGGCAATAAGAAATTTCACGCTGTCGACAATAAGCGCGTTTTCGTCTTTGTATGCAATTACTGCAATAAGCGTCAACAACGGCAAGAAAATATTGCGGCTTGTGAGCGTCGGTGATCAATTCCGAAGCGCAGTCAGCTTTACTATTTAAGTGAACCGAAAAAGGCCTAGCAACGATATCGGCAATGTCGTGCTATCAGCGGCTACGAGCACACGAGACCAGAAATATTTTGGTTCGTATATGCCGATCTGCCCGATGCTAATTCCGTGAAAGTATCAGCGAAGGCACTGTTTTAGAAAGCTACACCACGCTATACATGCCGCACACCATGTCGTGTCGTGACGTTTGCTTTTCTAGGGATAACGAGTGCGCTGTATCACAGCCTCCTAGATTTACCTTGCCTGCCGGATGAGCGCGAAACGCCCGTCATCTATGGCGGCGCTATCTACGTAGAGATAATGGTTTTTGTACTTGGCCTTTAAGATCAGCAATTTCGCCGTTTGCTGATTTCGGAGGCTATGCCTTGTATTGAAGGGGTTGCCTGTTCAATGAGCGCAAAACGCCTGTCAACTATGACGGCGTCATTTACGTATGGTTGAGTATAATTACGTTCACGCCTCTTAAATTTTTTTACGTTATTTTTTATGCATATGAGCTTCAAAAACATAAAAAGTTATTTGAAGACACCCCTACTTAAGTGGCGCCATCACTAGTGTTCCGACGACGGCCGCTTCCCAAGTGACCGCCGATAATCCGGCAGGCAAGGAAAGTCTAGGAGGCTGTATCCTCTAGACGAACTTTAGACGAACGCTGCGAAATACACACGAAGCTGCAAATGCGACGAGCAGCAGGACACACACGTCGGCTAGACGGCAAAGCCCGACATGGCAAGTCCAGAAAACACCTACTACCGCTGGCAAGTCTGCTGCGCTGTCGCTTTAGCTGCTTTAGTACCAACGTACGCGTCTCCACGCACGATGCCATTCAGCGACAACTTGTTTGAACCACTGCAACATAATCACGGCCTAGTTTTAACTTTGCGATAACAACTTCCGCGATAACACCTAATGAAGAGACCATACTTACGTTTGCTCATTCTCCGAACCTTGTGTTCGAAGGCACTCTCACGTCCCTCAACACTGGACCACAAAACACCTACCACAGGCTGGACAAATACGCGGGAAACTGACAGGCAAGCAATGGTAAACGACAAGCCAACTGACTAACAAGAAAGCCGATCGAAGTGCTTGGGGCTGTTTGCCAGACCAAAAACAAATATAAACTGTAACCTTTGTATCCAGAAACTCTCCTTGACTTGAAACCACCTTCAATGCAGTGCGTTTGAAACGCGTCTGTGTGTTTTCGCTGTCTTGGCACCGCCTAAAGACAGCGCATTCAAAACGCGTTTGTGCTGCATTGAAGTCGGTGGCAAGTTAAGTTCAAGTCAAGCAGCGTTTCTGAATACGGGGGATAGCGTTCCACGGTCCAAGGCTAAGGTGGTGCGTTGGCATACTTGGCGTAAGTTGCGCTTTGTTGGGCGCAGACAAGTAGAATTGTAGCAAAATGGCGCAAATGGCGCTTTTGGACAACCACTGAAAAATGAGCTACAGGTGAAGTGAACACATGTAAGAAAATTTAACTTTCCATTGATCTCGAAAAGGTGCCGCTAGCAATAATCGTAATGAGATCATTTTGCCTGAACATTGTTTGTGCCAGAGGCAGTAGCTTCACTGATGACATGCAAATGCACACAACCAATGGCCACTGCTTTTAAATATCCTAGCTTGTGTTTCAATTATGCAAAACTGTGCTTCCATGTTCAGTTCAACACAGAATAGCTAGGCAATTGCATGCTTCTTAATGTTTCTAATGAGAGCAGCTTTCCCTGGAACAGCCCATCACGGTGTAGAGCCAAAGCAAAATGTAAAAAAAAAAAACGCACGGCACACATTCTGCTATGATCACCTCTGTACAATACTTTTTTTCTTTATTTCACGGTGAGTACAGCTTTATAGCATTAGTGTGAACAACTACACAGCAGCAGGATCAACATGCGCATGTCGTGAAATGCCACGTCACATGCAACTTTTCAAAATGGCAAACAGCGACAGATATGCATAATCATGAGGCGGGCTGACATCGCGACAGTGATTACATCTGCAAAGCGCCGGGAAAACTTTAATGCGAACGGAGACGTAAGTCAGCGTGGAAGAGGCACGTGGTCGTACTTGCGCTCACTTTGATGAGCACGTGTTTCGCTGTAAGTATACAGATAACACGCGCAAAAAAATCTGTCAATAAAATGGAAAACGCCAAGTATACGGGAGTTACAAAGGACAAGAAAAGGCCTCTGTGTCAGTAATTCAATATTCGCCAAACAGCAGTGCTCACGCTATGTGATGCCTTGAAGGCCAAGAAAAGAAAGACAATTCAGTGAATTGTTGCCACATCTTCGCGACTGAAGCCCATGGAGGGACGTCACTTTGTTTGCTGCACATACGCACAAAAGGTTATTGTTGAAAAGTCCAAAGTCAACTGTGGCATGAAAGTGCACAAGGTATTCAGCAGAGCGTGAAAACGCCTCACTTTGTACATTTAGCTAGTTGATGCAAGTTCACCTGCAGCTTTCACGAAAAATTAAAAGATTTAACCTATCAAGTCATCTCTGCTCAAACATATAGCATAACCAGTGTACCTATGACATGAGTACGAGTCAGTGTTTCAACAGAATTTACAGGTTGCCTCAAGTACATTGTATACTGCTCAGTATCACTTTAAATACAACTCTGGAATATCTGGAACACGTGCATCAATTTAAGCAAGGACGCTTGAAATCTTGCAAGGTGCCCTTCAATCCATTGCACTGCAGACAGAAATGTAGTGCACATACATTCACAGAATGCTGTCAAAATTTTCTTGCTAAAGCTTTAAGGGTGGTAAACACTTTTACTAATATTATACACACCCAATGCAAGCAACACCTTTTCGAGAATAAAACTATACCTTAAAGAATTTTGCTGTTGAATATAACTCAGACAGCCCAGACTATTACAAGAAGTTCCCGAACCAAGCTATTTCTTTGTCAGTAGAGAGCTACACTATCAGGTTTCCTTTCCACTGAACACTGCGAAAAAACAAAGGTACAAGAAGATTGGTAGTTTTGACAGGTTGATAGATCATGGCCGAGTGGGTTCGCAATGCCAGCACAAACGCAAGGTAGGTTATGAGAGAGGCAAAGCAGATAACACGGCCTGTGCAGTCAGAACTATGCTTCATCAACGAGGAGAACAGCCAGACGTACAACAATCTTGCATGTTATAGCGCTAATTTTACTGGAACCTGAACGCAATGTTGCATTTTACATCGCTAAACGGGTGCAGTGAACTAAGTGTCTGGCAACAGAGACGAGAACCGAGAACAAAAAGATGGTCACCGTTTGCCACCAAGTAATATTCTCGTGTGCTTGGGTTCATATAGCAGTCACTCCTGCAAATAAAGCACAGCAGTGGCTACAACTGCGTCATTGTTTCTTGCCTTGCCTCGTACACTAGGAGTTCTCACTGCTTTTGTGACTGGAAAACAGTATAAGTACTATTTCATATGCCTTTCTCATTCACTGTAAAAATGCTGACGCGTGTATGGTAAGGGTCGCAGAGGGTCCACTCCACGAGTGTCCAAAAGCAATTACTTTCGAAGAGCTGTCGAGGGAGGCGACTTATCTTGCACGTCACGCTTGATTACGTGTACGTATAATATATAATACATATATATATATATATATATTTAAGAAGGGTTACAAAAACATGGCGAAACTTCTGTACAACAAAGAACATGCCACAAAATGCAGCCTCTGTGACAAGCGAAAGCGTGTATGCACAAAAAATGTCACAAATACCAACAATGTAGTGAATTGTTAAAAACAAAACATGCAGCTGGTAACATTAGCACAACTCGTAGATCGAGAAAGAAAAAGGCAACAGGAGCGTCTGCGAAACTGAGTACTGTCACAAGGTGTTTAGAAATTGAGCTCGAAAAAAGAAGTATAAAAGCTTACAACATAAAAAAATATCAATCATAATCAAGTGCCCACGGTAGAGTAACAGCATAACTGCAGCTCAGTGACCTCTACCAAACTGCAATACATGTACGTGCACAATCAGAAAAAACAACAGGGTAAAATTACAATGAGCAAAACAGCGTTGAATGACACGTAATAATCACAAACCATACAACACAATAAAAAATGTGATGTGATGCATTACAGTCATATAAATACTTTGCGGTTGACAAAAGAAAATAAGGCTCAATCACGCTGACGAAACATTTCGCGTCGCATGCTTTGTTGTGTACATACGCTCACGATTCAACAAGTCATCTCCAATGAGAAGAGTTCATAACAACAGCAGAACGAATGTATCTAACGAGGAGCCTCAGTTTCGAATCGCTTTTCTTTGCCTGTCCAGCATCCGAAAAGGCAAGCAGCGCGAAAAAACACTGAATTTGAAAGAGAACTGACAGGCGCTGCTGTACACAACATATGGTTAACACCCACTTCCAATGAATGTTGGGACGTCCCAAATCAGTACGGCGAGCGAAACAAAAGTAAAACTGAACACACAACAAGTGCGCTGATCATAGTGACAGCAGTAAGCCACAGGGTTCACACTTTTATTTCCAAGTTCCGAAACAATTAAAGCTATCCGATCAAAGAACAGCAGTGATAAAGATTTTTACACTTTCTTTCTGGCCCCACTGTGTTCCCCGTGATAACATCCCCACATACTGGTTCAGAGATAACAAAGCTCATCGCGGTGCCCTCTTGAGAAGGCTGCATCACATGTCTACATAGTACTTTACACATCACATAAGCATTCTCTCAAAGTGACATTGGGGACAGGAATGTGCGAGACAATCATTCGTCGAAAGTCCTAACGTACCTAATGTTACTCAGGCCAATGCAAAGGAAAAGAAAGAGAAATGAAAATAAATAGTTGCACCACTTGCCGCAACAAAGTAAAACGCAGTCGGTAACAATCTTAAAAGGAAGCAACTTGATCGATCGCGAATATGACTGGAGCCCTGCGCACGCTTACACAACTACATTCAAGGTGGCAGCACCAGATAAAACGAGAACTCGAAAATTTGCAAGTAAAAAAAAAAAAGACTACGAAAAAGGAATGACCTTATATACTTGCCAACTTTGAGAAGACTCTGTCTGCTTAGCTTTCACATATATGAGAAGTGCTGACGAGGGTCACAATGTAGCATATTTGAAGTGCAGATGGCAGGAACGGTCTCTAAAAGGTCTTCAAAAAAGTGGCCTAGCACTCGATGTAAACGGTTTTGATAAATGCGTCACTCATATCGAAGCAGCCCACTAAAGGCTGCCGATTGAAGAAATGCCATCCTCTCATCTTCCCATATGGTAAGACTCAAACTTACACCTAAAACAGATTACTGTAAACGTTATGCTTGAATTCAGTACGACTGGCAAGATCAGGTCACTAAAAGCTAGCAAAGGCCATAAAGGTGCCACGTTACTATCACATCTCAAGTACCTGCTAGTGGAATCATAATTACAAATGTGCCACAATATCTGCCGACTAAGCTGCACCTATTTTTCTTTGACCCAACTGTGATGACTGCAAACGACATTGTAAGCTGCTCACAAACTTGTACTAGATTGGACAACGATTCGTGTCCACGTAACACCTTCAAATAAGAAACCTAGAGAAGTGGCACCAACATTACTGAATGCTACAACAGGAGGGCATTGTCTTCTGCTGCTAACGATGAGCAAACGAGCTGCCTTACTGGCTGCTTCCTCTGGTCGCCAACAGCCCCAGTCTAGTCCTCAGGAACGAGAACGAAGTTTCGACTGGCATGCTTTTTTGTCCAGCTAAGTTCATCTTGCTGCATCCTTAATAAACACGTAACACCCCTTAGAGTGTAACATCACTCTTAATACTCTACAAAGTAGTGGTAGTACACAGCACTTCAAGAGCACCTACACCTTTTCAGGTTTCGTTTTTGCCCGAACAGCAACTGCCACCTCGCCTGCCTGCGTTTCGTTTTTCGTGAACTATGCATTCGCTACTTTCCTGTCAAATATTCAATGCCACATGGATAACGCACAAGCTGTTCGTGACATTGAAGTAGCAAAAGTGTGGAATCAAAGCCGGGAAAAGCATGCAAGCCTGTGACTCTCAACGTTGCGACCGAAACGTGCCCTAAGGCATGCAAGTGTTGTCAAAGTGCGTGCCTTGAATATTCGGGTAGGTAACACTACATAGGCCATACAGTGTTTGAGAAAAGAAATGAGAATAAACGCACCTGGAAATGTCGACTATGGTGTTTGCGAAGGGAAGTTACGTTGATAAGAATGCAATCTTCTTAGGAACGATATACACTAAACTTCAGCCTACTTCTTGCTTAGCAAACGTCAATACACAAGTGTAACAAAGTACTAAACTGGGAAGTCAAACCCACAACCGCTCTCACCGCTGACGACTTTGCGCTGGCACACAACATCACAGGAAAGCGGGCTTAGAAACGTGGAAGAAAGTCCGTGGTGCCGACTGCACTGGTCCGATTTGGCGGTGAAGAGAGACAACTAGACGTGTTCACAGTGATAGATGGAATGCGAATATTATGCAGGTCGGTCCCTGGCGTGTCGGGACGAGAGGGAAGAAAAAAGAACACCTAATACTATGATAAAACACGGCAGCATCGGGGTTCTACTCGACGACTCAAAAAACTAGACCCCAGAAGGATGCCGTGGCAGGTGGAGCTGCACCGCGATGATTCTCTTATGTGCACACAACAACCTAATAGAAAGTGCTACTTGGCAATAGGGACGTTTGCGAATGGAGGGACTACCGCCTCTCAAATGCTCACACTTTGGTGGCCTCTTTCGACGAGCAGGAAATCTGGCATCAATGTCTCGACAATATCAAGCTGAGACAACCACATGCTGTTCATGTCCTTAAGCGTTCAGTCAGAACAAACTACTTTGAAAACGGTTTCACAATTGTGGAAATAATTTGTTGACTGCTCTTTCTAGCGCAAAACAGGAAATTGAAGAATGCAAAGGAAGCTCTCTAGCTCTAATGACAACACAGCGTAGCTTAATGATCCTTAAGTATCATAGGAAACGAAATGTGTCTCGCTTAACAACTAATGGGAAATGGCTCTGCAAATAAAATTCTGTGCTATCTGCACCGGCACACTAAGCCTCACGATGAGCACTTCTCCACAACACAGAAACGACGGCAGCGGAAGGCCACAACTTGTAATACACGCGCACCAACAAGCTCGAGGAAAAGCTTGCCCCAAGCGAAACAAACGCATGCCCATGCACCGACACTTGCTCGCGATAAAATCTGCGCGAGAAACTATTACGGACTAATTTTAAAAAAGAAGGCCTCTTCCGAGGGGTGTGTGTGGTCCACAGAAGGCAGGAAGCCAGCCCAATCCTGTGGTCAAGTACCCGAGAGACATCTGCCTTATGGCGTCGACACTGAGGTCAGCGCCTCTCAAAAACAGTCACGACATTCAGTGACTTCCCTAGGCTGGACCTCGAAAAATGAGCAGGAATGCCTAATGAGCTGGCTTGGCCCCGTTTTTGGTCTGCCCGTACGGGCCCCGAAGCTTGCACGCGCAATCGTGAGAAAAAGGCGCGCAACAGGCCCTCGGCTCTCCTTTGGGATACGAGCCGCAAAGGAAACAAGAAACGAGAAAAGGAGATAATACAGGAAACAGCTACACGCAATCCTCCAGCGACATCAGTAGCGGGTTGACATACTCGAATCCCTCGAACTCCGACTGGTCAATCTTCGAGATGAGTCTCCTGAAATAGAAACAACAAACGTAACGTCAGGAAAGTGCTGGAAGCCCAGAAACATAGAAAACTGCGCATAGAAAACGCATAGAAACATAGAAAACTGATCAGATTACAAATTAAAGCCAGAATTTGCTCCGGTCAATTACGTATCATCAGGAATGCGACTGGCACGATGGTGACAGCCACATGTACCAAAAGCTAGTTTGCATGAAGCAACTTCTTGAGAAAATTATGAGCATCGTGGTAAAAGTGGCAATCCCACGAACGTGTCTGTTTCTATATGAAGCATTCTTAAAGATGTTCTACTCTGCCTAATGACGCATGTCCCTGTGCTTGTAGTGGTCAGAGTACCAGGTTTTGGCAATGGAGACCAGAAGAACAAATTCTAGAGTCGGAACGTTTGAAATATATAATCATACAACTTTATGCTTATTCAGTGTGCATGTTGTGGGAATTGAGGCTAGCCCGCTGCCTCTGCGCAGGCTTTGCCGCCTTTTCTGCCGTTCTCATGTCCCGACATGTCTGCCCTCCTTTGCTGTCTGCCGCGCTGAGAGAGCGGAGTGACGTTTAACTCTCTCACCCGGTAGCGGATGTTGACTGTGGCGCCGCGCGTGGAGCCTCCCGAGAGGTTTTCGCGCGCTGCGTCAGGAGCGGACAGATACTCTCCGGGACTGCAACAAACGGTGAGCCACGCAATCTTTTCCGTCCGTCGACTCCCGTCGCTCGAGGCTCGTCGGACTTCGCTGTCGGCGCCTCGCGCCCGAGGCGAACGCTCACCTTTTGTTGCCCCGCTGCGTACGCACGGCCGAAGGGCGATACGGTGTCCTAGTGCGTGACCTGGCTACGCCGATCCGTCTCCCTCTGAAGCCAACGCGAGCGCCTTTGCCCTCGCTCGAGCAACCGGGCCTTGGTCCCGGTGTCTCCGTGGATTACCTTTACCGCGGAGACGTGCTCGTGGCACCCTGTGTAGTACTTTTGTGCCCGTGGCGTGGATAAGCCTATTTGCTTTCCCGCCGCGCCTTTTGCAACGGGCTGTACTGCGTTTGGTGTTGCCACAATAAAGTGTTGCGACTTTGAGCAGTATCGTGTTCTCGCCACGGCGACGGTTAACGCGTGCCCTGCGGCTCGCTAAGACTGGACCCACGCTGGTGGCCGTACTTCTTCAAGATACGTGTACGCCACAACGTGCATAGTGCTGATATCACTTACCGGCTACGTCACCCATCTGAAACCCATTGCAGTAGCTAAAGAAACGCTATCCATAATTTACGCTATCATAACACCAACTGCATCATGACGCAAGAGCAGCTCATGCAGAGAAATCTGGCACAAGGTCTGAAAACAATAACAGCATAGGCAGCTTACTACACAAACACACAGTAAAATGCACAAATGAGATCTGACAAAACTGCACTGAATAATCGAACCTCCTGCAAGGGATAAGCAAGGCTAATCATATCGGCTAAAATTTTAACATTTTCAGCAAAGCAGCACGAAGCAGCAGATGCATTTGTGCATGGCTACTAGTCTTTTTTGCTCCCATGCTAGTTCTTGATGTAGTTTTCTTTGAAACTGAGCATGCAACTGATTGAGAAATTCAACATGCCACCAACAGCGCAAACGACCAAGCAACGTCACATTTTTTCGACTTATCCCTGCTTTCAGCTCTACGGAATTGTGATGTGTAGACAGACAAAAGCGTGAGTGCTAAATGAAAGTGGACAGACAAAACAGAAAGCAACAGATGTCTTGTCAAATGCCTCATTGCAAAGGAATGCCATGGCCAACGACACACCCGCCAGGCAACAGCGTTCGAGTGTTAAGGAAACAAGCAAGCGTCCCACCCCTGTATGGTAACGGGCAGCTGTCCGCTCTCGTGCAAGATCGACCTGCTCTGTCAAGCTATCTCGCACGCTGCGCACACACTCAAAAAGCAGGTGACACGGCACTGATAGAGCTGTAATCTCGGAGATCAGGCGGGGCACCCGTTTGCGACAAACCAAGCACAGTCCGGAATACTGAGACAAAAATTTGATGCTCAGGAAAAGAGTACCAATCGGCTTCGTTGTGCACTTTAAAGTGTCATTGTGGGAGCAACGAGGCCTATGGCAGTGTGGTGGTCATCTCCACCTTATTGGCGTGGCTTTGCAGCAGTGACTGCTAAGAGTGGCTTGCTTCTTTGTTGGCCAGCAATACCCGAAAATGTGGACGAGAGAATGCTCGACTTGGTAGCTCTATTGGTAGCATCAGACAAATAATTGCCTTCATATGTACATACAACCACACACACACAAAAAAAAGTCGGGCAAAATGCATCAATATTACAACCTCTCCACTTATCATTCACTGATATTTTTCTTCACCTTTTTTGGTTGGTTGGATTGTAGGGTTTGACATCCCTAAGTGACAGTCTGTAAGAGATGCTGTAGTGGAGGGTAGCAAACAATTTCGAATTTCTATGGTTCTTTGAAGCGACCCTGAAACAGTTTTGTCGGCATTTAGGCGAGAACATGATCATACCATTCGCACTACAAGTTAAGTGACGCACTGTGTACCAAGGCCGCTACGGACAACTATATCATACCCTCCTGCTGACCTCTGCCTGGCCTCAACTCATGAGTGCACTTTACGATTTGAGCTTTTACCAGTCGAGACATCCGAAATTGCACGCCGACAGGTTGTGCGCAGTCTCAGAGGTCATCACACAGTGCGCCCGGCAGCACACACGGCATCTGGCAACAGAGACCAAGATTGCCGAGTGGTTCATATCTGCTCCGACAGGTGCCGCCACCCTACCAGCCGATCTTACTTCTGTGCATTCTACAGCCCATCACAGCCAATCATATCAGCAGCCACGATGACATCAAGTGGCCAAAGCATGTCGCTCTGTTAATGGGCAGTCAATAATGCGTTTGGTCAAGTCACAGCGATCTGCTCCGATTTTCAGCAATTTGCAGTTTTCAAGGGTTGTAATACATTACACAGTTTATGCAGACAGCTCAAACTGATCTCTAAATGGGTGTTTGTACAAAATCACCAAAACCGTTTCAGGGTCCCTTTAACGTGCCTCAGCATTTTGCACACAGACCATATTCCTGGGTCTTTCAAGTCAATGTGATAACTGTTTGTCTTGATCCTCAGACTTGACACCCCCAATTCAGCATAGCGAATCAATCTTACCATTGCATTCTGATATGAATGAGCTGCAGTACGACAACAAAGTGAGTGAACAACGCTAGCTGTCTGGCTTTGCCGAAGAGACAAGAGGAGGAGGAGGAATAAATGAGGAAGGACAGGGAGGTTAGCCAGTTCTCAGACCGGCTGGCTACCCTGTACTGGGGAAGGGGGTAAGGGGATAAAGGATGAGAGAAAAGAGACGTAAAAAAAAAAAAGAGAGAGAAGGTCATCAGACGATCCACGACGCTGTTTACAGTCTGTCTCTAAGACCACTTGCCCGCAGAAAGCGGACATGGCCTCCTATCGCCCCATCGCGCTTGCCAGCTGTTTTGGAAAGGTGATGGAGAGAATGGTGCTGACTCGCCTAGAGTGGTACTTGGAACATAACAATATATACCCCGATGCTTTGACCGGCTTTCGACGTGGACGGACTTCCATAGACAATGTTGTTGATCTTGTCACGTCTGTACAACAGCAGAAGAGCCTAAAGAGATTATCAGCGGCACTTTTCTTGGATATTAAGGCTGCATACAACAATGTATTACATGAAACCATCCTGGACGCCTTGGGCAGCATTAGATTGGGAGGCCGCGTTTACCAATGGATCTACAGCTATTTGAAGGACAGAACCTTCTTCGTTCAGACAGAAGATGGCGCAACAAGGCAACATCATACTTATCGCGGCGTACCTCAAGGTGGGGTCCTAAGCCCCATACTTTTCAACCTCACTAGTTGCGTTTGCGCGCAAGACAATGACGCCATACCACATCAGAATTAATGGACACACAATCAGCTATCAAAAGACTCACCGTTTCCTGGGAGTAATAATAGATTGTGATTTGTCTTGGAGCCCTTATATCGCTTACATGAAGAAGAAACTGATCATGATCACCCACGTCCTAAGGTTTCTTGTGGGAAAATCATGGGGTGCATCGGCACGAGCCTTGCTTCAACTGTATGCTGCACTTTTTCTTGGCTTCATGCGCTACCGCCTACCTGTGCTTGGCAAGGCCCGCATAACAAGCGTACACGTCCTCCAGTCATTACAAGCTCAAGCACTGAGAATATGCCTCGAGCTGCCGAGATGCGCATCCTCAGCAGCGACTGTTGCAATCGCTCATGAACACCCTATCACAACCTACATTCGTGTCGATGCTTTAAGAACGCACATAAGACATGCCACCCTGATTCAATCGCATCACCTCGCCTCCCTTCCAACTTTCAGGCCATGCTCTGCGTTCTGCTCTATTATTGCCCCACATCGCACGGTGATTCCCATGAACTTCACGCACGCAGCAAGACCGTCGTTACTATTGTGGTGTCTACATCCACTGGAAGCCCTGATAACCATCCCCGGAATGCAAAAGAAGAAAAATTTGTCAAATTTGGCCCTAAAACAAACAACATTACTGTTTCTGCATGAGAAACACAGTGGACGCATTCACATTTACACGGATGGGTCGGTCACTACAACAAGTTCAACAGGCGCAGTGGTAATTCCGGAGAAATCCATCCCGATAAAGTTCAGGACCTCGCATCTGACATCATCCACGGCGGCAGAACTCGCCGCCATTCGTGCCCCTCTGGAGTTCCTAGTTGAAGAACCGTAACAGACATGGTCAATATTCTCCGACTCCAAAGCAGCTCTCCAGGACATTGCCTCGGCATATCGTCATGAACCAAACGAACAGCTAATTGCTGAAATACGACTGCTTCATCACCAGGCTATAGAGAAACTACATGACATAGCGTATCAATGGATACCAGGCCACTGCAGCATTGATGGAAACGACCGTGCAGATGAAGCAGCCCGAACTACTCATGATGATGCCCCTTGTGTAGCTATACCATTATCAAGAACGGACGCCGCTGCAAGGCTTCGATCACTTGCACGAGAACTGACACTCGTTCAGTGGAATTCACCGGCATTCGCCAACGTCCGCCTTCATAATTTGGACCTACACCTACAGCTCTGTCTTCCATCAAAAATAACCAGAGCAGAGGAGACACTTTTGTGCCGTCTGTGGATTGGGGTGGCCTTTAGGAATGCTTATTCGTTTCGAATCGGAATGGCCAGAAGCCTGACATGTGACAACTGTGGCTGCGCAGAGACTTTCTCCCATCTTCTCTGCGAGTGTCCCCACTTCAGCGTGCCAAGATAAGAACTGTCAAAAGCTTTAGATAGAATAGACAATCGTTAATTGTCGGAAGAAAGGGTATTAGGACACTGGCCGAGACCGTCCTCTGCACGCAAGGCATTGAGAGCGTTGTTGCAAAGAGACAAGAACTTTGTGTTCCACGAGCAGGGCATTTTCGACGAGCACGATGAGCAGTTGCATGCACCCGTCCAACATTTACAGTAGATTACCTTTAAAACGAACTCCAAGGGATTACAATCGTTCGTCTTATCAGAAGTTCCCCCAAAAACCTAACGCTAACATGCCAAGTACACATAATATGATGCTCGAAAGCACTGCACAGGTATACTTGCAATAATGAGGAAAGGAACAAGAAAAAAAAATTTATTTGGCTCAGCTTGATAAAAACTATCTTTTCAAGTAAAGTATTTTGACTAATCTAATGAGTACTCGATTTTGGGAGTTCATAATGAATACATATGCTCATGAATAAATTGCTACCACATTTTACCGAACAATAAAACTGTACCTCGACCCTATTTTGACGACCAGAAAAAGATAAAAAGAGAGAGACAAGCACAATTTTCCTTGAAAAAAAGAGAAAATTATTCTTCAGGCTGCTCACCTTCCGAAAGGCTGTTTTACTGGCTTTGCTACCACTTTTATATACGCCTCCATTGCACACCGCTACTTGACAAAGCCAATATATGCCAAGTTGCTTGTGAGAGTCGGCAAGCTTTTCTTTGGGGTTCGGATATTTTCTTATTTTCAGCCCGCAGCGACTTGCAGCCGAAAATCTACATTTACGCTACTCATGATCACGAGCCTCGGGCGCACTGAAAAGACATCACACAGCTATATTTAGTGTGGAAAATGGCCTTCCTTTGTCGTGCACTTTCATAATGAAAATGGTGCATCACAATTTGCTGCATTTCACTGGGAACAGATACGATGTGCACAGGCTCCATGCAAAACAATGCAAACTGACCACAACCTGTACCATTGTATGGCGGCGATGACAATGCTTCTGATTCCTTTAATTGGAGTGCTAGTGCTGCATATGTGGTTTTGGTTTCATGTGATTATAATGTACAGACTATCTTTGTTCCCGTTTCCACTTTAATTGGCTTCATTTTTTGGCCACTTCCCTTGTATTGTCTTCTCTAGCCAAGCTCTTGTGTTCATCTGTTCTTCTTTGTACTCTGGTTGGGGGAACTGAAGAACAGGAGGAGAATACGAAAGGGCAAACGCTTTTTGTTGCTTCCTTTGCTGATAAAGCTGGAACTTCCTCTATCTACAGGCTAGGAGTGTGGAGGATACCAGTTTTATGCATTGACCTTTCTTTTCCACTTATCTCGATTTCTCCCTCCACGTCGCAATTTGCCATCTATTTGCTTTGAGTCCTCGTGCCTGGAAGTTTTATTATAATTTTTTTCCATTTTGCTTTCTCTTGTTCATCTGAATGCCCCCATCAAGACTATAATGTTTGTAGCGCAAAATCCCCGTCATTGTCGGTCGCTGCGATAGACGTCTTAACAGAAGAGGCCTGTCACACGGCCTCTTTTGTTAGCAAACACGGGAGTGTTTGTGTGGTTCACCTTAACAGAAGTTCGGCTTAATGGAAGTTTACTGTACATTTGTGCAGAAGTTCGAAATATATGTAGAAGAACAGTACATTCTTGCAGAAGCAACAACAAGAAAAGTGAACTTTGAGCGCCATGTAAGGTAAAAAGTTGAGCTCATGCTATCTAAGGCTCTTCAACAAGAACAAACAGCAGATGCAGCGACTCATTTAAATATCAGGTAGATTCGACTTCCTGTCTTAAAGACAGCATGGCTTTATCATAGCCCTTGACGACAAAAACAGAAAATAGCCTAGGTGATAACTGGAAAAGGCTGCAGGAATGGAAAGTTGTACGGAAGAGAGGCCAATAAAGATGTGCAGCTTATCCTTGATGCAAAAACAGACTGCTCTGGCTGTGAGCAGACGACGGGCAATAAAAGGGCAGTACACTCTATAAATGCAAACCGGGCATGCTGGAGTCGGTATTCTTAGCCAAGTAAACGTATACCTTTCGCAACTGCTTGGCACGCCTGAACATGTCTGAACTAAATGCTCTTGTTGTCTGTGTCGGAAGCCCCAATCTTCGCTGCTACGAACCAGATGGCAGCACTCGCTGGCCGACAACGCAGGGAACGGGCAGAAACCGAGCCAAGAGTGGGGCAGGAAAAGTGAAAGCATCCGACACGACCTCAGACACTTGTCATGCCATGCTGCCCAAGCAACGCGCTGAGCCAAAATAGATAACGGCACCCACAAGAGATAAAAAAAAGGTCGACAAAGAGGACAGGCAGGCTGTTAGGAATGCGTGTGCGATGACGCATGAAAAGGTCACCAGACAGATAAGTGGCAGACAAGAGTGATAACGCAAATTCTAAATAAAATTCATAAAAGGAGCGCCAAGTGAAAAAAGGTAGCAGCTACAGGAAAACGAAACGGCTGTCTGATCGTTCACATTTTGCGGTATGCTTCTTAGAAGACCTAAAGTGGCACATTATCTCGCCAGCCTCTCTTCTGAGCACATTACTGTCGAAGCAGACGTCCTGTCCTGCATCGTGCCCACTAAGTGTCCCGTCCCAAATGTTATCTTCGGACTGTTCCGTGCTGTCACATACAGATATCAGGCTGACACGTGAATGCCAACCAGTGCTTATACCCATGCAAAGTCCTACAAAAGCATGTTTATAAACTTCACAATACTTTCATCATTTGTCACTGTGCCTCGCAACATTATTAGCTCTAGATGGCCGAAGCAAAAATTAAGGCAGCAGTGAATCTCACTTCTTGGTAAAAAACTTACAGTTCCTCAAGATAGACTACTGGGAGGGTCAGTCCCTCTTAAGCAGCTGTGATTCGAACATCTTAAGAACTAGGATATTGGCTTGCAAAACCCCATGAGATAGCCATAGTAGGTGGACTCTGGATTATTTAACTGTTATTGCACTTTTTAATCATGCATCTGCGATCTAAGCACACACATGTTTTTCACATTCAGCCCCCCACTGAAATGTGGCCATCTTGGCTGGGAACCGAACTGGCACCTTTACATTTAATAAAGCGACACTTGAGCCTCTTAGCCACCACAGTGTCTCGTTTGGGGCTAGGTAGTTGCCCAAAATGTTGCTGCGAAAATGGTTGCACTCTAGAAAGACTAGGACACTACTTTTAAGATATTTTCAAACACGAATTTCAACCAATTCCCTTAACTATCAGTGCTAATTCACTACTTTAGGATATCGGCACCACGACAGATCAGCATAAGCAGAGGATGGGGCAGAGGGAAAATCGCAGCAATGAAAGGCGTGCTTTGGCTTGCAACGAGGGACTTTGCTGCCCTGGCCGTTGATCCCTAGGCCACTGATCCCTCGTGCATTGATCCCCTTTTTCCTTGCGGCTGTACATGACACAAGTTCTTTTGCTCACAGCAAACCCCGCCATGCTTCATCAGACCTCCACTCCACAAGGTATTGTGCATTTCTCACTTCAGTACGAAGAGATAAGAGTGCGAAATACGAGAGAAAAGAGCGTCGGAGAGGGTGTGAGAAAAGTGAAAAGAAGGCCACTCACGTATCATCGGGAGTCAGCTGCACGGGCTCGCTCGTGAACTGCGGGTCAAAGTGCTCAAAGTCGCGCTCCGTGCCAAGCTTGGGCTTGTATGGCGGAGTCACCTGTTTTCCCTCCAGCTGAATGAAACAAGACCATGAGAGACACGAACGTTACTGGGCATGCTCGACTTGGAAGTAACAAACAATGTAGAAGAGTCGGGAAACACCAGCAACGCCATACAGTATCATATATTAGAAATATAATAGAAAGGCCACTGACCTGCTCCCAATTGATGCTCTTGAAGAATGCATGCGACATGATGTCGCTGAAGCCTGTGGTCGGGTGACAACCTAGCCTCTCAACAGGGTTCTGGTCAAAAGAACAAAGAAGGCGTGAAAGGCAAAAATGAGTTGGCTGGCTGAGAATAGAATGCGACTTGGTGCACTACTCAAGAAATAGAAGATGCAATGCACCTACATACACCTAAGTGCTGGCGCTCACAATCTTCCATTCAGCTATGAAAATAATTTATACATTGGAACATTCATTACACGACTTTCAGGGGACAATTCAAGAACGTCGTATAATCCCCTATACTTCCTTGATATAATTGTCAGTCAGTTCTCATAAATATTGTCTCTAACAAAGTAAACGAGCATTTAAGTTTACTCTTCTATCCATCTAAACATTAACACAAACCGACATTCCACTGCAAATTACATGGTAATTTATTACACTTGTTTAAGAGCAAGTTTTATGTTAACGTTGGCACCCCATGCTGATATAGCTGGTTGTAACTTAAGCAAGTGATATCGTAACGAGCACTGCTTTGCTCATTGCTGCCCAATTTTTACAGACCATTTTACGTAATGCTACCCTTTATAAGACACACGGATGTAGAAGACCCTTGGGTTTAAGAGACGCTGGTGTGCCTACATTGAAATAGGGGTTAAGCAAATGCATACGTGGTACCTGCTTATAAAAGACATCTCATATAAAGGACAACTCGCTGCTCAGTGCACATCTATTAAAAAGGGCTTCAACTGTATTTGTAGGAGATCCCTCCTAACGTTCTTAAAACATATGGCCCGCTTTTGAGTAGACACCAGTGAAGAAACCAGAACTGAAACTTCACAGACATTGTCAGTGCAAGATGAAATGTTTGAAGTATTGAACTCACCTTGTTCAAGAACCCTTTGAGCACAGACTGAGCCTTGACGGAAATAGAGCGTGGAATACGGATCGTCTTCTCGAGGATTGCTGTAGAATAAAAAAAAGTAAAGGAGGCAGAATAGGTTATGAAAAAAATCAATTCTTTAAAATTAGACAGCTAAAGCATACACCTCACCAATTATTGAAGCATCACCATTTCAATATTTTGTCACAGCTTTTCGTACAGTGTGCGCACTTGTGAATGTTTAACTCACAAATCAGCCAATGCAGCCTAAGAAAAAATTGCATAATGTTACTGCTAAACTGCAAAATGGTACAAGTCATGGGGGAACACACACAGCACAGGACAATCAGAAACATTTTCTTGTTCTTCCATTCTATGTCCTGTACGAAATATGCACTCAGCAGTTAAGCATTATGAACGATCTAGCCTGGCAACTAATTCTCTTGAGATAAATAGTATTATACAGTTAACACTCAATTTATTGAAACCCAATTTTACGAATACCCCGACTGATGATGAACAAATGCTCTCGACCCCCGATTTGACAAAGTTCCCGATTCAACAAAATAATCCCAAATCCCCTCAATTTTGTTTAATCGGGTTTTAACTCCATTATCTGCACTTATTATGATGGACCCATTAACAACAGACTCTTGGATATTGCAAACTATTATTCAGTCTAAGTTTTCTCTCTGCATTAAGTTAGTCTAGCGAAGTTCGCTTTTAACGAACCGCAATACAACGAACTATCGGCTACAGCAAACGAAATGATCAACTTTTTTTCTAAACTGGGTGCGGAAAGGGTACTTTTGCCGTGTTGATGCGGGATGCCAGCAGACCTGATCGTGCCGCTCTCTGTGCTATCAAATTGTGGCTGGCAACATAGATGACTTTCAGCCAAGCCAAGCCTGCAGCCAAGCCAGTCTGAGCGCACGTTGGTTACGCCAATGGCTCAAGTGTTGCAGCTGACTGAAATGCAGCGCAAAGCAATTGCATCATCGTTCAAGGGTGCTCGCTAATCTCTTCATGCAAATCTCTTCTCAAGCTAAATGTAAACAAAGTTTTTGTTTGTGTTTTGCTTGGGACATTCGTCACTCATCACAGTAACGTTGTTGGACATCGCAACCAATGTTTTCAAAGTAAGACTTTCCGGTGTGCCAAGTAGGTGAGCTCTGCTGTCAAATCCGAATAATAATACGAGAGGTGCTTCTCAGTTCAGAACTCTAAGATCAACTTTGTGCCCTCCAGCGGGCCGTGGATGTTGCGCGAGAGTAACAGCTCCCAGCGGTCAATAGGGGGCCCCGTTTAGGCAGGTGTGTCTTCCCGTCCGCAGAGATACAAAAAACTTATTCCAGGTCAATCGACAGAAGTGGCTGAAAAAGCCTGCTGCTCTTTTGTAAAGATGCTGTCGAATACCTTCAGCACGTATCAGCAGAACTAGCCTGCCCTATACTGTGGACCGAAATCGAAATAAATGTTGAGCAACAACGCAACCCCCACTCACCCACCTTTACACATTTAAATATTGTGGACTCCTTACAAAACGGAGTTGTTTCACCACATTATCACAGCCTGTTGAATGAGAGTAGACTGTAGTATGGTTTATATTGTAACTAACAAATACAACGCCGGAAGCTAAAACAACTATTTATTTATGGTGAACTTGTGCCCGTCAACTAAATACACAAAAGTTGTCCTGTGCTCGCTAGTGAAAACCTGAACTTCTTTTTGTGTCTCGCCGCGTGCCGCTTCTTCGAAAAGCCACAAGCCTTTTTTTTCCAGCGCATGGTGTGGTGGCACGTGCAGCCAGCGATGCATGGCGCGTTTGGCTTGTCAGTTGGTGTGGCAGAATTCATAAGAGCAGGAAGTGGCGCAAGACTTCGGTAGGTGCCTAACAGCATGTGGTATTAGTCCCCCTCCCGAAACGCATCGTCCCGATGCGTACGCTGACGTCGAACAATTTTGTAAAGGAGTATTGATTGTAAAGGAATATTGATGTGCTTTCGTTGATTTTTCTGTACACGCTCCTGCAATGTCCCAGGCATGGGACAGCAGTACTTGTAAATAAAATAATAAATAATGCTTGAGCTCATTTAGCAGTTGTCTCGTTCAGTGCCTTTCGTAGTACGGTTTCATTCGTACTACATGTATGACTTCTGGGCGATTCCTGCGTCTGGTTGAGCACACTTGACCTTCAGGAATTACTTCATAGTTTAGCATGCCTAACCGGCGAAGAACTTTGTAAGGGCCGAAATAGCGCCGCATCAGTTTTTCAGATAGGTCAGGTGCGTGTGCAGGCGTCTACACCCACACTTTGTCTCCGGGATTGTAATGTACGTCTCTCCGCTTCAGATTATAGCGACTTGCGTCGAAGCCTTGTTGTAAAATGACACGATGTCTTGTCAATCGCCGTGTCTCTTCTGCCCTTTCTATATAGTCGCTGATGTCCGGGTCATTCTCATTCGAATTGTTGACAGGTAACATCGAGTCTAAGGTCGTTGTGACCGTCTGACCATAAACAAGTTGAAATGGCGTGAAGTGTGTCGTTTCTTGTACTGCGGTATTGTACACAAATGTAGCAAAAGGCAAAATACTGTCCCATGCCTGGTGCTCAACGTCCACATACATCGAGATCATGTCAGCAAGAGGTCTGTTGAGTCTTTCGGTTGATCCGTTTGTTTGTGGATGGTATGCTGTAGTCCTTCTATGGTCGGTGTGGGTGAGCTTCACAACAGACTGCATCAAACGGGCAGTAAATGCTGTTCCTGTCTGTAATGACAACCCGCGGTTCGCCATGCCGTAGAACAATCTGAGTGACGAAAAACTGGGCTGCTTCGTTCCCCTTTCCTTTTGCGAGAGGTGATGTCTCAGCATATCGAGTCCCGTAGTCTGTTGCTACAATAATCCAGCGCTTTACCGGTGAAGAGAGAGGAAATGGACCAAGGAAATCCATTCCACTTGCTGAAGTGGCCTTTTAGGTGGCTCTATCGGTTGCAACAGACCCGCTGGTGTCGATGGTGGTATTTTGCGTCTTTGGCGATCCCGGCATGACTTGACATAATGGTGCACCGAATCCCTTAATTTTGGCCAATAATACTTCCGGTGGATTCTGGCCAAAGTGCGACTACTACCCATATGGCCAGCCGATGGGTCGTCATGACACACTTCTAAGGTTTCTGCTCGCAGTGATGATGGTGCAAAAAGCAGAAATGTGTCACTGCTTTTTCCGAAGTTGCGCTTGTATAGGACGTTGTCCGGAGGACATAGGATGTCAATCCACAGACGAAAACTCGTGGTACCTTAATTTGATGACCCTCCAAGTATTGGATAAGCGGGCATAGTTCCAGGTCCATTCACTGAAGACGAGCCATCTCCGACAAATTCAGAACTCCAAGAAATGGGACGTCTTGTTCTTGGTCAGATGATGGAGACTCCACAGGTGCGCGAGACAGGCAATTCGCGTCATTGTGCTTGAGACTGGACTTGTAGACCACAGTGATGTCATGTTCCTGCAGACGCAGGCTTCATCTAGCAAGTCTTCCCGAAGGGTCCTTGATATTTTCCAGCCAATACAATGAATGATGATCACTGATTGCTCGAAACGGTCTCCCGTAGAGGTATGGGCGAAACTTGCTGATGGCCCATATAACTGCGAGACACTCTTTCTCTGTCGCTGAGTAATTGGACTCGGCATTCGATAGAGTGCGGCTCGCGTAAGCGATGACCTTTTCTTCTCCATTTTGCCACTGAACAAGGATGGCACCAAGACCAACGTTACTCGCATCGGTATATATGTCTGTATCCGCCTCTTCATCAAAATGGGCAAGTATTGGAGAAGAATGCAAACGGCGTCACAACTCTGAGAAAGCTGTTTCTTGTTCTTCCCGCCAAGAGAATGGTACACTTTCTTTCGTTAGCCATGTCAAAGGCTCAGCGACCTTAGCAAAGTTTTCAACGAAGGGTCTGTAGTAGGCACATAGTCCCAGGAATCGTCTGACGGCCTTTTTGTCTTGCGGTTTCGGAATCTTCTGCAATCTTTTCCGGGTTCGGGCGGACTTCTTCCACCCTAACTATGTGCCCGAGGAACCGAAGCTGACAAAATCCAAAGTGACACTTTTCCGGTTTGATTGTCAGCGCTGCCATGTGAATGGCATCCAGAATTGTTCTCAGTCGGTGGATGTGCTGCTCGAAGATAGAGGAAAAAAACCACTACATTGTCGAGGTAGACGAGACACGATTGCCACTTGAGTCGGGAGAGCACAGTGTCTATCATCCTCTGGAAGGTAGCAGGAGCAGAGCACGAACCGAAAGGGAGCACTTTGAACTCGTATAGTCTATATAGGGTCACAAACGCCATCTTCTCGCGATCTCGTTCGTCCACCTCGATCTGCCAATATCCACTTTTTTTAAAAAGTCCAATGATGAAAAGAAGTGAGCATTGCGTAACTTATCCAAGGCATCATCGATCCGCGGAAGGCGGTAAACATCACGTGTTGTGACTTGATTTAGCTTTCTGTAGTAAATGCAAAATCACAGAGTGTTGTCCTTTTTGACTAGCACTACCGGTGATGCCCACGGACTGTTCGATGGCTAGATCACATAATCGTTGAGCATTTTCTGCACTTGATTCTTGATGGCTTCCCTTTCTTTTGGCGCTACTCGGTATGGGCACTGATGCACAGGTCTTACGTGTTCTTCGACCACGATGTGGAGATGTAGATTGATTGCTTTTTCCACATTACAGATGGCAACGGCATTCTCCGTAGAAAATGAAACCTGGGACTCTTGCAAGTCAATGACTCAGTCGCATTGTTTGTTTGCAAGAAGTCCATGCCTATAATCAGTTCATGGGAGCATTCAGATAAGCATAATAAAGCTGCCGACATAGACGAATCCTCTTATTCCTATCCTTGTGGTGCATAACCCCACGGGACTAAGTGCCCTCCAGCAGTACGTATCTGAGGTCCAGTCCATTCAGTCATCACCCTCTTCAGCTTTTTTGCGAGAGCATTACTGACAACGGAATAGTCTGCACCAGTGTCTATTAGCGCAATGGCCTCGACGTCATCGATCGTCACTAATATCTCGGAGGTAACATTGTTATTACTGCACTTGTCCATCATTGCGTAACTGCCGCCGTCTTGTTGAGCTAACAATGGAGGGTCTTCAGTTGTCAGTATATTAGCGGCCTCACCTCCACAGGTCGCTGGCTCTAGTTTTCCCGCCGCGGGTTAGGTAAACGTGGTCTTTGGAGATTTGATGAAGGACAAGGACTTGGCGGCCAATAGCGCATGGGTGCTGTCGAACGCGACTCCCATTGTTGCTTACCTTGAGGTGAATAGCATGAAGACAAGTACTCTTCGATTTCCTAGGGTCGTTCACCGTTCCGCGGGCATGGTGCATGGACTGGAAAACCACGCAGTCCCGCTCGACGATACTGCCACGCCCGGTAAAGGTGACCTGCTTCTCCACAGTGGCAGCAGAGGGGCCGCCGGTCTACAGTGCGTCATACATCGCTCTTATGTGGTCTTGCTTCCGGCATTGGTAGCGGTGTATTGGGAGAAAATGTCGGAGGCGTCACAGCAGTCATAGCCGCCCGATTCATGCGTCTGAGGTCCTGTCGTACAACTTGCGGGTACGACAACTGAGGCGGAGGCTCCGGTTGTGCACGCTGTAGTACCTGAGGTTGTGGTTGAAGAACCGCTTGCCACACTTTTTCGCGCACAACGTCGGCAAGCGAGGACATCGCTGGATGACCTTGAGTCATTTGTATTTTCTGAAGTTCTTCCCTTACGACAGCCCTCACCATTTCACGTAAGAGGTCAATGTTACTTGTGAGGGTTGTCGACGCCGCGCTAACAGATGAGATGCTTACATTCCTGTTGTATTGGCACACGCGCTGCTGCAACGTCTTTTCTATCATTGTTGCCTCTGATCTGAACTCAGCAATAGAAAGGGGTGGATAACGCACCGGGCCTGCAAAAAGCTTCTCCTTCACTCCACGCATCAGGTGCCGCAACTTCTTTTCCTCAGCAATGTTCGGGTCGGCCCGGCAAAACAGTCAGGACATGTCTTCGATGTACATGGCGGCGCTCTCGTTGTTCTGTTGGTTTCGCGTCTGAAGAGTGGCCTCTGCCTATTCTTTGCGGTCCGTGTTTGGGTATGTAGCAAACAACTCCCTTCGAAAATCGTCCCACGACAACAAGGACGCTTCGTGGTTTTTGAACCACGTACACGCAGAATCTTCCAGTGCCACGCAGACGTAGCGAAGTTTCCTGTCTTTGTCCCAACCGTTCAGTCTGGCGGCGCGTTCGAAACTGTCGAGCGAGTCCTCGGAATCCTAGAAAATATCACCGTGGAATACCTCTGGTATTCAGGGCGGGTCCATAACGATATGTGATGGAAATGAAGTCGCTTAGGCGGCCATTGCAGGGGCTCCGAAACTTACGGCCTCCACTGGTCTGAAAGAATCGAAGAGGGCACCAAACACGGGCTGCTCACCTCGTAGGCGGCGATTCGTGCGTTGGTGCATGGGAGTCAACTGCCCTGGCTCCAACCTTCGAGGTTCCAGGCTATGTTCCCTAACCTGAGATGGGCTTGGAATCATACCCAGCACCTCCACCAGTTTGTAACGAACAAATACAACGCTGGAAGCTAAAACAACTATTTATTTATGGCGAACTTGTGCCCGTCAACTAAATACACAAAAGTTGTCCTGAGCACGCTAGTGGAAACGTCGTCAACTTTTTCTTTTTGCGTCTTTCTGCGTGCCGCTCCTTCGAAAAGCCGCCAGCCTTCTTTTTCCAGTGTGTGGTGTGGTGACACGTGCAGCCAGCGATGCATGGCGTGTTTAGCTTGGCGCGTTTGGCTTGTCAGTTGGGGTGGCAGAATTCATAAGAGCAGGAAGTGACGCAAGACTTCGGTAGGTGCCTAACAACATGCGGCAATATTACACATTATGTTGTAATATATTATGCTACAATATGTATAACATTATTTTTTTAGATTAGTTTTTATGCGAAGAACACAAGTGCTCCACAGATCCACGGATGCATGACCCGTGTTTCTAGCATATCTGGATGCATCAAGAGTATGACATCATAGTTTAGCGTATAGAAGACAGATATTTGGGGAGAAACTTCAGTATCATGCAGTATGAAATCATCAGTTTTATTTATTTAATTTGGTCTCATGAGCATCGTGATGTAGCACCACAGTAACAATACTAGCTTCTCTACGAATGAATTACATTGTTGCCAGATTGCAACGATGCATGCAGCAAGGCTTACGTACCCTGGAAGAGGAAATCTTCGGTGTTCTCGTCGGGATTCTCGCTGGTGCCCATGATGTCGAACGGAGAGTGGCCCGCCAGCATTTCATACAGGAGCACACCCAGCGCCCACCAGTCTACGCTGAAGTCTGCATGACAGTCGACAGAGAAAAAGGTCAGTGGTGCTAAGGAAAGTGCCAGAGCTAACCTTTCACATAGAGAACTTTTCAACAGGTCATCCACCCAGAACACTACCTGATACGAACCCTTTAACTATTATTTGTTTGATTTGATTGATTTGTGGGGTTTAACGTCCCAAAACCACCATATGATTATGAGAGACGCCGTAGTGGAGGGCTCCGGAAATTTCGACCACCTGGGGTTCTTTAACGTGCGCCCAAATCTGTGCACACGGGCCTACAACATTTCCGCCTCCATCGGAAATACAGCCGCCGCAGCCGGGAATCGAACCCGCGACCTGCTGGTTAGCAGCCGAGTACCTTAGCCACTAGACCACCGCGGCGGGGCAACTATTATTTGTTCATGAACCATAAGTGAACCAGAACAGTGAAGATTTCATTAGCAAAGAAAGAATAACAGTTTTTGGTTTACTTTAACTGCACTCATTGGAGTGTTTCATTTATTGCCTACGCTCATGTGGTGATTATGCAACTCGTACAAAAATGCACATGAGGTTGCTGCCATTTTAGAAATGGCTGCACCACTAGAGACGTTTTCCTTGAAGCACTGGAAGGCTGATACATTAGTATAACTGACTTGTGAGCACGAGAAACAGAAATAGTTGTCAGACAGTTGTTAAAATGAGGGAGACTTGTATCTGGATGCTATGGCAATACGTGGCATTTGCTCATCACCATTCCAACAGCATACTTGCATAGATTATATACGAGCATGAAATAACACCAAACACAAAACAAAGGCCCAAACCAAACCCCAAACACTGGTGCCAGTATTTGCGGTTCCTGTTACATCGCATCTCATTCGGTCTTGCCAAAAGGGCTCTCACTGAAATTGTAGTGAGCAACCAACTAGCCCAGTGATATCTTATACGTAACTGAAGCTACATATCAGTCAACAAGGCAATCATAACAGTATTCATTCGATTGGCAATGATTACTGTGGTAATTGAATATAACTTCTGAGAACATGGACCCAGGTGAGCACAACTGCAACTAAGTTAGAGAACAACCACGCAGGAAAACACTCGGAAAATGACCAACCGTAGTCTTCCCCTCGGAGGATTTCAGGGGCAATGTAGTTGGGTGTCCCGCAAAATGTGCTTGTCGTGTCACCAGGACGAATGCCCTCCTACAAAAGCGACAGAAGGGCACGAACGTTTCAACCTTCTGTCATGACGGTCTCTCACAGAGATGTTGCAAAGATCTGGTGCAAACCTTTGCATTTCAAGAACACTCAAAACCGAGCATCGGTACAGCAAAGCTGAAATACTTGACCAACAACTCGACAAAATTCGGGGTGTGACGCCAGCAAATTGACAAAATAATTATCCTCAAGACTACAAACCATCATCATAAAACATCATTTAAGGGGGCAGACTGGTCTTAGACATTTTTTTGTTTATTTCTTCAGTGATATTGATAAAACTGCACATGGTTATACAGTTTTTTCTGCTGATTTCAAATATGTAATTAGTTTTCCTGTAACTCACTTTGTTGCTGAGATAACTTAAGTTCACCCCCTATTGTTTAAGGCCACCATAGAAAAAAAAGTGCTTAATTAAAAGTGATATTTAGGATATGCCAATATAGACTAATGACTATAGAGTGAAAGTATGGAAGAGGTTTTTGTTTTTAGACCTTCATTGGTTATTTCGCAGCGAAATGAACTATACATCTCAAAAGCAGTCGGAATTGTGTTACGATTTTGATTAGTAATTAATTAAAAAGGCATGTGCTCTAAATTCTGCTCCCATACTTGCATTCTACACACATACAGGTTTCCACTGCAAATAGAATTATTGTTGTACCTGCCCTAGCTGCAGAGATATTGAGGCCTCAAAGTTGAATAGTTACAAATTTACTTTTTTGAGAAAAATGGAAAAAACTGAAAACACACAGTTTCTTCAAAAAGCAACAATCATGGTGCGCATGTTTGGCAATCCTCATGAAGGCGCTCATAAATTGGTCGTAGAGCTTTAGACAAAGGTGCTGGGAAATTTTAAAGAAGCCTCAAAGTCAGTTCCTCATTTTTTTGCAGGTTCTGCATGTTAACAGCACCAAGAATCTGGACAGTTAAAATGACATTACAAAAATATTACTACTTCCTGGTGCGTGAAAATTTGCCGAGAGATAGAAAAATACTTGCAGAAACCAAATATGTCAATTTTAAAAAATGAATCTTTTTGTCACTTTTGGTCCCAAAGAGCAGTCTGCCCCCTTAAGAGTGTCCGCTGAAAGTATTTTCACTCTGAAAATATTTCAAAAAAAAAAAAAAGTATTTTCACTGAAAATATTTTCACTTTTAACTCTACAGGACGTGCAGCTACATGAACCTTCGCCGAAGCATATATATGTACACGATAAAAAAAAAAAAGGCACACACACACCACACACACACACACATACACACACAATACGCTCATCAACCAAAACATAAGAAATACTCTTGACTAATTTTCAGCCCCTGGGATTCTTCAACATGCCCCTTAATCTTATAGACAAGCAGTATGTATTCACCGTTTTTTTTTTACTTGTGTAATGAACCCCCTTCCCCCCTGGTCATAAGGGGAAAAAAAAGCTGTTTTTAATGTATCTGCTCATTTTATTTCGGTATGGTAGCCAGTGCTATTGACAATCCAAACAACGTTAGATCAAGCTATTATATCACAAAATAATAGCACAATAAACATCAAAACATAGTTTTGCAACCGTGATAACAGCGCGAGCGCAGACGTCAATAAAAATGTGAAAGTCATGCCTTTTGCGGCAAAACACCATCTGTCGAATGCAGGGGAAACGTCTTTGCAGATAGCACCACGCAAACACAATAACACAAAAACAAAGCAAAAAAACAAAACAGAAAAAAAAACAAAGTGTGCAGCCTCCAAAATGACAGGTGCCCGGTGGAAAAGCACGCCGTGCGCCTTCCATCTCAAAGGCCATGAAAAGTGAAACTGCACCCAACGCGCCGAACAGCGCTTCGTGCACCCACATCTTCTACCACAACGCTTGTGCGCCGCCATCCGATGCTGCCCTTTTGTTGTTAGGTTTGTCGTTGTGAACTTAGTTGGGACACCTGCTGTGCAGGGCGTGTTCGGCCGGTACGCTAGTTACACGGCTGGTTACAAACAGCAGGCGCCGGAACATGGGAACCAAGCAGCTGGACGACACTTCGGCATCGATCCGTGAGCTTTCGTTACAAGAGAAAACAAAAAGCTTCGGGCTACAAAAAAAATTTGTCGCGCATTTCATGGGCCAACACAAGCAAAGCCATCATGCGAAATTTTCGTAGTTATAACTCCTTCCCGTGACTTTTTTTCTCCCTCGTAATGAACCCTCGCCCCAAATCGGCATCAACATTTTATGGGGAAAAAAGGTGTGTTCATTACGTGAGTAAATACGGTAACTTTCATCCAGTGGTGAACACTGTGGCTGAGCACTCAAAGCAGCACCTTCGTGTTGCAACGCTATAGCCGCTACAGCCCCCCAACCAGCAGTAGACCACCAATGAAAGAAAAAAAAGCTAAAAAACACACCCAGGGCAGAATGTTCTCCTAATCCAGCGTAAACGTCATTCTTGTGTAGAGATTGGTGTTTCTCTAAATTCTGCGCTAATTCTGCTGTACTAGTGAGGAAGTGTGTAGCACAGGCACCCAGCAATACTTGTAGCTACCGTTAATCTCTCATCATAGACAGCTATGGTTAGTCTCTGTCTATGAATGATCTTTTGCAGGAGTTTGTAACACCGATGACGGTGTTACGAACCACTGCAAGCGCTGACGTCAGAGAAGCCCTGGTTGGAAGTGCAATAGTGCCTGGCGAAGTGGTGGCACCCTCCCTCGCGCGGCGAGTCTGTCAGCTGCATTTTTCAAGCATCTTTAGCTATGTTAAGTTCATTACTGCAATTGCGTCTTCATTATTTTCAGTAATTATATAATTTTAGACAGTGTTTGTCTATTTCATGCGGGTTTTAAGTATTGTTAGCTTTGCTTTAGGCCTGAATTAATTAATCACTTGATTGTAGACACGATAATCCTACGAGATCTACGGATTGAAGGCAAGCGGGGCTCCTCAAGTGCTAAGCACTTAAAAAACGTTTAATATCAAAACAGTGCAAAAGACAGAGTAGCAGCTAACAAAAAGACACAGAAAACAACACTTAATATATAAAACATACAGTGCTGCTGTCTCTATTTTCTTACTGGTACTCTCTTTTGTGCTCTTCAAATTTCTAGTATGTTGCAACAACTTGCCCAAGCATCCCACTTTAGATGCAAAATTATCTAAAAGTGGCATCTTAAGGCAACCTAGAGAACATGCTTGGGACTCACCTTGCACATGCCATAGTCAGTCAACTTGATATGGCCCTCATGGTCCAACAAGACATTGTCCAATTTTAAGTCCCGATAAATGATGCCTGCAGGTACAGACAAAGCGAAATACAGCCTTGCTAAGAGGCACTCACTCTAAAAAAACTGCTTTCTCAAATGACACCAAGATTTTGTAATAGCAACCACTACATTACATAGACACACACTAAGTGGCTAACCATACTGAGTGTGAGAGACACAACGTTCACAACAAGATGAAGTGATTATAGATGCAACACGACTTAATCATTGAAGTATATTCCATTCAAAAAGAGAAGTATAACTGCATCAGCCATCCACTTACAGCCCTAAAAAAAAAAAAAAAGCATCTTGGGAAGTGGCAAATGCACTGTTTGCATGTGCAAGAGAAAGTGTGTCATGTGCAAAGTAGGAATTGCTGATGTTTACAGCGATTTTGGATTTTCTTCCCCACGATTATGTCAGCCAGTACATTGTGTTTTTCAACTAAAAATTTTATTTAGAATAAGCAATTGTGTTCTGTTTGCTTTTCTTCATCTTGTGTCTGTTTGATTCTGCGTTGTTTAATTTTTACTATGTACTATCTATATCAACTCGCCAAAATGCGTTGTGTCATGAAAATGATGCACAATATCTTTTCCCCCTCTACAAATAGCTTTTCATTACCATGCGCTGTTTATGGATTATAAAACTGACTGCTGACATAAAAGATAAGAGGATGCATTGAAGCTTGTTGTGCACTTTATCTGTCATTTTCAATGCGCACAGAGTGTACTGCACGACTCGGCAGTGAAAATGGGGGTTGAGCAATGATGGTAACTGTTATTGAACAAGCTTTGTAGCAGTAGTAGACTTCATACCTTGCTTGACAAGAGCCAATACAATTGTTCACGAATCCCCACTAGCTAGTTTTTCAGTTAATGACTCTTAGGAAACTGAAGTCTGTCGGAGGTAAAAGCGTAACGTCATGCTAGAAACTTCATGCCTCACACTGGTTAAGATAAACAGTCGAAATGGGGTATGACATGCATTGCTGTTCTAATTAACGGTTCTCAATGCCACATTAACCCACAATACACATTTCATAATTTACAACGACCACTTCTGTATCAAGAAGGCACGACACTAGCAACACAAGGCGATGCCAGTTATTTACCACACATAAGTTTACGCAGTAGGAATGCCAAAATGAAATCTAAGTGACCATTTTGTTTTATAATAAGCTCTCAATTATTCAAACTTGAGAGGATCGCAGGATTTTGTTCACATCATCAAAAGTTCTTGTAAATATGACCTGAGGAAACATACTAACTAGCATTGTTCGTTTCTCAGGGTTACAGCAATGCCACTGCGTGATTGCCAGTAATGTTTTTAAATGTTAGCGATGACACTGGTACCCTTATTATACAGTGCGAGATTGCTTACATAGTTAAAAGACAAAATAAAAATCCTTTCCGAAACTTAAAATGCTTTCCCGCTTTACACAAGTGTAATGCTGGGAAAGTGACTTTGATAACTGTTCAGCAACCCTTTTCCTGGCAAACATATGTTTGTAGGTGCATGTGGCTTGGCTAGTTTGGCTACTTTCTAGACAGGCAATAGGCTTTATTTCTGACCGTAAGAGACAGAAAGATGCACATGCTAAACTTGAAGAAAATGAAAGGCAGCACATATTTTCAGACATAGTGAGCAAAACGTTTTAATTTACAAAATTTGTTCATTAGGCGGTTTGAATTCAGCACCTTTAAGATACATTGAAAACATAGTGGGCCTACCAAAAATGTAGGAATTACTGAAAATCTATTGTAATCTAATTTCCCGAGTCCAATATAAAGAATGCAGTGCCATTCACTTCGCACCATGCCACAACTGCATGTGCGCAGCACACACGCACACGGGCACACGATAAGTGGGGAGACCGAAAGACGTACTCACCCCGTTCGTGCAGGAAGTTCAGGGCAAGGGAGATTTCAGCCGAATAGAAGCGGGCATGCTCTTCCGGCAGGCGACGCTGCCGCTGCATGTGGAACATCAGGTCGCCACCCCGCACAAACTCGATCACAAAGAACAACCTGTAAACACAGATACGAGCTTAGTAACATATTCGTGCCAGAACGATAGATTAACCCTTGAAAATGTCTAGAACGTCACTGATATCAACAACAGCCCTTTAGTCATTGAGACATTACCCTTTCAAGTGCACTGCGTGCTGGTGTGTGCACAACTTGTTTTTGATAGTAGTGTCTACTAGTGGCTAAGAGAGCAAGATATACTGATGCGTGGATTAATTGAATCCCTTAAGTAATAAATGTGTCTTCATTTAGTAACCTTATTTTACAGTATTGCAAACTTTACAACACTTGACGCCTGCAAAATTTCACACTTGCGACGACTTCATCTTATATGCCGTGAAAACATGAAAAAGCTGCCGGGGCACAGGCAAGTGCCTGTTTGTGCAGCAACTTGCTGAAAAAACTTCGACCACATTCTCAGACGATCCATTCTGAAAATAGATTCTCATTAAATGAAACCTGAAGGGATCAGGAAAATATGTTCCATTTAACAGGTGTTTCATCTACTCAAAGATGAACAAGGGATCAGAATAAAAGCACGAACCCAATTTTGCCAGGAGCACTTATTCCATTTAAGCAGCAGTTCCGTTTAACAAATTCCATTTACTAATTAACTTTCTCAGAGTATTTCGTGACTCACACCAGAGTTGTTGACAGACGACAGTGTTCTCGGCATTGTGCCAAAACTGCCTTACTCGTAGCACTGCAATCGCACCAAATTGCCCAAAAGCAATAGTGAGGCGAAGATGAGCACCCAAAAATGCGGCACCTTTTTTTTCCCCCCTCATTCTCTCGGGAAACAAACTCAACAATATCTCGTACCACGATATACCTAATATTTCCGACTTTCAATCATTGTAAACCGTAGGCAGCCCCCTTCCAAGTCATAATTTTCCTTCGAGGTCTACCGCTAAGGCTGAGTGCAGTTGATTACAAACTAAAAGAAACAAATGCAAGCTCAGCCCATCGAAACACTTCAGAACTGCGCCTCAGAAGCAGAAGACAGTCATGTTAGCTCGTTTCCACTAGAACTATGAGCACATTTCTCTCGGCTGATGTAAACACTAGCATATCAAGGGTCGATGGTTTGTTTCTACCACCCAAAACATCTATGGCTGAGCGGTTCCCGCCGACAAAACTTACCAGGATGTTCAGCTTTCAACCTAAAACCAGCCACACAAAAGTGTGTTTGTAAGGAAAAGTCAACTATCCAAAACACTGGAGAAATGTTTGATGGCACAAAAATTAGTACTAAGTGCTACAGGATTTAGCATTTATGCAAATTTTCTGCAGGAGGCACAGTAACGGCTCTGGGCAAACCAGACATTTTAACAAGAAAGTGTTTTATGACAGGGTTCTGGGCGTCGAAAACACAATTCCTCGGGCCGTGACGATGGCAGTCGGATGCTTTACTCGTTGTCAATGAGTCTTTACAGACACACCTTACATATTTTACCACTTCTCTCTTTCACAGTGACCTTGTTAACGTGGGGAGTTTTCGCCATTTTAGATAGGGGAAGTACCGCATTATGACGCCAACGACCGTTGGCAGGACATACCTCGAGGGCACCTCGGTGCCAGTGTTTCTTCGGTCAACACTGGCATCTATCTAGGTGCCCTACTCAGAGACTTGGAGGCTGGCTCACTGATTTCCACTCCATTTCATTTCCATACAGTTTCATTGAGTGCTTTCTTGTTTGGAGGCATGCCATCATGTAGCAGGATGAATTCACATATTGATGGCTCAAGCTACGAGCTCTGCCTCTCACCTACCTGAGGCGCTGTGTGGAAGTCTATACGCGAGCAAAATAGCAGGTAACCCAATTAGTACAGCCGAGCCCATTTATATTGAACCTGAGTATGACGCAGCATCAGTTCGCTGTATCCCGAAGTTTGTAGTAAATGAAACGCAGCTTTTAAAAAAAGTTGCGAGTGAAAACACGAACTTTTTTTGACCCAAAAAGTCTGTGATGCACGTGTTTCGTAGAAAAGAAGCAATAAGAGCAGTCTCGAGTTCATTTAAAACGGCAGGGCGCTCGTTCGCTGAGGCCTGTGGCATAAGCTGCATGAGGCCCTGCCTCCAAAGTTTCCTCGTTTTCGCAATCCCATTCCTCCAAATCGCTCTCGCGACGTACTTAATTCACTATGCCTTAATCCGTGCACGGTTGGTTCCGCAGTGTTGGCATCATCATCGGCCGTAATTAAACCATCGCAACAGATGTCCCACTCGCTCTCCCTGGTCGGAGTCGACGACGCGCTGCCACAAATCGCTGCCGCAGTTTGGAAGCTTCAGGCTCGGCATCGGGCCCGATGTCGACAAAGTCGGACTCGCAAAAATAGTTTCCCGTGCATGTAGCCATCACCGCCACCCACGAAATATTCACCATCTCCACAGCTGAATACCGGGACGCCCAAAGCGGCAAGTTGGCTGCCATGTGGTCAACAGCTATGAACAAGTGCTCCGCAACGCGGCACCTAACACGTGGATTACGCTCAAGCCAAGCGGTCACACTTTCGACCTTTTCTTGAGCAGCAAGAAAAAGCATGCTATTCCTCCCGTCAGCCATCATGACCACACACACACACCAAGAGCGAGCAAGACGCGCACACGCAACACACATGCCAGAACGCGGGGAACAGCTCTGGGCCCGTTTCCAGTCAGAAACGAGCCAGCATGGCGGGCGTCGCGGAGCTGTCGAGACTGGCGAAGGCGTTGTGATCAAGAGAGGTGAGCAGACTTGCGAGAAAAGGGCAAGGAGTTGCGATAAAGAGAGGGAGGATGCGGCGGGAGGGCAACCTTGAAAACCAAAACACACGGGAAGGAGGCAGGTTGGGTAGCTTGCTTGAAAGGTCCGCGAAACTTGCACATAGAAAAACTTGGAAACAGTGCATGGCCGCCTGAATTGATGCACGCGGCGGTGTTTGAAGAATCGGCGGCCGTGGTCGAAAAATCGTTTCGTTGCGTCGGTGGATTTGCGTGGCCTCACGAACTTCAATATTTCGTGATTTGTTCCGCGTAAATTAACAGCCGTTATTGCGGTTCCACAAGCGCGCGGAAGGCATGCTGAGTTGAGTGCGAAGTCAGCGAGAACAAGTCCTAAACACGAAACGAATCGCGAATTATCAGCGTCGGTTTTTGTAGCGTACGCGCGTGGACTAGACCCAGACTAGCGGATACAGTCGGTGGTCGATGATGTCGGCAAATGGTCTGGTCACTCAAGGCCGGCGACGCCACCTACAGTACCACAGCGATCAAAAACAGGGTAGATGGTCGACCGGTCTTCGAAAGATCGGTGGCAGTGTGAAAACACGGGCCTCGTCTGTCGGTGCAGGGTGCTCAGAGTAGCGGGAGAACAAAGGACGGAAGGGTGCGTAACAAAAAGCGGTCGGGGAGAGCGGCAACCAGAGGGTCGCGGAGGCAGGGTCGGCGTTTAGCAATAAGAATGTATGGGCACCTCGCCGATGCCGGATTGGTGGTCGAAATTGATTCCCCGGGAAGTCGGCAGACCGCTGACTACGTTCGCTGTAACCGATCAGCAGCGCTCAAAGACGTTCGTTGTAAGTGCGATTTTGTGCCATTGAACTAATGTATATTTTCACGGTCACGCGGATATTGTTAGTTTTAAGCGAAAGTTTGTTTTAAGTGGGGCCATTACATGTGGGCTCCACTGTAGTACAAAGCGCACACTTTGCGGTTTCCCTCCACAAATTTTGACAAAGTCTGTGAGCCATATCGCGTACTAGAGATAATACGCCTGCCGATGCCATCTTTGTGCAGGATTCACCCTTCCCTATGTCAGGGTTTATTCTGATTCAGCTACCACAAAGGTTTGATCTTAATTACCGATGTTGGTCATCAGGATGGCGATCTGCTACCAGGTGTCAATATAGGTGCTTCCACATCAAACGGTTCTTTAGCCGCCTAACACCAGCAGACATTGTGCAGGCTCTCATTGATCAATGCATTTATCAATGTACGTATTTATCAAAGCTCAATTACTTGTGTTGAGACACGTTTCACTTTTGTGTTATACAAATTCCTATGATAGAGGTATCAACTATGTTTTTTTCTTCTTGCGTTTCAACCACTATAGCGAAGATGCAATGACCAATACACACATAAAAGTTGTGGCGGTGCTGACACCCCCTGCAAAGTTGTTTGCGCCGCGTGGCGCACGTGTCTCGCCCAAAAGCCGCATTTCGAGTTACAACTATCGGGCGGTAGGTGGCGTTGCGTACGCGAGCGGTGACCCCTGGCGGAAGGCAAGCCTTCGTGGCGGGCGAAAGTTGAGCGAGTCTCTTCTGCGTGTGGCGGTTGCCGCGAGCAGTTGTCTCTCCGGTGGGTCTACCGTGGACGGCACTGCGGGCCGCCTGCGGTAGGCCCACGTGGTGAGTGAAGCTTTGGCGACACCGCCTTTTGTGTGCTCTTGTGTTATGTTGTTTGAGTGTATGGTTATGTTGTGTAATGATGACTTAGCGTGTTGATAACAATTGATGTATCGATTTGGCGGACGATATAGTCATTCAAAAGTAGTTAAAAAGTGTGTTGTTTGGTTTGTACCGACCGCGTCTTCTGTGTTCGTTCACTCCAAGAGCGTGGCGTGTCACTCGCCAATCGAGACCCCACAAAGTAAGCCAACGAAGCCTGAAGACTGACCTGCTTTCTGTCTGGAAGCAGGAGTGCAGGCCCACGAGGAACGGGTAGTTAGATGCTGTTTCAAAGACATGCTTTTCGGTCTGGATCCAGTCGATGTCCTGCACCCCACACATGAAATGCTCACAAGTTGGCAGCAGCATGCAGAGAAACACACAGTGTATAAAAGATTACCACTTAAATTAATCATAAACATAAACGATAAAACAGAAGGTCGTAAAGCTGCTATAACAGCAAGTTTATTCGATCAACTGATTGAACCACTTGGCCACTCATTTTGAACTGTGTAAAATCAAGCTGCTTTACATATTAAAAAAAAATAAACATTATGCCATATACAGCATGCTTGTCACATTGTCAGGAGATGGTCAGTGTCAATGAAAGAACGAAAAGAAGAAAAAAACAGGACAGGGCATGGTAAGTGGCATGATGGCAATGAAGGTCAGTGAAACAAGCCAAAAATAGTGAGAACTTCACATTATGCAAGTGAAAAGTGCCAAAACTTAAACTTTGGTGCAATCTTTTATGGAAGAAAAAAACGACAGTGCAAGAGAGAGAGAGAGAGAGAGAGAAAATTCTCGATCCTGCTGAGAACCGCTGACTGCACAACAAACTCTTTTAGGCCCATCAGCATTTTATGCATCCAGAGCAAACTTTAGGAGCAAGTAACCTTGCAGTAAAGCGCCAGCAGAGGCAGGACTAGTCCTCACATAGACAGCGCCCAGTAAACCAATGGTGCTCGCATCATTGGCCAGGCCAGTGGCCCAGAGTTTCTCTTCCCGGACAAAGCTCATCTAGGACCCAATGGTCGTCGTTAGTCATTGTGCAACCCAGATAGGTTGCCTGGGGGCATGCCCATAATATATGATGATAGATCAGCTTTTCTTACGTAACCTACGTCAATCGCAATGCTGCGCTCGTCTACAGCAGTTGCATGTCTCCGGGTTCGGACACATGCTGGTCTGAAAGAGGCCCCAAACAAGCTTGAGAATGAAAAGTTTAGCGACTGACCGTAAACACTGCCTACCTCATCATCGGTGACAAGCTCCTTCTTGATAATTTTCATGGCGTAAATCCGGTTGGTCTTCTTGAGCTCAACCATGAGCACCTTGGCGTAGGAGCCACGGCCAATCACACGGATCAGATCAAAGTCCTTCAGACCATACTGACACGAGTCGCCACCGGATTCCACCTGCTTCAATGAAGGAACAAAAGAGGGAAATTGCGATAAGCATCGACGATTCTTCGGACCACAAAGTTTTACAAAACCCCGAAACAGTGAAGAAAGCTAAACTTGCACAACAAAAAACTGAGAAACAGGCATGTGCAAGAAAATGCGCAGTCATCACGCTTCCTAACTGCACACTACTTCTGCAGTCACTCGTGTGTGCACCTCTGACACCACATCTGCATCTGTCAGCTTGACTACTTCCCCGAGCAGTACTGTTTCTGTCCCTAATGAGTTAACTTTCTCAATGCTTTTAAATAGAAACCAGACAGGCTTTCAATTAAGTGCGGCTTTTTGCCAATGTTTTGTGCTGCGTAGCACACATCATGACTGCTGCCACGTAAGCTATCACTGCTCGAAAAATCAATGTTCTGGAGAGAAGGTGCCACATTCCAAAATGGCTGAGGTCCCTTCAGTTCTTAGAACTTGCACAGTAATTACAAATTGAAACGCAACAATTTAGGACTAAGCAATGCACATACTTTTGATTATGCTGTGTTCACAATGTGCCACACTGGCATAATTTCCACTCAGATGCTTACATTGGAGCCAGTGTAACCTCCAGTGGCCAAATTCGTAGCTGGTACATGAGGACATGGTTAATTTGAGCACATATCAGTCTTTACACTTAAAGTTTTGATGTAGATTAACAATCTGTGAGCACTGTACATACATTATATCTTATTGTTGTTATCAAATGAAAGTCACTGCTCAGAAAGCATCAATCACCATTTGATAGCGGTAATACAGTAAACCTCACTTATAACTAATGCACTGGTAATGCAGGGTGCATTCAGTTATATCAGAACTTTTGTTATAAGCAATATTAAGGCAATAAAATGGCAAAAATGATTTACATTCCAGGGTAATTAGTAAGCTTAGTTTCTTCAATGCTGACATGACAATAGTGGCTTCCAGATCGCTCAAAGTGGAGAAATACTCATCACAGAGAGCCTCACATAAGGAAAGCAGCTTTGCTAACTAAACGCACTCAACTGCAGTGCAAATGTTTAACCATGGCACTACTGGCCTCACAGGCTCCTTAGTTTCATAGCTGTCCAATGGACAATTTGCAAATATCTGCACTCTTATTCGCAGCACTCTTATTCAAAGCGCTCTTATTCACAGAATGCCCTTCCCACTCCTTGCACTTTTGCCGCTTTCAGTTCCTGTCAAAGTACGTCGCCCGAACGACAGGTTTCTTGTTCAACATGCATAGGCCGAGTGTCAAGAATCAGGCATGTAATAGATAGCATTGCAAGAGTCCACCCTGCAAGAGACAGTCATCTGCGAGCCTTTATAATGCGGTCTGCGTCCAGCAGAAACGCGAGATTTGTCCGTGTGCGCCATATGGAATGCGCATCGGCGTCGGACAAGATGCACGTGCATGGACAGAGGATATAAAAGGAGCATTGCGTGTGCTCTGGGCACTCCCTCTTTGGCCTTCGTTACAACCGGTCGTGTCTCATGTAAGGGCACGTCTCGACGCCTAGTGTACTTAACCCATATAAATATCTAAATAAATTGTGTGTTCTTGTGTGAGCAAGAATCCTCCCAAGAGTTCCCTTTCCAGGGTGCATTGGTGGCCGCCTGTGCCCCGCTCCTTTGTCACATCAGGCATGAATATCTTGAAGTCATCCATAAAAAAAGCATTTATGGTTACAACAAGGAGAAAAGGTTGTCAGGAAATGAAAGTGCTTGGTTAGGAAAAAAAAAAACTTCGAGGACAGCTGCCTTGCAAATCATCCATTCTTGGCTGGCAAAACCTCAGTACTATTCCCAGATGATGACTTCATCAGCAAATGATTTCGTGACACCGGCTTCCTTACAACATGTTGGCAAATTTACTCCAACATATATCAGCAGCCCTCGGCTGTGCTTGAACAGTGCAGCAATGCTGTTTCATACAGTCATATAGTACTACATTAGAATTAAATTTATTTCTACCTCAGCTGCCTTCATCTGCTCCATAGCCTTGATGCTACATTTACTCTAAAGGAGCCCAGAAATGCAACTAGTTTGTGACATCTGTGACGTGAATCATGAAGTGCATAAAACTGATGACCTTATGGTCAACTTTGCTATATGTGTAACAAACGAGCATTCACTATAACTGCCCTGTACACTAAAGAAACTTCCTAAAACAATGCTACAAACATAGCTACAAGGCTTTTACAGGAATAACTGCTGCAAAACCTGAACGCACAGCACTTACGCCTCCCGAAACTTGGTCATCAATTTCTTGGCCCAGCTGGCCGGCGGCAGAGTCAGTGGTTGTCTCAATGGCCGAGCCTGCCCTGTGATGAGTCTTGTGCCTTGGAGTTCCAGCTAGATACAAGATAGAAGGAGGAACAGCGTACATCAGTAAACACTGACCTCACATAGTGTGGCTTCCTATGATTCGAAACAAGACCTTGGTTCAGAAAATGATAGAGGCATGAAGTGATAAGAAATCGTTGAACAACGAATGTCACTGTCTAGAGACGAAGACAAGTTCTCTCCCTAAAACATTGGTTGAAGCAGCATTCCTTGTTTGACAAACTTGTCCTGGGACATTGCTGATGGCAATGTTTCAAATATATCTAAGGGCATGCCTGCTGACTTCAAAATTCTAGAAACACCATCAAAACCTTACCCCAAGATTTACAATAATTGCTCCACACGGCGAAAATGCTAATTAAGAAAAAAATCCTTAGATATTTTCAACACATGATTCAGTGTGTAAAGAGACTGCTTCAGGTAACACCGATCAAAATTCTTGAAAGCTCACTTTTCACTGAAAAGCGAGAAAAATTACTCCAAAAATAAACATTCAAAAGCAGCAGAAGACAACAGATGTTAAAATTACATTAATTAGCAATTAGGTACTTAACATTTGCTAATGATCACCTTGCGACACATATTAGGAGTGACAGACTCCAGCGGGTGAACTTGCAAGCAGTCTCAATTCTGAACCAATTTTCAGGATTCACTAGTTTTGAGATAGTATTTATACCAAAAATGTGAAATAACATAAATGGGACATTGAAGTTATTCTTCTGCTTCAATGCGCAAGACAATGTTTTCTTAGAAAATTATGCAGAACAAGAGTGCATTTTTCCCACAAGTTTAATGGTCAATACCATGCATTCTGCACTCGCTTCAGATTTAATTGATTCGCAATGGAAACTCACAGCCTACATTGGTAAATTGTAATATGTATTGTAAAGCACTTACTTAAAAGGTTAACCACATAACCTTGGTTGCTCAACCACTAATTAGCATTGTTTTGATATATTTGGGTGTTCTGCATAACTAGCTTCATAATTACCATTGAAGACTTCTTTTTTTACAACAAAATATTCATGACAGTGTAACCTCAAATGTCCTTCTATTGCATAGACATGGTGTGATGCTGTGATTCTATTACATAGCCATCATCACGCCGATATGATGATGTGCATGATATGATGTTATGTACACATTGTGCATACTCACTGCAGATATGTTAATTTTAAAATTCGTTATCATTTGATTAGTTGCCATGTGACTTGCACCATAGGTTAAACAACAGAAGAAGTATTAACGAAGCTGTCCATGCAATGTTCATATACTGGAACTAAATACAATTTTGCATTCATTTTAAGGAGGGAACACTGCAGCCACTGTTATATCTAAATAATCAGGCAAGCCTGCAACAGCATGAATGAAGCATTGGCTGGGGACTGCGCTCTTTACAAGTCTGTTCTGTCTTTTACTTTGAAGAAATTAGGGGTTGCAAAGTTGTTGGTATGACTATGTACAACAATAATCAACAAGCTCTAAAAACAGGTATGATAACATGATAAAAGATGGCAGATATGACAAATGACTGAACTACATGCTACACCAACGTGATTCATACTTTCTCTTATATTTCATGATTTTAAAGATTATCAGGGAGTGTGGTAATGAATGTGGGGCAATAAGAGGCAAGACTATACCTCTGGTCAAACTCGTACCGTTGACCTCGCCCCCATTTGTTGTGTCGCTCGTCCTCGATGGCGCTGGCGTGGTGGGGGCAGACGACTCAGCAAACTGGTCCTGGTCATTTTTCTGGAAGGACATTCTGGCGGCTCGCATCACAAGTTTTTTACAACACTCTGTGTACTGAACATCAGTACTTCATATTGTATGATAGCACAGTACACTGGGAAGCTTTAAACAAGTACTGATGCAAACAAACAAAAACAACTAGTATAACTTGCATGCTTAAATACTTTAGATAGCTATAGATTATGCAGTTATGGTATAAAAGCTTGATATTTTTAATTACCCCAAATGATTAATTACATATTTGTGGCCACCCAGCTGCAGGTGAATGCTGCAGTGTGGCTTCAAATGGTAAGTCAGGAGACTATTACCACTGATAAAACTGTATTTGGCAGTCATGTGGCAGCACATACACACACAAATGCTCAAACACATGCCGAGAGCCTTGGCAAGGATGAAGGTCGTGCACCGAGTGTTTTGCTGGCTGAAGCCCGCTGACGTGGCCCTTTCAAATAAGCACTTCTCCGTCATACATGCTCTTTTACTGACGCTTAGTTGACGCAACCGAAGTGAAACTTCCTTGCAGGCGCACGTTCATAAAATCCTGTTAACGCAACGAGGCAAATGGGTGCGAAAAACTCACGAGAGGTCCCGAGCAAGCCAGCTTGATGAGCTTGTGACACTTCTTGTGCACCATGAGTTTGCAGTTGATGCACTTGAAGCCCTGCCTGCCCAGCCCCCAGATGCGGTCCAGGCAAAAGGTGCAGAACGCACGCTGCAACAGAAACATAAGCGAGGGGGCGCTGCTTCAAGGCACGCTGCTCAGTGCACGAGTCTAGCAAGAAATATTGCGGACTCGTGAGACATATGCGAATGACCCCATAGTCTAACACAGTGGTTCTCAAATGGGGGTCCGCGAAGCCATTTCTATGATCCCCGAAACCCTCACCCAAATTTTTTTCTTTAAGCGTGACTGGGCCACGTATTGATGAACTGTCAAAAATGAAGTGATGTGGCATGTTGTGTTCAGTTGTGTTATTTACCTACGTACGCCCACTCCCTCCCCTCCGCTGTAAGGGGTCCTCCATCACTTCCACCAGTCCACAAGGAATCCCCGACACATCCATGGCTGAGAACCACTGGACTAGCAGATGCATTTTCAAGTACTGACTGCTAATACAAAACATTCAGTACAAGGAAGGAGGTCTTTGCAATAAATTGTTCGGCTGGTAGTTTGTAAAAAAGATCGCGTGCTCAGAGATTCCAGCAAAAAACAAATGTTCCAAACTTGCCATCATGGCTACGAATAGCCCTGACTCACACTTTCAGGTTTACATGCATATATGCATGTAAACACTGTGGACAGGAGGACGACGGCTGCTGTAGCCAAATGATGGAGCATTGGACTTGTCATCCAAAGGCAGCAGATTCCATCCCTCCAGCGGCACGCCATTTCATCTACTTTCATTTCTTCACACTCGTATAGTAAGTAGAATAAAGTTGAAAGATACAAATACCAACCCCTATACCTTCCTTGGCTTTATAGTCTGTTCATTTTCATTATGGGGTTGTCTAATTAATAAAAATGGGCCCTTACATTCATCTTCTTACATTCAAGGAAAGAGGCAGATAGACAAAAGCCTTTGTAGTTAGTAGTTATGTCATGGATAGGAAGCACAAGACCATGAGTGAACCTCCCTCCCAACATTATATTTAACATCTTTGAATGAAATCAGCAATACATATATAAAATTTACATAGAAATAAAGAAAACAAGCTTCCTCATCGAAACATGGGCTTTAGCAACAATCGGCATTAAATTATTTCTCATGATGTCGTTGAATGAAATCAAACCAAAGAGTGCTTATGTCAGTCCAACTTCTACTTGTCAAAGAAGTTGTCAAAGAAATGCATAAACAATGTTCCAGTTGATTTGCACAATTCAGTTTCCACTCAGTTGAGCAGACATCCACAATGTAGCAAAATTTTGCGGAAAACTCACATGACTAACCGAACACGCTGCCCGCATAGGAGAACAGAATTGATAAAATGTGGCCGAGAATGTTGTTTTTACATATAGGTAACCTTGCTGCTTTGCAACACGTAAGTACTCTGCAATAACAAAGAGTGGATAGTCATGCAACAGAGGTGTAAAAACATAACTTTCTCCTTTGAATATCCTCCACACAACAGCTGTGCAGTGTTGGCTTTACAAAATCTAACAGCATACAGCTGCCTGACAGATAAACATAACAGGTCACAACAAGAATGAATTGCAAAGCAAAAGCAGCCAAACATTTTTCTGCAGGATCAATCTCTGAACCCCCAAGAACTGCCAGCTCATGTGCTTACCCCCCAAAACTGTGCGACATAAAAATGAGGTGCATCAAAATCGAGTAACGAGCATTTCACTTTCTTCTACCCCAGAAAAAAATGTTTAGGAGGAGCTGAGAACAGTGACAAAAGGCAGCAACTGTAAAAGGAATCTCCAACAAAGACAAGTAGGCTATTATCACTCACTATCAGCTCGATCAGTATCATGACGTACACCGACAATCACCATGCATGTCAAACAAAAGCAAAGTCTGGGGGAGTCGTGCACGGAGCGAGCTCGTCACGAACCGACGCTCAATCGAGAAAGGAACCGCAACCGAGATAAGAGAGCCCCCCACTTCTGCCCTTTCCTTCAACACTGAGCTTCGCAGTAAGGCTCCGTTGAGTGAGATGGTGGACTGCGAGAGACGAGAGAATTGATGACAACCGCAAGGTACGCAAAAGCTCCTTCCGTGTGTCTTTTCTTGTGTGTCTTTTCTTACGTGTACTAAAGAGGCGAGAAGTGCAAACAGCATTATCTCGCCCCAACGAAAAAAAAAAAGTGCCATCACACGCAAGCCATGTCTCTCCCTCCCGAATGAGAAGTGGTGGGACAGCTTCATACCCGGTTGAAACGCTTCGCCTGGAAGATGTGGCCGTTGACACGATAGAGCTTGCGCCACCGTCGAGCCCCTCTTCTGTAGATGCTCTCTGAAACGTGTAAACAACAACAGCATCCTCAGGGGCATTCAAGACAGCCTTATGAGCGGGCGGTCTAGAAAAACGTAAGTGTGCTCTCAGAAACTATTTGCCCAATTGTAAGTGGTGCAGAAAATTTCCATTTTTCCCACCGTGCCTGAGATGAATGCCCGTGAAATCACACGAACAGCTTCAATCAGAAAAACAATTTTGAACCAGCAGCCAACATAAGCTGTCCGGTAGAGCCTTACAGTAGAATTTTATACGTTAAAGATCTGCCAATACTTGACGAGAGTGCAGGTTCTATATCTATTCAAGTTTCTACTTTGAAACACGTTTCATTTTTGTTTTCACTGGTACTCTAAGATCAATACAGCTTCACCTTGCCCACGCATGAAGATCGAACAATATTTCGAGCAGTCTTTTGTGATCATCAATGCAAAACTGTGTTCTCGGGACACAACATAAGAAAGCTGCACTGCTTTACGATTTCTTGTTCACATTTATTTTGTCTATGACTGTACACCGTGATGCGAGATAAGGTTACATGAAAATGATAACAACCAACTTACTGTCCTCTCCAGCACAGGGCATACCAGGAGCCACGGGGACATTAGGAAAAACTGCGTGACACGAAACAATGTGCAATGAGAAACCAAAAGAACGAAATAAATAAATCCTGTGCAAGAAGTAACTGCAATGTAATGCAGCTTCTCAAACCAACCGTGTATGGTGAGCTCCGAGTCCTTGTTGACTTCGTAAAGGCGGATGGCTTCGTTCAGTTCCTCCTGTGATGATATGGTGCATGGATCACCTACAAAAAAAAGGAAGCAAGAGCATGCCATTTTTCCTTTCACAAACCAGAAGTGAATATATATATATGCTACAAGTCAAACAGTTTGTTTTACATTACACATCTCGCCTTCAACTCCAAGTTTCATACGAATAAGTGACCATACTACTGGTTTTATTTGCATAGAAGCTAGCAGTGACTCTAGGCAAGACACACCAAAATTTAAGCTAAATGATTCAGCCGCAGTTCACGTGTGCTCCGACCTACATCATGGACCAGCGAACATACCTCAATCAAATTTGATGCCGTATAACTTCAAAACGAAAGAACAACAGCCCCACTAATAATCGGCTTATAAGTCAACAGCTCCCAATATAAATTACTCGCACTATCAATGACTCCCAAAACCACAAGCCTGATAGGATAAGAGAGCTTGGAAACAGCTAAAGTGAACGTGATTGCAAGCAAGGAAAGAATGCCACAAAATAAGAGAGATGTATACAATGATCCATAACCTTTCAGATCCTCATGCCAGTTTTGTACACAGCAAACAGCAATTAATCAAAAGGCAACAAAGAAAAAAGAACATTGTAAAGGGTAAAGGAATACGACGTAGAGCAACAGCAAACACCTATGTATTATACTTGTTAAGTGCCCTATTACTCAAAGGAGGCTGCAATTGGGTGTTTACAAATGCGAATCCTATGACGATATTCCATAGCACAGTTTGCACAGCCGAACAAATGATATAGAAGCAAGAAAAGAAGCAAATCGACAAAAAATAAAGTTTGTAGGAAGCTAGGTACGTTTGAACAAGGCCCCCGCGTTGCCTCCAGGCCTAACGCAGCCTGGAAAGCTGCAACGCTAGGCACACTGCGCAACAGATTCCTCCACCTTCTTTCCCAATGTGACACGGCTCATTAGGCAGCATTCACGTCACTCGAAACACTGGAACAGATCATGTGTCTAGACTATGCCGTGCTGGGCACACTGCGATTCAGGGCTCCGAGCAGGTGTTACCAGAGCGGAGAGTGAAACCGCGCAGGGCGGGAAGGCCTGTCTATTCCCTTTGACGACACAATGCGCAGCTGCTGCAGCTGCTCGGTACGAACAGAACAAAATAGGTCATGCAACACCGCTGCAACGCAAGGCGAGGACAAGTAGAATGAACAATGTGGTTTGAGAACGGAAATAAAAGAAAAAAAAACTAAACAAAGCAGGCACGGTCGTGTAAGCGGCATGTGTAATTTTTCAGATGACAGCTCTTCTCTTGCAAATATAAATGCAATTTCTCGTGCAGCTTCAAATGGTGGTCCGCTTATACAACAGACCGCAAAACAACCAAACAGTCAGTACTTTGTACTTTTTGCATTTTTTTCCCTGTGCAGTTTATAAAAAACAAATGTGCTTTAGTGCTGTCTTTCTGTTATCTTGCTGTTCAATTCTTTCATGACACTAACACTAGGCTTTCTTTTACAGGCAATGCACAACATATCAACGGTAAGCTGCAGAGTACAGGGCTGCCTTTCTTCTAGTTAATCTGGAAAAGTTTCTTGTATTCATGAAATCAGGGAAGATCACATTTGCAGCCTTCACTCACTGTCAAAACTTTAACATATTGTTGTTATATTAGACCAGAAATCAATATACCTCCCCTGACTCCAGTAAAAAAGAAAAAAACTTCACTTTAGCAGTTTTTCCCAAGATGAAGAAATGATTAAAAAAATATCGAGAAAAAAACAAGGTAAGCTTCCTACATAAACATGCGTCAAAAGCTTCTTGAATACGTTTACACTATGCTTACCTTCCAACAGTCATTACCAGAGTTCCTCTTTCTCACACACACATGCGTGCACATGTACATATGCATGTGCACACACACAAACAAAAAGAAAACAGCATTAGTTGATGAGTTTACTCCCCACTAGTTGAATGAAAAAAAAAAAGAAATCTTACACTTTACTATCCCTGTGTGCATGCTGTGGTGCGCAAGTGCACTATCATGTCTCTAATCAAAGCCACACTGAATTTGCAGCTTCGCGATTGGCAGCAAGAAAGAGTGGTCACATCTACAAGATTCTAAAAGCCCCGGCTTGCAGGTCGATATTTTTTCACTATCCGGGACTCGCAGCAATGGGGTTGTGACAACGTACCTTCTTCGTCGACCCACTTCATGGTGAATGGCTGCTCCTCGTTGAATTTGCAGATGTCGCGCATCTCTTTGCAGAGCTTTTCGAGGGCGATGGATGGGTCGATGTACATGACCATGATCTCCCTGCAAAGCGTGTTTTTAATTTTATTAAACGTTTACGGCCAATGTGTGAGTTAAGTACAATCAAAGTGTTGCTGCTCTGCACTTCCGTGACATTTCAGGAACAGTAATACCTCTATGGACAAACTGGAGTTTCGGTGTGGTGAAAGGATACAAGGCAGACATTTCGGCGAAAGGCTGTACAAACGACTTCTGAGAAAGCTAGCGGTCCTACGTGTCAACAAACTGTCACATTAAAATACTGAAAATTGTCCTTTCCTGGGAAGTGTGGCGGTTCGGGCTAGTTGGTTGGTCGTGACGATTATTATAGCACGAGCTCAGAATGACGACAAATGGAAATGAAGACGAGCGCTAACTTCCAACTGTGTTTATTGTGCAGGGTGCGAGAACATATAAAGGAGACAGTAAACCATGTGACAAAAATGAGCAATGCAAAGATAAGGGAGGCAAAAAAAACAAAAACCAAGACAGAAATTTAAGGAAATGATACAGAAAACTAAAAGAACTATCAATAGTTTCTTCGACAATGATTACGAACGTATTCGAGAGACAGAAGCTCGCAGTGCTTAACAAAGGACCAGAAAGCACTAACTTGCATCCGTATTTTAGGTATCTGCTTTTTTTATTTGCAAAGGTCATGATTTGTGTACTTTCATCGAATGGTAAACTGCAGCAGGGGTCCGAGTCGCTTCGACCCACGGAAGTTGCAGCTGCGAGTGATTGATACTCTGCTTTTGACCTACTGGCAACCCCGGGCGATGTCGACTACTCAGCGAAGATGTGGGACACTGCCATTTGTCATGATGATAGTCGCCTGTGTGTCATGAAAATAGCGAAAGTGTAAGGATGTGTGCACAGTTGGCCTGGTATGACACACAGATATAGTGTGTATGGAGCTTGACAGATAAAACACAATTGTAGAGACGACTTATAAAAAATCGGCCACTCCAACTTGCCATACCCTGCTTTGAGTCCAATAATCGGTGATAAGACATGCACCATTATCAGAAAAACAAATTTCAAATGTGTTTTGGTGTCCGCACTGCTCGAGGCATGATTTCAATGCAATAAAATGTGCACCTCGTCCAATTAAATTTTCAGCAGCAAACGCTTTTAGCCCACAGAAGGAACCACGAACCACAAGTGATTTGTCAGCATTTGCACGAACAATATGTGGCCTATATGCCCTCACAATTCAAATCACATTTTTTATATGACGTGTATACATCAACCACGAGGGCTGAAATAACATGAAACAAAGGTTTAAAACCGTGCACACGTGTCTTTCTTGCAAGTTGATGTTTTCAATACAATGCAACCCAAAATACCTTCTGAACTTTTTTTTTCTTTGTAGACAATAGGATTTTCGCACTTTACAGGTCCATCTAATGCACAATGGCACATTTTCTTCTCATGCATGATTAAAGTGACACCAAATGAAATGTTTCTTCAACAGAAAAGAAAGATGTGTAATCTTCTATGTTTCATGCAATTTACTTCACGTTACTGTCATTTCAAAGCACTGACACATCACTTCCTCGCTTTAAGGCAAATCATAAAGTCATTGTTACACATTTTCACAACACAGAATCGGAAGCATGCTCAACTGTGACAAGTTTGCCCAGATTCTGTAATACTACTTACTTACTACTGTAATACTGGCTATGCAAATCTGTGATAACTGACATGGCTTTGGTCCCGCCAGTTTTCTCGCGTTTGCATGGTTTCACATAGTGGCAAATATGAAGGCATTGGCCGAAGCTACTGTGGCATAAATGGTGAGTAGCGCGATTTTAACTACGCATAAAAAATATGAATTTCACTACTGACACTATCTGAAATTAAACAAACTAAAATGATGATGAATGGTTACTTGCGTACAACCTAAAACAAAAAAAAAGCATTTGGGAGTTCAGGCAAACTTGTGTACGTCCAACCTTTTGTATGTCATCCTTTTTTTTCTTCATAAATATGTTATGCGCGAATTTATAACGAACTGCCACCAACTCGCGCAAATCGATACGCTTCTAAAACAAAAGAATCATCGTTTTACACAACTGTTCCCCGTTATTCCAGCGGACACTGCACGCGCAAAAGACGCGGAACTCGGCCCGAACGTATCACGAGAAACAAAGCAGCGAATGTTTAAATAAAGCCGTGACACAGGACGCGAAAACCCGGCTTCGCCGCGGCCGATATTCAGGGTGTGAGCGCGCGCGCTTATTCATGCAACGCCCACGCAAGGCACTCAAAAGGGCGTAGCTCGGACCTGTTCGATAACCGGACGCCGAAACACTTCTTCAGCGCCGCAGCTACGTATAAAATTGCAAAGACAAAACGCGCGACACAGGTTGGGGCTAGGATGAAAACGGTAAGGTGCACGCACACTCGCTGCGATGAGCAAGCCATGTTTCTCTTTTCTCTTTACTTTTTTTTTTCCTTGCCGACAGCGGGTCTCTCTGCAGGCGTTGCTCGTACAGGAGTCGGTGTGTGTGGGCCGGAAAAAAAAAAAAAGAAGTGCGTTAGATCGGCAAGGCGAGAAGAAACAAGGAAGGAAAGAGGTCGGATGAGACGGGGCACCGCGAGAAGACGATCGAGGTAGCAGACGATTAAGGTAGCAGACGATCAAGAAGCGGCGGAGGCTCTCTTTTAGCCGAAGGACCGTTACGAGCAGCGGCAGCTGCGCGTTGGGAAGCGGCGGTGGCCACCGCTGCTGCTGCGAACACAATGAACAACGGTTGGGGCCGTGACCGGAACGAATTCCATTTTCACAAACACGCGCGTCGAAACCCAGAAAAGGAAAATAAAAGAACGGGTAGCGCCGTCGCCGCGTCACGCAAGGGCTGCCAACTCGCTCGCCGCGGAACGCATGCATCGTACGTCAAGAAAACACTGCAAAGCACGCCAGGATTGTGAGAGAGAGAGAGAGAGTTTGAAAAACAATCGGCGGACTGTCGACGCCCGCGTGATAGCACTGCGGTATCGTCGTTCGCTGGCGAGCAATGCGCGCGAACGTGGTGTTGCGAAATGCAGAAAATTTCTTTCGGGCGCTAGCGGCAGCGTTTAATGCGAGGTCGGAACGGCGTAATAAGAATGGTGCTGCGAATGACATAACCGCATAACATTGTAGAAGCAACAGCGCGCGCGAGCCAGCGAACGGCGCGACACTTTTTCGAGGTCAGCCGTCCTTAATTGCCGCGCGACGATCGTAGTCCAGCCGGAGAAAAAGTATGCGAGAGAAAGAAAAGAGAATCAACGTCCGTCTATTACGAGCGCACACGAGCGAGTCCGGCTGCTGCCGTCAGCGAGACGTTCACTGCGTGCGTGGAGAATAAGTAGAAAGAAGCCCCCGGATTGACTCGCACGGGGCGAGCGCCTGTGCATAGCGTGACAGGAGCCCGACGAGAAAAGGAAAAAAAAAACAGGCAAAATGACAGAAGCCGCGACTTCGATTAAGCCCTACAGGGAGCACGTCTTTCTCTCTTGAAAAAAAAGGAACACAAACAACGATCGCCCACAGCTCATGAATACGTCAAAGAGGCGAGCAAAATACGCGGTTACAACATAGAAAAACACTTCAAAATACGACGTTCGACACTCAAAAATGTTGGAAGATTACGTGTGTCAACGGTCATCACGATGACCAGCCTAGCGATACGAGGAGGGTTGCTTTTTAAGGGAAAAACAACGAACCTTGCGTAAAGACAATGATAAACGAAAGAGTGGGAAAGAACACGCTCCGTCGTCTCACCCATTGTAGGCCGTCTTGACACGAATTTCGTTGCCTTCGCCGTCAGTCATGTTGGAGGTCGAATTAATTACTTCGCCAGATCGACGATGTCCTGTGCGGTGGTCAACTCGCGGGAGAAGCGCGCGGCGACTCGCTCATAGAGGATCGCGATTTTCACGAACTTGGGCCCAACTAACGTCGCGGACAGCGCGTCCGCGATTTCACAGCCTTCAACCGTTCAGGCATCTCGCCAATCTTGCTGCACAAGCACTCGCCAATGAGTCAAAGCAGAAATTCCACCGCCGCCATGCTGGGTTGTACCAGAAACGGAAGCGGAAACACCCTGCGCATAGCATCTGAGGCCACCTTTGAACTTGCAATGCCTGTCCGGTCACTTGGTAGAACTCGGTATTCACCTTTCCTTCCTCCGTGTCGGTATTGTAAGATAGGTGGACAGACAGCCATGCAAACAGCGGTTGACTGTGGTGGCGCTACAATCCTTATATATATATATATAAGGGGTGGACACAGTATGCAGTGCGTGTGGAGAGGAAAAAAAACTGCCGAACACTTGATAATGTTCTGTAAAGAGCTTCACCCAATAGTACAGGATGATGGCGCATAGTTTTTCAAAGCACTGGGGTTTAGGGACAGGGAGGGCAAAATAGACTTTAAGCGGGTAGACTTAACTAGAAGGAGGTTATCTGATTGGTGGCTAAAGTCAAGGCACGAGTGACAATTAAACTCTTCACTGCAAAGTACCCGTCCAACTTTACTACTTAAAAGAAAAAAAGATAAATTTAGTGGTTAGTTTATTAAGTATTACGGCTAGGTGGCGTCAGCCGCCGCCTGATCTAAAGGGTACAGCCACATCTAATCATCTATCTATTTTTTAGTTTATTTGTAATATTTGTAAAGCACTTAAGAAGTGAACCTTAAACAATTTGCGTTTTTGCACTAAAATAATCATGTTTGGTTTGTCGTGATTGCCATGTTTTGAACATCTATTAGTAACAAAGCCGACGTGCGGTAACGCTCTCTATGCAAGTAATTTTTAGCTAGTGTTCTTCACTATCAAATACTTGCAGACTTGATGCACCAAAGCTTATCAAATAAAAAGGTATTTTTTGTATTACAGCATCACTTTGTAAACTTTTTATAATGAATGTCTTGTGCATTAGCGGTTGTGCGAAACGTAGCGCCACTAGCGGCAAAGTTTAGAAGTAATAACGTTATTATTGGGACACGTATGTGCGAGCTCCGCCGGGAGCGTCTGCTGCAATCAGTGGCTGCAATCACATTCTGTACGGCACTAAATGAATGACACAGGTTAGCCTGAATTCAGAGGTAAGATGCGCTAAGTTGGAAACGTGTCTTTGGATCCGTGAGATATTTAGGACGGAGCTTCGCGTGATCAGCCACGAAAACCACGCCGTGGCCCAAACTGTAGTTTCAAGGAGTCAGTGAAAATGGTGCTGGGTTAGGTGTTCTGTGGCCGTGTCTTTCATCGATTAGCGTCGAATACGAGCGACCTCGCGCGATACTCCGATGGACACACGCCGGTAGGACGTAAGGTGTTCGCGACACTTTTTGCAACGCGACGTTTGGTCGGCGCGTGTGACGTGCTCTACGCGACGTTTGATTGATGCAAGCGCAGCTGCTCGCCGTCCGTTGAATGCGGCACCTGCGCTGACCGGTGTGGAATTTGTCGGGATATTTTACACGTCCACTTTCTTTCCGAGCCTGCCGGTATGTTTTGTCACGTCTAACAGTTAGCGCATGCCCGCGATCCATAGGTAATACATGCGACTTCACGTGCAAGTAACGCCACTCTCGTAACTGCACACCTAAGCTACTTTCGCGCCATGCATATGAAAATATATTCTATTGAGCCGAAGGTCGTATCTTGTCTGCCATAGGTACGTAAGTCTTTGGCTTAACCATTTCGATCCCCGTGGGTTTATCAATGCGGTACTTCTTGGAGTACACTCAAACTGTTTACAAGTGTACATTTGTGTAATGCCGCTACTCGCCTGGTTTACACGGCTACACAAAGTTTTTTTGTTGTTGTTTAGAACGCGTCTTCGTACAACCACTGACGGTTTCGCTGTAGGAAGCGCAGCTTTAATACGAGACCTGCATCAATATTCGTAATCGCAGTCTATTCCTTCAACTTAAGCTAGCACACGTAATCGCGAACACAGGCGATTGAAGCGCATCAACACACACAACGCTATGTCGCGTGTACTCGGTTTCATTACGCTGCTATGTATTTTCAAGTTGCCGTGTCAGTAAGCCCTCATTGCAACACGTGTCAAGGTTATTGAACATCATGTTCTGAAAAACGTAAAAGATTTATTCGGGACATTTCGCTCCATATGTGCATGGTTTAATGACTCGTCATGCAGACATTCCAGAATAATTTGGTCGTGCTGCTGTGCTGCCATGATTCTACAGTTCTTGTTTTCTTTTCTAAATATCAGCCTTGTAACCTGTTAAGTTTGGTTACAGTCGTGCATGTACATAGCATATGGTTTATGTTCATTGCCCCGTTATCCAAAACAAACGACACCATTGTCACTACGTGTCGACCATGCAATGTTGATAATCAAGCCAATTTGTATTCAATAACTACTTGCTGTGTATCAGCAATAATGAAAGTGCTATGTCTCATTTTCGAATACAGAAGCCCGCCACCACGTGACATGGAGGCGCGGAAGCGTCTTACCAACGAACCCCAAGATTCCAGCAGAGACACCGCCCTGGCTCCGAGCAAGAACCCTCTGCTAGAGGACGGCCGGGCAAGTGGAGATGGTAGCCACAGCGATAAAGACCACAGTGGTAGCGTGCGAGACGAGTGGCGTAGCATCGCACTCCTGCTGTTTTTGTACGTGCTCCAGGGCATCCCCCTCGGTCTTGGATCAGCCGTGCCACTGTTGCTCCAGAACAGGCATGTCAGCTACAAGGTGGGTCACCGGTTCAGAAGTATGTGTGGGAATTTTCTTCCCTGCCCTTAAAGGCACCAATGGCCAATTTTATATTTGTAGTACACGTTCCCTTTGCTCAACAAAGATCTTATTGGTCAAAGTATCTAATCATGGAATAGTAACGCAGTGAAAGCACATATGATATGTATTTGTCTATCTGTGGCAACTGTGAAGTTGTGTACACAAAATACATGCTGCAAACAGTCTGCGGTTAGTGCGAGTGATTCGCGTTCGTGCAGGGCACTTTGCGGTGCATGCGCTGCAGCTTGACATGTTTCATTATTGTCGCGAAAATAGCGCTGCTTGTTAGTGTGCAACTCGTTTTACCACGTAGAGAGAACAGAAGAAAGCAGGGATGGATAATAATGCACAATTTGTAGCACTGATTATGGAGCCCATGAAAAACCGATTATTTACAGGAAAGTGACTCCATAACCCATCTCTAAGGCTTTTTCATTAGGCTGCATGACATACCGGTTTTCTGTGACATTTAAATGTGGTTTAAAATTATAGCACACAGATTGCAAGAAGGACACTTGAATGTGTCGCTATAACTGACAGTCTTTTTATTTCTGCCGGGATCTAATCACATGTTCTGGCCTATTGTTGGCCCTTTTAATTGCAAATATGTGCTTCTAATACATGGGTCTTAACTGGACATTTTCAAATCCACCATCTTGTCAACTTCGGTTAACCCAGAAGGCTACTATGGCCTCTTCAAATGCTCCAGAACTGTTGCAGCTTCTCTGATTACTTCCATCTTGTAAGCTCTGATTGGTCCAGAGCTACAGCCTCGCTAACATCTCTCCTATTGGTTTGCAATGCTGCCATTACATAATTTGACAACATCATGGACTTTGACACTGTACATTGTAGCACCCCACATGATCGACATCACTGCCAAGCACCAACCTCCCTTCCGTAATTTGTTGGCATAGTTTGTGTTTGCTAAAGGACAATGCAGTGTTCCATGAAAGTTGCAGTCAACATGAAAATGCCACTGATTTTCTGTACATTGATTGTATATGCTGATATTACCAGCAAAAATTTTGAGTTTACTTAACTAGATTTGATAAATTTTTTGTATCCATATTCCTTAAGTTTGACTGTTTTATACTGGACAGATGAATGCGAAAGTAGGAAATGGAAACTTCCACATGGGTGCTAGCATCTTTCAGCTAGTAACAGCACAAGAATTCACATGCACTGAATTCAAGAATAAGCTGTCGCAGAGTAGATCATGTGTTCCTGCAGTCTTGACACTTGGTTGCTGGCATTTTGAAAATTGCCCGAGCCAAGCGCTTACCAGATGATCTTCCTTTCCAGAAAGGCAACTTGTTTCCAGACACCATCCATATTTGTAACCAGTGAAATTGCGTCTATAATTCTGCCCATTAAAATCTTTCAAATTATTCGAAGTGAAATGTGGTACACCATCTCATGTTTTGCAGGAGCAAGCCCTGTTCAGCTTTGTGACATGGCCGTTCAGCGTGAAGCTTCTGTGGGCCCCCATTGTGGACTCTCTGTATTCGAGCCGTTTTGGCCGGCGCAAGTCGTGGCTGGTGCCTGTACAGTATGCCATCGGTCTGTCTTTCTTTTGGCTGTCATCGCACGTGCGGTTCCTGCTGGGCGACGAGGAAGAAATCAGCGATGCAGAGCCCAACGTTCTCTTGCTGACAGTCATCTTCCTGTCGCTAAACTTCCTAGCGGCTACTCAGGACATTGCTGTCGATGGCTGGGCTCTCACAATGCTCTCGCGGTGAGTAGGTGCACTTCTTACGACTGGCAACGGTGCAACATTCACCAGCTGCGTCATGTCGGCATTCATATTGAGCGAGTTCTCACGATTCTATACAAGACAGATAGTATAGGCTTCTTACCGGCTTATCTTGCAAAAGTGCAGACTGGCAGTAAAAAAGCATTAATTGAAGTTTGTATAAATTGCTCGGTAGGTTTGTTGATATCACATCTCAAAAGAGATTTGCAAAGGGAACAGCACACACAGACATGAACAGAGTGAAGAAGGACAAAGACCCAGCGTTGAATTTGCGTTACGTCTTGTTTCTTCTTCACTCTACCTCTGGCTGCATGTGTTGTAATCTTTCTAATGTACCAATTACGCCATAATGTACCGAGCAAATAGACTTATACCACGTAGCGCATTTGCCTGACGTTCTGTGTTGTGGTTTCATCCGGCTTGCTTGTTTTGCATCTTGTGTTGTAAATGTGGGGTTGTACAGTCATCATAAATGGTGCCAAGAACACTGATGGTTACCTTCAAGTTCCACTGTGTGCAGCGTTAATGTGTGAACAACTTTGAGTGTCAGGTTCAGGAAATTAATTCATTCATGCATCCATCATCATTCATACATCACTATGAATAGCCACTAACAGCAGCTCTTGCTTGTGGGATCTTCAAAGAACCGCGCTCATGGAGCACACAAACACAATTGCCCACACGCTGTCGTGCAACAAACATGTGGGCAACTGTTAACAGCTTTATAATGGCAAGCTTGCCAGTTGAATTTATATTGCTAATGTTCCAATATTAATAATATGTGGGGTTTAACGTCCGAAACCACGATATGGATGTGAGAGACACCGCAGTGGAGGGCTCCAGAAATTTCGGCCATCTGGTGTTCTTTAATGTGCACTGACATCGCACAGTGCACATGCCTCTACCACTTCGCCTCCACCGAAATGCGACTGCCACGGCCAGGATCGAACCCGACAACCTTCGGGCCAGCAGCCGAGCACACTAACTACTGCTCTACCGTGGCGGACCTGGTAATGTTTCAAATAATGCAAATACGACACAAATAAAACATGTTGGAAGAAAGCTGGGACTCCATAGAAGGCTGTGAACTACGGAATCTTCCCCACAGACCTGCAATAGATGACCGTCCAGAGCCACACCAAGACCCAAGAGTGCTCATCCTCATGCACCTGTGTGACCTCGCTCCTGCCAGGAGGCGCCAGTAGTGCCGCCGCGTGATGAAGAGCGCCAGCTCTTGCTTGGCAGCATTTGACTCGGACGTGCAAAACGATTCTATAGGTGGTATGAATACCCCCATGTGCTTTCATCTAGCGAACCTTGCAAGAGTAATGGGTAACGTACAAAACAGGTGTTACCGAGAAATGAAGAAGTTTAGTTACGAAAAGCTGACAGACGAAAATTCTAATGCACAGTTTCCACACATGTGCAAAGGTTATTTACGATGTCTTATGTGTGTTTGAATTTTCAGCATTAAATGCCCGGAACCATACAAAAGTATTTATGCAAGTATTATTGCACATAACTTAGCCAAAATGTGGAACCGATCACTGTCCGCTAGTACAGTAGTACTTGCTTGTCTTTCTTTTTAAACATAAGCAGCACTTTGAAATTGTGACTGTTCAGGACTGTTCTCACTACAGGGTAGCTGGAAAGTCAGTGCCTATTTTCGATCCCACTTGGGTTAGATTACCCATTCATTCTGTGTTAGATGAGGTAAGTTGGATAGCACTGAACTGGAGCGCCTCTACCTCACTGCCGCTATGATGTCTGGAAGGAGTTATTACATGGACAGTCATTGAACAATAGTGAGACTCTGTCATCTGATGTCCAAGAAATGCATGGTAGCTTCCAGGATTGATAGCTTATATTTCCATGTCAGGTTTATCATTCCTTGAGTTCTGACGACCTAGCTAAAGCGAACACGATCTCTCTGAGTGCTGCAAATGTGTGCTACAAGTAGTCATTTAATATTATTACTAAGTACCACAAATGACGCGTCTCCTTCACCATTCTAGGAGGCATGTAGGCTACGCATCCACCTGCAATTCTGTGGGGCAAACGGCCGGATATTTCTTGGGCAATGTGGTCTTCCTGGCCCTGGAGTCTGCAGACTTCTGCAACCGCTACCTGAGGTCCGAACCCCAGAAGGATGGCATTGTCACCCTTGATGGTGAGAAGCCTCCTGCTTACTCAGCCAATCGCTCTACTGCAACAGTTGTTATTGAGACTGTTTTGCTTGGTTATGTTTAAAAGCTTGAAATTCAGTTTGCGTTGGCCATCCGCTCAGGGGGAAAATGTCCTACAAAGTGTTTAGACATGAAAACCATCTTCTGTTAAGCGAATGACACGGTGTCTTGTATGCCTAGATTGGGCATTGCTGAATGAGTGGACGACACATAGTAAATGCTATGCACATACTTTGAATAGGCCTTGAGATTTTTAAAATTTGTACTATCATAACTTTCTATGGTAATAATACTTTACTGTATAATTACAATTAAATCAGTATGCTTCATTAAACATTTGTATTTAGGAGGAACTCAACAGCATTGGCACGATGTCTCCCAAAGTGGCAGTGTTTCAGTCAGGGGCATAGCGAGAAATATTTTTTAGAAGGTGGGTTTCAATTATACTTTATGTATGCCTAGGCATGCATTTGTATGTGTGTACGTATAGTATATATGCCCATACAAAATAAAATTTCTGGGTAGGTCGCATCTTGCCCCCCTCCGCTGCGGCTACACCAGTCAGATGATAGTTGAAGTGGCAAGAAGATGTGATAGCATAGCTTATAAGTGTTCTCAATCTGCAGCTGTGCGCTCGTTCACAAGCTTAATGCTCAGAAAGTCACGTGCGTGACTCCCAAAAATTACGGACGTTGGAAAATTCAACCAGTTTGCTGGAGTTCATTGTAGAAGAAAGCATTGTCTGTATTCCTTCTCCTGAGCTTGTTGTGTCTGCACGTCTTACTTTCTACTATAGTGAAGAAGCTTAATACTGGTTTAGCAGTATTTACCATAACTGGCATTATGTTTGAACATAGAATACTATGTAAGTGCACAAGGTTGGTGCTTCATTACAACGTACTGCATCTTCAGGGTTCCTGTATTTCTGGGGCATCGTGTTCATGGTGACGACCACACTGGTGGCGCTCTTCAAGCACGAGAGAGACAAATCTGCAACAGAGGAGGACGACGGCCATCCCGACCTTGGCATCGCTCAGACGTACAAAATGGCCCTGCGCATTTTTCATCTCCCTAGTGTCCGTACATTCTGCATTTTCCTGTTCACGTGCAAGGTGAATTACATTCGTGATTTTCATGTGCACCGCTTGACTTTATTAGCATCCTGCACCAATGTTTGAGTACGTGGAAGTGTGAGGCAAAGTTCAGGGATCTCTTATGGCATTGGTACACATGATCAGAGGTTTTGTAATTGTTGATAGCTATTGACCTTTTGCTGTGCATCGCGATTGCATCTGCCTGCTTGACTGTTGGATCATCTTTAGATAATATAGGCCACTTGTTGCTTTGTGTAACAGTAACGAAAAGTCTTGAATTGAGATTAAATGGGGTTTTAACCTCATCTCAGTGTTGTTACTTGGACCTACAAATGGCTGTTGTAATTGTTTATCTGAAAAGCACAACCACGTGGGCACAATGCAACACAGGTGCTAGTACAGTTCGCCATCACAACGGTAGATGCGTTTCACAACTTTGACACTGTTTTTATCATGTGGTAATCATAACAATATGTGATTTCTATAACCTTCAAACTTTGCCCAATGTTTGCCCTTAAAATGTTTCTCGCACAGGGCCTACAGCAAAGCTATGGGTTTATCTTGCTGTGCACTGGAATGCAAGCAGAAAGGGAGAGTAACGGAACTCAGGAAAGAAAGGGACGTTGACTCTACCATGTCCACTCTGCTAGCCTACATATTGCTAGGGTAATGAGAGAATAAAAGAGAGAGATAGAGCTTCAGTGCACACACTTCACAACACACATGCACGGTGTAGAGTATCGCACGGCTCGGTTACCTGCAGTAGGACTCGTGTGTCTTTCTGAGCTAACGAGCTATGAGGAATTCAAATGAACTCTACCACAACTGTGCAGGTGGGCTTCGGCGTCGCCGACAGTGTGACTGGGTTGAAGCTCCTCGAGGCTGGCTTGCACCGGGAAAATTTAGCCCTGCTGGCCATTCCGATGGTGCCCATTCAGATCATGCTGCCGCTGCTTATCAGCAAGCACACAGGTGGCCACAGGCCACTCGACGTGTTCTTCAAAGCGTATCCATACAGGTATGGAACTCAGCAAGGTGGTGGTGATGGGGGGGGGGTTCAGTTTGGTATTGCAGCTAGTAAATACTTAACCGCATTAGATATAACTGTATAGCCCAGCAACATGACACTCGCATTTTGGATGTTTTATTTCTTCCTTTTTCCTGTATTGCATTGTTTGCGACCACTCCCCTCTGTAATGCTTCTGATCTTGCGGAGATAAATAAATACATAAATGGCAAAGAGACAAATCTTTTAGACGAATAGCTATTTCAATCAATCTGAAAGGGAGCAGCATACCAGATACTAACTTCTGGTTAACCTCCCTGCCTTGCACTCCTCTTTATCTTCTCTCTGGAATGCCTGTAAGCTGGTTTCTTTATCTTGGTCAGTGCTTTATGTTGGTCTGCAAATGCGTGTTTTTTTTTTCTTCTTCGGAACGTTCTTTGTAGCAACATAAACTTTCGTGTGTGATTCAGTGCCTATACTGTACCTTGCTTTCTAAGTGCTTTTGTTTCTGTTGCATCATTGGTAAATACTCGTGAGTCAGAGCTTTGCATTTATTTACTTTCTCTCTTTAGTTCCACCATCGTATTTACACATATAACATCAATAAATTAAGAAGCAAGATGAAGCGGAATTTACGTCAAGAGTGCAAATTTATTTAGCTACACTCGAACCTCAATATAACTAAACTGGGCATAATGAAACATCGGTTATAACGAAGTAAATGAAAAATAGTCTTGCAATGGATACAGTGTTAGGAATGAACCTTTATAACGAATTTTCGGATATAGCTATCTTATCTGCATGTACGATGCAACTTCGTTATAATGAGGCTGGAGTGTATTTATTCACGTGGTCTGGACAGTTCTTGTGAATTAGGATTGGTTATGGAAAAATAGCACTGAAGCATAAAGAACAAAAAGAATGTCAATCTAGTAATCTTCTTGTTCGTCTAGATGACGAGAAATGTTTTACTATTATGCTTAGCGCATTTCAAAAGACTTAACTTTGTGGTGAAACACCTGTCATACAAGCTTAGTGAAAAGAATTATTGGCTACACCGGGGACTTGACTTTTCTTTGAGAAAATACAATTACCCTAACACTCTTTTTATTACTGTCGCACACCTCTGGCTTGCTTCAGGTTGTTGCTTGGATTGGTGTTCATGATTCTTCTGCACTGGACATATCACGTCAAGAATCCAGATGGAACATTCCCCCTCTACTATTATGCAATCATTGTTATTGTCTATGCGGTCCACCAGGTAAGAATTCGTAACTTAACAGTGAATAAACTTGCCAGATGTCTTTACGAAGATGCTAGTTTACTTTTTCTTCATTGCCACTCTTCGCTCTAAGCTTTTTTTGTTACTAGTAATGTAATAAAGACTGACAAAGTTATTGTGTTTTCACTACAATAAGCTACCAGCAGTACAGTGCATGTTCGCTGTTTAATATAGTATACTCTTATTATAGATGCCTGTATTTGAAGCTGAATAATGAACTTTGGCATCCCATCCAAACTGAAACAAGTTCATGACATGTTCGTTAAATAGAGTGAATAAGTATGCCAAGTTTCACATATAGTGTTTTTTGTAACATGATGGTTTACTGGTTTGCTGAACTTGATGCCTGCTGTGACCACAACCAGTGGATGCCAATACGTATATGGCGGAGTCAACACCCGCAGCCAATCATTGATGTTTTCATGGCGGCCTTATATAAAGAGCTAAAATTCTGTAGACTCCAAGAATAAATCAATGGCAGTTGAACTAACTGATAAGAGCAATTTATAAAAAAAGAAGCATTGTATCTGAAAAGTCCATGTCCATGCACAAGCCTTACCATTCTTTATTTTATTTTGTTTAGTCAACTAAAGAGCACTTGCACGCAGGCAGTGATATATGGCACAGGGCAATAATACTGTAACATAGTGGTGACAGTGCAAGGATATAAATGAAAAAAATGGTGATCAAGTCAAAATGTTGACTTGAGAAATATAAGTGAACCACCAAGTTGTTGCCGAATAACTGCACAATCAGGTGGCTCTTGCCACCTGAATGTGCAGTGCTTTTGGTTGAATGTGCAGTGTGGCACAAACGAGGGACTAAGAATTTAACCAAATATGTGATTGTACCAGCTTTCTCTGTTAATGGAGCACATCTTTCATGTTGCTTGGTCGGTTTCCATATTACCAGTACACCAATTAGTACTGAACAGGGATTTGCCAGTGTGCCCGGTCTTTATGTGCAGGTGACCGTGTATAGCATTTTTGTGTCCCTGATGGCGTTCCACGCTAGAGTGAGTGACCCCGCCATTGGGGGAACCTACATGACCCTCCTCAACACCATCACCAATCTCGGAGGCAACTGGCCCGCAACGCTCTCGCTGTGGATGGTGGAGAGTCTCACCTTCAAGAACTGTGTTGGCGCTGCCAAAGGCTGGCTCTCGTGTTCGTCCAAGGAAGATCTGGATGTAAGTATTAGTGATTGAATGACAGAAGGGGCTTTTTTTTTTTTTTTGAGGCTCGGTTCTCGTGTTCATCCCAGGAAGATGTGGGTGCAAGTGTTTAGCGATAAAATGACAGAAGGGCAATTTATCTTACAGGGGCTCTGTTATACGTTAGACACAGTGAAATAAATCAACCAGACAAATGCCAGGGAAAGCATAGAGGATGTTAATTGTTCTTTTATTTGTAGTGTACAAATTGTTACGTAAACTGAACTAGGCAAAAGATGGCCCCTTTTGTTTGAGGGATCAGAAACCGCAACCTTCTAATCGATCTGTTGCATAGGATAATTTTTAGTCCACTTCATTTTCAGTTTACATCTGCCACAATGGGTGCATTACGATTAAAGGCAACAGTTGACATCCTCTATGTTTTCCCTGGCCTATAATTGTCTGTTTGAATCACTTGACTCTTTAGGAATTCATCACTCATCTGGCAGTGTTTAAACATGGCGACTCACTCAAGGTGATGCCACCCCTTATTGGCTTGAATCAGTATATCACGAGTCAAATTTCTTTTTACACCTATGCTGACCACTTTATAACTTGCTTGAAACAATGTAACCTTTTTTTTTTCTTTAAACCAAGATGAGCAAGATTAGCGGGGTGATGACTGCACACGGTTGCATGCCGTAATACTCCTAAATTTATGTGTTTTATGCATTGCTTCGTGGGTCAATACTTCGATAAATGGATTTTGTTGAGCTCTCCGTAGAACTGGCATAGCCAAAAATAGTTGTCAAGGAAGGGAAGCTGCGACTGAGTTTGTCTTGAACCAATTTATGTTAGATATCTCATGGTGGGCAAAAGCTTTGAGGTCTGGGGCACTTTAGGGGCCTGGGTTTTCATATGCTGCTGTCGCTTGGCATAACGCACGCGAAACCACTTGTAGCATAGCCATTTGTGGCATATTAAGTGCATGCTCGCACCAAGGAGAAGTCTTCTTTTTCTTGCTTGTTCAGCAGCTTGAAGATCATCACACATGCATGCGAAACCATGTATAAAAGCAGAAAAAGAGGAAGCATGCGGGAAATGAAGAAAAAAAGGAAAAGTAGTAATAAAGAGAGAAAGAAAAGAAGAAGAAACAAAGGGAAACCAAAGAGAAACAAAGTAGCCTGCCCAGCTCCACACTTCTTGAGGCATAGACCCTCTATTGCAAAGCTGCCTTAACTTTTTTTTTCTGTGGTGCTGGTGTGTGGCTGATTATTTTAACCATAAATTACATTCGTCAGCTACTTCTTGCCATACTATCTATGCAAAACATTGCTCCAGTGCTGGCAACGGCCGTCGTTTAGGACAGCTCGCCTACTTTAACATGAAATAATAGCTGTATTAAATGTAAATTAAGCTGTTCAAATAATTTTAATTAAATGGACGACGAGACTTTACAGAATGTCCCAACAAAGCTAGAATCGCTATAAAACTGCAGACTGGCATTACATCCTACAAACACTTGAAGGGAGAAACACTGAGCAAAATTTTTGGTGCTGAGATTTAAGTCAGACTAAACAACTAGGTGCTGAAATCGGTAAACACAACCTTCATTTCAAACACAGACCAGCAAAAAAAATGAATTAAATGCATTTTTCACAATTCCATGTCTTGCAGCCATGCCATGAACTAGAAGAGCCGTGAGTTAGCAAAGGCTATGTTTCGTGCCACTAAATACAGCCGTGCCAACAATGCCAAGCGTCTTCAGCGTCTTTCGACCCGCATAGCCTCCAGTATTGTTCCTATAACCACTACAAACTGCATCAGTAGTGAGAAGTGCTCTCAGGTGGGATAAAGCCTCAAAAGACGGGGGCACATCTCAGTGTCATTGTGGAAGGGGGAGAGGCGGAGAAAGGGTATTAGCTGGACAGAAACATGTGCACCTTGCACTGACCACAGTAACTTTATATATTGTTGTTTTAATCTTAATAGGATATTAGAGAGCAGGAAAATTTTTTGCGTATTAGTGATGTACAATTTCATAATCTCGAAAGTGCCACTTTTACCACGACACAAGGCTTGCTAAGCGAGACAATGCACAAAGTGAAAATGTGAGTGAAAATGCCATCTTAAGATTCCCGCACCAAATGCGCTGGTGTCGAGAATATCTAAGACATTTGCTGGCTCCTGCATGGCTTCTAGGAGATAAAATAGAAGTACATTGTCATCTGTATATAGCATATGAAGTTTCAGAAATTTTCAGCGAGGCAATGTTGCAAAAATACGAGAATACAATTCGAAATTTCTGACGTTACATGTGGAGATTTCAGTGCAAAGTTTAAAATGTAATTTTCTCCACTGATAATGAATTTATGATTGTGAAACACATGGAACCAGAACTCAGGTTGTATTAAGACGGTGGGTAATTTTATACATGCGCGAAAAAACACAACTCATCTTGCACGTGATCCAATTCCTTGTTTTATGTACCTCGCTGATACGAGCCAAGTTCATGGGTGACCTACCGACTCGCCCAAGTTACACTTACGGCGTTAGAGTTCTCGGAGTGCAGTTTATCAATCTAAACCAAGTCATGATTTGTCTTTAGTGTTTTTTCAACAAACATGGCTTCATAATCTTGTTGGAATTGAAGCTAGCCTGCCGCCTTAGTGCGGGCTTTGCCGCCTATTTCTGCCGTTCTCATGTTCCGACATGACTGCCCTCCTCCGCTGTTTGGCACGCTGGGAGAGCGAGGAGGGACGCTTAATCCCTCTGACCCTGCAGTGGATGTCGACTGTGGCGCCGTGCGCAAGGTCTCTCGGGACGTTTCGCGCGCGCGTAGGGGAATGAGTCAGATTTCTCTGGGACAGCTGAGGGTGAGTACGCATTCCCTTTTCTGTCCGTCAACTCCCATTGCTTGGGGCTCGTCGTACTTCACCCACGGCGCCTCGCGCCCGAGGCGAACGCTCACCTTTTGTTGCCCCTTTGCGTACGCTAGGCCAAAGAGCGGTACGGTGTCCTAGTACATGGCCAAGCTACACCGACCCGTATCTCTCCAAAGTTAACGCGAGTGCCTTTGCCCTCGCTCGAGCTACCGGGCCCTTTGTCCCGGTGTCACCGTAAATCACTTTTACCTCGGAGACGTGCTCGCGGCACCCCTGTGTAGTACTTCTCCCCCGTGGCGTGAATAAGTCTATTTGCTTTCCCGTCGCGCCTTGCAGCGGCTCTGTACTGCGTTTTTGATGTTGCCACAGGCAATAAAGTGTTGTGACCTTGAGCACTATCGTGTTCTCGTCACAACGATGGTCGACGCATGCCCTGCGGCTCTCTAAGACCGGACTCAAAGGCCGTACTCTTCTGGGATACGTATACACAACAATCTTCATTCAGTAGTAGTAGCGTGCAAACCACTTGGATGTGCACCAGATTTTCGCATAATCGCAGTTGACTCTGCAACACTGGGGCTGCCTATTTTCTTTGTAGACATGTACCAGCCAAGGGGGCACCTGCGAGACTACGATAGACGGTTACAACATTGAGATGGTGCTCTGCATCGTGCTTGGTTTCGCGTGGCTGCTGTATGCGCGGAGGCGGGCGCACTGGCTGCAGTCCCTGCCACAGTCTGCGTGGAAGTGCACCTGATCACACCGCAGGTACTTCTTAATTATCATGTTGTACACAGACCTATGCAACCTTTCTTTGCACGACTATATTTAACAGCAAAAAAGACATCAGAAGAACTTGCTTTGTAGTTGTGCCCCTTTGTCACTTTTCGTTCTGCACTTCTAAATATGTGTTGCACTGTATTCGCAGCAAATTTTAGCTAGCATTGTTCTAGTCAATATTTCGGCATTTATGAGTTCATTACATTGAGGTTTGACTTCTGTTCATTCAGTAAAGGTATGCAATGTGCAGGAGTGATGAAAATAAACGCAAACAGCTGGGCATGTTGTTTTCATCAAGCTCTGACCTTGGTGGCTATAAAAAGATGCTAGAATGGTTTTTGATTGTATCATTGATGACTCCAGTAGCTTTCTATTATTATCCAGGCGGCAGATGTTTGAAAAGAAATGCAAAACAGCAGAGTGCACAGATGCTGCAGTGGTTGCATTTCTTCCCATCATGATAATGCTCTGTGTTGGGTGCTCTGAAAGCTGTGAATTAAATGGAGTTGTATAACTGTGCCACAGTAGTAATCCTTCTACAGTTATTACCTTCACTTCTGCTGCACATTCTGTGTGACACTCGTACCCTGCCGCGGTGGTCTGGTGGCTAAGGTTACTGACCTGCAGGTCGGGAGATTGAATCCGAGCTGTGATGGCTGCATTTTCGATGGAGGCGAAAATGCTGTAGGCCTATGTGCTTGGATCGGGGTGCACGTTAAAGCACCCCAGCTGGTTGAAATTTCCGGAGCCCTTCGCTACGGCATCTCTCATAATCATATGGTGGTTTTGGGACGTTAAACCCCACATATCAATCAATCAACTCTCTGATATACTATCTTTTATTCAACTTGCGTAGTGCGAAGTGCACGTAATATGCGGACACTCACGTAAGCGCAGTATATGGGAGAAAAGAAATGAAAAAATATTGATAGTAATAAAATGCACTTTTCTATTGAAAAACAATTTTATTTCTACATGTATTCATGAAAACATGAGAATCTCAGAGAAATTTCACACTTTTGCTAATTATGGCCGCTGTTCTCTTTGTTTTCAGATATTAAGCCCTGTGAAAAAAAAAAACAAGCGCAGCGGAAGCTTCAGTGATAAGCTGTGGTGCTGGCTGCCACTCCTTCCGTAACTCATGTAGCGGGAAACGCGTACTTGGGTTCTGTTGTGAAAAAGCTTTGCCTCGGCTGCTCAAGCATCTGTGGTACTGTACAGTTGTTATGTGAAAACGCATTCCAACATTCTTCAGATGTCTATGTATAAAGCTTTATTGTGTGTTGTGCTGTGTACAAGCATTGGCCATGTTTCATATTATGAGTATTATTGGAGTTGTTTTTTGACTAAATATGAAATCAAATAATAGTTCCAATTCCATAATTAAATTTTTCATTCTGCTTACAGAGAAAAAAAGTGAGAGGTGGCGAGGAGAGGTTTTCCACTGTGATCACATGACATAATAATTACAGTGATCCTTAAAGTGGTCATTTTGATGAATCTGTGAACTTGTGAACGAAACTTGTATAACAAACCACCACCCTTTACAGAGCAAATTAACCCAACAGATGACAGTACAGTGAATTGTATTACACCTCATACCATCATCGTTTCAAAATGCTTGCCACATACAAGGATGCACAGAACTGGAATGCTGCTTTCCTAAATCTGGCTGCTCATAAAAACTTGTCACACGTGCTTCACAAACTCTTGAATGCCATATCAATGTTAATATGACATATTCATAGAAGGCAATAAAATTTGTTTTTCATTTGTGGTGACATTGCTAGCCAAATTTCTGGCATCTTTACTAACTACATGGTAACAATAACAACAGAAACAATTGTGAGGGCCTCCACGATTCCCAACCTATGTTGCTCACATCACGATCACCACCCTGACATGCTATGCAGTGTATGATGATGCAGGACACATGAGCCAACTGAAGGCGAACAAGCGATCAGCATGCCAGACAAGCCCACATCCGGCACCACGGCATGGACACTTGGAAGACTTCGTATCTCTGTCATTACTAAGTATTCACGATTCATCCTAACAGGGATCTCAAACCAACTTCGGAAAGTTGATCAATTCAGTCCTGCAGTGGCTGGGACAGTGAAGAGATGGCGGAGATTTCAAACAAAATGTCGCCCAACGTTGCCATTTGAAAGAACCCCTTTCCTGTGTCTCATATATGGATAATTGCTGAAGGATATTTGACGTGGAGCTTCGAAAAACACGTGGATAATGATTTCCACATTGACTGAAATACTGGACACAGATTTTGATTTCCCAGTGATGTCTCAACTCCTAGTAACCATATAGAGAGCCCCATGGCAAGAAAAACTCTGTTAGAAAAGTCGGTCAATAACTTCAGGCGTAGCCCATCGGCCATGAACACCAAGTATATGGCAGCAGCAAGGGCTTGACTGATTACGTCTTACTAGATCTTGGGGTCTAGGCTGCAGAGCAGGGCCTCCCAGGAGTCTACAGTGTGCGAACCATCATTCTTACTCGGACATGTCTACACTATGTGGACCAAATTTTCCACTGCATCGCAAAACTTGCACTGGGACCACCAGCGTTTTTTCGGATGTTCTTGAGAGGTGCCCAGCAAGCGAACGGTCGAGAGTGAGGTGCGAGTGGACGGGTGAGTGGGGCGCAGGGGGAGTGAGAGCGGCGAAGCACCGCACCTAAAGGCTTTAAAGTGACACTAAGGCCAACTACTAAGTCGACGTTGATTGTTGAAATGGCGGTCCAGAACCTCGTGTTACTTTCATGCCAAAGAAGGGCCTATTTTGAAATAAAAACACGTTCTAGTGCTCCGCTTAGTGTTAGCGCACTTCAAATTACCCGCCTCAAGAAGCGGACCGACCAAACCGTCTCACGTCACTGTTGTCGCGCACAACGTCGCCCGGCTTTACTGCGCTAGTAGCAGCAGACCGAAAGCAACGGCAGCCACAGCAGCAACAATGGCCATTGATCAATTTCCCGCCATTTGCTTAGAGATTGCAGACGCTTTTGTTGGTGGTGCAGGTGGCGCCCCGCTAGATGGCACCACCTGTCCCGTGTAACCACGCGAAAATTGAATTTTTGAACCATTCGCGCTATTCCCCATAGTAACGTACGGCGATTCTTTTTTCCATGAATCAAACTGAAACGAAGAAGCAGCGTTTTATTGCGTTTCTTGGTGCACGGAAGGTTCTTTATTTAGAGCAGTTAGATCGACTACTAGTGATTAATTGTAGGCGTTGACAACGATGAGGATGCATGAGCAACACATGATAATGATGATAATGTACAGATGAAGAGGATTGGTATACTAAATGCCCACAATAATTTCTGTCTGATGTCATCGGGATCATTTTGAAAATATCCTACTGCGGCGCTTGTGTTCTTGTGCATTTACCTTAATTTCTAGGTAAGTAGGGCACTGCTGTTGATAATATTGTCGTTTTAGACGTTGTCATACATTGAGCTTTCACTTTGACGTAAATTGTTATTTGTCTTTAGTGTCCCTTTAACTGCACCTACACTCTCGCACCACATGGTTGCTTGGGGCGAGGATGAGCGCGCGCGCCCGCAGCTGTTGCAATGGGAGTGAGAGTGGGGAGTTAACACCTGCCGGCGCGCGCACACCGCCGCGGACAACGCCGGATACCTGACATATCCCGACTAAGAAATGCATTCGCATTTAAAAAGAAATCGATTCTGCGCATGAAAAAACCCCATCGCGCCCCATGGGAGTGTGGTGAGAAAACAAATCGGCCTTTACAAGCGCGCAAAAAAAAAATATAAGTTTTTACATTACATTTTCGAAACACGAACGAAAAGCGACGGCGTTTTCGCGAGAGGCTTGAATTCGCGGCGCCACTTGCAGCGAATTTGCTCGCGGGACTGCATGCAATGCTCCACGGTACACTGCCATGGCTCGTTCACACTGAACATTCCGAATGGCCGCCGAAAGGGCCCTCTCCCCGCTGATCGCTCTCGCACCGATTTTTGCGGCGTCCGCCGCCGAATCGGCTCGCCGCAAACCAATAGGAGCGCTGATTTGATTGATATGTGGGCTTTAACGTTCCAAAACCACCATATGATTAGGAGAGACGCCGTAGTGGAGGGCCGACAGCCAGAATTTTCGCCTTCATCGAAAATGAAGCCGTGATTCGATGCAATGGGAGCGTTCGTCAAGAGATCCTAAAAATGGAGTATTCGGGGAGTAGTTCTGCTACACAACAATAATAGACCTCTCCCTGTTTGTAAACAGACTTACGTCAATGCGGGCACTCCGCCCACCATACCCTTTCTCGGAGCAGGTGCTGGTTGGCAAGGAAGTTCCGCCGGCGGCATCTTTTTGCACAGCAGAGCTGCGTGTCTGCATTCCTTCGACAGAAATTTGTGTCTGCATTCCTTCGACAGAAAGTCACGACTTTTAAAAGAAGGGGGTCGCGGAAGGGTCACTGCTCCTAGTGTGGAAATCATTCGTCGCAGATGGATGTATGGATGGAGAAACTTTAAATTATTTAGAGTACTGAAAGACGCGACTAGCACGCAGTATACGCTGCACCCACGTAAATGGCAGCCATAAAAAAATGATCTTTTTCGAAAGCGAACGTTTTGAATGTACACGGCGACTGGCACTTCGAGAAATATTTGAATGGCATGAATGTAAACTCAATTTCCATCGTGGCATGTGCACTGCAGTTTTAAACGAGGCACATCATTGGCGGCAGCATGGTTTTGAGCTGCTGTGCGCGACGTCATAGATAAGATTCTGATTGATTGATATGTGGGGTTTAACGTCCCAAAACCACCATATGATTATGAGAGACGCCGTAGTGGAGGGCTCCGGAAATTTAGACCACCTGGGGTTCTTTAACGTGCACCCAAATCTGAGCACACGGGCCTACAACATTTCCGCCTCCATCGGAAATGCAGCCGCCGCAGCCGGGATTCGAACCCACGACCTGCGGGTCAGCAGCCGAGTACCTTAGCCACTAGACCACCACGGCGGGGCATGGATAAGATTCTCGCTCATTGCGCAAAACTCTGATTAAAGATGAATGAAAAAAAAAGAAGAGAAACACTTGCCGTGTGTAAGGCTCAGGTTAACATATCCTCGTGAAAATTAAAGTGAAATTTTGCCGCTGCGTTTCCCTATAACCGAGTGAAAATTATTTGTGTAATGTAATACCCAACAACTTAATAATGTACAACATTTGCAACAACATTATCTGGCACAGTTACCTTGCTGCATTTGACACATACAACGTGTTGTCGTACCTATATTGCTTCTTTAGGCCTGATACACGACCTTCTATTGCTAATTGTCACTTAATAGGGATCGAGCAGTAAAAGTGCAAAGTAGATAAGAAACGAAAATCTCCGCTGTTTCCATTAGCACGTACCAGGTATCCAATAATACCAATTATAGCCGTGGTGAAGCGTATATGCAGATTCGGCAACGCTACAACATGCTTATAGCTCATGCGTAGTCGTATACATCACCCGGAAATGATGCACTTTTATTTTTCTGCACGCCGCGCATACGTTGAGATGTACCCACTCGCAAATAATCGCGTCAAGTGCGTTTTTACCTTGACTAAAATGTCAGAACGTAAAGTTCTATCGATAACCGGTCACTGCGACCGGCCCACAACGAACACCAGTGTTTTCGCAAACAGGGCGCATCGCGTTATTCACACTGCACACACTACGCACAATAGTCCCAGTTTGACCGCCCGTAATGGTGAACCAATATTTTCGATGCCTTTCAACACACACTACACGCCACAGTCAACGCTGCAAATTTTCGAGGATGATGCCGCTGTTCCTCGCACAGGCCGCCACGTGTGTTCACTTCTCCGTGATAAACAGCCAGCCAGCGTGGCAAATATTTCATCACGCACTTTACCACGTACCTAGATGTTCTCTGACAAATACCACACCAAATGTTGCCACTGTGAGATGAAGATTGAGCTTTCAAAAAGGAAAAAAAAATCTTGACCCAAGCAACGAGCGACTGCACCCCACTCAACCACCGGCGGGAGTGTTTTGCCAACCACCACCTTGCACGTGCACCGGTGACGTCACGCTGTGACGTACCCCGGTAGAGGTCTATTGTCGTCTGACTTGCTCGCGTTTCATTTCTTGAACACCAGGCGGTGGCCACTTATCTCTCAAGAATTATGTCGCACTGATAACGACCGAGCGCGCGCCGTTCGTGACTGCGAACTACCGGAACCGTGGTGATAAGGCGAGGAGAGTACTCAATGTAGATGAAGATTTTTGTTGTGTGGCAGCACGGAGGAGATGTGGCAGAAACACTCCGCCAAATATTCAATTTTTCTTTATAGTGTAGAGTGAGGCGTGCGTACGAGGGGGGCACAAGTCCCCCCCCCCTACTCCCATAAAACGGGGGGAGGGAGACGCCAAGTCTGCCTGCACAAGTTTATATTCTGTCGGACCTTTCCCATCTTTGTTAAAGGGACACTAAAGACAAATATTAGGTCGCTGTTGATCGCTGAAATAGCGGCCCAGAAACCTCGAAGTGCTACTTTTGTGCCAAGGTGCTTATTTTTAAATAAAATCGCGTTTTAGTAGTCCGCATGACGTTAGCACACTTCAAATTGTCCGCCTCAAAGTGTAACCTGTCACGTCACTGTTGTGCACAACGTTGCCCGGCTTTACTGCGCGGCCAACAACAGTACTATGGTGGCTAGCCACCATAACACTATAGTAGCAGCCGAGCGAAAGTAGCGGGAGCTACAGCAGCAACAACTACCATTGAAGAATTTCCTGCCATGGCCTCCGAGATGGCAGACGTGTTTTGGTTCAACTGGGCCCCGCTAACTGGCACGACCTGCCACGCGTAAATTGAACTTTCGAACCATTCGCGCCATCCTCATAGTAACGTCCGGTGGTTATTTTCTTTATAAGATTCTTTATTTAGTGCATCTAGTTCAATTACTAGTGAATAATTGTAGGCGGTAACTCTGACGTCATGTGGGATAATTTTGCGAATGTCCTACTCATAGCGCATGCATGTGTTCTCGTGCATTTACATCAATTTCTCAGTAAGTAGGGCACTGCTGTTGATGATATTGTTATTTGTTGTTGTTTTAGACATTACATACATTGCCATATGCTGACATACACTGTTATTTGACTTTAGCGTTCTTTTCATGAATATTGCTATTATGGCGACCAGTGACGTAGCCAGAAGGTCGCACGCACGCCGGGCCCGTGCCTCCCCCTTCTAATTATATATATATATATATATATATATATATATATATATATATATATATATATATATATATATATATATATATATATATATATATATATATATATATATATATATATATATATATTGTGGTAAAACCCTTGAACAGTGGGTCGTCCTCTTCAGCGCCTTCTAGTGGGTTGCCCTTTTCATAAGAAGAGCAGCTCGTGCAGAGAGTCGATCCCCGCATTGACTGTCGCTGTCGTGAATCATCGCTAAGTGTCCGCCAATAAACCGCTTAACAATTTGGTGGAGAGTGCTGAGAGTGCTGTGCCCTTCAAACACCTTCGGTCAGCATTCGATGCCCTTGGAGCTTCGATCCCGTACCGTGCCTCCAACCATGTACCAAGACGCCGCCCAGCAAACGCTTCCTCCTACGCCGACGCCATGTCCTGGTGTCCCCCGCATCCGCGACCCTCCTGTCTTCACTGGAGCGGATGGCACCGACGTCGAGGACTGGCTGGCCATGTACGAACGCGTGAGCGTCTCCAACCATTGGGACGAGGCAGGTTAACTCGGCAACCTGTATTTCTATCTCGCGGGTGTGGCCGGCATGTGGTACAACAACCACGCATCTGATTTCTCGACATGGTCCGCTTTTAAAACCGCTGTCGTCGACGTGTTCGGCCGCCCGGCCGTTCGTAAGCTGCAAGCTGAACAGCGTTTACGTGAACGAGCCCAGCAGACCGGCGAGTCCTTCACAAGTTATATCGAGGACATCCATGACTTGTGCAAGAAAGTCGACCTGAACATGTCAGAGGCTGACAAAATCACGCATGTTCTAAAAGGCATCGCCGACGATGCCTTCACCATGCTCCTGGCAAAGAACCCCCGCACTGTGGCAGAAGTCATCATGTTATGCCAAAGTTACGACGAGCTGCGGCGGCAGCGCTTGATGACCCGTCGCCCGCCACCACGTGATGCATGCTGATCTCTCGGCCTTGTCAGCAGTTCCTGACCACGCAACCTTGCTCGCCGAAATCAAGTCGTTCGTGCGTGAGGAAGTTGCCTGCCAGGTCTCTCTACTGGCTTTTGCCTCCCCACAACATGCTCAACAGCCATCAAGTACACTTCTACCTCCACTCCGCCGAGCCATTCAGCAGGAAATCGCGGAGGTCGTCCCTGAATACCACCAGCCGCCTCCTGCATCTGTGCCACTCAGCTACGCCCAAGTTGTTGCCAGGCCGCCCCCACCAATTTCTGTCACTGTTCCCCTAAATTACACCGAAACCGTCGCGAGGCCCCAGGCTTTTGGAGAAACTGTCTCGCCTACAAGCATTCGCGCTGACGCCAGCACTACTGCGCCCACGTTCCTCCCTGGAGCGCTCGTCTGGCTCTCGATCCCTACTACTGCAACTGGCCTATCTTCAAAACTATTGCCCAAATACGAAGGCCCCTACCGTGTCGTCAAATGCACTTCCCCAGTCAACTACTTGATTGAACCCATCGAACCATCTTCGGACATGCGTCGTCGAGGACGCGACATTGTTAACGTGGAGCGCCTCAAGGCCTACCATGACCCGCTCATTGTAACCAGCTGTTAGGTCGCCAGGCGGCTCCCTTTTCGTACCCGGGGTAGTTGTGGTAAAACCTTTGAACAGTGGGTCGTCCTCTTCAGCGCCTTCTAGTGGGTTGCCCTTTTCATAAGAAGAGCAGCTCGTGCAGAGAGTCGATCCCCGCATTGACTGTCACTGTCGTGAATCATCGCTGAGTGTCCGCCAATAAACCGCTTAACAATATATATATATATATATATCCCTTTCTCGAAAAAAAATTCTGCCGACCTTGATGGCGACACACGTTTTTGATTGAAATGCGGGGTTTAACGTCCCAAAACCACCATATGATTATGAGAGACGCCGTAGTGGTGGGCTCCGAAAATTTCGACCGCCTGGAGTTCTTTAGCGTGCCCCCAAATCTGAGCACACGGGAGACACGATTTTGAGGATATACGGCGGTCGAAGGCCGCTAAGTTGAAATTCCGACTATTTACTTCCTATATTTACTACCGGAAAGCGACATACCAATTGAGCACGCCGTTGTAAGCAGCGAGTCACCGCGTCGTTTAAACGTTTTTTCGTCCATCCAACATGTTGCGTTTTAGACCCTACCAACGGGGCAGGGTCGCTAGGATCAGTCGTTGCTCCCCCCCCCCCCCCCCCAGTGGCGAACTCTGCGAACGATATGCTCTTTTCAACACTATTGAGCGACGCCACTTTGCAGCACCCCCGATGAATGTCGGCAGAATTTTGTCTTGGGAAGTGCAAACCCGGCCGTGCATTTTCGCGCAGGGTACACCGGGGGTAGGGAGGGGGGTGCTTCTTTCGCACTGTCTCAAGTGCTTCTTTCGCACTCCCCTGCCGACTCCCATGGGGCAACCTTCCCGAACAACCTAGCCGAAAGAAACGCTTACGCGTTCACACCTCACAAGAATGTGTGCTCAGGGACTCTCAGCAACCAATTGCTTCATCGATCACGCGACATGCGTCACTTCGCAGCTGTGCATAGACACAGTTAGCGCAAGAGGCACACACACGCGCGCGCGCGTGCCAGTTATGCATTCATACTGAAAAGAGAAGGGGAGAGAGACGCCTGTACAATGAAACTAGAGAACAATACCCATCGGCCTTCCTCTTTTCTCTCGGCGGGTTCCGGACAAGCCTTTTTCTCACCGTTGTACGATACTATGCATGCGAAAACACTTCAAACCTTTCTACAGCGACGTCAATAGCGTCTCACGTTTATTGTGAATTCCGCCGTTGGCATTTCGACATATCGGTTATTATCGTCAACGATGTTGTTTTTTTTTTGCGGAACTTCTACCACATATCCATATATATAATGCCAGCACTTCACTTCTTTCTTTTTCTTGTTGTCGTTGTTACATAAAGGAGCATACAATTTTTAATGCGTGACACTATATATATATATATATATATATATATATATATATATATATATATATATATATATATATATATATATATATATATATATATATATATATATATATATATATATATCGCAGAGTGTAAGCAGCCGGTTCTAGCCGTGGCTTGCAAAAATTTGTCCTTCTGGAACCAGACCGCATGCGTGCGTCAAACAAGACACGACATAAGGAGAACAAAACGGGTACATTTTTCTTTCTTACTATTATCATCATTCCTTTTGCAGAGCAGAGAGCGCGACTTTCGCTTCGCGCGGCATCTGACGACGCGCGCGAGCGTCCATAAAAAAAAGTCATCCGTAAAATACGCCTTCAATACTACCCCGAGGTACAGCTGCGTGCGTTTTAAACATTCAAACAAGACTTCCAGCAGCCGGGGTTTCTTAAACGCAGCGCCGCTGAGCGGCGAAACGAGGCGACTGGGACACGTATGTATCGGCGGCGTGTTATATCGTCTGCTGCAGCCGCATGCACGCGTGGACTATTAAATGAGTGACGCAGGACTTGTGAGCCGAGTTACGAAGGTGAGATACATTGCGTATTGCATGAGAACGCGTCTTCCTTGCTGTGTGGGATCTTGCAAGGGCGTGAAAGACACGCCTCGCGCGCTTGCTATAGAAATCAAAATTTATACGTCGCATCCCTACCGAAGTACAAGAGCCACGGTGTTCGAGTGCATTGGCATGGGCAAGTGTCCACAGTTATAACATCACACGTTCTCATGCCCTCGTCTTTTGTGTCGTTTAACTTTGGCCTCGGACAAATGCAGTGTGTGTTATCAAGTCTGCGTTGATTAGGTGATGTCGTTCACATTATACAACACCGAATTAATGGATATCGTTTGCGGTAACCTGTAATGGCCCCACACACGAGAGGGCGCGCCAAGCCCCCATCCCTCCCCCGCTTTTTTTTTTGTTGGTAGTCCACTTTATCAGTGACTAATTTTTGAACTCGAATATAAGCGCAAGTTCTTTTATTCATTTAATTGTACACTTGTGTCCCGATGTGGCATTTTGGAAAGCAATTTGTAACGGATAATTTTTCCAATCCTGCCGAAATGTTTTTTTTTTTCGTTCTGCGTATAATCAACAGCTGCCCGTATTCGACGGGATAGTACGACGGCATGCAAAACGATCACTATTCTCCTGAATCGCACCGATTATGTGATCAGCCCTGCAAGCCAATGCCACGCAGTGGTATAGCGAGATTCTTGACCTTTTTTTTTCTTTTGGGAGGGGTGAGGGGGGTGACTGTTACATTTTTTGTTTGTGCGTGCATTTGTATGCGTGCGTGTGTACACGCAAAATCGACCGCTAGCTGGTGTAGCGATGAGGTGGCGGGGTTGACACTCGCCTCCTTCGCTACGCCACTCGTCAACACGCATGTCCTCGGATGTCTCGACTTCATCAAGCCATATATATGCATACACAGGCAAATCGGATGAATGTCGCAATATCGAAACCTGCGAGAATAAACCGAATTCTGCTGAGCCTCGGATTAACCTGAATAGTTCCACAACTTCCGTAACGCTCAGTCAGACGATTTCGGTTTCGTTTCCAAAGGCCGCGCCGGAAGTTTTGACAACGGGCGCACCCGATAACTGCGGCGATTCACTGGGTCGCCAGACATATGTTGCCACTACACTATCGGGTTATTGCGCGGCCAGATGCACGCAAAGTCTCGCTGTAACGAAGTTAAAAGGATGGCGTCGAATTAACGTCGTTCGTACGGTGTATCCGTTAATGCGTTGTGTCCGACGACCTCACGATTTGCAATCTGTATCCAAGCAGGTGTCTGACGCTCAAGAATCGCCGGGACGTTATTTCCCATACCACACCACCGAGTGATACGAACAACGCGCAGCTGTTTAATAAATCTTCGCCGCTGTTATTGCGCGCGTACACAAGTTGCGCAAGTGCAGTTTAAACGCTCCTGGAGATGCAGGGGTGCTCTATTTTTATACCTAACGGCAATGCAGCTGTTACGATAAATCTGTCGGTCGTCATTGTGCGCGTTAAAGCATCTGAATGCGAACCGCGTAGTCTTCACTGTCTCGATTTCCTTACAACACCTCCTCCGCTGACATTGAAAGAGCACAAGCGTGAGCAAAGTCCCCCTTGAGGCAAGGGAGGGGGAAAGGTTCTTCGTGGCGCCCCCCCCCCCATCCTTATCATGTGAATGTAAGAGCCTGTCTTTGCACCTCCCCTCTCTTTAATGCCGACGCATGGAGCTGGCTTTGCGCCCCCCCCCCCCTCCTCTTCTCGAGTCCCTCCCTGCCCGCGAAAATTCGAGATAGACGCGAGAAAAAAAAAAATCTTCTGTTAGAGCGGGAACCGCACCAAAGACGTCTGCGTGGGGAGCAGGCGATCATCACAAGGCCACGTCCATGCTCCAAAAAAGGACGGGAAAAAAATGAATGTCATCTAGGGACTGGAGTCAAAACACCAGGCGTCAAAACATATCAATTGCACAAAAAAACGAGGCAGTTGTTTAAAGGCCCACCCATAACAAGTCGCTCATACTTCATCATCACCGAAAGCACCCACAAACTCCGCCGCGGTGGTCTAGTGGCTATAAGGTACTCGGCTGCCGACCCGCAGGTCGCGGGATTGAATCCAGGCTGTAGCGGTTGCATTTCCGATGGCGGCGGAAATGTTGTAGGCCCGTGTGCATAGATTTGGGTGCACGTTAAAGAACCCCAGGTGGTTGAAACTTCCGGAGCCCTCCACCACCGTCTCTCATAATCATATGGTGGTTTTGGGGCGGTATTCCCCACATATCAATCAAATTAAAAGCATCCACAAAGTGGGCATTAGCGTAGGTTCGCATGTTGCCTTACGTGCTGTGGGTCTACGCGAATTCACAAAAGAAAAAAAATGGTGTAGTGGGCACTTCGCAACTGACCTTGAAGTGGGCACCCTTAAATACAGTGAGCATGAGCCACAAGAGAAGCTCAAGAAGAACAAGTACATTTGAACGGTCCATGTTACCTGCACAGACGTTGCTTTCCTATAGCGACACAGTGTCGCCAGAGAAGCGAAGCCAGGCTAGCGATTCAGAAGGTGATGCCAAAAAGGCTGGCTTGATATCGCTTGATATACTCTTGAGGCGTAGTCCAAGCGTCGTTTCAAGCATTTATTAACTGAGGTGGTCGAAATAAGCCCCTAGTCATCCACTACGGCACGCCTTTAAACCAAATGCAAATATATGTTTATACTTCTGTTCCCTCAACCAACAGTTCAAAATTTTCGCCAACTGTAAAGCCACCTGACAACGATATATAAAACAGCAGCAACACCAGTTAAATGTTACAATGTAACGCCGGCACACGAGTGCGGATTTGCGCAATGCGCACATACGGTCCGCCATCTTGCTAGCGAAATTGTCTGGTTCATGAATCATGATGCTTGACGAGCGCGCAACCTTGCAGCGACTCAAGAAGACAGCAACAAGACGTGCATGTGCTTGTCCCTCTTCCTGTGTCCCGCTTTCAGGGCAAACAGCGAGGCCGATGTCGGTATAGTCGGCCGACAGATCTATCTTCGTCGTACTGCCAGCCTTGTCGGTGGTCAGCAAAGAGATGAATCTTTCGTATCGACAGCTATCCTTGTCGGTGGTCAGCAAAAAAGAATTTTTCCGTACCGACAACCAGTGACATGGCCCACGAGTGGCACACCAGACCCGAGCACCCCCTCCTCTTCCCCAAAGCGTTTTTCGCCATGGCATAGGGAGCGAAAAGTAACCATTTCAAAAGGGTACCTCTCCCGAAATCAAAGTGGTGCCCCCCTCCTCCTCCCTCCCCGAAAAAAAATTTCTGGCTACGCTCCTGACCCCTGCCCACAGCTATCGTTGTCTATGGTCGGGAAAGAATCTTGTAGCAAAAATACTTTTGTCAGTCTCGGCAATGGTCGTGTCGCACCGACAGTTATCCTCATCGGTGGTGGACGAATGGTAATTAATGCATCGCACCAACAGCCATCTTTGTCGGCTTCGGTGGTTGGATAGCAAAAATAGTGCCCTACAGGCAGTTATGTTTTTAGGACCGACAGGAGTGAACCAGGGGTCTGGGGGAAGGCGACACGTCAGGTTCGCAAAAGGCGCTCTTGCGGTCGACCTGCGCTGCCCGCGTGGTGCGCACTTCATTACGCATTGATTTGCACGCATCTTGAGCGTGTAATATGCACAATGCAATCTTGACCTTATGCACAATGCACAATGCAATCTATTCGTCCTTATTAATATGACATTTCGCGCGCTCTACGTGAGACGTCCGCACAGGATCTTAGCGCTTGACATTCAAACCGGCATGCGCCAAACGAGTTCAAAGTTCGAAAAAAAAAATAGAAAGCTTTCAATACGCGCGCGCGCACAAACGAAAGCCAATAGAAGAAAAAAAAGGAGGGGGGGGGGCGTACACGTTACTTCAAAGTTCTCGCAGCAACATTCTGCGACATCAAATATTTATTGCCCGCATTTCTTGCTGCCACAACGCGCGTTGCGACTCGCCGTGTTGAGCGCTTTGTATACTCGTGTGGGGCAGCACTTTTCTGCTTAAACAAGCGACCTAAGACAGCAAAGAAATGTAATAGACTTTACACATATCGACACGGCAACGGAATAATCATGCACTGTGCCTGAGTTCGCATCCGTTGCTCACTCCTGAAAAGCAAAACCATATTTTTGGAATCTGCCAGCTGGTTGTGCAACATATGAAGGTAAAAGTTAGTGAACAGTTAAACTCAACTTCTCGCAATGGCTTCATTGTTATGACCACATATAATAAGCGTGAAGCGCTGAAAACCACGTAGTGCTGCTTCTTGACATGGTCCAACATAGGTGCCGTGCAGACCATGGACGCGCTCAGGCTCGCTGGCAGCATGAGAAGCAGCAGCTGATATCGAGAGGAAAACACGCTCTTATAGGAACCCAAACTTTAGCACTCAAAAGTGCGTTTGCAACATAGGCGCTTAGGCCCGTGTGCTCAGATTTGGGCGCACGTTAAAGAACCCCAAGTGGTCAAAAGTTCCGGAGTCCTCCACTACGGCGTCTCTCATAATCATATGGCGGTTTTGGGACGTTAAACCCCACATATCAATCAATCAACATAGGCGCTTGTATGACATCACGCGTCTAGCCTTCTCTGCTCACCCTCGCACGCAGAAAACTGGGGGCGCAATACGTGGCGTGTAGCAATAGGACTGTGTACGGGACATCCCGGCAACGGCTGAAGTTGGCATGACGCGTCTACATTTTTTTTACAAAAAATTTCAGCCAGTACCACGGCGTGAATGAGAGACGCTGTAGTGGTGGGCTCCGAAAATTTCAACCATCAGGGGTTCTCTAACGTGCACACAAATTCTCACTTCTAAGTCTCATTTCAAGCATCATCACCATCTTTTCGTTTTATTGCGATAGCAATTGTATTGACACTCTCGGCTGGATGCTGCCGCCGGCGTTGCCGTCACTCACCGTATATGTATACGTATACAAACACGAGCTCACTGCTTGCCGCCATATTGAAAAGCGCGTGGCGCCATCTGTTGCAAGCGCGGCGAAGCAACACTTTCAACTGCCACCCAAGCAGGCACTCTGCACATCAAACGCGAAACTTCACAACCCGAGTGCGGCTGTGAGCATGTTCCGCGGTTCCTGTGCTGGAATTTAGGCCGATTTCGTGTGAAACGTTGAGGAGACCTTTCTCAACAGTCCGGAATGTATGCAGCACTTGCATTGCAGACTGCTGAGCAACTTCATCAGGTACGTATTATCCGACTGAAAGAAACGTGAACAGCGTAAACTGCGACGTGCCTTGGCTGTGACAAGGCAGAATTTGTGCTGTAAGCCGGCGTCAACGTAGCGCTGGAATCTGGCTCCAGCTTACGCTCATGCACCACATGTGTATCTATTGCCAGTCCTGACAGGCACTCCGAACACACACGCGGTGCAAACGTGCCAGCCAGAACAAGATTTCAAAATGCCACGGTGACGCTGGCCTAAAGCACATGTAGATTCCCCTATAGTGACAGTCAAGACATGTCCCAGTTCGACCGAGTCGAAAGCCATGATTTCCGCGCGGTTCACGTCCTTTTGCATCGCGATAGTGGGCCGTTACAGTTGTACTAAACATGCGCGGCGCTTGCATTCACACGTGAGTCGTAATACCTATACCCTATTGTTGACATGCGGCCTGCGAAAAAGTACGGCAATAGTTTTGTGCCGCACACTACAGGCATACTGCACGCAAATCGCCGCTGTAAAGTGGAACAGCTGGAGTCGCGCGAATAAACGCAGTAAGTATACTTACTCGTATACTTTACTAGGCTCGTAGTTTTTCCTGCTGATTGCGATTATATCCTATAGGGCGGCGGAGCACAGCATTTTCCGTTCTGGACGGAAATCTGTGCAATCGCAAAACACCGCACTGCCACGATTCCCGGCATGCGCTGTGAACTTCACAGGTAGTGCTCAGCAATCTCTTTCTCTTGCGCTGGTTGTTGTCGCATCAGATTACAGCGCAGTGGTACACAGCTAGATGTCATTCTATAAGCGGGCGCAGCGTGAACAGGCGCTTTTTCGCATTTTAGACTCCCAGAGTCACTGCATGACACGCTAGCGTGGCGCGCCTTGGCAGTTCCAAACAAATTATGGCGTCTCTGCGAGCGAGGGTATACTGCCGAAGGAGCCTGGGTGCGAGATAGGCGTGCTGTTGTCTATGTATATGAAAACACAAAAGAAAAAGGCATTCAAAAAAAAAAGACTCCGGCGCGCGGAATTTAACGTGAGAGCTCCGAAGCGTGAATGCGAGGTTTGATTGTTTGAAAACTTCATTGGACTATTTACAATGTGCAACCACTATCGTGTTTTCAGCATGGCCAGCAAGATGGCGCAGTGAACGCTAACGCGCGCGCTTATCTCGCGGCTTTCACCGGAACGATTCTGTTGTAGTTACCGGGCGCACAAAAGTCACTGCAGTCGTTGCACACTCTCGATTTGCGAAAAGAGCGCGCTTTTCAGACACAGCGAAGTAACAACTGAGACGCTTATTCGCGTTCCCCTGTACCTGTGAGTACGTTGCGAGCGTCATTTGTGCGTGACAAACGCGGGGCAAGTTTTGATCTGCTTGCCATTCTGCGCGTGACCTTCCAATTCGTTTCTATCGCGTTCAATGCTTCGCCTTTGCGACAAATATGCGAGCTTTATTAATAACGAAAGTGTTAGTCAGATCACGAAAACGGCCGTCGTCCAGAGAAAACTTGGCCACGCTGAACAGCTGCGCACAACCCGGACTCTGCGCGCTTCACTACCGCGACGCCCCGCCACGGTGGTCTAGTGGCTAAGGTACTCGGCTGCTGACCCGCAGGTCGCGGGATCAAATCCCGGCTGGGGCGGCTGCATTTCCGATGGAGGCGGAATTGTTGTAGGCCCGTGTGCTCAGATTTGGGTGCACGTTAAAGAACCCCAGGTGGTCCGGGGGGTTCTTTTTCCGGAGCCCTCCACTACGGCGTGTCATAATCAAATGGTGGTTTTGGGACGTTAAACCCCACAAATCAATCATCATCAATTACTACCGCGACGTCACGTTAAGCCGCGCATATGCCGAAACCATGCCGCCACGCCTGACTACGTCACGCCGGCCCGCTTGGCAGTTGTGTAGCGATCGTGGCAGTTTGAAAGTGGTCTGGCGCAGCAACTGTTTGCGTCATAATATGCGGCATAGAGTTGCTGCGCATGTGCGCGTCTTTGGAATCGCTAAGTAAGAACCGCGCCTAGTCGTGCTAAGGCAGTTTAGCCATGGGCAGTCCGAGGAAGGTCCACACACCCGAAGGGGCTGCTTACCGAGAGGATCGACCAGCGTATACTACTATTATCACAACAACGATAGCGTAGGGAGGACTAAGGCCGACTTTCGGTAAAATATTTTTACTCTAGATTGGTGCAACCGGGAAGCGTGTCCAGCCCCCCCCCCCCCCCCCCCCCGAAAAATTTCCAATTTTGCAGGTGTATTTTGAAATTTCGTTACACACACACACACACACACACACACACACACACACACACACACACACGCGCGCGCGCGCATGCATGAATGAACGTATGTAAAGCACGGCTTAACCCTGCATCCACCACCGGAAAAAATTTCTTCACAGGTACAATGTGTGCTGTGCTTTTGAATGATATGAAGCTTTTATTGCATGACCGTTTGCTGATTAACATATGCTTATCCAAATCTTTACACGGACCCTTGAATTCATCAGCACATTAAAATGTTTATTACAAAATTGAGTAGCTAATAAATAGAAGTTGAGTGTTTTCAATGATAGCAAATGGCCAGAAGTGGGCTCTCCATTTTCTGTTGAGCAGCAGAAGACCACCATGTGATATGGAGATGCACAGGCGTCCCACCAACAAACGCCGAGATTCTATTGGGGACGACATCCTGGCTCCAAGCAAGGAACCACTGTTGGAGAATGGCCAAGCGAGTGGGGATGGCCACCACAATGATAGAGAATACGCTGGCAGTGTGCTGGAAGAGTGGCGTAGCATTGCACTCCTGCTGTTTCTGTACGTGCTCCAAGGTGTCCCACTTGGCCTCGCATCCGCTATGCCACTGTTACTTCAGAACAGACGCATCAGCTACAAGGTGGGCTATCCATTCAGTGATTTATTTGGGAAACGATGTCCACTTATTCTCGACTTCACCTTCTCCCTTAAAAAGATTTCTGCCATTTCCAGCCATTAATGTAAAGTGTCATCTATGAGGTGGACGTTACTTTTGCACACAAAAAATGAATTTATAGCCATAACTTAAGGTACCAGTGACCTCATATTCACCGGCTTTTGCTCTTTGTAAGCTCGTCCATCTAGTACTTTCAGTAAAATGCATTCCGAGTTTGCTTCTCCAGCGTGCAGCGTTGAGCTGCATATACACTGCACTGCCATAAAACATCTAGGAATCGATGCCTCTCCTATGAAAAAGAAAACGCGAGCCGTTTTCGTCTTCTGGGACAATACCAGCCACTCGCATCATGAGTGCAAGCTGCAACCATCAGGCTTATGCGCGTGATCTAGCAGCATCTTGTAAAATTTCACAATTCGATGACTTTTCAAAGACTTCACCACTGAATTGTTCGCATTCAACACATGCTACTTGGATTCTGAAGCCCCGAAGTCCCTGAGGCAGCATCAGCCCTACCCTCTGCATCTTTGTATTCTCCGAAGACACGCGATTACAAGGTACTGGCAAGGATAAGCTTTAGTCTAAATGGAGAAACAACCTCATGTCACGCAGGAGCAAGCCCTGTTCAGCTTAGCAGCATGGCCCTTCAGTGTCAAGCTCCTGTGGGCCCCCATTGTGGACTCTCTGTACTCCAGTCGCTTTGGCCGGCGCAAGTCATGGCTGGTGCCTGCCCAGTACGCCATTGGTTTGTCGTTCTTCTGGCTGTCATCGCACATGAGTTTTCTGCTGGGTGAAGGTGAAGGAAGCAGCAAGGCAGAGCCCAGTGTTCTTATGCTGACCTTAGTCTTCTTTTCACTAAACTTCCTGGCGGCTACTCAGGACATTGCTGTCGATGGCTGGGCCCTCACAATGCTCTCACGGTGAGTGCACAGTACCTTTTTAGCGCACTCTTCCTTAGGGAAATGCAGACTCTTCACGGTTGTGCTATCCTTGACATTTTCTCCCTTATGCATGGGATACTTGCTACTATTTCTTTTACAGCAAAAGCTGTTATGAGATCAAAATAAGGTTGCGGGCGCCGTAGCTGTCCGCTGGTGTCCGTAATGAAAAAAAAACACCAAGGAGACAATGAAATTCGAAACCGGGTCGCCTGCGTGCCAGCCTGGTTTTTTACTACATGGAGTATGAAACTCTGTTGCAAACTGGCATTAGGCAGACGATCTTGAGAAACGAATTGCATAATTGCGAGTAACAAAGCAATTCAGAACAGCAAATGAACAACCAGGCGTCACACAATGCGAATTGCATAACAAGTGGACCGTTGAATGCTCCAACCTATTCCAAAAGCTTCAGGCACGATTCTTCGTCAGCCACAGCGTAAAAAAAAATTGCACCTTACAAGTGTGTAGCAGGTACCACACACTTCCAAACAATTACAAAAGATGGCACAGTGAATGCCTCCGTACTACACAAAAATTGCGATTTATGGCATAGTGGGTACTTTGCATGTGAGCTTGTAGCAGTTACTCAAAGAGTTTTCGAGAGAGCCGCTGAAAAGCTGCTCTTCCACCTCTCCCTGTGACTGTGCTACGCGTTCTGTGCAGGCCTGGCGATTTTTTTTGTCATATTATCACTTCATTATCGTTTAGTCCTTCCAGAGCCCTGCACAGAAACTGGCCCAACAGTCCTACCCAAGTTAGACTAGCTGTCATGCAGTGCTGTTATGCTTGTCTAGACAAGCTAGAAAAGCATAACAGTGCTAGTCTTGTGTCCTTCCTTTATTCTGTCTGCGTTTTTGCGCTGTTTACTTCGACCTGGACTTTTTTGCAGGGAGCGTATGAATTCAATCTCTTGGGGCTGCTCTCTTTAGGGCTTCTGGAAAATCGGCATTTATTTTGAAAACCAACTGTTTTGTTAGTTTCACAGTTCCAAACTTTAGCAACTACACTTCTTCTACTAGTAGACAGCCCCAATAAGCTATCTGGCAGGAAGCCAGCGGACTACTTCAGTAGTGTGTTCAACAGCCCATAGCCACATGCGTTACAGAAGGATTTCCAGTGCTTTTATGATTTACAGCTAGCTTTGTAAAAATAGAAAAATGCTTAGTTTCACTTATAAAACCTCTAAAATGTTAACTAGCTTAGTACAAAAAGGTCAGTAATGTTACGATTCGAATGCTTGCTTCGCCATTCCAGGCGGCACGTAGGATATGCCTCCACGTGCAACTCTGTGGGGCAAACGGTCGGATACATCATGGGAAACGTGGTATTTTTGGCTCTCGAGTCTGCAGACTTTTGCAACCGCTATCTAAGGTCCACTCCCCAACAAGATGGCATCGTCACTCTTGATGGTGAGAAGCTTCTGCTGTTAATTCACGGCTAAATTTACAGTGCTTGCTTTATTTCATGACAACAGTCTCAGTATATTATGACAACCTAAAATTCTGTGATACTCCATTACATGAATAAAATAATGTGCTTCGTTAAACATGCAACATGCAATATAATAGGGTCATAAACAGCATGTCTACATGTCTTAAACGCATACTAAACAAAATGTTTGCCACTGAGTTGTTCAGCCAAACTGAGAGATTACGTGCCGAAATTAATACACAAAACATTGATTTCAGACAAAAACTTGATTAAATGATGAAATTAATGTGTTTTTCTAAAACTGGAGCATTTAGCCACCGCAAAGTGAACCAGGGAAGGTGATGTTTAACACCACCAAAAACAGGTGTGAAAACAATGTCACTTGTCCCCTGCGTCAGCACTCTGCTCCCACTACAGTAGCTAGAACCAGTCCAAATGGCATCAGAACTGAACAATGCTCCTGGGTGGGGTAAAGCGTCAACATCCCAGTTCCATTTGGGAAGGGGGAGAGTGGAACACAAGGAAGATGTGAAGAAAGTGAGGGACCTAGACAGGACAACGTGCACCCTGCATTAATCATGGAGACAACTGACGTCACGGCCACTGATGTGTAGCCCTGTGCGCACTAAAGACATTCCAAAAATGCAGCAAAAAATATGTGAAATAAACTCTGCTTATCGCGACAGCTGCCTCTTTCTAATGCGAAATTTCAATATATTTGTCATTCTTTCTGATTTTTGTTCAATATCCCTTTAAAGGGGCCCTGCAAAACTTTTTTAGCATGGTCAGAAAACGCTGTCAATTTGTAGTCGGGGCACAGAGCATGTGAGCTAAAGGTTACAGCACAGCACGTGCCCTAGAATTCGCAATTAATTCTCCAAATCAGCTAGAGATCACTCTTACTTCTCTTGGCAAATGATGCCATAAATCCAAAATCCATGGCCACCGGCTGAATGAGCAACATAATCTGCACAATTACAGCATGCTACGAGATGCCAACATGCTCACTTATGATCACACTGAAAGTAAGAGGCACATTCGAAGGGGGGAAAAAATGCTCAAGGCCATGACGTGCGCTGACGAACAAACACCACCTCTTGCGTCCTTATCAACCCCCTTTCCCTTGCGTAGCTTTGAGCGAACTCACTGGTATGAAAGGTGAGAGAAAGCACATAAAGTTTGTGACGATTCCTGTAAACTCCACTCGTACTTGACGGAATCTAAAGAAAAATTGCGGCAGTGGATTTGTCCAGGGACAGACTCCTTTAATGAAGCCATTCAATGATTACTGGGCAAAGTACTGCAGGGCCTCTTTATATTTGTCACAGTATCATCATTTGGTAGATAAAGCAACGAGCACACACTATAATCATTGGACTAAACAACACTTTACAGTCAGCTTTGATATATGCGTGTCCATAATCACCTACCTTGTACGGGTCTCAAGTCATAGCATCATTTTCACCGAACTCGATAAACATCATGATGAATATTTAACCACTTGGCTACTGCAAAGCCGTGCTAAGTCTGAGCATAATAACTTTTCACATCTATACTAAAAGTGAGAAACCACTTATGCATTCATGAGCCCGTTCAGACTTGATAATTGTAAGGTGGCTGCAGGGTTCCTGAACTTCTGGGGGATCGTGTTCATGTTGACGACGACCATGGTGGCCCTACTGAAACACGAGCAAAGCACAGTAACCAGTGACGAGGATGGCCGGTCTGATCTGGGAATTTTTCAGGCGTACAAGATGGCACTGCGCATCTTTCAGCTTCCCAGCGTCCGCACCTTATGCATCTTTTTAATCACTGCCAAGGTGAACGCCGTTTCTCTCGCATGTTGATAGTAAAATTTATTTGTGCCATGCACCAATTATCTAGAATTATTGCCTCATTACAAAAGTGACACTGATTGCTCAAGAAACTGTCCAGGTTGGTTTTGCAGCGGCTGACAACATGACGGGGATGAAGCTTCTAGAGGCTGGCATGCGCCGCGAAAACTTGGCCCTGCTGGCTATACCAGTGGCGCCCATTCAGATCCTGTTGCCAGTGATCATAAGCAAGCACACTGGTGGCAACAGGCCACTCAACGTGTATTTCAAGGCCTATCCATATAGGTATGAAACTCAGCATGACGTGAAGGCTTACCAGCTTTGCACTGACTTGCTTACTACGAATATGTTGTTAAGAAAAACAAATTAAGCATACGTTTCCTCAGGGATGCATAAACATACTCTTGTGGTTGCTAGATGTAGCTTTATCAATCAAAAGAAAGGTTTTTGTCTTGAAAACTGGAATTACTGTTAACAAGCGAAAAGAGAAGAAAGCCAATTTAGTCATACAGCTTTGACCTACTAGTTAATGAAAGCAGGAATTTTACTTTATCATCACGCTTGATGCATTTTCAAAGACTAAAATCAATAGCGCAACACCTGCTGTGTAAGCTAAGTGAGGAGAATAACTGGGTGCACAGGTTAAATAACCTTTGGGAAGATATAGTTGCCCCAACACATCACTAATAACTGTAGCACAATCTGTGGCTTTTTTTTAGGTTGCTCCTTGGATTGGTGTTCATGGTTCTTGTCCACTGGACGTATCATGTCAAGAATCCAGATGGAACATTCCCCCTCTATTACTATGTAGTCATTGTTCTCGTCTATGCTGTGTACCAGGTAAGGAATAACTGAACGGCAATTGAGCATGGCCAACCTCATTATGGGGATGGCTTCTTTCACAATTTTGTTATCACCAACAACTGTAACACTTACTTACACACACACACAGGGTTAGGCATAAGATAAAGAGATACACAAAAAAGTCGATGGGAAAATAGCCTCACCATAGTTCACAGCAGTCGGGATATTCAATCAAGAACGTGCGGAGAATATTTTTCACCTTTCATTATGGTTTATCTTGTATTTCCTTCACTTCCGATTAAGAGCTACAAGCAATGCCCCTCAGGCTTTCCTCAGATTCTTTGATCGACACTCCTGTTGTATGTCTCGCGTGTTACTTGCTGGGCGGGTTCCGTTTTATGACAGCACTTGTGGCTGAACGAGATGTACATGCACCTGGTCTTGATTGTGCAGGTGACCCTGTACAGCAGTTTTGTGTCTTCGGTGGCATTCTGTGCAAGGGTGAGTGACCCAGCTGTTGGGGGAACCTACATGACCCTTCTCAACACTGTCAGCAACCTAGGCAGCAGCTGGCCTGCGACAGTGGCACTGTGGATGGTGGACAGCTTTACTTTCAAACGCTGCGTTGGTGCCTCTGAAGCGTGGCTCTACTGTTCTTCAAAGGAAGACAAGAATGTGAGAACACGTACCTTCACTTTTATGGCAACTATATAGCACCCGCTAACAGCTATCAGATACCTCCAAATTGTTTCAAGCGAAGCTTTTACAAGTTGCAGCTTTCAGCGGCACCGGAATATAGGAAAAACCCGGTGCAAGCTAGGATACAGAAATAGGGTCCTCGATGCACTGGCCACACGCATATCTGCATGTGCTGTTTTTTAATAACCGATGCCCCCTCGAGTGTGAGCTTGTTGCTTTCTAATAGGGCTATGCAATCTTTTGAAGAGGTGACTTGTCATCTCGCATAGCCACATGATGTTGCCGCCAGGTTATGAATGAATGTCCGTCATTGCTGCCTATAACAAATTAATTGTTTTTGTGGCTAAGTTCATATTCTCATTCCCGACATGGGGAAAGAAAAAATTTAGGAGGGGGCATCGTGCAATGCGACAACACGAAATGAAGAAGAAAAATTGCATGTCAGGAACTCGCATGCGAAGCTTTCCTCGCCGTCATTTTTCCGATAAGGCAGAAGCTTTTGATTTTTTTTCCCCTAATATCCACAGTGATCAATATTTTTACCTAATGTACGTGAAAGCATGTCCATGGTGAGTGAAGTCTGTGAGGTTACAACTAGAGACAGAAGCAGTTGTCAGGATTTGGCATTTTGCAAAAGTTAATGTGACAGACATTGTGGTAAAATAATTTTACTGAATGCAGCAACTCATCCGTAACGGTAAATGAAATCTATCTGTATCTGCACAATACAACCTCAATAAAAGATTGCTGTGCTGCAATGACTCTAAGAAGCTGATGTGACTGCACTGCTCGTTGCCAAAACAGCAGTACAATTACAAAATGTGCCACAGTGGAGGGGTTTGGAATTATTTTTCGACAGCCGGGTGATCTTTATTAGGAGCCGAATCACAAGTATGTGAGCGTTCTTGTATTTTGCCACTATCTTGAAGGGGGAGACATAGCACAGGTGGGTGTGCAACTACTCCTGCCTATTGCTCTATTATTTTTTAGCAAACATTACAAAACTTTGCAAGTTGCTTGAATAGGGGTTTTACTATATATTCTGGGAATTTGGCAAGAAAATACAAAGCTGTTCTAAAAATAATAAAAAAATTATTTGTCTGTTTTTACTTTTGAAAGAACGTTTGTTACAAAGATTGTGCTGTAAAATGGTGAAATTTCTTCTGTTCCCAGGGTATACTTCTGAACAAAAATAATAATTGTAGGCATGACCATTTTTAGTTGAAAATATAAACATTTTATGACTAGAATTTAAGGCTGTTTTACTAAAAAAAATTTTAGTAAAAAATACAATTCTGGTGGCAACAACATTATTTTGCTTCAGAAAAGGTGCATGGTATTCAGAAAGAAGTTGCAAAAGTGTGCATTTGATAGCTTCAGCGGTTACAGTGAAAATGTTCCTTTATGACGAAAAGTAGTGTTAGAAGAAAACGCCGTTTAAAGTTCAAGTTGACTCGGCGCAAACACGGGATCAGGCGCGTTTGGGGCCATTTTTTAATTTTTTTGTGGGCACAAAAACTCGCCACATTGTGGAAAAACTTGTCACTTATTTTTTGAATATTGTGCCATGAAAACTGAAAAAATTGCATCTTCCTTCACCTTTGACGTCCATCCCCCTTAAAAGAGACACTAAAGTCAAATAACAAGTTACGTCAGAGTGAAAGCTCAACGTATGACAACATATAAAACGACAATATTATCAACAACAGTGTCCTACTTACCGAGAAATTAAGGTAAATGTCAAGAACACAAGCGCCGCAGTAGGACATTTTCAAAATGATCTCGATGACATCAGACGGACCGCCTACAATAGATCACTAGTAATCGATCTAACTGCACTAAATAAAAAACCTTTCATACATCAAGAGACACAATAGAGTGCTGCTTGTTTGTTTCTATTTGATTAATGGAAAAAAGAACCATCGAACGTTGCTAACGGGGAATGGCACGAGTGGTTCAAAAATTCAATTTTTAGCATGGTCAAATCGGACAGGTGGTGCCATCTAGCGGGACCTAGTTGAACCAAAATACGTCGGCAATCTCAGAACCAATGGCGGGATGGCCATTGTTGCTGCTCTGGCTCCTGCTGCTTTCAATCTGCTGCTACTAGCGCAGTTACGCTGAGCAATGTTGTGCACGGTAACTGTGACGTGAGTAGGTCCGGTCGGTCCGCTTCAGTGAGGCGGGTAATTTGAACTGCACTAACCCGATGTAGACCACTAAAACGCGATTTTATTTCAAAATAGGCCCTTCCGTGGCACAAATTAACACTACAAGGTTTCTGGACCGCTATTTCAACAATTAACGTCGACTTAATAGTTGCCTTTAAAGGCGCCCTGCGACACTTTTGGGACAGCCTTATTTAGCACCGAAACGTGTGTAGCGATGATTACTGAGATGAATGCAACAAAAATGATGAACATTGGTGCACGGAAAGTGAAGTTATGAGTCCTCAAAGTTCAAAACTAGAGCAAAGAAGGACGAGAAACGTTCTCTTTCACATTTCACTTGCCTGCTGACGTCAAAAGCCGCTTCCAATCACAGCACACGTCTAATAAAAACATTCCGAAAATGTCACCTTATGGTGGCTTTTATACAATACCTCGCTACCGCTCTTTTTGATGGTGTCGTTAGCATGGCTGCTACGAGCCATGTGCGTCGGGTAGCAGACGCTCCCACGGACACACTGTGTAAGATACATACGCTTTGGGCAGGGTCACTTCTCGGCTTGCATGCAAGAAGCGTTCTACAGCAATGCCAGCGCCCACCGCCTGTTGCATTTTCGGCTCGCTAAAAATGTGGCATGCGTTTCCACTTATAGTTGCTGGCGCACCATAGCCTCATTCGCAGAATAAGTGTTGTTCTTGTTTTGAAAATACATCATTTCGAAACAGGAATGATTTCTTTCTGAGAGAGTACAAAAAACCTTTTTGCTCTTTTTAGCATTCACTAGTATGGCGTAACTACCGCCATATGAATATTGCATGCTCTTTCTTGCGTCAAGTCAATAAAAAGCGAACGGTGTTTGTCGCCACGTCACGCGACACGACATCACTTCCCATAACAAACATAGCCGATGTATGTCCCCGTAGTCTCAAATCAAGATAGTTTGTCCCGTGAATTAAAATTATCACAGCAATGATTTCGGCGTTGCCATGTGCGCAACGATACCAGCACATTCCACAGCACCAGCAGAATCGATAAAAAATATGTGCTCATATAGCGTCGCAGGGCCCTTTAATCGACCCGCTGCGCCTAGGACTCAGACCCGCATTCTCGTTTTCAACAAGGGGTTTCTCTATAATCGAAGTTGTTAAATTTATTGCCTAACACTAACATTATTTTCTTTTCCTACAGATATGCAGCAGCCAAAAAGGCACCTGCGAGACTACAATAGACGGCTACAACATAGAAATGGTGTTCTGCATTGCACTCGGTTTCCTGTGGCTGCTGTATGCACGGCGAAAGGCTAACTGGCTGCAGTCCTTGCCACAGTCCGCGTGGAAGTGCACTTAATCACAGTGCAGGTACGATGTAGTAATGTGTGCAGCTTCTATCAGTGGATACTAGAGTTGGACGACTATCATAACAAACACCTTAACAAAGCGATTACCTCGAAAATAAATGATTCCTTACAATCCAGCTGATATTGTTAACAATCCAGTGGGCAACATTTGAGCAAGGTCATCAGGTGCTGCTGCAGAGCAATTATATTGTGATTCAATGACTTCTTTTCAGTGTTTTATGCTACCCTTAGCCAGTAGCGATTGTTGAAACAATGTGGCCCGAAAATTTCGACCAATCACTAATGTCAGTGAAAGGCATGAAAAAAATAATAAAAGTGCTCTACAAAAGCACCCCTCTTTGATAATGTATTCCGAAGGTCACAGGCAGCTTGCTATAAGGGTATTTGAGAGCATTACGGAGTGCATGGCTCCGTATATCTGTCTACAACTTGAACAATTCCAGTTTTCCGCTATAGTCAATGCATAACTTCTTTTCCATTTGTAGTACTCCAGTCACACTAAAAACTTAGGGTCATTTTAAGTGAGTGCGCATACGGCCTCAGAATGCCACTTTGACGGCACACTGCTACACAGGAAAGGGATGTGTACTATGAAAATTATGGTAATGACAAGGGTGATTAAGTAGCCCTATAGATATTTGTTACTTTATGCAATGTTCAAAGTAATATTGTGTCATAGCCATGAGTAGCCTATAAAAAGAAAGGCCATAGCTTTGCAAAGGCAAAGCAATGAACGCGATAGCAACAAATTGGAAGGTCACACAAAAAATGGAAGGCAGGTCAAAATATGCCTCACGTTTCTCACAGACAAATGATGCATGAAACGTACTCACAGGTACAGATGAACGCAAATAAGCGTCTCAGTTGTTACTTTGCTATGTCTAAAAGCACGCCCTTTTCGCAAATGGAGACTGTGCAACGATTGCAGTGACCTTTGTGTGCCTGATAACTACAACAGAATCGTTCCGGTGAAAGCCGAAGGCCAGCCAAGACGTACGATGTTCCCCACTGCGATGTAGAGGCGCGAGTTTGAGCGTCCGCCCCCTCCTCTCCACGGGGCAAAGTACGCATTGGAGATAAAAGCGTGCTGCTGCATTGTGAGATGTGGCAATGCACGCTAATTGCGCCATCTCGCTGGTAATGCTGAAAACACGATAGCTACCCCCAAGATGCCTATCACCATCGCTAAATCGTAGATATAAATAGCTTGCCATTTGAATGTTAGAGGTGCTCCTTCGTGGCTCAGTGGCTAACGCCTCGCACTCACAATACAGAGGTCCGACATTCGATTCTGCGCGCCGGAGTCCTTTCCTGGATTATTTTTCTTTCTTGCGTTTTCATATGTATAGATACTTATATATATAAGGTGAACGATGTCGACGCCGGCAGCAAAATCCCGCCAGAAGCGTCCATATTATTGCTATTGCAGTAATAAATTTTAGCTGAAAACGCAGTGGATACCGCCGTGCCATGACCTGTGCTAGGCATACAATTGGTGTCCGTGGCTGCAAACTGTCTGAGAGTGAGAACAGCAAAGTAGTTCATGTTGTGATATAGTAGTACGTTTTAATCAGTAACAATATTCCTAATAACAAAAGCTACAGTGCAAGAAATACTACGAAGCCTGTTTCCGATAATAGGTTACTTATTCTCAAGCCACCGCTACCGAGACTAGACACCCCGTTGCAACGAAGAGAGTTCGGAGAACACACTTGTAATGTAAGGACGACACTTCTTTGCATATGTATTTAAAAAGAAGCACCACATGTCACGTATCCTCTTAAATTGCTATTTACACTTTTCAGATGGTCAGATATAATGCCAATATAAAAGCGCATGTCCCCCTTTTCAATGTTCAAAGAATAATATTTTTAATAGATTTTGAATTTTTCAATAGTTAGTTTCAGTGCTGTACAGAGGGAAGCCAGGTTGGCCAGCGTTAGCACGTGCGCTAATTACCTATCTTGAGACAAGTGCAAGTTTTAAAAATTTGCACATATTTGTTTTGTTTGTGCAGAGCTGCCTTTACATCCAATCACTTTGTTTTGCTCTCTTTAGTGGCATAAAAAATATGCTTACGAATCAATAGCATTATCATATGTAAATACTTAATACTGGCAAAGTTCAGTGTACTTAATGAATAAAGTAAGGACAAAATAAAAATTCCCTACTGTAGAATTTTTCGACAAGTTTTAGAGTGAGATAAATTGCGCTGCTGCACCAAAATTCTTTTCTTGTTCATAAAAGCATGCTAAAATCTAAAAATTAGGGAAGTGAACACAAAAAGGCAAACACGCCTTCCTCTTCCTTATTTCAGGTATTAAGGCTACCACAAATAAGTCATCCAGAAACTTCAATGACAAGCCCTTGGAGCTGACTGCCATGTCTTTCATTTACTCTTGCGCTCTAGTCATTATGCAAAGATGCGTCTTTGTTGTAGATGCATCTGAAGCACTGTAAATTTTGTACATCTGAGACTTTTTTCAGACGCATTTGTGGAAAGTACATCTCGTACTCTGTATGAAAGTGGGCGCATGTATTTTGTTATCGTTTTAAGTATAGGGGTGTAAACTTCTGTGTATAGTGTTAATTGAAAAATATAATAAAATACTCTGAAATTCACATTTAAGGATTACCATGGTTATGACAAATTTGAGCATTACAAAATATGAGTATGGATAGTCGTTATATTAAAAAAATATTTTGATAGAACTATCAGCTGACAGTAATGTGAATCGTTATAACCTATGCCAATGGTTCTCAAACGGGGGTCCGCGAATCCATTTGTATGATCTGCGAAACCCCCAGCCGCATTTTTTAAAAGCATGATTGTGCCACGTATTGGTGAACTGCCCAAAATAAAGTGATGTGGCAAGTTTGTTTGATGTTTTTGGTAGCAATAAAATGCACCTGTTTCCCGCTCCAGGTCTGCTAGTTTACCTACGTACACCCACTCCCTCCCCTCCGCTGCAAGGGGTCCCCCATCACTTCCACCAGTCCACAAGGGGTCCGCGACACATCCATGACTGAGAATCACTGCTCTATGCAATCCTTTAGACACAAAGGCATGTTTAATCATGATAGCATATGGAACCAGAGCACTCTTTTCTAAACATGGAAGCACACTAATACTGGTATGCCTGATAGATTCTTCAACTGCAACATACGTCTGACACATTTATTGAAGACAATTAAAAAAAAAAGATTCACACACATAGCACAGTTTTCTTCAATTTTCGTTTTAACAAATTGTGTCGCTAAAAACAGCAGCTTCGCATAATGTTTTTTTTTTACATTACGTGCTTGTAACTATATATATTTCCATGCAACAGAATGTAATAATGGTGATACCCGAAAAAAAATTGCCAATAAACCACGATGCTGCACAGCAGACTAACTTCCTTTCCATCACAACCGTTCCAAGAAAAGCGTGACCTTAGTGTGGCAAGGTTAACCATATGCAGACAAATTAGCTTTCATTTATACACAAAAATACACAGCACCCTGTGCCAAGCCACAACCCAAGATTCACCTTACTAGTACTATTTAAATAGGAAATACCACAAGTTTAGTTCACTTGGCCTAAACAAGTCTTTTTTTTCTTTCTTTTCACGCTGGAACACCTTAACCCTAATTCCAGTAAAACTGACACTGTTCACTCTTTCTCCTACACAACATGGAATAGTATTCCAAGCATTGCTTTGGTTATTACACAGTATAACATGCAGACCGCCGAGTTGTCTGATACCAAAGCGAAACAAAACAACATTTACAGTGAGCAGCTTTTACAGCCATAGAGACATCATAGAGCAAGCCGGAAAGAAGTTCCCGGAACCGCGCGAAAACTCCAAATTCCACACTACGCACAAAACCATTTAGCTTGAGCTACAAATACGCCTTATGAAGGACGCAGATGCGAAAAGAGATTTAAAATAAGAAGGAAGAATGCATAGTAGTCTTTGTAACATAAAAATAAGATAACAACGCACGAGACAAAAGGAACTGTTGGTGACAGTTTCAGCATCTGGTTTACACTATGCCTTGTATAACTTGAAGTGCGTACATATAAACAAGCATGATTTCCCAGCTTCTCGTGTTGTAGGCAGTGTGATGTATGCTTTACGAAAACTGCTCTAAAATCATGGAACATGTATTGTATTCGCACATTGCCAAATTCTTGCATTCCGTTAATTTCTTCAATCCTAATCAGCATGGTTTCCGTAAAGATCATTCCTGTGACACTCAGCTTTCCATGTTTCTTCATGACGTACATTCATGCCTAGACCGCAACATTCCAACTGATGCAATATTTATTGATTTTGAAAAAGCATTTGATAAAGTCCCACACAATCGCCTACTGCTAAAATTGTCTCGCCTTAATCTGGACCCATTTGTGTTGAACTGGATAAGCGCATTTCTAAATGACCGCCAGCAATTTGTCCACGTCAATTCGCATACATCATCACTCACGCACGTGCTCTCCGGTGTTCCACAAGGAACCGTTCTGGGGCCACTTCTTTTTCTCATATATATAAATGATCTCCCCACATATCTTACATCGAACGTCCGTCTTTTCGCAGACGACTGCGTCATTTATCGCTCTATAAGTAGCACCTGTGACATATCCGCGCTACAAGAAGACTTATCTCGCGTACAGGTTTGGTGCAATAACTGGCTGATGTCGTTAAATGTCCAAAAGACTGTGCACGTTTCTCTCCACCGCCGCCACAATTTTGTGCAGCCTAAGTATACTATTAACAATATTGCTATTGATTCTGCAGACTCGGTTAAATACTTAGGTGTCCATATATCCCACGACTTAAACTGGTCTTGTCACATTAACCACATAACGAACTCAGCTAACCGTGCTCTTGGCTACCTGCGCCGTAATCTTGGCCTAACCCCTCCCTTAATAAAATTACTTGCATACGAAACTTTCGTGCGGCCCAAATTAGAATATGCAAACGCTATCTTCGATCCTTACCAAACTTATTTGATCAACACCCTGAAATCTGTCCAAAATTGCGCGGCTCTATTTGTTTTGTCTGATTACTCTTATTATTCAAGTGTTTCAGCATTAAAAGCAGACCTTAACCTTCCTTCACTTCAATCTCGCCGCAAAATAGCTCGACTGTGTTTTTACCACAAATTCTTCCACTCGCAACAACTCAGAAATCAGTACATCCGACTAGCCCACCGTATTTCCCGTACTAGCCACGCCAACGCAGTCTATCCGGAACGTGCCCATACTAATACATTCCAACAATCATTTTTCATACGCACATCCAGAGAGTGGAATGACCTACCTGCTGAAGTTGCTACCATCATGGACCAATCTCGTTTCAAACACGCCATTGTAGTGCCCCCATAATTAATGTACCCATTCTGTTGCTGTCGCTACAATATTGTAACCCTCCTTTCTAGTATTGTGCCGCACCCCTTATATAGAAGTGCCGCCATAACTTCTGTACATAGTCTGTTGCCGTTACCATGTTGTTACCCTTCTTTCAAGTGTCGTGTCATGCCCACCCCTCACGTAATGTCCCTATGGGACCTTTGAGGAATCAATAAATAAATAAAAAAATAAATAAAACTGCTGTGAGAAACACACAACAGATGAGGTCTCGTGAATAAACAAAAAAGAAACAATGTTAACATTAATAACACTGCGGCACTTTAAGCTGCTAGGTCACTTAAAACTGGACCCAATGTCAGAATGGCAGCGAAAATGTGAAATGCAGGTTACTGGCAAGTGCCAATCTACGAAGTGCTCATGCTCGCACTTCGGCGTAAAGCAGATGAGCATTAGTCATATATTTGGCTAATTTATGTGAAATTAAGTTCATTAGTACACTGAAAACAAGCATGATTTACCAGCCCCTCGTGTTGTAGGCAGTTGGATGTATACTTCACGAAAACTGCTGTGAGAAACAAACACAAGAGATGAGGTCTCGTGAATAAAAAAAAAACAATGTTAACATTAATAACACTGCGGCACTTTAAGCTGCTAGGTCCTTTAAAACTGGACCCAATGTCAGAATGGCAGCGAAAATGCGAAATGCAGGTTACTGGCAAATACCAATCTACGAAGTGCTCATGCTTGCACTTCGGCGTAAAGCAGATGAGCATTAGTGATATATTTGGCTAATTTATGTGAAATTAAGTTCATTAGTACACTGAAAACAAGCATGATTTACGAGCCCCTCGTGTTGTAGGCAGTTGGATGTATACTTCACGAAAACTGCTGTGAGAAACAAACACAAGAGATGAGGTCTTGTGAATAAAAAAAAACAATGTTAACATAAATAACACTGCGGCACTTTAAGCTGCTAGGTCCCTTAAAACTGGACCCAATGTCAGAATGGCAGCGAAAATGCGAAATGCAGGTTACTGGCAAGTACCAATCTACGAAGTGCTCATGCCTTTGTTCTACTCGCACTTCTATGTAAAGTAGATGTGCACTAGTCATATATTTGGCTCATTGATGTGAAATTAAGTTCATTAATATGCTGAAAACAATCATTAGCCAAGTGCTTATAGCCGCTATTTTGCACACGAAATTTCATCAGTGCATGACACTGCAACAAAAGCCTAGGAAAGTCGACAACACAACACTATTTATATTACACTATATGAATGTACAGGCAACGTAGGAGCTTCTCACTAAATAAAAAATAACAGTCATAAGTACAATAACAGTAATAGCGCTCGAGTGGAGGTTCGTCTGAAGTATGTTACAATGTCTAATGTATAATAAAAAGGTGATGCAACAACAAATGTGGATGGAACTAAGTGCGGTCCACAAACAAAAAGAGAGACATTTGGGTTGTAGTGAAGTGTAAAACCATCTGAAGTAGTGGGTACGTAATTCATTAGACACTTCGTTCGTCTCTGAAAAGGCAGAGCTTTGCGGTGTCACTATGCATCGAAACACTTTTTGCCAGTTTCAGCAACAAAATTTGATAACCTCCAAAGCTGTTTCGGCTTACCCATGGGCACTACTGTAGACTAGCGTTAATCAAAAAGCTTTTTGATGCAACAATTGTCAAAGTGCTATGATTGAAGTATATCGTCCGGTTCAGTAAAAAAGGATGGCAGTCTCATGTTCAGCACAGTCGAGGAATAGCTGCCAGATATTAGGCCTGTCTACGGCAACAACGACTAATGCAAAAAGTGTGAGCACTTTCAATGCTCACGGTGGTACGTATGTACACTAGAAAGAGCAAGCTAAACTTTACCACTCGCTGCACGGTTGGTTTCACACGCATACAAAAAATACATCTTTCACGCATCCACCAAACGCCAGTTCTAGGTTATTAGCGTGCGCTACACTTTCCCTACGTTGGCGCTTGTGTACTTCTCGTGATGTGCATGTTCCTTGCCTATAATATGTACGAAAATGCAACAAGGCAAAGTCATCAAGAAATGTCATGGTCAGGTGCACACGCCCAGAATGTGGGCGCTGTGCCAGCTCGTCACCCCTTAATTCACTGCCTTATGGAGGCTAGACGAGACGAGAAAACAAAGTAGGCACACAGCGAGATGTTGAGCACCACGCTTAGAACCAGACAGAAGTAGGTGAGCGTTGAAAAAGGCCGCTTGGCTAGGTGCACGTTGGAAGCTGTAGGGACAGAAAGAAAAGCACGGTTTTCATGTCACAGGGAGACACGTGGCTGTTAAATTAGAGCCAAGAAAGTTGGCTCGTAGTAACAACAATAATTGTCGGGATTTAATGTGTCACATCCATGATGTGATTATGAGCAGCAGCAAGATGAGGCGCATGGCAGTGGGGAACTTTGCATAAATTTTAAACACCAGGAGTTCTTCAACGCATGTCTAAATCTAAGCACGACTATTCCTCGCGTCTCGCCCCCGTCAAAGCACAGCTGTCATGGCTGGGTATCGAATCCGCGCTCTCAAGCTTAGTGACGCGACACCCCACATGCTAAGTTACCATGGCGAGTAGAGTTTGGCTGTGCCGACGGCCTTTGGAATTATACAAAAGAACTGCATATCGATGGTGCTCTGTGAAGCAAAGCCCCGCAGTGGGCTGTACCCCTGGGCTGGCATTTACAGACAATATGGGTGAATTCCGATTACCAAGGAACTTGGAGGGGTACCTACACCAATTTTTGACACTGACTCTAATCTGCAATACGAATCTCCCGAATAAACAGATGGCAGCGAGTAAGCGTGAAGCTCAGGAAATACTGATGAGGTATTTTATTCCTATATTAAAAACAATTTTTCCGTTATGTGCCTACTGACATTGACACTAGCGTAACGTCAGGCTACAGAATCGATTCTGATGATTATGCGCACCACTGTGGCTACTTGACATAAGGTACTAAAACTTGCAAAAAGACCTCACTCAAGCCGCCAATGGAACCACAAAGTCAAGCGGCTGTGAAAATGTTGCAATATTTTGAGTGACCAAATGATGAGAAGCTCATCTCATGACGCTATGTACAAGAGGTACAAATAACTAGTTTTCAAAAACATGCTGCAATTAATGTTCCAGGGCTTGCTCAGTGTTACTGGTCCATTTTGTAGGCTCTGAAGGGCTTGCTCCCCCATACAGTGCCCCAATCCTCCATTTATTGTGGCTATTATGCAAGTCTATGAATTATCAGAAGGTCCACATCAACAGCGATGACCTTCGACATCAATGATAATAGGCCAATGCGGTGGTGCCCAATACTGTGGTTTCACACACCCTGAAGCATCATCACCTACCTATCACCCCTCCGATTATACTCCGAACTTTGGGTCTTTGCCAGCACTCTGGAAAAGCCCCTGTGTTTCCCCAAAGCCAGAAGGCTCAACAACCCCTGCTCTAGCACAATTTCACTGACAAATATTACTTTTGTCAAACTATTTCATGATTTTCCAGATACACTCGCACCTTGTTATAGTACAACAATGTCAGATCTGCCATGAAAGTACTTAGTTATATTCACAAATTTGTTCTAAACATATATTCTTAACATTCTATTTACAACAAAGCTATTTTTCACTTTGTTATAACCGATAAGTCATTACATACAGGGTCGTTATATCCAGGTTTGAATGTATTTGTTATGCACACATTTAGCTGCGCTTGAGTTTTTACTGTAACGAAATAGAAGAGCTGCCACAATTTTGCTAAATTTACCATAAACCACAGGATAAAAAAGAAAAGCAGGGTGTTTCCTTGATGTCACATACCTGCTGGCGTGGCTTCACAGCCGGAGACCTTGTCCGTCACCAGTGACGTTTCGCTGACAGAGGACTTTGCATAGGCTCTGCCGCGAGTGTTTAGGACGGGGCTGGGTGCAGTCTCCCTGCTGACCCTTCCACGGTGCCGCAGCGTTGAAGCGTCATTGATTATGTGACTGCCGGGCAATGAACGGTGCATGCTGAACAATGTTTTCGCTTGCTGGTTTTCGGCAGGAGTTGGTGTCCTCATTTCGGGTATGTGGGTGTCGTCGGGTGACGATGAGAAGAAGGCGTCTCTTTGCTTGAAAAAACACCACTCTCCCTTCTTCTGCTTACGGTCAGCTGCACCTGCTATGTTGTAGAAAGAGAGAAAAATAAATGGGAAGGAAATGAGCGAGTCTGTGAAGCCTCTCATGATTTGATGTGTTGTGTCAACCCCTGGTGCTATGTAAACAAACCGGTGTGTTTGTGTTAGTGGTCAGCGTCACAAGATGGAGCTACGTCACCAATGTCTTGTGCTTTTTTTGAATCCTTGTAGGCAACGAGGCGTGACTGCATACGTCATGTGACCAGCGTCACACCCCTCTGTATCGACCAATCGCCCTTTGCCCCCTTTCCTTAAAACGCAATGCAATAAACGCTTTGGACACACTCCCCAGTCTTTCCCAGATGCTGCGCCTCGTCTCAATGCTCGGTGTGCCTTTTCAACATTAGGCCTCTCTGCCGGCCAGCCGTGGGCCACGACACTCTCATGGGGATACAACAGCTCAGAAGCTCAGAAGCGCAGAGTCAACGTTTGGGTAAGGTGGACATTTGACATTTTCACGACTTTGTGCTGTCAGGAACAGACGATAGGAAAAAGGACAAGCAAGGTCACTGTGCATTTTTTCAATGGTCTTTTCGTCGGTTCCGTTCCCAGCAGCACAAACTGTCATGAAGTTGTGTCACCTGGCCCCCACAGAAGCATTAGTTGACATTTTATCATCAGGAAACTGGAGTGCCACAGCACTGAAACATATGGAAGGAAGACGAGCCATACAGGTGCTTCAACTCACAACACCATTCTTACTGTGTACGAAAATATATATGGCGAACGCGATGCACATGCCATGCCAACTAAAGGTAAAACAAGAAACAAGGCCACATGGTCTAACAGCAATATTCAATGTATTTATACTCTTTCGTGATATTATGTGGATGGCTGTCTCATGCATACGACGGCATCCTTAGATACAATGTCTCTCTCTCAATAAAGATTTTACAGTGGCCAGGGCACTGGAACAAAATGGCTGTGCATTCTAGCACTTGCATGCATCTTTTTAACCGCAACGTAACCACCGTGACAGGTAGAACCGAGAACTTTTGATAAACTGTAGGGACGGGCAAATGGCAAAATGTGAGGTTCGAAGCGTATTCGAAGTGCGTAGTTATTTGGATGAATAACTTTGAATTGAAATAGCACAAACAGTAGATATTACGAATTATAAAAAAAAAGATTGAGCATTTTTTAATGACCCGACTAACTAGCGTAACATTTTGAAAAATTAGAACGAGGCATGTGTGAATGTCACCTCATTTAATTTGGAGGAGCAACTTCGAGTAGTGACAAGGTTTGAATAGCAGTAGCGTAGAAGATGTGAGTAGTATGACACATTAAATTTTAGAATTTATTATACCTGAGCACACTAACAATTGCATGAATCAGAAAGAAAAAAAAAAAGATGTGGTCTGGCCTTGATTTACCACTTTCTGAAGCCACTTTTACCGCAGTACATTAAAGAAACCGGTTTATGAATGAGAATCATAAAATAAAGGCTTCCTAAAGCTGGTTTTGCCGCAGTACATCATAGTTATGCGGGAAACCATCTTGTGAATGGAAAGGGGTTACAAGCTTTTACAGGACAGAATGTGGGACAGAATTTCATGCCTTATTTAAAGCTGCGAGCACACAACTTACAGTAACGAGCACGAGTATGATCACTAATGAGCAAAAACATTAATGGTAATCATGCAGAGCTGACTGCGATGTTGTTGTGGCACTAGGAAACAGTCATCCCAATACTAACTGGTATGTCGCCGTGAGTCATATTTATGAAAACTTTTGAGAATCACGCTTCTGATAATTCGAACACGATTCTGAGGTCCCGTCATTTTTTAAAATTGTTTGGAGTTTACTGTAAATGGACATCTTTCAAGGTGTTCAGCGTGCGACTCACCGATGGACCCACTGGAGCTGTGTTTGACAGACCCCGCCAGAGATGGAGGTGGGGTGAGCAATCCGAAACTCTGCCGTACTCCCCACAAGACATTGGTGTTGGAGGAGGTGCGCGTTCCGCCCATGGCCCACATGCCACCGGTCATCCATGGTGAGCCCTGCTGAAAGTGCAACCTAGCGGGCCACAATATCGACGATGGGCGTGTGTTGTTGCCGAAGCCATCGGCCAAATTGGTGCAGCTGGCCGAAGCAGCTTCTTGGGAGATTTCTTGCAGACTTGTAGGCTTGGACCACGTGCCTGTGTTAAATTCATAACAGAGGACAAAGAGAGAGAGAGAAAGATCACGATTATGCAGATAAGTGAGGAACTAATGGCATTAAAAAACAAACCTATGAAAGCAACGCCTTTCAATGACCGAGTCTGGCCCCTGGCTAATGTGAAGAAAATACAATAAACTTTCGTTAATTGAAACCTGAAGGGTTCAGGAAGGTATGTTCCACTTAAAGGCGCTCCATTCGATGAGATATGAACCGAGGCACAGTACTGAGATATAAAACCAATCATATCGCAGGCAATTTCATTTTAAGGAGCAATTCCATTTAAAAAATATTTTCACTTACTGAGAGTTCATTGCATGTAATGAGGGGAAAAATTTTACCTTCCTTTTTTTTTAGGCTTATATAGGTGGTCAGTGACTTGGCAATTGTAACGCAAAGCCTTTTTTTTTCAACAGCCCCTAAATCCCGAGCAAGCCACCCCCCTTGCCTTTCTCGTGAGATATTAAATATTGATTGATTTGTGGGGTTTAACGTCCCAAAACCACTATTTGATTATGAGAGACGCCGTAGTGGAGGGCTCCGGGAGATATTAAATATGCGCGGATGACTGCGCAAGAGCACCCGTCCCCTTCCGCCATTTTCAATGTTTCACTCACTCTCTGTATTCTCCCTAAACGAGGGCAAATAACAGTGGATGCGTGCGCACCCAATAAAGCATTCCACTGGAAGCATGGGTGTGAGCTGTTTACTCTCTGTGGCTCTTCTGCTGCCATTTTGAATTCAGATCTGCGTCCGAGCCAAGCCCTCTCCAAACCTGTCGGATTATCTTTCGCTGTAGGTGTGTGTGTATGGGGGGTGGATGCTTGCTTGAGATTTCGCATTAAAAACCTATGGGTTTAAAGAAAAACTTGCGATGCTTCCCCATCGCAGATGCTTCTACACAGCGAAAATTCACAAGGCAAAAACCCCACGAGGAAAGCCTTGCCAAGAGCCGGCTTTTTGGAAGATTCTCCACAGGTTGCAAGTGCTTATCAATTGTAGATCTTAACAAAAGCAACAGCTATAATATTATATACATCATTTAATCAGCAAACGAGTGTAGTAAAGCTCTTTGCCAAATTGGGTCATGCTATCGCAGCATTTCATCATCCGCTTTCTTGGGTTTTTTCGTAACTTTACATCCATATAAAAACACTTTTGCTGGTCCCACGAAGCATGAATTGATGAGTGTTTATCGAACCGTATCCTCCGCGCCAACTTCATTGTAGAGCAGAGTTTTAAACATCCGGAGGACTAGTGCCCATGTCTGAGAAGAGACCCTTATCAAGCATATATTTCATATCAATCTGCTGTATTGAACAGCAGTTCTAAAATTACGCTAAGAGACGAATTAACCAGAGAGCTGTGAAAAATAAGACGTTAGTCATAATGCAGAGAAGTGCATCACTGTTTAAAGGGCCCCAAGCATCATCCTGTATTTTTTCAAACATTTCAAGCTATGCGTGCTAATTTGCCACATTATAAAAAATAATAACAATCCTCTGCTCCCCTCCAGGTTTGTCAGTATCCTCAAAGTTGGTTGTGGTGCCGCCAGTGGAAGCCATTGATGCCACCAACAGAAAAAACCTGTTCGTCTGCCTGCTCGCTCCCTGCTTATTCTCCTTGCATGGTGAGGAGGGACATTCGACCACGAGCAGAGGTGAGACAATAGAAGGAGCAAGACGAGCAAGGACCTCATGTTGATCATCAAGCGCATGTCACTCCACTGTTATAGCCCCATTTTGTAAAATTCTCATGGTCATGTGTTCGTAATAGATTCGTGCGCAACTATATTAACACCATTAAATTTTTTCAACCTTTGGGTCATCTAGGAGCCCTTAAAGAGGCAACACTTCTTCCAGTTGCCACGGAATGGATTCACTAAAGAAGCTTATTACCTCAAGAGTTTTTAGACTTTGTCCAGTACGAGCAATGTCACAAAAATTTGTCACACGCTGCAATCGCATTCTCTGTCCTTTCGTCCCGATGAAAGCATTGGAATCTAAGCGGGAAGGGATGACTCGGGAAAAGAAAATATGTCACGCCCGCTTAGTGACTTTAAGCACTTTATCTCTCTCTCTCTCTCTCTTTTTTTTTTCTTGAAATATGTGGCTTTTTAGTGTGATTGCGCTTTTGGACAAAACAGGACCTCAAGCGGTGGCCTGAGCAATGACCGAGCCCGCCATGCTCAAATCGACCAGTGGCCGATACAATGGCTGTGACGAGTGATTTTTGAGCTTGTATGGTCTTTTGCTGAGAGGAGAGAACAATTTTTAGCTAACTTTGACAATTTATTGCGAATGCCAGGCCGCGTGCTGTGCTGTAATATTTGGCTCGCATTTTCTTGGGAGCCTCGACTACTGATCAGCAGCGTTTTCTGACCATGCTCAAAAAGTGTCACAAAGCCCCCTTTAAAGCTATTTCAGATATTGAGGTGCAAACGCACGCTACACACAAAAAAGCGTGCTCACTAGTGGTCCATGATCTCTCGCTCTCTGGTGAGATGTGCACGTCAGTGATCCGGTCGGAGAGGTCACTGGCGGCCGTATTTGTCTGTCGGCTGCAAGTGCTGTGGTTATCGCTGAAGCTGAACTGGCCCCGGCTATTGCACTGTGTTGCCTCCCAGTTGGGCAGGTACGTTGACGAGCTCAGACTTTCTGCACTGGAGGAGCAGGGACTAGATGTCAGGCTGCTTCCTCTGCCAATAACCAGTTTTCTGGGTTAAAGAGACGGTGAAAGAGATAAATATAGAGACACTGTAAAGTGCTGTAGTTGCACAGTATGTACCAGTGTTGCTAGATGCTACTGAGCAACACAAGGAAATACTCGTCACAAAACAAGCGCCAAAGAAGCGGAAACAATAAATTTTTCCATTCTTCAAGATATTTTTATTATGATATTAAGAAATCCCTCAATTATAAAGGACAACTTAGAAATAACCAAATTTTTTTGTAAAGCAAAAATACCGTATATACTCGTGTAAGGGCCGCCCTCGTGTAAGGGCCGCACCCCAACTTTGAAAGCGGATATTTCGAAAAAAAAAAAAAACAAAAGTTCAAAATGTCCCGCCAGAAAAGTGTAGTTAGTTCATTTACAGCCAGATGGCGCTGCACGCTTTTCCGCTTTTATTCTACTTCCGCCGACGCGCCGACCACGCTGTTGACAGCGCGCCGCCATATTTGCCTTGTGCGGCCTCTTTGTTGGCATCGTTCCTAGCATCGTGTCGATACGTTGGCAGCGCGACTTCAGATCGGTGTCGTCGGTGTCACTTTGTTGGTTGTAGTGAACCCTGCAGAAGCCAGCGCACGTGACGGACGATGGGCCGGCATCTGAGATCATTCACTGCAGCATTTAAGCTGCAAGTGATTGACTATGCCGAGGAGCACGGGAAGCGGGAAGCTGGACGAAAGTACGACGTCGATGAGAAGCGCGTGCGTTACTGGATGAATCAGAAAGATGCCCTCGCCGCTACTAACAGGAGCCGAAAGGCGTTTCGCGGGAAAAAGTGCAAGTACCCGCAACTCGAAAGCGAGCTCGTCAACTACGTCGTCGACACACGAAGGGACGGCTACGCCGTATCGACTGACATGATACGCGTCAAAGCCCTCAGCATCGCTCGCCACATGGAAATACCCCCGGCACAATTCAAGGCAAGTCGGGGCTGGGCTACGCGGTTTATGAACCGTAACCAGCTTTCTATTCGGCGCCGAACGACGATTTGCCAAAAACTGCCGCGCGAGTACGAAGACCACGTCATTAAGTTTCATCGCTTCGTGAATGCTCTCAGGAGGGAGCATGAATACGACCTGTCCCAAATTGGGAATGCGGACCAGACACCTGTGTGGTTCGATGCACCGGAAAGCACCACAGTGGATTTAAAAGGTGCGAAAAGTGTGTCTGTGCGCACGACTGGTGCAGAACGCCAAAGGTGCACTGTGATGTTGTGCATCACGGCAGACGGCAGGAGGCTTCCGCCGTACGTCGTATTTAAAAGGAAGACTCTCCCAAAAGAGAAGTTCCCTCAGGGAATCGTCGTACGTGCGCAAGAGAAGGGCTGGATGTCCGAGGAACTGGTCGTTGACTGGATTAAGACCGTCTGGGCAAACAGACCTGGAGGGCTGTTACAACGGAAAGCCCTCCTTGTTTTGGACAGCTTTAGGGGCCACTTGACCGACCGCGTCAAGAACCGAGTTGCCGCAACTCGTACGGACTTGGCCGTCATTCCCGGTGGCCTGACGAGTGTGCTGCAGCCGCTCGACGTATGCGTCAACAGACCATTCAAAGTGGAATTTCGCCGATGTTACTCTGAATGGATGGCTGGAGGCGTCCACGAGAAGACCCCTACAGGACGGCTGAAGCGGGCGTCGCTCCAACAGGTGTGTGAATGGATTTTGAATGCGTGGCGTGCCATGTCAGTAGAAGTAGTTGCTAAAAGCTTCAAGGTAACGGGAATTTCGAACTCCATGAACGGCACCGAAGATGACCGTCTCTGGGAAGACGCGGACGCCGAGGCGAGCTCCTCCGAGAACGAGGACAGCGAAATGGAATCCGAATAAAAACATTTCTGGCATGTCATTTGTGACTCTTGCACTCTGCTACTGTTGCATAAACAGTACAGACCTTTGGCCTGTACTGCCTGTACTAAATCGGCCTGATTCGTGTAAGGGCCGCACCTAGCAAAATTTTCGAAAAAAAAGTGCGGCCCTTACACGAGTATATACGGTATGAATATTGCACAACTATGAACGAAAGCACATAGAGCTTTTATTATTGTTGCCAGGGCAGTCTCCAGTCTTCAGATGAAGGCACGTTTGCCAGCGCACGATTAACGTTACTTGTTGATTCCCACGACATATGTTTGAATTCAACACGCAACCATAAGCGTGTACACGGGGAGGGGTATGTACGCAAAATCTGCCGCATACATTAAATCAGTGGGGTGTGGGGGTGTGGATCACTGCTATGAACCTTTCCCTATACGTTTTGTCTGGGACCTGTAGGGGAACTTTAAAAGCCGGGCGCAGCACCACTTGTGGTGCGGCGGGCACGCAACGTTCAGAATCGTATAGCAGACAGCATGATACTCCTTGCTTTGACACCTATGGTGGCAAAAGCACCCGTGGCCAGCGCATTGGTTCTTTGAGCAGGATTTTTAGACACCGTAGAGAGACATTCTTCTGCAATGCCATAATGAATAAATGGGAAAACCTGCGCGAAAGTGGCCACGCTTTCCACGATAGTGAGCGCCTTGATGCCCACCATGAGTACTGACAGCAAACGCGAGCGCAAGGTGTGTGCAATGCAAGATGCTTGCCTCATAAGTGTCGCGAAAAGCCGTCATTTTTTCACCCTTGGAATATTATTAATGCGTGCCCACTACTCGCATACTTGCAAAATACTCGGAGAATTTAGAAATATCGATGGCTCCGTTGCCATTTGCTATGGAAATCAAGGTGAGTTATCGGTGGCGGGCTCGTTTGTTGCGGCCTCGTGCCGCGGCGATTTTCAGCCACCGAGTCTCGCGAATTGTTTTGCTTGAAATCATCATGACATCATCATCGCTCATCGTGATCTTGGTCTTTACCTCACCACTCATGCAGCTATGCTAAGAGCTTGAGGTGCGGGCGAGAAAGAGAACGCACGGTCAGAGGACACTGCAGCCCCGTTTTGTCTTTAACTTCACCTTGTAAAGTGACGATCACTTTGGCCCCCAGGACGTCTCTCTCATTCACTACAATCTCTTGCATTGTTTATGTTGCTTTCCGAAACGCACATCCGTTGCTACAGCGTTGGCAAAGCTTCGTTCTTCACCATGTAGTTCTGCTACTCTTTGCCCTGCATCATTTCTTCTTAACATGCAGATTGTTTACCAATCAAAGAAAAACACTTATGGATGAACCACTCCGAAGGATGGAATTCAATTTATCGTTTCCGGGGGTTCTTTCATTTAGGGCTAGAGCACTAGGCTTTTGCCAATGGAGCGTTTGCGATGACGAATGCGATTTACTATGCGAGACGAAAGGAATCAAATGCTAAGGTGATCTAAATCAAGCTTATTCTTCAATAAAATTGGTGTTTTTTTGTGAATTGAGCTAACTACAGTGAAACCTTTTTATTTGAACTTGGTTATTTTGGGATTCCACATAATTAGAAATGTTTCTATGGTCCCGTATTTTGCAATGCAAGTCTGAGTGGATCATTTGAAGTGACGGTCAGCATCTGTGTGGTTAATTTGAAAACGTGTGCTAATTTCCAATTTCGATTTCAACAGAAATCTGCAGAAAAGACGGCCTTTAAGAGCCACATGGAAATGCAACTTAGCGATACTAATGAGTGGCAGCTGAAGCAATCCAGCCCCACGACTTCCAGCACAAAAAAAAAAAAAATGAAACAAAACAAGCCGGTCTCGTGGTCAAGCGAAACCTGCGCCTGCAAAAAAAAACAAGACTTGCTTCACTGCAACACAGTGATGACACGAGGGCAGCATATCAAATGTTTCTCTATACGTCAGTGTGTCATGATTTACCCATTTTTTCTGAAATTATAAAAAAATTTAATAAGGTCCGTTTGGCGCAATTTGCGATGTATGCAAACCTTCGATTGCCTGTGGCTCCAGCAATTTGCACACCTGCACTGCTGGCGGAATTCTTGCCTGCAATGTCTACTTTGAAAACCAAGGTCGAGAGCTTCAGTGATCATATTTTTCAGCCAAGACATATTGCAAATTTTGTCACACTGACCTTTATTAAATTCTCTTATTAACTCTTATTGACCCTTATTAAATTCTCTTATTAGGTCTCTTTTTTTCCTTTTTGCTTAGTGATAACAGGTGTATCAAACATGCAATTTAATTGGACCAGCTGATAAAAATCCATAGCAGTACATGGTACCTCCCCCCCCCCCCTTTTAACAACGCAAGTGGTCATGAGTTCTCTCCAACCAGTAATGTTTGGTTGGGGAATGAGCTGCCAGTGCATGTCGCAGCGATTAGACAGCTATAGTTCAGGGTTAGCGTGATAGCAGGGTTTAAGGAAATCTAAAAATAATGTTAGTATGGTAAGCGCCACAAGTTGTTTAGCGTGCTGCGCATGCGCATTTCGATCCCGCTATTCTTTTAAGCCTGCTATTCTGCTTGGCTCACTTAACAATAACTGTCTGTTGTTGATTGTCGAAAATGACAAGCCTTTTCACATGCCCTGCCCCTCGGTCAGAGGGGAGCTGCAGCGGGGAAACGTCCAGCAAACATTTCTTGTAAGCCGCATGTTGTTTTCGAAATTGCAGGTACAATTTTTCCAATTTGTTCCAATACACATCATAGATTTTACAGTTGTCGGACCAAAACTCCCAACCGGTCACAGCATTTTGATGCAGTAATTACAATAAGCTCAGAAGTGAATGAACTCGGAGGTTTCCCAGGCCAAAATAAGAGCACAAAGGGGAGCAGAGCAGTCATTACATTCACGTAGCAGTAAAGTGGCTGCTTCTGAGTATCAACAGCCCTCAGATGACAGAGGCACAGAGAGTAGGAAAATGCAGGCTATGAATATTTTCCAAGGAGTTTTGCTTTAAAAGTACAGCAGACAACACAATCTGTACAGATTACAACACAACAACAATCTGTACAACAATCTGTAGAACACAATCTGGACAGTCTGTACTTTAAAAGTACATCGAAGTATTACTGTTGTAATTGCTCTACCTGCAGACTCTCTCAGTCATTCTATATCCCCGCTTGTACCCTTTCAGCGCAGTGTGATAGTGTGGTGGGCTGGAAGTCACAGCGTTATGCCACTGAGCCAGAGGTCGTGGATTTGACTCCCAGCCATGGTGGCCATGTTGAGATAGATGCAAGATATGAAAATGCTGATGCATTTAGATCTAGATGCACGAAAAAAAAAAAAAAACCTCCGGAGTAAAATGGAACTCTCCATGGTGCCGTTTTTCATACTACGAAATTTCTTTGGTGCGACAAATTCCGCCAATCAATCAATAAACTGAATTTGTAAGAGGCACAGTCAATCTGAGAACGTACTTTGGGTACTAAATGAGAGGGAAAAAAAAGTGGTGTGAGAACACTAGTGTAAAGAGATAAATCCTACCTGACGGCTCCGCCATGCAGGTAGCTTTTGAGCAGGTTGAATGTGTGGAAGGCACCCAGGATGACCGTTGAAGTGGAGAGAGCAAGCTGGCACCATGCCACGATACCGTAACCTAGCCAGTTTTCCATTGCAGTGTAGCTGCAGGACAGCGTTAGAAGCCAGAAGAAGCAGAGAAGAAGGGCTGTAATGCCCAGACTGAAAAAAAAAAAGGGGGGGGGGTAGGGGTAATGTCATTCATTCGCTTTCATACAGCCATAATTCTGGGCTGTGCTCACATGAGCTTAAAAGTATCAGTTAGGTCAAAATAAATGTAACATGAAAATATTAACATTGAAATGCATTTACAAATGGCACCAAATGCTGTCTACTTCCAGCCACAAAGGAATATCAAATAAAAAAGCTACGCACTGCTGTTTTGCACATGTTGGAATTATACCCTGGGTCTTTCAATCACAAAATCCAACGTTTTACAAACACGTGCCTTGTTCACCAAGATTTACAATAACAGCATACAAATAAAAATGCACCGACAGTTACAATACTAGCTAGTGCGAATTCTGAGCGCAGCTTCATGTTGGGGCAAGACCAAGTGTGAAAAGTTTTGACGTTCCACAAGGTAATTGACTACACCATAAATCGTAATTTTGGGGAAGTAGGACAGCACCCACTATGTCATTATTCATTTTTCTGTGGATAAGCGAGGTACCCGCAACAACTTCGTAAGATATTATGAGCACATTGTTGATGCTGCATGTGGCCAATGACGATGAAGAACTATGACTAAGCACTTTGCAGTGAATGAGAAGCATTAAACCACATACTCGTCGCACAATAAGCATTGTGTGACGACTGGTTATTATTGTATTTGTCTGCCAGACTATATTACAAAGCTTAACGCGATCCCTCGCCCGACACAACGCCTGTGTAGTGTCTTTTTGCAAATGAGTTTCAAGCATCAGTGTGACACTGTGGTAGCATACTAGACTGCCACGCAGAAGGCTTAAGTTCAAATCACATTCAGCCTGGGGTATTTTTTTCTCATTTCATGTTTTGATGTCTACCGGCTACGCCACTGACGGCGACGCCGCTCATCAAAGGAACTGCAGTCCGAGTTCGGAAAAGGTGATGAACATGCCTTTGGACGAACTTTCAGGAACTACAGCAATGAAACACATCCAAGAGCATATTACGTTTGGTGACACTTCTGTGGAGGTGTGGCTAATATACGAGAAAAAACAAGAGAAGAAAAGATATTCAAGGGAAACACTGGCAAGCTGGTGCAATAGCTGATTCATTGCGTATCATATACAGATCTTTCCAATGGAGCAGGGGATCTCCTCCTTGTTTGGCTGTTGCACAGGAAAACAAAAGCAGATGTCGCAGCTTCAGCTGTGCACTTTTGGGGGGTCACGCATGTTAACAGCAGCCTAGAGAAGACTATGGCAGCACCCCAGGAAGTCTCCAGTGAAAATATCCCTAGAAGCAGCTTTTAAACCCGTCAAACATGCTAAAGAACTCACCGCCGACGTCCTGCGAAGAGCACCGAGCCTCCAGCCAATACAAAACCAGCAGGCTGCAGTAGCTGCGAAGACGGCACATTCCCCACCACGCTAGCTAGGCCCAACTTCGTGTGGTACTGTGTCAGCGCGGCACTGCCCTCCAGCAAAGCCAACAGCAACATTGTCGAGGCAGAAACGCTCATGGCTGACGCTGCGATGGACAATGCGAGCCTCAGACGTTGCTTCCACGGCTGTAAAAAAAAAAGAACAGGCAGGTTGGTCAGGGTTAATTCCCGTGACGTCAAGGAACTCTTACATAGTTCCTTCCATGTACAGCAGACTCTTATTAAACGGAACCTGAAGGGACCAGTAAAATGTGTTCCATTTAACAGGAGTTCCACTTACTGAAAGATAAACAGGGACATGCAATGCAACAACGAAACCAATCTGGTCAGAAGCATTTGTTCCATTTAAGCAGCTGTTCCGTTAAACAGATTTCTGTTTACTGAGAGTCTACTGCAATGTCTTTGCAATCTGGAACCTAATTTTCCTTACGAGATTCTTCTGGCTTTGTGCTATTTAGTGTTGTGGTTGAGCTCGTGCTTTCCGTAAGGTTTTCGTCTCATGGTACTTGCACATTCTGCAGGTTGGCTTCACTGCAGTGGCATGGTATCTAGCATAGTCACCATAAGTGAGTGTTGGTGCTCTGCTCTCGCGACGGTGCCATGCCGTTGGAGATGTTATACGGAGTCATGAGAAGTGGAGCTTATTTTTTAGGGGCTTGGCACTGATCGTCGACGATCCGCTCTCATGGGTAGGTCCACCAGAACGATGACGAGGCTAGTTTACGCAGACTCCCGCAGCGAGTTGAATGTCTGTGATGCAGTGTTTATAGTACACTGTGTGTTACGATGTTTTGCCTGCTTGTGTTATACTTATATTGGCATTCTACAGTGTTATTTGACTTGTTACTTGTATAATTACTTGTATGATGTGCTATTTGTATGATTTGACCGGCGGGCTCACTGCTATGCAAAAGGCACCAATACGAATTTGCAGAATTTCATGTTCGAAGCAAATTTTTACTGAATAATTTTAAATAGGCATATTTGCAACGACCAAACTAACCTGCACAATAATTTTAAAAATTAGTACAAAGCACGTGCAAATGTGCACGTGTAAAGCACGTGCAAAAGATAATCGTGGTTCAGGTAACACGTGCATTTGAGTAAAAAATCTGGCTTCGCCGCAATGTGGATTTCCCCCTAATCCGATGGTTTCACGGAATGGCACCTGCAAACCACAGTGAAACTCTCTTGACGAGGCATTATAAGCACTGATACATATAATCATTCACTTGAAATACTTCGATATTTTGAATAATCAAAATTTGTGTGCAAGCAAATTCAAATAATGTTGAATTCGTTTGAATATTCGAAGCGCTTAAATATTCGCACATGCTTAGAGTCAATAAATCTCTATGGGTTTGCTACACTGCGATGTGCACGGTGTCTGTTTCCCAAGCGTGATAACGTCATACCCCACCGTGTATATTTTTACATTAGTTTGCCATATATTACTGCGTGCATTTTCCCTAGCTGAGGAAGCCTCTCACGTACCAGGCAGTAGCGTGCAAGAATTCTCCAATGGCCTGGCAGGATGTGCCCAACCAGGTGTGGCCGCAGCAGCGAGTCCTGAAGGGTCAGCGTTCTTTTGACCTGCGCCTCGCATGACTGGCACAGTGCGTAGACGTCTTCCAGGTGCTGTCGGTACTGCTCCATCTCGGTTTCAAAATGGTTCTGCACCACATCAATGGACATTACAGCACAGCAATATTACCATAATAATGCCACACTTTAGTGACAAGCAGTTATCTTGCCTTTGCACGACATGCCCTGCCCATTTGTTCTTGGTTTTAACTAAGATGTCTTTAACACCTGTTTTTTCCCTGACCCACACTGATTGATTGATATGTGGGGTTTAGCGTCTCAAGACCACCATATGATTATGAGAGACGCCAAAGTGTAAGGCTCCGAAAATTTGGACCACCTGGGGTTCTTTAACGTGCACTCAAATCTGAGCACACGGGCCTACAGCATTTTCGCCTCCATCCTCTGACCCACAACTTCTCTCTTAGAGTCCCTCAAGGATACCCTTAAAAGGGTACTGACACAAAAACTTTGGCCTCGCATTTCTCTGCTGCAATGCGTTGCTCTAGGGCTGTTAGTCATGACACAACACATTGTTTGCTGCAGCACGCAATAGATAACGAATTACAGGCCCCTCATTATTGATCAGTTTCCATTTCGGTTTGAGAGAGTTCCAAAAACTGGGTGCAACTGTCGCCACCTAGCATGTGCAACTCTTGACCATGTCAGCACACAGAACGATGACGCACTTCCGCATGATCCGCATCAAGAATTACTTTCGAATAGAAAACAGCACTGGAATGTCGCCAAACACAAAACTTTCTAAGGGTGCGCCACGGCTCGCACTCATAACCAGCAGCCAAGAAATATAGGCTTTGGGAACTAACGCAGCAAAAAAAAAATGCCGGCTATGACGTCATGATAACTTGTTTTGTTGACCGCAGCGTGGTGACGTGAGACGGTGAGGGAAATAGGGGGTCACCTCGAGGTCACCTCCGATGGTGTCTATAGCACTATGGAGTTGGTTGCTCACGCAAACTTCAAAATTAATTTAAAATACCTTCCAAGCAACAATCGCTGTTGATATCTTGCAGATGATATACGAATGTTAATGAGAATTGATCCCGCACGCTATCGGCCCCGAAATTTTGAGTCAGTACGCCTTTAACACTTTTTTTGTTTCATGACTTATTGCTTCATCCTCAATTCAAGTTGAGCCCTTTGCGTACACCTCCAATTTTTCCCTTTTAACATCAGATGTACAAAATTTAACTCGAAGATTCCCTCTAGTTCAGTGAAAACAGTAAATGCACGCATACTCAATCAAGCATTCCATTAGAAGCCCAGGTGTGCATTCTTCTTAAGCCTTTTTGCCACCATCTCGAATTTCATAGGGCAATCAAGCGAGCCCCCAACCCCCTCTAAATTTTTCACTATAGGAGGCACGTTTACTCGAGGTTTTATGACAGACATATTCCTACTTTGCTTCCAGTGTGTGACTACCTATAATAAACCACTGTTACCTACAAAGACTGTTTGATGTTAATTTTCAACATATTAGCTTTCAAACCTACCATTCCACTTTGCCTGTTCAATTCAGTAATCATGCTTTGTAATTCATCCCAAGTTGTACAGCAAGGCAATGTCACTAGCGAAGAGTAGGTTAATAAGATATTCTCTATTGACTCTTATCTCTTCACTTTCTAGCACTCTGAAAATCTCTTGTAAACAAGCGTTGAATAGCAGCGGAGACATTGTATCTCATTTCTGCAAGCTTTAAATTAGAGCCAATAACTGCCGAGAAATTCGTTTCCGATCAGGCTTACTTGCGATCAGCAGCGTATATGTGACATTATGTCACTGCCGATTCATTTACATATCTAGCCAAATTACACCACAGCCATTGTAAGTAAGGAAAGCTTTACGCATAGAATAAGAGAGAACTGGGTTAGTTGGTGTGTTTTCATTAAACTAATGCGGATAGTGAATTTTAGGTTTGAAGCGAATTTGAAGCAAATAGTAATTTTAGCCGGATAATTGCAAATCGAATTTGAATAGTATATACCACATAGCATTATAAAAAAAATGGAAATATTTGTCTAGGTAATAAAGTAACCTGCACAATACTGTGCAAATGCTATTCTTTTTGGTTCAAAAAATGTAAAAACAATGTTGAATAGAAGCTGGATATGGCTTTTGGTATAATGCAAATGATAACCTTTAAACTACGTTATGCTTTCAAATTTGCCATACTTGGAGCAAATAAGCTGGCATAACAAGCTTGTAAACTAAAAATGTAAATCAATGCAAGGGTAATATGTTCATTTAATCTTGCGGTAATGCTTCAAAGCAGTTCGAACTTTTTTAATAGGTATTTTCATGGCTTAGCACTTTTTCATCGCCGTAAAACCACATTTACAAAAAATTACATGCAAGCTAAAATAAACCTGAAAAGGTTCTTTCGCGGCTTAGCACTCTTCCGCTGCAGTGAAATCACCTTTGCAGAAGGGGTTATATGTGGTCTAATAAAACCTATTCGTTCATTTCGAATACTTTGAAATTTTCAACAATTTAAATTCAAGTCAAAGCAAATTCGAGTACAGCAATATTTGTTTGAATATTTGAAGCAATCGAATATTTGCAGAAACCAGGTATTCATTCATTACCTTGGGGCTTTGTCAAGCTGCTTTATACAGCTTTTTTTCTTCTGTCCCAGCTACTTACTGTACAACTGTACGTGGTAAATAAACTAAACTCAAAACCTTTATGTGATTATTTTGAACACCGTGCCATGCCACGAGAGATTCTGGCCATGTTTCAGCATTTTCTGACTGGTAAAACGCATAGAGATACGCAAATACTGACTTTTTATAGAACCAACTTAAAGGGACATTAAAATTAACCACAGGAACAGTTACGACTGGTAAATTATTCTCTGAAAAATCTGTTGTAGCTAATTTAATGATCATAAGGCCATTATGAGAAGATATAAGTCAAACTTTTTATTTTTGAATTTAGGAATGAAGCTCCAGCACTGTGTGATACTACATTTATTCAACAGTTTTTATTCTGGTCATATTGGCTCAAAAAAATTTCCTAAATCTTCCTATGTTACTACGCATTCGGCTCCCTCAGAACACAACATCATTCATTTTTGCCAATAAATAGTTCCTTAGCCTACAGAAAAGGCCTTCAAAACTCTACAATGTCGCAGCGAGTTGGTGCGGGAACCTCAAGACAGCATGGCCTCGTGTGTTTTCTTTGCGGTGCATTTTCTCGTTCATCGAGAGTGCTTTACCTCTTAAGGGGATCTTAAAAAGCAAAACGATTTATCGCGCTTTAGCAAAGTACGATTTCGCAATCCCGAAAACACCACTCTCCCCGCAACACGACGCCTGGTAAGCGAGAAAATGTGCGAAAAGAAAATGCGAATGGAGACGCCACCTTGAGATTTCCGCAACAAACACTGTCACATAATAAATATTGAAGGTGTCTACCGGGTCCTTTGTAGCTTCTAATTGGTAAAAATGATGTACATTGGCATCTGTGGGTGTCCAGACCTAGCACACAAAGTTTCAGAAAATTTAATCAAGTCAATGTCGCAAAAATACAAAAAATTCGTTTTGAAATTGGTTCCGTCATGCGCGGAGATTTTAGCGTGAAGTTTAAAAATCGTAGTTAAACCTTGATAATCTCGCTAATAATCAACTTAGGACAATTAAACTTATGTTGTTAGCTGGTCGTTATAGCTCTCAAGGTAGTTAGTTTATCGATCTAAAACAAGTAACTGTTTCTCTCTGGTGTCCTTTTAACTAAGAGCAAGAGTACACTACAAAGCTGGTGCTTTTGGTATTGCAAAAGGGTACTTTACTAATTCAAGAAATGTCGCTCTTGTCTTACACCTCCAGATGGCCATTATATGCCACATGACCCGAATGTATCAACAGAATCCAAAAATACTGGCAAAACGTAATTTGACGATAGCGGATTAAGAGACAAACCTGTCCAGCTCGGACTTTCAATAGCAACAAGCTCTAGTTAACCGAGCTTGGACGGCGAAAAAAGCTAATGGATTTCTAGACTAGAAGGTCCAATAAACAGAATGACAATTTTTTTTACTAATATATTTACAATATGTTTGACTCTATCTCTCTCATTAGAGTCTAAAACTGCCCCAATGCAATCAACAATGACAAACAGGACACGACAGTGGAGGACATCCATAAGGCACACATACGTACCTCCTCGGTTGGAGTGAAGTTTGCCAGCAGACGAACCTTGATGAGCTGATGGTAATTGCACACAGAACAGAGCTGGTTGTCAGGTTTCAGTTTCAAGGACGAAGGCGGGGAATCGGATTGGCAGTTAGACGTTGTGAAATTGAGGGCTTCATCGAATTGTGCAGGTATAGGCTTGTTGTAGTCACCATCCTGAAAAATCATAAATAAATATGAGAGATTCAAACAAAAAAAAATCTTATAAATGCTGGCTTAGGGCTTTACAAGTGTGATTAACAAGAAAATTACAAAACTAGTATGCACACATAGAAAGCGGTGAAGACAGATTAAGTGAGAATGCAGACCAGCCTCTGATAGGTTGCTTCCTTTTATAGTAATGTGCGCACTGTGGCAGTTTAGCGCTACTCGAGGTGAAGCGTTATAACCCAGTCACGCAGGGCACTCTTAGTTGCAACAAAGGCCAAATGGAATTGAATTCCGCAATCACAATTGACAAGCTTCAACAGGTCAGCAATCACAGTCACCAGAACCATATCTTATAAAAACAAAATATAAATGACATTCATAAAACTTCCCAATATAAAGTCTGTTGTAGGATTCCCTCTTATTAGGCCGATCACCATCAGATTTCTGGTCTTGTGATATCACAAATAGGACCCATTGTGGTAGTCTCATAATTGTAGGCCGATCTGAAGGTTGAAAGAACAAATTTCAGGCACAGCGGCCGGATTTAAATGAAGGTGATATTTTAGAGGCCCGCGCATTTGCATTGAGGAGCATGTTAAAGGAAGCCAAATTTTCAGAGCCCTTCTATGCAGTATCACGCATAATAACATTGCAGTTTGTAACATAAAACCAGAACAATTACTATATTATTATAAAAAAGTACTTTTACGGATCAACTTGCCTGGTAAAGTTAGATGCAAAATGTAATGGATTCCACTCCATTTCCCCATGATCACACCAGTTCTTATGTGCCAGCCAGAAAACAGATTATTGGCTACATAAAATGATTGTCTTCATGTATATTACAATACCCAAAAGAAGGATTAATGATAACTGTTCAATAAAAAGGATGAAGATTAAGTCTGTTACGTTTACACGAGCCCTATGCATCGATATTTCAATTTCAATCTTAAGTTTTCAACACAGACATTTATTTGAATATGTGCACTAATGCACCTCAAGGCTGAAGTGCACACTCAAGCAAGAAGCGTTCCAACAGCACAACTTCAACATACCGCCTTGAATCCATTGTATTGCTCGCAGCTCGGACAGTCCCAGCAATTGATGTTTCCGTAAGGAACAACAGTCTGCAGCCCACAAAACCAGCAGCTGACCTTGACAGAAAATAGAGGCCTGCAAGAGAAATTGGAGAACACAAAATGAATCTCCATAAATGGCAGAATGACACCATAATAACATTCAGTTCGCACAAAGAAAAAAAGGAAAAGAAAAAAGATGCAAATAAAGCCAGTTCCGCGCCTGTGTCATCTGATTAAAGCTTGAATAAAATGATTGAGCAGACAAGAAAGCAAGCACCACCACCTGGCAAAGACAGATTGACTTCTTTCATCTGCTTTCTTTCTTTCATTATCTCTCTACCTCTATCAACATCTTCTCTGATTTCCACATTGCCGTCTCTTCACATTAAGTTCCCTTTCCTAACCCTTAATTGTCATGATATAGTGTACGCACATACATGATTATGCTATGGTTTACCCTCCCACCCTTTCCCACTTCACCCAGCGCCAGCCCATCTCATCCTCACTCCCATTCTATGCTAGGAGCTGCTTGGTACACACCTGCTTTTTGTTGTGCATACCAGCCGAGTTTTGTGCGGACAAAACATCTCCTCTGTTAAAGCAAATCAAGAACGAAGCCACAAGCGCCGCGGACTTCCAAATGCGGCTTTCGGATGCTCGGACCTCGAGGAGCACCGCGAATAATCTGCGACTTTGATTGCCTAGTAAATAACGCAGGCGAAGCTTAAACTGTCGAGGCGGGTATAAAAGAAACAACAGGGTTAAGAGCGGCAACTCCCATCGTCGCTCACGACTAGCGAACGCCACATAACTGAAGCTCTCGACTCTGGACGAGCTGTCCACCCACTGCGAATAGCTCGTAAATGAGGTAAACGAAGGCACGTAAAGACACGTAATAACACGCACACGCTCGCGGTTAAATTCCCGAAAGGAAATGCGCGCGCGCAAGCACAGCACGTGGCGAAGGGACCAACGCGAAGCTTGGCTTTGCGGCAGGCACCGGCGTTCCGAGCTGACGCTAACAATTTTTCAGTTCTATGCTCAGTTCAGGCAGTTCAGAGTCTCACCTTATCTTTTTGTAGGAATATAGAAGAACGGGAACACAGAGTACTGCCCCCGCAAGCACCGGCAAGATCATAGCGGTGCTTGAGCTCCACGAGAAACTCTGCGAGAAACAATTACAAACGAACGAAAAAGACCGCCGCAGATGGCCGCAGCGAGTCTCAATGAAAAGATTAAATAAAAAAAAAGAGGGGGAAGCGCCCTGCACAAACGTGGAGCGATGATGATTTGTTGTATCATTACTCCACGTAATGTTATATCATTACTCCACGCACGGAGGAAGGAAAGGTACCTTTTTCCTTCCTCCGTGACTTCACGCTAGCAACGCTAGTTTTAAAACGTGCGCGTTTTAAGCTGGCCTTTAAGATTAGCAGCAACTCACACTTTTACGTATTGCAGGTCACGTTTTCTTTAATTTCTTTGTGCTAGCAACATTAGTAGAGTACAAAATACCCGGCAATTGTTGTAGGTGTTTTTCCACAACAACTTTTTAGCAAAGTACGTTTTTTGCTGTCGCACTTAAATTGTCACAAAAGCTTCAAGTTAAGTACTCAAAAAACAATTCATAATTTATTGTTTCACATGTACGTAACGCACAGCAACACTGTCAGCATTTAAATTAAATTAAACAATACACTTCAAACTTTCGCACTTTTTGGTGACGTCATCAACTCAGCGTAATTACATACGGATATGATGTAAATTACACGGCAAAAGAAACTCAAACACGTCATATCCCGCCGCAAGTTTCCGATTTCGACGCCCGCGCAGGTGTTGCTTTCTCGCATACCACCGCCGTGCACGGATTGCCGGACCGAGCGATAACGGCGGAGAAGATCGCGAGCACGACTGGGCCGCTTTGTATATAAATCCGTGCCGCTCCGCGTCTGACAGGTCTCGCCGTTCGCGAAGGTTTCTCGCATCTGACCGCCAGCCATGTCGTTCAAGTCCAAGGCGGCCTCTCTCTGCCAGCGGTTCGTCCGTCCGGGCCTGAAGAACGCTCACCGGAGAGGCTTCTACTCGTACTGCAACGAACCGTTCCAGCCCTTGAAGCGCGATCCGAAGTGGGTGAAGGCCGAGGAAGCCGTCTCCGCGATCAAGTCCGGTAAGGACCGGGTGAAGATGCATTGCGGTACCAGGAAAATAATTTCATCTCAATTGCGGACACGCCTTTTGGTTTTTTTTTTTCAGCGCACGTTTTGTTTGTCCGTTTAGTTCTCTCGTTCCCAGCGGACTTCGAGCATAATTGACCTACGACTTCCTTCCTTTGCCATAAATCAGCGGTGATCGATGTTGCGACTCCGAGTCCACGTCGCACTTGTGTTTGAACGGTGGCCCCATCGCAGTGGTCTAGTGGCTAAGCTACTCGGCTGCTGACGCGCAGGTCGCGGGATCGAACCCCGGCTGCGGCGGCTGCATTCCCGATGGGGGCGAAAATGTTGTTGGCCCGAGTGCTCAGGTTTGGGTGCACGTCAAAAAACACCAGGAGGTCGAAATTTCCGGAGCGTGTCTCACTATCACATGGTGGTTTGGGCACGTTAAATTCCGCATATCAATCAATCAATCAATCAATGTGTTGAACAGTGAATTCGTGCATTACGACGCTTGCTGCCGAACAAGTTTACGTTGCGGGAAACTCGCAGACGAGCTCAACGACGTCGCGTATTATTTCGAGCTACGCCGTCCGCCTACAGCTACAGACGTTGCGTATTATTTCGAGCTACGCCGTCCGCCTACAAACGCGCTGCGCGCGTGGGCGTTTTTTTTTTTTTTATTATTTCTACCGAAAACGGTATTTTTCATCCTGTGAATTAACTGCAATCAACTACCTCAAAATTCAGTTTTCTTAGAAATCTCCTCTCGTAACGCAGTTGTAGGGCCACGAGTGCATTTATTTAATCGTACGTAACCTTGACGTCCTAGTCCCCCCCCTCTCTCTATTTTCTTTATGAAGAATTCTAGTTGCGGAGTCTCCAGTTTCTCGGGAGCCCCGCCGCGGTGGTCTAGTGGCTAAGGTACTCGGCTGCTGACCCGCAGGTCGCGGGTTCGATTCCCGGCTGCGGCGGCTGCATTTCCGATGGAGGCGGAAATGTTGTAGGCCCGTGTACTCAGATTTGGGTGCACGTTAAAGAACCCCAGGTGGTCAAAATTTCCGGAGCCCTCCACTACGGCGTCTCTCATAATCAGAAGTGGTTTTGGGACGTTAAACCCCACAAATCAATCAATCAATCCAGTTTCTCGGGAAACTGCGAAGATCTGCGGGCGGCGCTCGGATTTGCGGCGTTCCATTTTTGGCGCGGGACGTAAAGAAATTCGACCTTGAGGTGCTGCGTACAAAATGGAGGGATGCTTCGACTGTACGCTCTTGAATAACACACGACACATCTCTCGTAAAAATCGTCCGCTCGTTGACCTCGCGCCCGTTAACGGCGCGCGCGGCGTACTTACGCTTTCAACTGCACGAGGAAAGGAAATCGTTAGCCACGAGGGAAAAAAACGAAATAAAAAAAAAGATGGGAAACGTAGCAAAGAGTGCTGGGCGATTCTCTCTATTGCATTATTTATCGAGCCATCGTCTATGCTCCCGCACGTTGTTGCGATTTCCAGTTAAACCAGTCGCCCCTTATCGTTTGCTGCTAGGTGTGGCAGCGCACATTTCCAGCGCCCTGCGTGAGTGCAACCTCTGGCGTCCATTCGAGTTGACAGATATACGACTCTGGCCTACACGGGAGAAGAGCGAACATTGTATTCATCTTTTATCAAATTGGTAGTAGGATATTAGTGGATGCAAGCGATTGGTATATTCTGGTGGTCTGGTCAGCTAAAAACTGAATGATTGACATTTTACTCTCCCTACTACAAAGCTTAACGGTGATTCGGCTCATCTAATCATTCTTAAAATGCTCAGGAATCGGATAGAGGTACTTCACTGTCCCGGTTTTCTATTGTTCAAGAATTGTGTCTCTTTTTTTTGCTGCTAGTTTTAAACGCTGGCACCTTTATAACTTGACAAAACACTCTGTAAGGCTAGTTGGTAATACATTCATACTTTAAAAAATTGTAGCGCTACACATTTTGATGAGTGCAAGAAAAGAGATACAGGACAGGTGCTGTCCTCGTTAAATGTAGCACTACAATATTAAAGCAAGACCTTTATAACAACGCCTCTAATTGGTGTTTTAGCTCCAGAGCTTTGTGGGTGACAGCAATGTTTCATTACTAATTGCATGGCGTTCTGGACGACATGGCTCTATATCACTGTGATTGGGACTGCTTGTCAAGCTGGCGTTTAAAATCTGCTAGGCTCTGTCTCTCTTTTTTTAACTGCTATGCAACAAGCCAGGCCATTTAAACGAGAGAGTACTTGCAATATGCGGGCTTCTACGAAGGCAATTCTCGGGCCGAGAAGTGCAGTTATCTTCGGTTGTGATAGTTCCGGGAGAAGGGGGTACGCCTCGCCTTAGTGCACTGATACGACTGTGGTCCGTAGCTGATAGAAGAGGTTGCTTGTGCCTTTCGAACTTGTTTTGGTCACATGACAGTGTGGCCAGTTATCATGGCAAGCTAGCATGCAAACAAGTGCTCGCTCGCTGCAAGAGCAGAGGAAAAGCTGAAGCCACTTGTCAATGAATGCAAGACTCTTGAGAGATAGCGCTTCGACTGTAGTGGTGCTTCTTTCTTCCGCATTCTCAATGTTCTTTTTCTGTGCATGTGTGATGTTTAACAGCTCTTATGTATTTTTTTTGTGCTTGTTTTTACTGTTAATGTGCTTGTTTTTACTGTTAATGTGCTTGTTTCTGCAGTGCTTGTTTTTACTGTCAATGCGCAGAACATTGAAATGCAGTTACACGTCAGTTTTGTGTATGGGCAGTCGGTCGTCTATAATTAGAGGGCGATATTGTGAGTGTAGCTTCTTTCATTGTGTGCCATGTGTGCTCGTGTCCTTGTCTTATCTCCTGAAGGACGTTTTGTGTAAGAGGTAGCAACGAAAATGTGCGGCCATACGTACAAAGTGCGGCCACACTCTTTCGCATGAGGCTCTTGCCAAGCAAAGAAAGAAATGGTTTTCCCGGATGCTCTCGCACTGAATGTAATGCCCACGTGCCCATCGCCGAGCAGATGCCACATTCTGCTGTGGAGCAAGAGAGTGCATTTTACACCTGATGGCAGTGACGTTTGGATAACAATAGGTGCTAAAAGCCTGTGTTCAGAAACTTCAATGCAGGTTAAAGGATTCTGGGTGGTTGATGTGTGTTCATTTGGAAGCATAGTTCCAACATTGTATTTTACTCATTCCTAAATATATGCGAAATTATCTCATTATAGTCAACAAAAAAGACTGAACAGGAAAATAAGGCTTGTAAAAGTCAACAATATCAGTTTCGTGTTGTGATTGTCATGTGTGTGGAACATCATGCAAAGCCTATTCAGTTGTAATATTTTCTTGCACCAATGTTCTGTACAATGTTGAATAACTACGCGCACATTATCACACTCAAAAAGGAAACAGAAATTTACTGTAGAATATGGAAGAAAAAGATTCACTTGAGGGCAAATTATTAACAGAACAAGAGGCTGTACAGATTGAAATCGTCATTGCTGTGCACCTCTAAAGGACTTTCTGAAATTAGCTGTATCAAAATATGGCCTGAAAAAGGTCCAAGTTTGTCGCAAAACATTGCGACAGCATGGCAGGTATGAACCAGCTGTGACCTAATATCCAGCCACTTGGAGCACCTGGCATTTCATCGAGCAGTTTATCTGAAGTGCGTGGACTTGTAACACGCAAGTTTTTTATTTTTTTGCTAGATTGGGTTTTTCATTAGCAGATGTTTGGTACAAAACACGAAAGAATGAAAAGAGGGGAAAAGCCATAGGTATCCCCAGCTGCATGAAAATTTTCCGAACCAGCTTACAACAAACTTATGTTCAACAGAACCATGTTATAAAGACTAAGCAATTGTACTGTATTGAAGATTGATCATATTTTATGCGATAGTGAATGCAAACCAAGTGCACCAACATTTTCACAGTTGTTTGAAGAAAGAAAGCAAGGGGGGGGGGGGGCAATCAAGGTAAGTGCGGATTCTTTCAAATGCCTGACTTTGTGAGCGCCCTTATTCATTTATGGAATTAAAGGAAAAAGGCTTGGTCTTCATTTTCTATACTAATAATCTGTGTAAGTACTGTAAATACTTCTCGAGTGGTAAATTAACATTTAAAATCTCATCAAAAGTAACCTTATTGCTCTTCTGAGGCCTGTGTGCTTGGATTTAGGTGCACACTAAAGAACCCCAGGTGGTGAAAATTCCCGGAGCCCTCCACTACGGCATCTCTCATAATCATATTGTGGTTTTGGGACATGAAACCCCAGCAATTATTATTATTAACGTTATTGCTCTTTTATTCCCTGCAATTTTATAAAGAAGTAGTGCATATAAAAGTGACCATGTAAAGCACACAGCTTCGCTTAAATGAGTTGAGGCAAATTGATTACGAGTTATTTTGTAAGCAAAATGGACACACCATACAACAGCACACAAAGTATACAAATAAAATCACCTATGTGGCAGTTAGCGCGGTAATTCATTTTGACGACAACTAAAAGCACACAAAAAACATGGGTGAAAGAAGGCACACACATTATCACACACATGTGCTACTTGCAACAGATTTATTGTTGCAATACCACTGCTACTTATACCATAACCTAATCGGCTCAAATTAATGCGCCAAAATTCAAAGTCCTTAACAAATGACACTTTCAAAATGATGTGGTCACTCTCGGAAAGTTATTTATTTCTGTCAGAGCTATTGATAGCATACTTATGCACTTTCGCCAATCTTCTCTGTCTCCCGTGCCTCGATGGTCTAGCCGACTTCGATTTTCGTCAACCATTGTGCACATGTCCAACAACAGTCGCTGCTGTGTTGGGCAAACAGATTGTTGCATTATCGATCGCTTACATGCTTACTTTTACAATGTCAAGAATGTGACAGGTGATTTTTAAGCAATAAATCATAAGTGATATGGCTGTGTTCTGTTGTTGGACACATGCAGAATGAACAGAAATTGGCTGACTAGATTTTTTTTTTTTTCATCCAGGCACTAGAGATTGGGAAGATAGGTAAAATGTGTTAAGCATGCCATCAATAGCTCTGACAAGAAAAAAAAAGTAATTTTCTGAGTATGACGTCATTTGGAAAGTGTCATCTGTTGGGGGCCTCGAACTTCTGTGCATTGATTGATATGGGCCAATCAAGTGCTGGCATGAGTAGAAGCGGTATTGCAACAATAAATTGGCTGGAAGTGACCATGTGTGTGTGTAAATGTGCACCCTTTTCCTCCAAGTTTTCGTGCACTTTTAGTTTCCTTGGAAATGAAATCGTTGATATAACTGTTAAAGAAAGTCCCTTTACCGTCTTATCTCTTTTATAAAAGCCACGATTGTCCAATACAGGTTGCAGATAGACCAGCAGAAGCAGCCAGTGCTCGTAGTAACATGATGATCATAACGTTTACTCACTTTTCTACCACCAAGCATCTTTAGCCACATTACTGCTCGCAAGCATCCAGGAAGTCCAAATGAATCAGAAGCCTCATTCGAATGATGTTTCTTAATGATGTTTGAAAAGTATTCTTGGAAAAATAATGAGTAAGCTGAAATTCTGAAGTTTGCTTTTACTAGAGCTGTAGTAGTTGTCTGTCATGGAATTGCCTCAAGTCGTTGGATTTATTGCTCTGCATTTTTTTTCTTTGTCTCCATTGAAGAGAAAGAGGCTATGCAGAAGCACTATGTTATAACACACATGAAATATTTGACTGTTCTAGACAGATGATCTCACCATGGGTTGTGTTAGTCATGCACAGTACCATTAGGTGCCGAGTGTGCGTTACGCGGCTAGGAGAAGAAAAAGTCAATTGGTGGGCCTTCTTTAACGAAAAGCGCTCTTCAGCTCTCTTGTGTCAGCATCCTCTAACAGTGTGAATTACTCTTTGACCCATCAGAGATACGCAATACCTCTCTGGCAAAGATATGGTGACAGATAACGTAACAAGCTCGCGAGGGTTTCCAAAGGACAATGGGAGAATTGATAACACTCCTAACATGGCAGCTTCTCCATCCTGGATCAGCACTCCTCTGTGCTCTTGCGTAACGAAATACCAGAGATCGCAGCTGTAGAATGCAGCTCTTGAAGTGAGTGTTCGGACTGCCCACATGTCCACAGGGTGGATTATCCGCTTTGGAAAGCCTTCTCGAACACCTCGAAACTGTAGCATGAAATACGATTAGGAAAGTTGGTGCAAAGCAAGCACATAAAAGTTGAGGCGACTTCAATTAATCTTTTAAAAGCATTGGGCAGAGCACCCGCAACACAGGCAAAATAATGAACTAGTATTCAGGAGTAAACAGAAAAGATTGGAAAATCATATAACCTGTAAATATAAATGTGCTGCCTGCCTGTATGGTTTCAGAAACTCGCTTTGGATATTGAAATATTATTGTGTATTAGTTTGTCTATAAATTATAACAGAACAGAACATTCTCAGCAATTACTGCTTAGCCTTAAAGACTAAGCAGTCATTACTGGGAATGTTTTGTTCATTGTTCAGTTGCATAGGATAGAAGTACAGTCTGTTTTGCACTTGGGGGAAATCTTGCAGTGCGACCTATGCTGCAGTCGCGTGCCGGCAGCAGCACATGCGTGCGCAGACACTTGAGAAGCACAGTGTTAAACCACGTCGTCAGCTATGGCGGCACGCGCCTGCAGCGCTGGCCACATCGCGTGGCATGCGTTGCAAGATACCCCAAGTGTGCAACGAACTCTATACATATTATGGTGTCACAGAGGCATTTTCAAGTGCAGTTAGATCTGATCTGAGTCGATTTCTTGATCGTTATCAACATTCGTTGCTGCTGCAGGGCCTAAACTAATCAAGATCAAATTTAGCTCAGATGTCAGCCAAATTGTGATCTGGCAGTCAGATTCCAATTGTGGTGATACTAATTCTGCCTGATAACAATTAAAAGTGACCATGTAGCAGCGCCCCGCCGCCGTGGTGGCATAGTGGCTAAATTACTCAACTGCTGACCCGCAGGTCGCGGGTTCGAATCCCGGCTGTAGCGGCTGCATTTCCGATGGAGGCGGAAATGTTGTAGGCCCGTGTGCTCAGATTTGGGTGCACGTTAAAGAACCCCAGGTGGTCGAAATTTCCGGAGCCCTCCACTACGGCGTCTCTCATAATCATATGGTGGTTTTGGGACGTTAAACCCTCATATCAATTGAACATGTAGCAGCACCTGATGCTGATTGATCCTGATCCAGATAGGCCCTAATCACAATAGAAAGTGCCTGCGAGACACCGTTGCAATTTGCAGAACTAAAACACATAGTTTAGTTTCTTGATAGCTATAATGCTTGCCCCTCTAGACAGACAGACACAGAACTTTATTGAGGTTCTGAGGAACGCTACCTCAAGGAGGTAGAGCAGCAGGCCGCTTCCACGTCTGAACGAGTAGGCTGAGCCTCACCGCCACGTCGTGGGCCCTCTAGACAGCCCAGAGTTGATGTACAAGTTCTGAGCGCAGAGCTCCATTCCTCTTCAGTCATGTGCCGAGAATCGTGTGTTGAGGGGCACTGCCAGAGCATGTGGTCTAACGTAGATACGGCCCCACAATCTGGGCATGTTAAATCAATGCTTTCAATAAACTGGCTGTGGGAACGAAGACTGGGGTATGACCTGGTTTGAAGCATGCGGAAAGTAGATGCCTGGGCCCTACAAAGTTGCATATGAGGAAGGGGAAAAATCCTTCTACTAAAGGCATAATATTTTGTGCGCATGTGTGTATCAGACGTGTGCTGCGAGGCCTGTGCGCATGTGTGAATTAAGCTGTGTTGTGGAACCTGTCATCATGTGTCCAGTAGCTCCGGCTGGTCACGACACTGGGAAAGGCTGGCTTGCAATGGGGAAATGGAAGCTAAAATATCCATGATTAGAGGATATGCATTCGCTTTTATCACCTGATTGAAGAAGTATGGCCCTTGTAGCAGTTTTTGTGATATGTGTGTTATTCTGAACTTGTAACTAATTTTGGCTTGTGCACAACTTTTTCATTTGCAGCTGTTCGAAGTAGCACTTTATGGCTGTGCAGGTGACTAAAAAATATATTTAATGGTGGTGCTGTTCAAGCTTAGAGGGAGCCCCATTAGTTGCAAACGAAAATTGTCAACATCATGAACTGGCATGCGCTCTCTTCTATCTTCTGTTTCGCTCTCAGAACACGTGCACTGATTTGTCCAGCAAGGGATGCAATAACTCTAATGGGCAATAGGATGAGTATAGAGATATAGAGGGAAAGAAAAGGATAGAAAAAGAAACGGAAGAAAGATGGAGATAACCAAAGAATGAGGAACAATTAGAAACAGATAGAGAAAGAGTGGGAAGAGAAAGAAAAATATATAAATAAACAGACACAAAGACAGATAATACTGGGAGGGAAAAATAAAAATAAAATAAAGGAGAGAGAACAAAAGAAAAGAAAGGCCACCCAGCTTCGCACATCCTGCAGGATTAGCATTACTAGTTTACATTTTTTTCTTTCTATTTTTTAAATGTTTTTCACTGTCGCATGCAAGAATGGCATGATGTACGTGTCATGTAAACCTTGCCTCTTCAGCAGACGATTCTCTTCTTCTGAATGGCTACAGGCGATACAGTGTTTATCCATGGAGCGGCAGCCACTCCACGAGGGCTCATTCCTGCCATGGTTGAGCATGGAAAGAAGTCCGGTCTTAAGAATGTCACGGTCTGCCACATCCACACTGAGGGTGCTGCAGAATACAACCACCCAGACTGCCACGGTGAGTCGGCAGTCTTACATCTGGTTGTGTGAAACTGGTTCTGGTATGTAAAAACTCTAGGGTATTTTTAAAATTAACAGCATTGATGGCCTTCAGCATTTATTTTACCATATGTGTGTGATGCTATCAAGTTGTATTAGAACTTTGGTGGGCTTCAGCAAGGCCTTAATTCCCAGGCAAACTTGAACTAGACCGTACTAAACTTGTTGCGAATGTGGATTGCACAAAAATGTAGACTGGAAGGCTTACCAACACTGATTAGACAATCAGATCTGTTCATCATTTCGTTTTACATTCCATCTTTGTAGAGTAATGATTGTTTTCTTTCATTTGTTTCTGTTTCGACGTTTTCACAAATACAGAGAAAATGATGCCATATGGGTACAAAGTAGAAGCGACTGTTTTTTTTTTTTAGAAAGAAATGCGTAGCAATAATTCTTGCTCACGAGCAGGATGAAGTTGATTGACCTTGACTGGGGAAAACAATCTCTATATTGTGATTTGCTCAGTGCTATTAGATCAGTTGAACTTTTTTATGTAATGTTTATTTTGTGGTGTGAAGCTTAAGATAGTAAACTAATGAGTGGCTTAATAATTGCGCACTTTTTTTTTTGTGGTCATTCATGTGTCGTTACGGTCAGGCAGCTAAAACATTCTGGTGAGGGTGAATACAAAGATACCTTAGGTTTCCATGTACACTCGAGGAGACACAGTGGTCGATTTATGTATGGGGCCCTTTTCCACAACAACTTTTATATATCGGGCGTATGTTCTGGATATGCAAGTTTCTTTATGCTGGTTCTAGCGACAGAACTTTTCGCAAATTGTTGCCGCATAAAAACAACTAAACTTTTTTTACTTTTTTACTTGGTGGCAGAACAATCTTCTTGCATTTGAAAGTCCCCAGGTTGCAGAATTTCTTCAAGAAATAAAGTAACCATAAAGCAACAGACTTTAAAAAAAAAGGTGGCAACTTTTGCAGCCCTTCATTTCTGATAACTTTTACAAGTGGAAGCGATTTTTGTGCAGTGCAACTAAGGTATGAACAGCCCAAGGTTAACTGGTGTTTGCGACTCGCCTTTTTGTGCTTTACACTAAGAACGGTTGCTAAACAACATAAGCACGTCAAGAGAGTTGTGAAACCTCCTCCTCTTTCTATTGGTGTCTGTCTGTGCGTTGGGAATTCAGTGACGCAATGTTTGCTGGTAGACGCAGCAGCACGGTTTGTTGAAATGGAGGGGCACCCTACGGGGTGAGAAGAAGTGAATGACAGCAAAAACCACAGGAACAATCTAAAGTTGAACAAACAAAGAAACAGAGAGGCGAACGAACAGAGTGGCTGTGCTTAACATAGTACCAGGTGGAGCTGTGACAGGGCCACATACTGCACTTAAGAAAGATGAGGTGCAAGATTTAAAAACAGGAAGTGGGCACAGAGGGAAGCCATATTGGAGGTAGGCCAGGTTGCAATGGATGTACTTGCCTCCACTGGTGGTGTGAAATTGTTGTGCACTCGTGCATCTCTAACTGGCCTGACATTCACACACTGCAAGTGTTTGCTTGATGTTTGATACAATTTTTTTATGAAGAATTAGCTGTGACATTGATTTGTAAATAAATTGAAAGAACTAGTTGAATAGTTTTATTATTATTTTTCTTTCTTATGTCGATGTGTTACGAGATTAGAAACTTTTTGGGTGTGACTGTTTACAGCATGAACATAGTTGTAACAGTCAAATCCAATTTTGCAATTATTTCCAATTGCATCTCCTATCTGAAGCATGTACTACTTGTTAGTCCCTTATACTGGCAATAAATGTTTCACATTTACCTAGTCAGTGAAAGTGTATCTGTATCAATGTGTTCAACAAAAATGGTATTTCACTAGTTGAACAAAGTACTATTGAAGCATACAATGTTTGAAGTCAGTGACTTGCATAAAGTGCAGAAACGACAGTGCGCTGTTCACTCTTTGATGAATTTGACAATGTTGTGCTAGAAGCACCTGTCTGTGGCTTGAGTAACGTTGTAAAGGGGACTAATGAATTATGTAGAAGTAGAAATTCTGCGTTTTTTTTAAACAGGAATACTGTATTTGTGCGCCAGTTGTTCTAAGCAGGCATGAGTGTCCCACTTGTGTGATCAATCTTTTTTTTCTGTTTGTGTAAAAAAAAGTGAAGACAATCCTGGACCAGGACGAATTTCTCGGCAACTAAGAGGCTTTTTTTCTGAGAAATCAGTACAGATTTCCTTGTGGCTTCGTGCTATATACAGATGGTTGTCTTCTTTCCCTTTCATGGCACCAATTGCCATGGTATGTGGGATCTGCCTGATTTTTTCATTTACATCATTACATTTATTTGCTGTGAAATACACAACAATTTATAATAACACTTCCATTTCTTTCAAGTTCTCTAAAGCTTTGGCATCAAAGTTGATGCATTTATAGAGATTCTGTCATAATGTTTGTCGCGAAGGGTTAATGAAAGCAAAAACAGACAGCGTTGAAACGATTACTGCAAATTATATTCAATACTTTGCTGCACAGGCATCTTTCGGAGCATGTCGTTCTTCGTCGGGGCCAACTGCCGGGAGGCCATTAATGCTGGCCGGGCTGACTTCGTGCCCATCTTTCTTAGCGAAATCCCCCAAGTGTTCCACCGCGGCGTGCTTCCCGTTGATGTTGCCATGGTGCAAGTGACGCCACCGGACATCCACGGCTACTGCAGCTTGGGCACTAGTGTCGACTGTGCGCGGGCAGCTCTCACCCATGCCAAGTACATAATTGGTAAGTCAGCAGCTGTGACTGGCAGGTCCATTACGTGGTATCTTTGCTTTCTTTGGCAATGTGGTACAAACCATCTTATAAGTATTTGTAGTAATCCCACAAGCATGAGCGTGAAACAAAGGGGTGAGGGAAAGAAGACATACTTAAATAGGTACTGACACGAAAGTTTGCAGTTGCTGTTTTCTTTCTTCATTTCCCTTTGTGTGCATCAATGCAATGCCAAGCCCTCAAGAGCCTATAAAATGTATTGGTATGAGTGCATCCTGAAGAAGCACTTTCACTATATCTTGAAAAGCTAGTTTCAGTTCGCACTGTACGACACATTATGAGCATTTTGTTATATCATTGTACAAGATCCGACGTTTCACAGCCGCTCCGCTTCATGGTAAGAGCAACCATTTTTAACCTTTTGATACCTGACATCATAACAACTAGCAATTCTGGTGCACGAGGTCAGCAGAGATTACGCGACAGTGTCGATTTCAGTAAGTGTGCCATGTGAAAATAGACTGTCACGCAGAAATAAAATGTCTCATCAGCATTTGCTGAGCATCGTACTTGCTCACAGCCGTGTCTATATTCAGGAGATCTGTATGGCAAAGTAAATTGGTGTTAAAAAATGTATGTCAGTACCGCCCCTTAATATGCTTGTTCAATCTCATGGCAGAGACAGTAGAACTTGTGGCACACACACAAACATTTACACAATTTGCTCCTGCTTTTCTTCATTGCTTGCACACTTGTTTGGGTGCATTTTCAGCCTGTAAACCTTTTATTTATTTATTTATTTACATAGTACCTGCAACGCCGTAGTGGCATTACTGCAGGGGGGTATACATAAGAAGTCATAGAAAACATTTCTGCGATAAGACGCCAAACATAGTGAAAAATTCAATTATAACAACATATAAAAATAAAGAATATTTTAGTACAATATTACACATGACAACAGGTACCAAAAGAGAAGTACCTATGTCACAATTTCACAACGATGAGAAAAAAGCACTGTTGTCACTCAAGTTCACTATACCTTCGGGAAGTTCATTCCAGTCTCTAATTGTTTTTAAAAAGAAGGAGTTGGCAAAAGTAGTGGTTTTGTATGCGTATTCTTGTATTTTATGTGAGTGTTGGCATCTTGTGGAACGATATGTTGGTGCTAGTAGGTATTCAGACTTATTAATTCCTGTTAGGTTATAATATATGCTATGCAGAAGTTTTAATCGAAGTTTCCGTCTTCTAGATTTTAGAGTTTCCCAGCCTAATATGGCCTTTATTTCTGACATACTAGCGAATGGGTCGTAGTTGTTGCTGACGAAACGGGCTGCCTGGTTTTGGACTTTTTCTATTGTTTTTGCAAGATACTTTTGAGCCGGGTCCCAGATAACACAAGCATATTCCAGTATAGACCTGACAAGAAGGAAGTAAAGAGTTTCTTTCACCTCTTTTGTTGCACAGTGAAAGTTTCTACGAATAAAAAACAACATTCTACTAGCCTTTGAGATCATTTGGTCTATGTGTCTGTTCCAATGGAATGATTCTGTCAAGTAAATTCCTAAATATTTACACTCGGGCACTTTTTTGACTGCCTCGCCATTAATACTGTATGTGCACTGGATTTTTGAAATGTTCTTTGCAAAGCTGATGTGGTTGCACTTCGAGATATTTAAGCACATATTCCACGTGGAGCACCAATGTGTTACCGTGTTTAAGTCATCTTGCAATAATTCAGTGTCTGTGATTGAAGTAATGTGACGGTAGATGACACAATCGTCTGCGAATAATTTTATGCAAGATTTTATGTTATATGCTATATCATTTACATAAACCAAAAATAACAGCGGACCTAGAACGCTACCTTGTGGCACGCCTGAAGTCACGTTTACATATGAAGACGTTTTAGAATTTAAAACAACACACTGTTTACGACCACTTAAGTAATTCCGTAGCCAGGTTTGCAGCTTAGCATTAATATTCAGTGAAGCCAGTTTAATATCTAACAGATTATGTGGGACCGTATCAAATGCCTTGCGAAAGTCGAGAAATAATGCATCAACAATGTTGTTACGGTCAAGCGCAGTCAGTACGTCATGCTGAAATTCAGTTAGTTGTGTGACGCATGAACGACCCTGCCGAAATCCATGCTGGGAGCGGGCAAAGAAATGAGTAGATTCGAGATATTTGAACAATGCGCTATAAATAACGTGTTCTAATAATTTGCAACAGGTTGAAATTAATGATATGGGACGATAATTTTGTACATGTTTTTTGCTTCCTGCCTTGTGCACAGGAACCACATTGGCTGTTTTCCAATCCCTTGGAATAACGCCGGTGTCTAGAGACAACTTGTACATTATGCATAAATATTGTGCAATAATAACGTGACACTTTTTAAGTACATGAGATGATATACCGTCAGGCCCTGTAGCCTTAGAGGTGTCCAGAGTACGCAGCAGACTATCCAAACCAGCGTAATCAATTTCAATTTCCGCCATTTCATTACCAATATTTTTTGAAGGTAGCATTGGAGAGTGTTCAGTTCTTTTTGAAAACACTGACTGAAAATAGGCGTTAAATGCTTCAGCTTTCTCCAAGTCATCCGTTATAGTTTTTTCCTGGGTTAAAAGGTCAGGGATAGCTGTATCATCTTTTCTGTTGCTCTTGACATACTTCCAAAAGAATTTTGGATTACACTTCAAGTCTGTGTTTAGCTTGTCAAAGAAGACACGCTTTGCCTGTTTTAGTTTTAACTTAAGCTCTTTGTTTACACTTTTGAGCTTTGTTTTATTTAGTGCTGTTCTCTTTTTAAGAAACCTTTTATGGGCATTCGCTGCTTTTCTAACAAGTTTGCGTATCTCAGAGTTGAACCAGGGTTTGTGCCTCTTTCTGCATCTTAGACACCTCTGAGGTACGTACATATTCACTAGCTCTGTAACCTTGTCACGGAAAATTTGCCACAATTCATCCATGCCGCATGACTCCGATATGCATAAAAAAGTGGGATAATACAAGACCAGCTCTTCGGAAATGGCATTAAAGTCCCCTCTGTCGTACATGAAAACATTTCGAGGGGTTTGCTTACACGCAGGTATTCTAGAAACGTTTAACTCTGCAACAACGCAACTATGATCACTAATTCCTGGACATACATTTGTGTGAACAATAACATTTTCGTCATTGCTTAGTAAAAGATCTAGTAAAGCGTTAAACCGAGTTGGTTCGTTCACATATTGTTGTAGCCCATAGACGCTCATTAGTTCTGAAAAGGCAGAACAATTTCGATTTTTTTGTGGGGCTACACAGTCGGAATCCCATTTCATATCGGGCAGATTGAAATCCCCTCCCAGTATTACGCAGTGAGATATTTGTGATAGTATGTCGGAAAGTTGAATCAGAGACTCATTGTTGTGGTCAGGTGGGCGGTAAAACGATCCAAAAACGATGTTGTTTCCCTGGGGAAATTGGACGCGGCACCATACTGATTCAGTTTCATTATCAAAAACAACTTCTTCGCTGGCAAGGCTACTTGAAATTAAAAGAAACACGCCACCACCATGCCTGTTTCTATCTTTACGGTACACTGTAAAACCTGGCGGAAATATTTCTACATCCGAAACTGTGTCGTCAAGCCATGATTCGGTACCCATAACGATTTGCGCTTTCACCGTTTCAAGTAAGATTGTAAAATCATCAATTTTGTTTTTTAGGCTTCGACAATTGACCACCAACAATACTGGTGTAAAGCTTTTTGTGATGGTATATTTCCCATTTGTTCTTAAGCTAGAATGATCATGTCATTTCCGCCCCAATATCTGAGCATGCGCCCGAAGAGGAACTGGTTGGTGCATGTCAGTATCCCAGGCAAATGCTTGTCCATTGATTACCAGCTTATCGTAACTTAAATGTACACGATTTTTCTTGTCGAGCTGTTTTTCTTTACCGTACATCCAAAGCTGCCGGCGTTTTTCTTGAACTGCCTTGCTGAAGTCTTCTGATACGCTGTATGACGTCCCCTTGAATCTGTATGCGTTTCGCAGAACAGATTCTCTTGTTTTCGACCCTGAAAAGCTAGCAATTATTGGACGAATTCTTTCTGTTTTGTAGGCCCCGAGACGATGAGCCCTTTCTATTGCTATATTTTCCAGCTTTAATACATCCGTACAGACAGACTTAACTAGATTTTCGGATTCTTCCCAAGTTTCCTTTGGATGACTATCTGGTATTCCAAAGAATACCAAGTTTGATCTCCGGCTTCTGTTTTCTAAGTCGTCTAGTTTGTCAGCGAACTTCTTTTCTGTTTCCTCTAGTGTAGTAAGGCGCTTTTCAATTACATTAGTTTTAGTAATCACGTCGTCCAGCTTTTTCCGAAGCTCATCCTGAGTTTTAGCAATGCCCGACAGCTTTTCCAACACGGTTAACTGCCCCGACTGTAGAACCTTTAGCATTTCTTCGATTTTACTTATCTGTTCTCGCTCAGGCACAGACATAGGGCCAGGGTTTTGTTCTATGTCACCAGCCAAGAGTAGTAATGTCTGAGAGGCCACATCGTAACCCTCCAAGACAGACCAATTCAATGCGGCAGCCATACACTCGCGAGAAACAGCATAGCATGTCCAGATAAGCCATTTACTGTTAATGGGACACGACACTCTAAAAAGCATGGCATCACTGCTTCTAAAGCAATTACAACGGCCTAAATAACTAACCTGATACATTGAACAGAGTGAGTGACGGCCGAGAAGAGCGCCGTGTCCCTTCTGCTTCTTCACCCTCTCTACAGATTTGCAAACTCCATTATATCATTTCACATTTTGTATGCCTTGCACATTGCAGCTCGAAACGATTAGAGGATCTTAAACATTCCATATTTTTGTGCATCATGTGTACCAAACTGACATATATCTAAAGATGCATTGTACTCCTGTCATTCCATTTTTGCCAATTTTTAACTGGCATGAAATATTTTTCAATGCATAGGCCAGCCTTTTAGAGACTTTATTTTTCATGCAGTCTCTCTGCCACTTTTCAGGGCAGGTGAACGAACACATGCCGCGCACGTGGGGCGACGGAAACATCCACATCTCGCATTTCGATGCCCTCGTGAAGCACAATGCCAAACTGCCCGAACATAAGCCGGCCAATCTGACTGACGTGGAGAAGCAGATTGGCAAGAACATTGCCGACAACCTGGTCGAAAATGGCGCTACGCTGCAGCTCGGTGAGTCAATGCAGCCTTGTGCTTGGCATTGCAATGCATACAGTAGTAACAAAGTGGTGCGGACATGTCCGGATCTTGCAGTCTTACAAAAGTGTAGCAACATAGAGAGAAGTGGTGGAGAAGGAAAGGCAGGGAAGTTAACCAGTTCAGGAAAACCGGTTTGCTGCCCAACTTGTGGGAATGGAAAAAGGGAGGTTGAAAGAAAAAGAAAGAGTGGAAAGAGAGAGAGAGCACATGACACCGCACTTACACAAACATGCAGTCAGGTACAAGTCCGTCACGCTCGCGTGATACAAGACATTGCTGTCACAGCTGCTGTCCAAGTTAGTTTTTCTTGGCAACTTCAGGAGTGCCTTAGTCTCCTTCAGTTGAGATGTCCTCTGTGGACGGCATTCATGAGTAGATGCAACAAACACATAGCAACATAGATTTGTGCAAGATAACTGGTGGTTAAAATTTCTGACTAATTTCAATAGACTTCTACACTGCGCTACCAATATTTCAACATCCACTTGCAACTAGGGGGCCAACAGTATGAATGGTGCGCATTCAAGTGTTCCCTTTGACAAGGGATTGTGCTGTGCATTCTGGAGGCAACTCTGTTGCTAGCATTTGTGGGCACTGTGGGCGAGACGATTCATCCAGCACGAAAATAGTGGTCAATGTACAAAGGTTTGCCATAACTTGTGTCTTGGTGGCTTCATTGGGCCCTGTAATTCAACCACCTTCAAGAACTTGTTTGAAAGTAATTTGCCTTCTGTGTTTAGGATTCTCTTTAATACACAGTCTGCCTATAGGTAATCGCACATCTTGCCCTATTGTCTTTAGCGCCAATTGGGCCGAGACTGAGAGCAACCCTACCAACAAACAAAACAAAAGCAAGCTCATGTTTTCTTTTCTTTTATGCTTTCCTAACCTAACGTTCTCAGGTATCGGGTCAATTCCGGATGCTGTGTTGAGCTGCCTCAAGGGCCACAAGGACTTGGGAATCCACTCGGAGATGTTCAGTGACGGTGTGGTCGACCTTGTTGAAGAGGGTTGCATCACAAACAACAAGAAGGTCATCGAGAAGGGCAAGATTGTGGGCAGCTTCTGCATTGGCACCCAGAAGCTGTTCGATTTCATGAACTGCAACGCTGGGCTCGGTTAGTGTGGCATATCTCATCTTCGATATGCCCCAGTTCTTTTTTTTTTTTCCCCCCTTTTCTTTTCAAGGCTAGCCTCTTGCTGCTGTTGTACTGAATCTGTGAATTTCAAGCAAGCTCAGTTTTTTGTCGGTGGTGAAAATTCTTTCACTAGGATTATTCGGTGCAGTAATGACTCATGATCAACCAACTGCATGCTCAGTTAGCTAACTGTGCCATCGAGAAACGAAGCCGCTGATGTGGCGCTGCGGTGCTCCGCTCGCGGTATGAAAGGTACAGGATGGATCCTAGCCGCAGTGGTCACACCTTGACGGAGGCGACATATAAAAACCTATGTGCTATGGGGTACTGCCCCATATAAAATTATCTAGAGCCCTCTACTACACTGATTCTCATAGCCAGAGTCGCCTTTGAGACATTCAGTCCAATAAACAAACCAAAGAACCATAAAGAGATGACAAGCTTTATTCCTAAATGCAGCATATCTAGAAGTCGTTCCATAATGATTATTAATCTCTTTCCCCGTGCGAAATAACAGTACTACTATTCCAGCTACCGTATGATGTCAGTGATAGACAGCTGTGGCACTGTTCATCTTACGCCGCCGGTGTAGCATGCATGCATCTGTGAGAAGTGTTTCAGGGTTCTCTCAAACATTTCTGCAGTGGTCAGTTCAAATGCAAAATATCTATATATATTTTTAACAATATGGACAGCAAGTGAATGCTGTAGCTCTTTAATGTTTGCATCTGTGTATCTCTACAAAGCGATTTTTACCTGCAGTGATGCTGGACGTTTCCTACGTCAACAACCCCCAAATCATCTGCCAGAACCCGAAGGTCACTGCCATCAACTCCTGCATAGAAGTTGACATCACTGGCCAGGTTGTGTCGGATTCTATTGGCACAAGGATTTACTCAGGTAAGCATCTGAAAAGAACTTGAGTATCTGCAGTTGAACCAAGACTTCAGAGCACCTATTTCAGTAGGAGTCCTTTGACACCTCGCAACTGCCAAAAAAAGAAAAATGCACATAAAAGACAATTTTTTCTGGGCACTTGGTGAAACAGGCAGCTGTCCAAGCATATAGGCTGCATCTTTTAACAGAAAAAGAAACACAGTATCTGAGGTCAAACAGGTTCTCGCATCCTTCAACGGGAGATCTACTTATTGAACCGATGGGATAATCAACAAAATGCTCAAGCACCTCGACGATGACTTCATCGTATTTCTTACGGACAAAATCAACGAAATCTGGTGCAGTTGTCTCATTCCTAAAAGCTGAAATGTAGCCTGCACAGTACTGATCCCCAAGCCGGGTAAGGCACTGAGCATCGAGAACCTCATTCCAATCTCACCGACGTCGTGCGTCGGGAAGGCGGCCGAGCACGTCATGCTCAACCGCCTCACTGCACACCTCGACTCTAACAAATGCTACCAACAATATGATTGGCTTTCAGTCGGGGCTCTCGACTCGGGATGCCATGAAGCTGATCAAGCACCAGGTCATTGACTCCGGCAACGCTATAAGGCGATTCTCGGCTCGGAAAAAAAATCTTTTGACAGCGTATTGCTTTTCTTCATTCTGAAGAGCTTGACTAAGTTTCACGTCGGGTAACGAGCACACGATTTCGTGTGCTCCTTTCTTTGCTCGAGGTCCACAAGAGTCAAGATTGGCATTCAGGTATCTTCTAACAACTTGCCCAAGTTTCCATGCTTCATAACCAGCAAAAGCATGTGGACAATTAAAAATAATTCGAGAACAACCACCGATAACTCTGGCAATGTGGTTGTTTTTTTCAGACACGAGGTTGCATCTGCAGACATATGTATCGTGGTGTTGACCGAATAACAAGAGTGTGACACTCATTGCAGCGACGAGTTCAAGTAATTCCTTCAGCCAGGTGCTTCAGTTGCAGCTTTACAAGGCCAATCGTTACCATGTATGGCACACTACACAGCTAGGGCAATTTGTTGTCAGAGAAGTGAAACCACCAGATAAACGCTTGCTCAGCTCATGTCAACACCGAGCACAATGACCACGTTTTAACACTGGTAGACGATGCTTGCTCACCACAGGAAGTTCTGAGATGTAGATTGGACATATCCAGTTAGATCAGTCCCGGTGCTACGTGTAATGGAATAGTTCTATGTGAAAAAGGCATGACAAGTTGAAAACTCGTTTGGTTGAGTCATTGTGATCCATAGCGATTCACATACTTTTGCTTCCAGCATCTATAGTGCACGTCTCAGCATAGCCAATTTTACGTCAGAGCGAACGTAATCTTGATACTAAAGAGATCTGAAACGACATGTGGTTATCATGATCACTCATAGCGGTTTATTGTTTGCTAGTTTTTATTAATGCTGTGCTTAACCAAAAAAAAGAAAGAAGGAAAAAAGAAACGAGCCCTTAAAATTTCCCTTCTTTCATCTACTCAAATACAAAAAATAAGGTTCGTGTCAATCAGATAGGAGCGTACACACTATATAGAGGCAGTGTCAAGATTGCCGACCAACACTGTTGCGTGCCAACCTGCTCTCTAGATTTTCATTCTTTACCTTTCCATATCATCTCTGCTTATTTGATATTATGGGAAATCACTTTTTAGTGCCGCAGTTTAAAAACAAGGGCAATAATGCGCAATCACATCTTAACCTCCCAAAAATATAAAACTGAGCATGTGTTTGTATGGCGGTTAGTTCGACACGGGCACCCACGATAAGCTTGCTCTAACTGGCGTTTGCGAAATTTGCATAAAATTACTCATCGCCACGTCATCCATAAATCTCGCAGGTTTCGGTGGGCAACTGGACTTCCTACGAGGAGCGGCCATCTGCCAAGATGGAATGGGCAAGCCCATTCTGGCCATGCCTTCCGTGTCCGCCAAGGGGGTCAGCAAGATCTGCACCTACATCAAGCAGGGCGCGGGTGTCGTCACGACTCGCGGCCATGTCCACTATGTTGTCACTGAGCAAGGGATCGCCTCGCTCTTCGGCAAGAGCATCCGCCAGCGTGCGCACGCTCTCATCAACATAGCGCACCCTGACCACAGGGAAACACTGGAGAAGGAAGCCTTCGAAAGGCTTAAATGCATGCCATCTCCGTAGAGCTCCTTGTTCACATTTCGATAGAGGCACCCGTACTTCCATCATTTTCTAATGGCGATAGCGTTGTTTCAAGATTGTTCAGTTTGCATCCAATTGCAGGCAGTGCTTGTGGGATATGTTTCAAAAAGGGACGTATATATGTTTTCTTTGGCACATAATGTATTTAACTTGATGACTCTGCATGGTTAGAAAAAGCCCGTTAAGTGGGACTAAGATTGACGAGTAGTTCAACATGTCTATCATTGCAGGCTCTGCACCGCATCTAATGAGCATTGCTAAGGGCAGTGAGCTTCGTCTAACGATCGGGCTGCTCGAACACTGCCATTTCCAGTTAAGAGAAAGCTAGATGGAGCTGTTTCACAGCTTGGCTAGACATCCAGTAGAGATGGCCACAGAAATCTATTGTTTTGCACAATGTTAATGCTATCGAGTCGGCCGAGTTTACATTTTTAGCGACACTGCATTTTACACAGTCTTCCAAGCCGCAAGAACTGTCTCCATCAAGCAAGGAGGTTCGTGGTGCTTATAAAGTTTCGAAGCACAGCAAGCCCTCTTCCCACCCTTTATGTATAGTTCATGCCTCCTTTTTAAGTCCTGCAGTCATCACATGCCCAGTGCTGCTCTTTCTTGCATCAAGTGTAATGTAAACATTGGGACGTATTAGGAGCAAGACAGTGCCGTTCTGAACTCGGGAGAAAGCGCTTCATACAGAATGCTTTCTTCTTTATTCAGAGAACAAGTCGTTGCTGCGTTCTTAGACCTGTGTATATGACGAGTCGCGGGAAAGTGAAGTATATTCTGTTAATGAATGAAATAAAAACAGCAATATTTTCCACCAGCTTGATTCTTTTTTTTAAGGGGAAGAAGTATTGAATATTTATTGTCTGCAATAGACAAGTTTTACACAAAAACTCTTTTCCAGGTGCCCAAGTAGATATAAAATTACAGTCGCCTCGCGCACTTCACAGAATGTACACCACTGGGGGAGCAGCAAGTAGGGTGGCTGGGGCACAGCGCTGGCACCAGAACAAAAATCTGTGGGGTGGTACGAAACAACATTTTAAGTATGGGATGAAAAGAAGTTCTCCTTGCCAGCTGCTGTCTTTTTTGAAGTCCCGTAGCCCAGGAGGCACTTGGCTTAGCTAACTGGGCAAACTCGTTTTACAGTGCCCAAGAAAAGCAACCGACAAAGAGTTCCTTCTTGGGGGATGGCAACTCATACAGGTGTAAACAAGTGCAAAAGAGAAACACAATGCTGCATTTGTTTTTGAAGGCACCTGTATAGACAATGCATAAACAGGAGGAGGTGGAAGGGAAGGCAATGGTACAGAAATACCAGTTTCTAATGGCTGGCCCATCCCTTCAGGTTGCCAGACCTACATGAAGACGTTGGGGCCCTCAATGCCGGAACGCATGAAGATCGCAGGGTGGAGCCGTGCCCCAGCTTGTACTACGGGAATTATCCGGTGCGGCCGAGTCGAGATTTTGGCAGCCCCACTTGGAAAAACGCTCGCAGGAAGAATCGATAGGCGGGGTAGACACAGCTATTTACATCAATCGGCAATAAATACACAAAAAATCGATTGCAGGCACTACGGAGGCAACTCGAAAAAGATGCACAATTAGAAAAAAAAAAACAATTAAAATGAGAATGAACACTCTTGTCAACTCCAAAAGGGCACGGCAGTTGCAGAGGAAAAGTGACTCTTTTCAGAGAAGGTGATGCGCATGTCTGAACGAGCACATTTATTTATTTACACACACACGCAGACAAAAAAGAATGTCTTTCGCCGAAGAAGCCGCTGTGGCGTTTCGGGTGTTAGTCGATCACCGACTTTGCCACCTTTTGTTTTTCTCCTATTCTCTCATTTTTTCCTCTTCGGATAAAGGGGACCAGGAACGACGGAGAGCAAAAAAAAAGTGTGAAGGATGGAACACTTTGTACAGATGCAGTTCACATCTCAGCGTATGCTTGCTCCTTCTGCGGGCTCCCCTCAGTTCAAAAGTAGGGGGAAAAACCACAAGGCTAAAGACCCCGCTATTTTTTTTTTTTTTGCTGTTGTACTGTGGCGGTTGATGACTTTTTTCCCCCATTTGCATTGTTCTTGTAGTTGTAGTAGTAGTAGTAATAGTAGTAGTAGTAGTAGTGATAGGGTAGCCTGTCTTTGCATTGACATTTAAAAAGAAATGTTTCATGGAAAAGCTGTGTACGCTTTTTTTTTCTTTAAGTGCATTCGTTTTGTTGTTGAGGGGAGAATACCCACATTTGCATATAATTGCATTCCTGGTGAGACGCGCGACACATGGTTGATATGCGCACTACGCAACAACAAAAGCGTGCATGCAGTGCACGTTGCAGAAGTCAGAGAAAGGTTCATCTAGCAATTCATAAAGGCAAATAAACGAAACAACGCAGAAAATAAAAACGATTTGACAGACCACCCACTGGTACAGTGAAACGTTGCAGTTGCATTTTGTTTTTCCTTTCTTTCCTCTCACAACAAACAGGTGAATTATGTACAGGCTGCATTACCTAAAAAAAATTATATTATACACAAACCATGCAGTCGCTGGCCCACAAAAATCTCGCAGAACAGAAATCAACCATGAATATCGGTTCGTCCATTCCCTTTCTACGAAAAAACCATGACATTGTCAAGCAAGTACTGCAAGATCGAAAGCACAATAAGATGCTTTTCACAATGTCCAAGTCCTGAAACCGTCGATTGCCATAAACAGTGTCATGCCACGAGTCAAAAATGGGGCATGTGCATTTCGTTTAAAAAACCCTAAAAAGATGCCTGGTCTGAGGATTAGTATACAGCGCAGGCTGCTCGTTGCTTCAGACACGATGCATAACATCAATTCGTTAACTGTACTGATCACCACAAAGCTATGCATGCTGCCTGAAATGACAAAAGGTAAAATTTTTCTCCACTTGTCTGTAGCACAAAGGTACCCAGAAAACCTAGAAAAGTTTTGCAGAAAGAACACTTCGATGTGCCCCAGAAAAATAGCAAAAAACTAATTGGACATGCTTTATATCCATCCTCAGCCATTTTGGCCTCGATCTACTAAGCATAGGTTGCAAACACCAGGTCAGCTATACTTCTTTACCCAGACTTAGACAAATTTCTCTATTTAACACATTTGAAGACGCTCGTGTAGGCTTCTGCAATTTCGGGCTACAGTCGGGTGGACCACAATATATTTTTCTTGCACAAGCTTTCGTACAGCTGACCTGCTGTGCTCAAAACCGACTGCATCTGACGACCCTAAATTAAAAAATAAAATAAAAAGCCAGCCACTACTACTCGTACCTTCACTGAAATCTTGCAAGAATACTCTCACACGTACATACATGGCACCAGGAGAATTACTTTTGCACAAATAAACAAGCGTGCCCAAAATCCACACGCAACTTTATAAAAACACATCTGAGGGAAAAAGAGAAAAACAATTCTTTCAAATTACCTATTACACCACAACTGTTCATTTGTGTTTTTTTTTTCCTTTGCCGACTCTGGTCACCATGTTAAAAAAAGGGGGAACACAAAGAGGGTGGGAGCAATTGCATAACACATCCGTGGTCCTAGATGCCAGGTGAGGCTAATAATGAAAAAACATTTGCCATGGCTGGCGGCACAAGTTCGTAAAAGGAATAGTAAGACGCCGCAGCGCCGAGCATCTTGTAGCCTTGCGAGAAAGGAAAAGGCGGGTTTCTCTTTCTTGACTAGTAAAATCCTCTACATGCAAAGTGTAAAGAAAAATTTAAAAAGTACACCTCCGCAAAATGAGGCGCTGTGCCGACGGCCACTTCGCACATAAAAACGAGCTTTCTATGCAATTATATATATATATATAAAAACCGAACAATTAAAAAGTAATGCTTAAAAAAGGAAGGGGGGTAGTAAACACTATACAGGACAAGTTCATTACCTACACATCAAAGAGAGCCAAATGTCACTTTTTTTTTCGGATAAAAATGAAAACAATAAACAAAACGTGCATATACATATATAACACATCTGCGTTCGTATACATCACATACATGTAGAAAATAACTTTTACGAGAAAATAAAACTAGAAACAAAACGTGCCACCTTCTTTCTTTTAGGGTTTCGAGGAATGACTCTGCTTGCCTCAGTCACAAAGAAACTTGGATCCTTGCTAGAGTGAAACAGATTCAGGGACATAAAGCAGGCTGGGATGACGACATGACCCCCGCTTTGTCCTCGCGTGGGATTGCAGGAAAGGAGGAGGAGTCCGAAATGCCATCGCATTAAGGGAGGCGGTTGAAGGTCGTTGTAGCAGCGACAGTTTGCTAACACACACACGTAAACACACTGCCGCAATCGTCGGCGGAACATTTTTTTTTTTTTTTAAAGAAGCACTCCCCTTCCGCACTTCGTCGCACAGCCTGCCCTTACCGAAATTGCGGTGAAACCGGTGTGTGCGCACTTCGGAGACCCGAGAACACGAGAAGGAACAGACGAGTGCCGAGTCAGCATGAGGCATAGCTCCTGACATCTATGCTATAGTATGCCGCCGTCTATATAACTCTGATTTAACTAAGTTGTCCACAGGCCAGATGAAATCATAATGGCAATCATTGGCAGCTCAAGTCCTGCCTTTTGAGGCCGACAACATGTTATCTAAAACGAATCACCGGGTACACGCAAGAAAGATCTATATCGCAACTGTGGGCCTGCGAGTTACGAATGCACTGCTAAGTTTGCGACAAACTTCTGGTAAAGCAATTCACTCAGTCGAATTTTCGTCGAGGTATTGCCGACATGAAGCAGTTCAATAATGCAGTTTGCTGGCTTCCACCTGTGGCTGTCTTAAACCCATGCCTCCTTCAGATGATCTCAACACACCCAAAAACTCACGTATTGTCTAGCGCACATAGGTGTCCCAAGATTAAAGGAGGAGGCAAAGCGTAAAGACAGCCACAAGTGGCTCCAACAGGAACTGTTGTACCCTCAATGGAAGCAGAAATTGGAACAAAGGGACAAGAGCCACACCGATACGGTGGTCATCGGCCTTTTCATACAATAAAAAATACCACCGATTACATTTTTTCAGTCTATGGGCTTGAACTTGGCAGCATTATGCCATGGCCAACCAATAATACCTTCAATTTTACGTCCAAAAACCACAATATTATTATGAGACACACCGTAGTGGAGGGCTCCAGAAAGTTTGACCACTTGAATGCCATGGCATCAATTATGCTACCACAGCACGTGAAGAGCTTGACGCACACTTGATCAAAAAGGCGATTACCAAGCACTCCGAGTGACCCCTCTTACAGTTTAAACTCTCATAGCAGTAAACACATAACCCAGAAGGGTGTGCCTGCATAACCAGGAACACTAGAGGCTCAGTTCATACGATAAACTTGAAGATGGGAGCTCAGCACTTGTCAGACAGCTTCTTGTGCCCTCCACCTAGGTAACGTGTGTGGTTTGCCACAAGGGGATACCAAACTTCACCAAGGCCACACCTTTGCCCCCCATTTCTCGAGCTTTGGCTGGCACATAAAGCCTGATTGTGTTGGTGGAGGTCAAAGGAGCTGACAAAGAGGTAGGGGTGGGGTGGGAAGACCGGCCAGGGGACAGCCGTCTCGTCGACGGCGATTGCACGTTCCAAGCTGCCGGCCTCAGCGACGATGGAGGGCACCACCACGGGAAGGGGACAGGCTTCTTGGGAACTGTTGCCAAGAAGGGTGGGCGGCGGTGGCCGCACGGTCGACGACGGCATCTGCTGCTCCGGTTGCTCAGTTGATAGGCGGCCGGCCACCGCGGGCAGCCTCCTCCAGCGTCCTGAGCTTCAGCTCCCGCTCCCGCTGCTGCTGTTGGCTGCAGCGACGAGCCGTGGCGCTACAGTCACTGGACAAGTCTTGCCTTGGGACTGTGGGGCGCCACCTGACAACCCCGGGAGACGACAAATCACTGGCACACCACCACTGCGGTGAGACAACACATGGCTACCTGCCCCCCTGCCATTAGGTTTGCAAACCCTCTGTGTGATACTATAGTTTTCTTGGCACAACCAAATGAATCCAGCAGACAATTAGGTAAAGGAAAACATTGTGGACATTGATTGTTGTCTTTAACTTAAGTGTGCTAAGTGCGACATAAATTGAAAATAATTAAAGTGGACAAAAAAATCAACCTTTTCGTCAGTTATTCCACTGCCTGCAAATCTACAGTTGTGTAAATAACTAATGCCTTCAACGCTCTTTTTTTTTTGTAAATATGAATACTCTGGCAAAAGCAAAAATTTATTCACAAAAGACAACGTTATATGTTGCAATATGCCGAGTTACCTATATTTCCTGAAAAACAAATATGAATGCTTTCAATTTCAATTCCATTTGTTTATTTCAGGCATATATACACAATTCATAGTGTGAAATATATCAACGAGGTAAGGCAAAAGGGGACTGAAATGTCTCCTGACGAGGCCATCCCCCCAGACTTGCATGTTCAACAGCAGCAGCAAAACCAGTGAAAACATGTCAATTATAAAAATATTTACACTGCTTATTACACAATATGCAAATAATGAAAATAAAAAACACTTAAATATAAAGGAAAAAAGTTTATACAAACTGTAATAGTGGAAGTAATAGTCTTTGTATATGAAGCACATACAACATAAAGCAAAAGGCAATCATCAGCATTCTATGATACATAATTGAAAGTTATTATACATGTGTTTTCATTGGCCAGTTTGATTAAAGATGAATACGCATAACACATTGAAATTATTTGATCTATAAAATTCTAGCCCTATAGCTAATCTTCGGTCTTGATACTGCCAGCGATGTAATGTGTAGGTCGCATGCCACCTGTCTGGTTAAGTATTTTTTGTTTGAGAAGGCGGTATAATCGTGTTTAATTTCGCGAAAATCATTGTTGCTAACAAAATTTTATACAACTGGGAAAGCGGTAGGTAGTATGCTCAAGGTTTCATACAGCAAATCAGTTGACGAGGGCGAATGAGAAAAAATCATTCATTTTCAAGCTTCTTTTTTTGTACAGAGGAAACATGTTCGGCATCTCTCTTGTTGCCTGTGTACCCCAGACTAGACGACAGTATGTGAGATGGGAATGGATAAATTTTCTTTCTTTAATACAACTGTCAGATGGATTCATTTGGCCATTTTAACAAAGAAATGAGCCGGATTCATTTGGCCATTTTAACAAAGAAATGAGCCATTTTAAAATGAAAAATTTCCCTTCTCTCTAACTGCTTTCTCATTTAAAGTCCTGAAAGGGGTTAACATGAGTAATTACCATGACATGAAAGGTTGAAAGGAAACTGCCATTGACCTTTTAAGGCAAGTACCTGCGTGGTATACACGTTTGAGTACGCATAGACCGACAGCGAAAAAAGATTAGCGCAAAAAACCAGTAACTGTGGTGGCAATATCATGATGTGCAATGCTCATTGCTGCGCATGGTAAAAACAACACAGCAGGCACAGTACATATGTTTAAAGCGGGAGTAGCCGGAACAAAGCCCATCGTGTGGCCAGCGATTTGGATGCCATATGCTATACTGCTGCTCCAGTCATTAATAGTCTGAGCTAAATTTTTCTTTTTTGCTGCAGCTGCAGACAGAAAAGGAAAGGAACTTCTCAAAAACTTCTCACAACAAAGAAACATCATAAAAAAATAAATAAGAATAAGCAATGTATAGGAACATCATTAAAAGATAAATACATGTTTAAGAATAAAAAGGAAATGTACAGAAACAATGAGGAAATATAATCATGACAAATACACCAATCTCACTAATAAAAGCTGCCCTGTTACACTTGCATGAGACACTATTGCCATCAGGGAGGCTACCAGAATATATTCTCGATAGCCTGGGCACACACCAAAATGCCTGACAAGTCTTGCTGGCAGGCATTGAGCTCTTTCAGACGTAGATAAGGCAATCTGACCACATGAGAGAAAAAAAAAAAAAAAAAGCTTGAATTCATTTTTTTCCCTTGGTCAATTTATCAGCTCCTAGGCAGCATAACAAATTGGTCGTTAACTGCACTTACTTGGATACTACAGATAGTACTTAAAGTGTGTCAAGGCCCACCAATTTGCAAAAGCGGTGCTGGCATACAACTATGTCACTGACACAAAATTACTCTAACCCCTAAAATTACGAATGGTGATTCAGATTTCATATCAAATACAATGAATGACCCAAAGCTGGAGAAAAAAATGTCCACCAACTGATTGAATGACTACATCTCTAACCTCCAAATAATGAAGAGATTACTACGAAGGGACCCTAATCAACTTTCACCATTAAAAGCTTTTAAAATATGCACGCAAGAATAATACAGCCTTGTCCAGAGGTCAAACAGTGACCTCATGTTCGGCTTTGAGGTGCGCACAGTTGCTGGTCCATTGTGACAAGTCACGGCAGAGGCACACACTTTTTCTTCCAGGTCACGGCTACGTGGTCAGTTGCAAATGATTCACATGTGCTTTCCTGTGCTGCAGAAGAATTTCTGCTCACGCAGGGGGCAGTGAGAGCTGCTAGTCAAAGGTGACCTGCGCTTACTTTTGCCTCAGTCCAAATTTTCACACAACTGTCCGGACACGAAGCTAGTAAACAGCGTCCAGTGCAAGGGTGCTTGCCTCCACAAAGCTATGGGCTGCTTGCAGAACCTCAGCCACACCCCTCGGATATTCAGAAGGCAGTCACACTGTCTCAGAGCATTGAGCTCCTCCCACCAAAGGACGCAAGTGAGAAAGTAACAGGAGGGACCCCGGTGGTACAAGCCCTGAAAAAAGGGAGCGTAAAAAGTTGTACGGGAATTTGTTCGAAAGAATAATCTTGCTGCCGCTACAATTGTTGCAGCAACGACTGAACAGTCAATGAAGGCTCATGGCCTGATGGTCACTAAAAAGGCGGAGTGAGGCAGGAACTATCGCTGAAACAAATCCACTATAGAAACTGCACTAGAATCTCAAAGGTGGAGAGAAAATATGCCTATCACCTGCAATTTCATGCCACCGAGGAAGCTAGCAAAGTTCGTTTTTAAACCGCAGCGTACACGTAAAACATATTGTCCTGTAAAAAGAACTTACGCATGTTTTTCTAGGGCATATACGAGCAGACCAATAAGGAAGGCACAGCTCACTGTCGCAAACATTCGGATCAGAGTTTTGCTGGAGACCAACTGGAAACTAAGAGCCTAACTCTGTTGCACCATGGTCATGCGCAAAAGACAGGCATGCCGCAAACAATTCTAGCCTTATCATTTTATTGCCCTTTAATCTACAGCTGCGCTGGCCGTCTACCTTTAGAGCAGCGTAGTCGGCATCAATAATCGCGTCGACAGAGAGCAGTTTTGTGCGCTGTGATTGCTGCTATAGTAACTGTTTTCAAACCATGCAGACTGGCCGCGTATGTGCCTCAGGAACTGTGTCATTACTACCTATGATCGTGCATTACTACAGAAGTAGTGGCACTCAGTATCACTTCTGTGAGGGTTGGATGCACATAATATGCGAACTTTTTTTTGCAATTTTGGATCTCCGGAAAAAAAAAGGGGGGGGGGGTGCAAATTATGCAAAGGTTTCACAAATGCATCCGAAATAATGTGAAATAGTATAGTCCTAACATGCGCAGTATATACATTAAGAAATGAAATAAATTGTACTTGTTTATTTAACAAACTTAGCACATACGTTATTTAGCTATATTCGGTTATGCACGGTCTTGTCAGAACTACTGGCCGAGAGGTCCGATTGGGAATCATCGTCGGAGCCACTGTCATCACCCTCCTGACGTCTTTGGTTCCATCGAGCGCGTTCTAATGCCCCATTTTCTAGAAGCTTTTTTTCAACAATGCTGGGAAAAATTAGGTTCCACAACACGGCAATACTGGATGACCTAAGCTTTCACAATAACTTAGAAAGTCTTCAATGGCAGGAAACATGTATTGGCAAACGCACACTCTTCTGCTTTCTCCCATACTACTACACACGTTGAAGAACTTCATGCTGAAGCGCTTGGTAATGGCACGGTTCCCGTTTTCTTCGGCAAACTTTAAAACAGCCAGCTTGAATTTCACTGTAATATAATTACAGTGAACTCTCATTAAACAGAACGTGAAGGGACTGTGAAAATGTGTTCCTTTAACAGGAACTCCATTTACCGAGAGGTGAACAGGGGTGCAGTATGCAGACATGAAACCGATCAAATCAGAGGTAGCAGTTCCATTTAAGCAGCAGTTCCGTTTATCAGATTTCGGTTTACTGAAAGTTCACTGTATTATGTCCCATCGCAATAAGGATACAGTGAAACCGCAACGGGCGAATGGCGAAACCCGAACTTCTAAAACCAACCAAGCACGCGTTGCAGCTTTGTTGGTTTCTGCTCTCTGTTGATGTGATCATTGATGCCGACTACGTTGCCCAGAAGGTAGATGGCAAGTGCAGCTGTAGGTTAAAAGGCAATAAAGTTATAGGGCTAGAATTCGAGCTAAAAAAAACAAAGAAACATTTATTCTCAAAATTCAAAAAGTGTTCGCTGATTCCTGTTTTTTCCCAGCAGCGTCACGACGCGATTCTAACCATTGCATAGCGATATCATGATGAAAAGCACGCTGAAACAACGCTTACAACCGCTTTCGTGAACGAACCGAACAGTTGCATTAACACGTTGACACCAGCAGCTGTCCGCCGTCATTGCGTATTCGACAACGCCGAGATGGAGGCAGGGCATCGTGAAGCATTGAGTTTTGCCTTATTCTATGCCATTCTTATCATCCATCACTCGCAGCTAGCCAATTTTGTAGATGATGTGCATGAACAGTCGCTCGGATTAGTTACCACACTGGCCAAGCGCAAACGAATTCATAAACATTGGCATCGAAAAAGGCACTGTTCCGTTGATCCACCCAGCAGCTGCGTGAAGGAAACCACGAACTGAGCGACTGAGCTTCACCTTCAGATAATCTGCAGCCCAAAAGCAAGCCAGTGGCAAAAGCAGGGCAGTCTCATTGTCATTGTTATCAAGCAATGGCGGCGCCTATGCTTGCTGAACAGCGAGCGGTGGTTTCTGATGGTGCCAACGTGTTTTAAACTTCATAGACGTATTTTCATGTTTTGAAAATACATCGAAATGTTAAAGAATGTGTTTACTGTATAGCAATAAATATCTGAGCCTGGAATTGCATCGTAAATTTTCGTAAAAGCGGGACAGCAGAAGAAAGTGTTCGTTGTGGTGACAATATTCAATTTATGCATTGACTCCTATGGACTGCTGACGGAAAATCGTGAATTTTTCGTTGAAGCGGCGTTCGTTGTAGCGGGGTTCGACTGTATTTTCACATTTTCTGTCCACTGTCCGTGCACTTTTCCTTGTCAGGCGAAAATGCTGTGGGCCTGTGTGCTCAGATTTGGGAGCACGTTAAAAAACCCAAGGTGGTCGAAATTTCCAGAGCCCTCCACTACGGTGCCTCTCAAAATCATATGGTGGTTTTGGAACGTTGAACTCCACATATCTATCAATCAACTTTTCCTGGTAAAAATACAGCACTGCGCAGCTGTTTCCTCAGTGCAAAATTACTTTCGCTTGACGCCAACGTTCATAATAAGAACGGCATCCCTAGTTCCACTTTACAAGGCAACAAATTGCAACACGCACAGCTCAGCCACTCACGAAGACATTCTACGCAACCTTGTGGTCCATCGCTATTATGTGATAGCAATGACACTGTGCCTGGCGGTTCTGGCAGGAGGCTGTTGGCAATGCGGTTTTGGTTTCGTGTTCACGTGCAGGCAATTTTCAGACTTTATTGGTAGAAAGATGCACGTTGACTTTAATCTTTTTTTTAGTTAAAAAATAAATATGCGTTCGCACCTTTTCAACTAAGTAATGCTGCCATTAGCTACCACTAACAAGAATAATTACATCGATCTAGCTTGCAGCAGCACAAGGTCGTGCCGTGGGCTTATTCAGGTGTTTTTGGTAGTCTGTACCCAATTTTTGGGCAAAGCTGAGTGTCACAGCATATAATCTTAGTTTTTCGAGTTTACAATAATTTTGCATGGTCCCCCGAAAGTTGTGTAATCGGGGTTCCACTGTAGTTGTACTACTTGCATGTGTTTTCATTATTCAGATTCAATTTGAAGTTGAAATTTAATATTCGCAAAGCCCTAGCAATAAAAGATTTGCAGTTGGAAAGTTTCAAATACTTACCTACCACCAATGTCAGCGACGATGAAAGGCAATAACAGAAAAACTGCTATGAAACACAGCCCACACTGCGACAAGTACATAAGGGGAGACCCTGCTTCGGAGATAAATGTTGCTTAATTTCAAGCCGATTTTTATGAAACTTATGCACCTTATGTATTTTGATATGCAGATTTCAAATATGCAATTCTTTTTTTGGTGCATTATATAGTTTTCGAGATATCACATTTTTCAGGTTCCTTGGAAGGAGGAAGTCTGTTTTTTTTACTGTGATAGTTACAAAACAAATCAACATACCACTATAATCTAGAATGATGGCTGTATGCAATAAAACAAACATGAATGTTCTAAGCCCATTTGAACAAAAGTTATGGCATGTCAAATTTTTGGAAGTGAAATCCCAGCTTGACATGAAATCGTTAAATGTGATTTTTAAAATTATGTCTATTACTTACAATATTCAATTCAGTCTTATTTCAATCTACATTAGTTTACCAAGCTGTCAACACAAGAATTAGAGTAATATCATGACCAGAAGCTGAAATATCGCTTCTCCTAAATAGCAAAACCACCAAAATAGCCATTTTGAGAAAACGAGGAAAAACGTTTTAAAAGTTGTTTATTAGCAGAAAAATAGTGTAAATGTCACTGAACTCATTCAAAATGACCCAGGTGCATAATCAGGATGCATGGAGTCTTTATGCTTTTTTGCGACATTTTTTTTCAGTCCTTCTGATGCTGCATGCCTCTTCGTGGACATGGCACTCCGACGTTTGTCTTTCTCTGCTGTTCGCATCTTGCCAGTGTTGGTTGCATTCATTCCAAGTTCTTGCAGAATTGATGCTGCAGAGTGTTTGTTTCCTGCATTGAAACGCAACACAGCTTCAGCAACTGCTGCTTGCACAGCAAAAAGGGAAGAGTGCTGCTCTTTGGAGATCAGACTCCAAATAACTGAATGCAAGCTTTCATTCGAGTTTTGAGTTTTCCCTCTTAGACATCTTTGCAGCAGACTCCTGTCAGACAGACGTTCGTAAACAGGCAATAATGCCTCTGCAACTTCTTTGGGCAAGTTGTACTTGTGTTTTGGCTCGTGCATACCTTTTGCCTTTGCGGCATTGTGCCGGCACCAAGACTGCTCGCCTGTGGGGCACAAACTGTGATTCGAGCTTTCGTCAGTGGATGTGATGTGATGGTACGTGGCCATCACAGCTCGCTGCATTTCATCCACATCCCCTTGATGTGACTTGAGCGCACGACCATAGTAGGTGCTCAGTCTGGTGATGAGGTCGGCAGTGAGTCGCCCCTTTCCTCCCAGACTGCGGCCTTCGGTTTTCTGCTTTTGAACTAAGTTCCTCAGAGCCGTCCCCATTCGCTTTTGCACATGATTTGTGCAGTCTTCTTTCTCTACGTCAATAAAACCATAAACTTTGGCATCCCTTATAGCATTGTACGTTCTGCTATCGCCGTCACACAAGACTGTCGTATAGCGGAGTTTGCGCCGCTCAAGGGACCTTTCAAAAAGAATGAGGCCTGCTTCTACTTCCATTTGCCCAGATTTACAACTGATGTTCTTCTGGCAGCGATGAGCATCTTTCCATTGCTCATAACCCTCGCTACCGGGTTTCAGTCCCACATCACAGCCCAAACAAAAATTTGAAAGTACGACGTAATCGAGAACATAACCAGTGAAGAGTTCAATAACTGCTCCGACGCCAATGTGCGAAGAGTGACCCCGGGTCTTCCAGCTCCCATCAAAACACACTGCAATATTACCACGGTGACCAAAGCACAAGTCCTCGTAGAGCGACGACACTTCACGCGCGCACTGCTGCATAGCATTTTCAGCTGCTCGCGTAGCAGCGGGCTCCAGCTTATTTTTCAGATGCCGCTGAAAAGTCTTTTTATGCATTGCGCGACTGCTCAGCCCCATTGCGGAAAATATGTCGTTCATCGCAGTTTGGCCGTTACCAGTCGAAAGCATCGCGCGTCCCGCGAGCATATTTATCGCAAATGGTCTTGATCTTACCGAGTGTTCCACTCGACGCGAGCTCCAAGCATCCCCAATATCGCCACAGTTGTCGCACACCGCGTGTAGCTTCACTGCCAAACCGTACTCACGATCTCCACGGGTTAGCTTGACTTTTCCTCGGCAGATGTGACAACGCATAGTTTGAAGAATAAGATCATTGACAGCGTCAAGTTCGACGATGGTGTACGGAGCTGCAGGTTCCGTCGCCACAGTCTCTGCGCCGCTTCGTCGGCTGAAGTTTTCGATCTTCCGCGCGGTCGCTGGTGTTGATCCAAGCTGTCGAAGCACTTTTTGCTCCCGTGCATGCGCCCCCCGCACTTCCTCCTCGGTCACGAGCGCAGAATCTAATCTCGCATCACCAGCGTGGGTTGCGAAAGCATTATCGCATTGCAAGGCTGGCGCCGATGAACCGCCGGCGTCCGTGGCATGGCCAGGCGATGCTCCGTGAACGGCTGTCTGCGACGATGCCGGGTCCTTTGCACGCACTTTTCCCCTTCGTCGTTTACGCCCAAAGTGGCGGCGCGTATGGAACTTTTTCGCACCGCCAGGCATGATAAACTTCGTGCGCCGATCAAGCGAGCAATCCACAGAGCGGCGAATCGAGCACAAAGGCGGTAGGCACACGCTGTCCCAGTCAAAATGGCGGCGCACGATGGCGGCACTTAGGCCAATCAGAGGACAGAATCCTGATCACGTGCCTCATTTGACCAATGGCAACGCGTGAAAGCTCTTTTTTGCGGGTGCTTTTTTCTCGTTTCTCAGGGACGCACAGGGTTGCCAAAGGATAAAAAAAAAAAAGTCTGAAACGCAAGCTATTGAACAACACCAAAATGGCGCCGATGGAGCGTACCGTTGCCAAGCGGCGCGCGATCAAAATGCAGGGTATTTTTGCACATTTTAGAGAGAAACGCTCGTAAAACCGCATCTTTAGATCTTGATAACAGGAAAAATATGCAGAATTTGGGAATCAAATTTTGTAGAAAGGTGCGGAAACGCGTCAGGAACACGAAAATTAAGAGAATGAAAATTCGATTTTTGGGCAGATTTTCGGCTTGAAAAGCCGGGTCCCCCCATAAGTTCATTGGTGCCCACAATGACAAGTTTCTACACTCGAACACGGATATATCGAACTCGAAGGGGATCGCGATTCAGTTCGTTATATGAAAAATTCAATATAAAAAATACAGGCCCCGAGAGCTTACCTGTAGTGGATTATCACTTACAATCAGCGCATTGAAGAATGACAACGGTTCCGCACACACCCCACAACAAGATCACTTATTTGAAAGAAAAAAAAAATCGCTTATTTAGCCTGCTTCTTCGTTTTTGAAATGAAGTTGAAGACATCAGTCCCGATCTTCTCAAGGCAGTCCAGGCGCAACAGCCTGGTTCCCACCATGCCGCCACTTCAGCGGCGGAGTACGTGCGTGTAGCCGGCGCCTCATCCCAACGATCCACCTCGTCACTTGAGCTGTCGACCTGGACATCCTGGGTCTCTGCAACCGCAGCTACGATGTCCTTGTCAGCGAGGCTCACAACGGCCTGGAAATTGCAGTCCACTTTGACTAAATTGTCCACACACTTCATGTGGAAATGCGGCCGGGAAGAGGAAAGACAACTCGCAAAAACACGTCAATGCACTCGTTGTCGTCGCCGTCTTCATCGGTTTCCGCAAGTTCTGCCATCTCGAAGCCTGACGTGATTGATATGTGGGGTTTAACGTCCCAAAACCACCATATGATTATGAGACGCTGTAGTGGAGGGCTTCGGAAATTTCGACCACCAGGGGTTCTATAATGTGCACTCAAATCTGAGCACATGGGCCTACAGCATTCCCGGCCTCATCGGAAATGCAGCCGCCGCAGCCGGGATTCGATCCCGCGACCTGCGGGTCAGCAGCAGAGTACCTTAGCCACTAGACCACCGCGGCGGGGCTTTTATCGTGCTCTTGCAAGCACACATCTTTGGAAATGCTTCCAGTGTGGAAATGCTTCCTCAGACTCTATCGCATTTACCGGCCTTCATATGGGCCTGGTGCCCTCTCGTCGCGTAAGCAGGGTAAGAGTAATCTCAACATGAATACCCGGCTCTCTTATCTCTCGTAATCGCCTCACCCGCGTATCGTAGGGCACACCTGTAGCTTGCTGCAACACGCGACACGGCGCTAACGCGCAACATCGCACGTGACTGGCAAGCCACAAGAGTTTGTCACCACCTCGTAAAAGAAGCGAGGCGCAACGGCAGTGCCCATAACTGTACAGTCGAACTGAAGAGCATCAAAGTAGTTTTTTTGCCGCCCAACACTACGTCTGCTCTTCAGCCGATGGACCAGGGTATCATTCACTACGTGAAGTCGAAGTACCGCAAGCACCTGCTAGAGCGAATGATCCTATGCTCAGAAGCTGGAAAGTTGTATCAAGTGGACTTACTCGGCGCAGTGCACATCATCGCCCACGTGTGGAAGAACACTCCGCCGCAAGTCATCGCCAACTGTTTTCGGCACAGCGGTTTTGTGAGGCCTGAGCATGCAGCAGTAGCTGACGATGGCATCGAGGAGGTGTCAGCCAGAGTCCACCGACGATGACTGCCCGACTTTCGATGCTGTCCTTCCCACAGATGGGACCTTTCAGCACAACATCGCGATTGATCATGGTGTCGCCACGAGTGGTCTCCCGACCGATCAAGAGATTATTAAGGGGGGACGCGGCTTTGGGATCGCGAAAAATGGCAAAAAGATTGATTTTTTGAAACTGAAGTTTTCAGTTTCTGAAACCTTTTTTCTATCTGGTTCCAAAATATCTACACTGAAAACCGCGCAGAAGAAGTGCTTCAAAAAATTCATTTCACCCACCTAGGTAGGAAAAATTTTTCTGAAAATGGCGACAAAATGGCGATTTTCAAAAAATTATAGCTTCGCGATGCTTGGGCCGGGAGCCGGCTTCTTGGGCTCAATGGAAAGAGCATTTCTCCGTGTTTAACTTTCCCACCTCAGCTTGCTCCTCGCTTTAACAACAAGCGAGCAAAGTGTAAATGTTTGAAGGTCGTTTTGAGGCCCCTGATTGGCTGCGGCCACCATGTTGCCGCAGCTCGCCTCGCCATTGGCCCGATGCGCGCTCCGGGAGATCGTCGTCTGCTGCTTGTGCGCCGCGAGGACATGGCTCTCGAAAATCGCCACTTCGTGACGTGTTCGTGGTTTGATAATCACTTAAGATATAACTACGCTTTAGTTACGAGCAGTAAGCGAATGCGCGATCAGGTTACTACGAGCGTGAGCGCAGTCTACGAGCGCCGCGCGTCATTGGAGTCGTCTTTAGCCCTAACTCCGCCGACTGCGGGCAGGAACGACGCGCTAGCGCATTCATGGCTACGTGCTTCTTCGTTGCTTGCAACGAAGCTGTAAGCGGCGGCACGATCTGATTACTACGAGTAGCCGCACCGGATGCACGATCAGATTACTACGAACGGGCGCGCGGCAGTCTACGAGTGCGGCGCGTCATCGGAGTCGGCTTTAGGCCTAACTCCGCTGACAGCGAGACTGCGGGCAGGAACGACGCGCAAGCGCACTCTTGGCGACGTGCTTCTTCGCAAGGAATGTACCGCATCACTCGCTAGCTCCTCTGAATCTTGTACGGGTATTTTACGCATCGGCAGCGGACAACACAGTCAAGCTCGTCACCCCCCCCCCCTCCCCGCCAAGGATCGCTCGGAACAGCGGCTAGCAGTTTCGCGCGTCGTCATTCAAAAATGCGATGCCAAGTGCTGTGCGTACCGATTTTTTTGTCTTCTTAGTTACACATTTCGCGCATCGTCATCGAACGCCGCCGGCAAGTGCATTACGCGCCGGCTGCACTGTCCACGCGGCCACGCACCCCACGGTCATATGGAGTGCTGTCAGTAAGCTTATGTGATGCGATTCAGACGTGCTTGGAGCCGTGCTTGATATCGCCACGAACGTCTATGAATGTTCCGAGGTTAATGAATTGCTGTAGATTAGAGTTTCCGCGACCGGCTGTAAGATGATGCGTTTCACGGCTAGAGCGGCGAAAGAGCATGTGTGAATCATGGGCACGAATTTTTATATGCCCGTTTCATGTCATTAATTATACTGCTAGAAATTCCCGTGCCACCAGTCTTCTGCTCATAACTTTGTTATTTAGAAAGAAGGCATAGGCCGTCATGGTGTGATCCATTTTTCTGATGCAATAAACCTCTCTCCAAATAAAAAAAAGTTCTGTGAATATTTGTAATCAAGTACTTAATTATGCTAATTACAGCTTCAGCACAAAAAAAGGTATGTGTAATAATTTCAGTATATGGTTTTATTCAATTACAATCTTTTCTGTCATACCTATCACACCACTCCTTCATACAAAGAACTTGGTTTGAAATCCATACTTGTTCTTTGTAACTCATGAAAAGAAGTCAAATATCACAAGACAAACCTGAGATCACAATTTTTAGGTGTCTTAGAGACGTAAAGAAAAGTTGAAATTTTAAACGCAGCTTTCTCAATACCGTTTTTTTTTTTTTTGACATTATGCTCAGCCCCTCTACATGGTTCAATGAAGAAATAATTTGTTTCTCGTAAAGTATTCGTGGTATCGCTTCAAAATTTTTATGGAAGCACTGTGAGGTTATTCGTAGTGCCTGTGCCAATTTTCATCAATATCCAACGAGAAACAAGAAAGTTCACTGAAAAAAGCCTGTCGAAAACTTCGACAGGTTTCTTACAAGTGTGTTTTGGACATTGTGCATTGCTCGTGGAAAGAGTAGCACGAGAATGGCTGGACTGATTTTGATTCTGTTTTTTTCCCTGAATCCCTGAACACTGCTTGTGGGTACAGCAATCTTCAATTTCTGTTTTGTGGCCCTGTTGTTTTTCTAGATGATGATTTGTCCGTGCCATTGTTTCTGACAATGTGTGTCGGCAGCCATGATGAAAAAAAAAAGAGAACTTATTAAAAAATTCTGAGAGGGCCATACCCTGTAGCTTTCTTTTGAGTAAAGATCAAGACCATTCGCAGCTTCCTGGCATGTTTTGTTGCAGCGCTAGGCTTTCCACGAGCAGACCATGTAATTGGATCGTGTAGCATTATGTAACTTGAGAACTACTGAAGCTATCATGATGAAACTGCCTATTTCCCTATTCTAGACACTTATGAGTATGCATGCCAAATTTCATTGCTGTAGGTCAAAAAGTTTTTTTTCAATGCCACCTCCCCCCTTAATGATGTCACGGGCGCCCATGAAGACCACGATTCCGACGAAGAATCATGCGAGGAGATACAGCCGCGACCTCATCGCAGCTCACGGGAAGTCTCGGAGGGGCTGTTAATATTAGACGATGCTTGCCTGAACACTCCCGACAGCTTGCGTGCTGTTGGCCATTTGGAACAGTTAAGAAAAATTGAGATGTCAGCCGGAATCAGCGCGAAAACGCAGACGACAATTACAAAATACTTCAACAAATAAAGGTATGCTTCTGCTGCAGCTTGATTTTAAATGTTGTTTTCTCTGTTCATTCGTTAATTCGGCATTCGGTTAATTCGGACAGTTTCTCCTGTCCCGTGAAATCCGAATTGACGAGCTTTTACTGTATCTGCCTGATCTTCAAAGCGATAATTCGGCAATAAAACTAAATCTACAGAGTTAGGGACATATGGCAGTGCTCATAAATATAGCTTCATAGTCTCAGCTTTGTGCCAGACAAAAACTTACTTGGGTATTCAAATTATTAATGTGCACCACACCACTTTATGATGCTCATTCATAGTTTGTTTAAGATCAACACATTCGCCCAAACCGCTGCGGGGTCTCTGCCCGACGCTTGCCTTGCCACGGAAAAGGCTGGGTGACCGAGACCCCTGCGTATGTGTTTCGGAAATGGGATGATTGACAGGACCAGACTGGCTCTTGCTAAACCGGTCGGTACGGCTAACGAGAGAAGGACAGAGAGTGGTCTGTGTCAGTCATAGAGTGGTCTGAGGCAGTCACAGAAACCAGACAGAGAGTGGTCTAAGGCAGTCACAGAAACCTTTCAAACAATGAACTACCATAGATTCTTGACTCCCTAACTCGGTTGTAAATAATGTAAATAAGCATCTTGTATAATATTGCTACGTGCCAGTGCATAGAGCTGAAGAAGACGAAGGAGATAGACTGGCGCGAGCTAATCTGTGTGGCTGGCGCTGCTCGCCTAACCGGCTGAAAATACATCGGTGACTACCCCTCTGAGTCAGTCTCCTTCCCGTAACATATTTGGTGGAGGTGCTGGGTAGACAGTTGGGCAGAAGGAGGAGCGACCATGTAGCCGAGTCTTGAGTGGTCATGTAAGCCGCGCGGGAGCGACCGCTTCGGAGTTCTGTGGCGAGGACGGGGATCGCACAACTCCACCAAATATGTTACGGGAAGGAGACTGACTCGGAGTCTCCTTCCCGTAACAATATATAACCTCATCGAGTTATTTAAATGGAACCTCTGCATAACGTACATAAACGATGCGACTGAGAAAATGTGGCAGTATCTAGGAGCGAACTTTCTGGAAGATAATTTGCGGTGTCAATGGTGGTGGTGTCACTGATGTAGTGATCACGCTTCCTGCATACTTTGACATATGCAAAACCACTGGAGGTACCAGTCTGTGCCCATTCTCTGCATGCTGAAGGCCCTTCGTAAAGCACGAAGAGAGTTTGCACTGGTTGAGTAATCGATCCGATTGGCATGCTCTGTACGATAGGAGAGACACTTTTGTAAACCCTTCGTTGCCACAGAGAGCTGTGTCTACAGCACAATGCTCACCGTAGGAACTCCTCATGCTGGGGCAGCAGCTGTGCAGCCTGTGCCTGGTGGGCCGAGGCTGCATGAGCTGCGCCCAGGGCGCTCAGGTGGGCAAGCCGCTCACGCTCGAGCAGGAACTGCCGCTGCAGCTGCTCTTGCTGCTGTTGCTGCTGGGCGGCCGCCACTTGGGCTGCATTGATCTGCATAGCCAGAAAAGAAATAAAAAAAGCACTGCTAAACGGTACCTTCAACGGTCTTCGCGTCATGTATCGAACCCAGCTAGTATATATAATCTGGATAGATAAAATTATTTCTTATGATAAACTACACAATGAAATGGAACAACGCACAAATTGGGGAACCCTTAAGGGGCCACTCACCAGGTTTGACAATTTTGAGCTGACAAGCGCAATGTGTAGATGAGATGTTCATGATCACGTTTGCCAAAATTTGCAACGCTTCGCGCCGCCAAAATGGGTCGAATTTCGAGGTGAACGCTGCTCCCCCTTCCTACTGCGGGCATGCGCCCTGCAAATGAGGGCATGACGTGCGCATATGAATGGCGCTACGTTCACGGCAATGCAGTGATGTTGGTCCTCTACGTGCACGACTATGCTCCGACGTTGCCAACAACGGCACGTGACATGGCGAAAATTAGCTACCATAATTACTCGAATCTAACGCGCACCTTTTTTCCGGTTAAGCGAGTTCATAAATCGCATGCATGTTAGAATCGAGTACGAAAAAAAAAAAAAATGAATACGGTCATTCTATTGCCATCGGCATTTCCAAAATGGCCGCCCCCTACGTGCTTCGGCATGGCCCGTCGGCCATTTCTGCCTATGCGTTTCCCATGTGCGGCACTTCGCACGTGTGCTGAGGAGTTCGTCATCTTGTAGTTCATTACCATCAACGGCATGGAAGGGCCGACTCCAAAAACTCGAGTGCACCACAATGCCGCTTTTAAAAAAAAAGTCATCGCGTGTGCAGAAATGGACGGAAATCGAGCCGCATCGTGGTCGTTCGGAGTTCCCGAAACGTGCGTGCAGGACTGGCGGAAACAAAAGCAGAAGATTGTCGACAGCAAAGCTTCACACAAAGGCTTCAGTGGACCACAGCAGGGTCGGTTTCCGCAAATTGAAGAAATGCTCGGCGAGTATGTGCTTGAGCAGCGAGCGGCACGGCAGCCCGTGACGACAGAACTGCTCCAAGTGCGGGCTATGCAATTAGCTTTAGAAAAAGGTCTAACGCGGAGCCAGTTTAAAGCGAGCAGGTGCTGGCTAACTAACTTTATAAAGAGGAAAGGCTTTTCCCTCTGAAGGTGAATGGGCATATGCGAAAAGTTTTGCGGAGGAGTACGATGAAAAGCTTCACAGTTTTCAGAGGTTCGTCCTAAACTTGAGGCACAACAGCTACCTGCTTGAGCAAATCGGGAATGCCGATCAGGCGCCTTTTTACTTCGACGTGCCTGGCACCACACCCATCGAGAACAAGGGGGCGAAGGAAGCTCGTGTGCTGACATCGGTCCACGGTGAAACTACAGTGACGGCAATGCTCTGTTACACGTCAGGCGGGCACAAGCTTCCCCGTACCTCATATTTAAATGGAAGACGCTCCCGAAAGGAGTTGTTTTTTTGTGTGGTGTGATCGTGCGGGCCAGCGAGAAAAATGGGTGCTTGTTGCAATTGATGTCTTACTTTTTTTTTTTGTCGTGGAAATCGGGTGTGCGTTACAATCGAGGGCGCGGTTGAATCGAGTAAATACGGTAACATAACATGCGTAGATTATGTATTCGTTGCTTGAAGAGATTAATAAATCTCTAGATAAATAACGATACACAATAAGGGAATGTGAGCGTTCTTTTTTGTCCCCGTGAATAGCAACAAGGTGCCGGGCTAATGTGCCAGCGTTTTGCATGTGTTCGTGTTCGCACGGTCCGCGCATCGAGCAGATGACCGCCATGAAACACTCCTACGCGTTCGCGCACTCATTGTGCTCATCTATTCTACCGCGTCTAAGCCAGCGTTTCCAAAACATCCAGCAGATACAGGCAGTAGACACTGACAAACAACAACAGCCGCAAAAAAAATAAATAAATGCTGCACGCGTGCACAGGGCTTGGGCTTGTTCGGGCACGTCATGCGCACGTGACCTTTTGGTTGGATGCCGGAGGGGGTAGAGAAGAGATTTGGCTTGCAAAAGCAACGCGGAGGAGCGGCAATATTATTTTTTCAATTTTCTGAGAACAGCACTTTTAGCACATTTGCCAATTGGCAGAGAAAATAACTTCTGTTCCATTCGAGCTATCATAATGATTCTTTTTTGCCGGAAATATAAATGCATGCAGTATGCAATATGCCTATTTTGAAGGCAATATACAGATCAAAAGTTTTTCAAATGGGTCAGATACATGACAAGTGAAGGTGGCTTCTTTTTTTTTTTTGTAAACATTGATGTCCTCTAACTTGTCAAAATCGGCCCAGGAAATTGATTTATAGCATATTGCACTCCCAGTCTCCTACATTGTTTCTAGACTGTCGCCAATGTTTCGGTGCTTCCTGCTTAGATGCTAATTAGGCTCCAAACAAAGGACCCAGGTATACATTGATTGTGGAGTATCTTCGAAACTACTTGCTCTATAAAAAAATTGACTACATTTTTAGAATTTGCACATCTCAATACACAAACTGTGAAAATTTCGTTCAGATATATAAATAAATGGTTGCCCATCAAGAGTAGCCTCCCCCCTTCAAGAGATTTCCATTTACTAAGTTTCCTGTATTGTGGACCAAACTGCACAGACACAGCCTAGCTACAGAGATGCCATAGAGGGATGGGAGTGGAGTTGACGACAGGTTGGTTTACCTGATGTGCAAGCTGCTCCTCGTAGGAAGAACGCATAAGTGCAGCAGCAGCAGCAGGGTGCATCAGGTCTTGTGGCCGTGGGCCACCCGGCGGTGGTCCGTGCGGCGCACCTCGAGGAGGGCCACCAGCACTCCCTGGGGGTGCTGCACCTGGACCACCGGGCGGGTAACCGGTTCCGTACGGCCCGGCCGAGGGAGGGGGCTCCCCACCAGGGGGCATCGCCATGGCCACAGCTGCTGCCGAGAGCGGGTCATGATGAGGGGGGTGCAGGTGCAGGTGTGTGTGGGCGTGCGCATGCGTCAGGGGCACTGCGTGCAGCTCACCTGCCATCTGCAACCTGAGGGCAAAAAACAAAAACAAACAAAAAGAAATGTCAGAAATGCAAGGAGCATTGTCCACAAGCACTGATTCATTAGAAGTTAGACTAGCAAACATTTTCAAGGTCCTTGAAATATGGTAAAGATTTATCATGTTAAAAGTAAAAAAAAAAAAACACTGAAGGAAAGGCGTAACAATGCGTGTCGCTTCCTTCCTTTCCTCTTTTGACATTTGGCACAGCTTTTGTGCATTGCTTATCAGTCAGGGTAAAATTATCTGTGGTTAGTAGTGGGGGTGCAGATTGTATGCAGAAGCGGTTATATGCGAGAAAATGCCCTATGCTTTCACTTAGTCTTGCACTTTACAATAATGTCCGATTGAGTGAAGTTATTGCCCATTCGACATACGTGCATTACACTAACAATAACCACGTGGTGTAGATGTGCATTACCGGCTCTTATAAGGATGCTTCATCACACGCATGTTTTAGGTCTCCATCATCTCATGGATTACATTGCATGGACCAAAGGAGCGCCACGTGACTGGGTGCAATAATATGCAATCTGCGTGCTCAGATCAATAATATGCAATCTGCGTGCTCAGATCACAGTTTGGTTCTTCAAGTGACTGCAGCTTTAGCATCTTCACAAGACAAGAAAGCACTCTCATTCAGCAAGGGGTCTAAAAAAGTTGGCGTCGTAGCCCGCTTACCTCAGCAGGGGATCGGCGGCAGCGAGGGCGAGGCGGTCAGCGGCCGGGTGGAGCCGGTCGTCTGGGGGTAAACCCAGCCGGTCTCTCTGGTCCCCGTAGAGTGCAAAGGGGGACATGCCCGCCGCAGCGGCCCCCAGTGCACCCCCGGCCGCTCCCAGCCCCGCCGCAGCCGCATACCTCCGCTGCAGCTCCAGCCAGTGCGGGTCGTATGCCTGGGGGAGCCGTGACTTGAGCTCCAGCTCGGCCTTTAGCTTGTCCTGCAGCTCGCGTTTCTCCAACTCCAGGTCCAGACGCAGACTGCTACAGTGGTGTCGGCGGGAGGGAAGAGCAGCCCCCGCATTAGCCCCATTGAAAGTTTGCAACAGGAAATAACGCCCATTAGCCCTGCTGGAACACCAGAGTTCTTCAATCGTACGAGTTGCGAAACTCCCCATACACTCCTGGTAAATTTCGGACACAACAGCGGACAAAACTGCAAAGGTCAGCCAATTGTGGCATCACATTCCTGCGCAGGAACAACCTACGAAATGAAATTTTTCTATGTTTTGCATAGCACACGACCACAAGCAAAGCATTCCTGTTAGAAGTTTAAATTGTAGCTTTTGACAATGCAGTCACAGGACCATTCAAACTTTGCGGGAGGTGCTTCTAATCCTAGATGCAGTGACTCGCAGAGCGATAGTAAAAACTGTGACTATCTGGTGTGTTTTCTGTCAAAGCTCCCAGGTGGTGTGCCTGTTTGCTAGCCTCTAAAAGGATTTGCCTATGGGCGTGTTAGGTTATGAAACGGAGTTTCACTACTGGTGTGATTGAAGAACTCTTTGGGAACAGATGTAAAGTCCGACCTACTGTTAATGGGAACACACTGTTTGGTTTTCCCCTTCACATGAAACCCTATCTGAAAGCCTGGACCCTACCTTACAGCGCACAGGCAGTATTCTTGAACATCACTTTCAGACAATAAAAAATTTTGCCCAGAGATTTTATTTATTTTTCATTTCTCGTACCCCAAATACCCCTGATGAAGACTTTTACATGAGACTCCAATAGGTATGGTGCCGCTTACAACAAATTTTCTGAAAGCCAAAGGCGAAAGCATCTGTTAACGCATACCTGCCAACCTAGCAGGGTGAAAATTTGAGAGACCACAGCGGCGGGGGTTGAGGTAGGGGTGGAATATTGGAAAATACCGAGACTGCGATTTTTGCAACCCGCTGTAGTGGCTTCCGTCCACTGCGATTGCAAAAGCACCACAGGACAGGTCAGATTCCTACTTGGCACTAAATTTGCCTTCACAATTACCTTCCCCAAACAAATGCCTCACTATCGAATGTAAAGGAAGCCAGCATAAAGCATCTTCTCGCAGAGCGTGAGGAAACACTCACTTCTCTCTCGAGGCAGCAGCTGCTGCAGCATACATGCCCAGTTGGTAGTGTAGCATCATGGGGTCCATGGCAGCAGCGGCCGCAGCTGCTGCAGCGGCTGCTGGATGGGCCCTAGCCGAGGGGTACCCACTAGGTGAGAAGCCCGCATGCGGCCGGGCGTATTCACTCAGCTGCCGCAACGCAGGGGTGTCTGCCGCGGCGGCAGCCGCAGCTGCCGCTGCCGCGTATGGGTTGGTTGCTGCACCGCGCTGAGGTGCTGTCCTGTAGGGATTCGCACCAGGGGGGAAGTCGCATGGGTGGCCGCTGGGGCCCGCTTTGCTCTCGGACGCCCCACTCCTGTGTTCCAAGGAGCTGAGCCGTTGCTACAAAGAGTGAACGGTTAAGTCAGTCATATGGTCGACATAAGGAAATAATGAGAAACAATGATAAAAGAACTAAAGTCATATGGTTGATGTAAGGAAACAATGGGGAACAATGAGAAAAGAGCTCAGGGGCATAGTCGCTGGGCACTGACACAGTCAGGGGCAGTTACAAACCCCTTCCCACTTGAAATTTTGCAGTTTGACATGTCTACCATACTTACATAATTTGCGCACTTTTATTTCGTGATTTTTGAGTTTCAAAAGGGGGGTGCATAAATTACGTGGACATTTAGCAGACACATTCGAAATAATGTGCAATAGACCAAAGGCACACAGTACATACATTAAAAAATAAACTGGAGCACAAATGCAATGTACATGTTTATTTAACAGAATTAGAACGTACTTTATTTAGCCTGATCCAGTTATGCGTAGTCGGAATCATTGACCAAAGGTCTGAATGGGAATTGTCGTCGTGGCCACTGTCGCCACCGTCAACGCCATCCAAAAGCGCGTCTATGTGCGTCGTCCACAGTTCGATCGAGCCTGTTCGAACGCCCTATTTTCTTGAAGCTTTTCACGACACTGCTGAGAGAAACTAGGTCCCACAATACGGCAATACCGGAGGACCTAAGCTTTGGCACGGTTCAAGAAGTCTTCAACCGAAGAAAATTTATATTAGCAAACGCTCACTCTTCTGCTTTCTCTCGTACCAAACGACCCATGTCGAAAAACTTCGCACTGCCATTGTTGGCAGCGGCACAGTTCTTGTTTTCTTTGGCAAAACTTTATAACAGCGAGCTTGAATTTCGCCCATCACAAGGGAACAGTAAAAACATGACAAATTCTTGTAGAACATGGGCCTCTACCCTTTTGCCTCCATCTAAATGCGTTCGACGTGGTCGAGATCGAATCCGCAACCTTCAGGTCAACAGCCAAGGCGCACCTGTAATGCTATACCACCGCGGCGGATGAACTGCTTTTCGTTCATGCAGGCAACACATCCTTGTAGTGCACTTAGTGGTCTTGCTCAATGAAGCAGCACGAATGGTGGCGTGTTTGTGTTATCACCTACTTAGAAGGGACGCGAGTCTTACGATCTAAAATGACCCCAAAAATGGATTTTTTTGTAGAACTTATTTTAGGGGTGTTTGTAGCTCTGAGCACCTATTCTCAAATTACTAATGCTAAATTCGGTCAGGAAATGCAATAAAATGGGCCTTAAAAGCACCCCGGCAGTAGTAAATTGCCCCCCAAAAAACGAAATTTGTTCCAACTTAGCACGCTCCATGAGCGTTGCAGCGGGCCTAGTGCCACCATCTTGAGCTATATTTGAAGCTCGTTTCCTTTGTGCGTAATTTGCACCATCTCAAAAAGGCATCATTCAAGCAGAACGACCAATCTAAAAGTCGTTCCCGGGTTGCCGATTGGCTCTCACTCGGCACGCATTTCAAGTGTATTGTACCGGGTCTCCCATTGGCTGACGTGGCCGGTGCACTTAACAAGAGCGCTGTTCCATGTTTTTCATTGGCTGGAATTACCGACGCGCAATGTTTTATTGCAATAGCAATTATAGGGACATTCTGGGTTGGATTTTGCTGCCGGCACCGGCGTCGCCGTCAACCACCGTATATGAATACTATATGAATATATATATATATATATATATATATATACATATATATATAAATACAAGAAAGAAAATGCATACTTTGCCCGGGTTAGAAAAGGGGAGCGATGCTCCCTCGCGCGCCCTTATCTCGCGGTGGCGAGGATTGTACGCCTTGGCTGGCCTTAGGCTTTACGTGGAACGATTCTGCTGTAGTTACAGGGCGCACAAAGGTCACTGCAATCATTGCAGTCTCCGTTTGCGAAAAGCACGCGCTTTTCAGACACAGCGAAGTAACAAATGAGACGCTTATTTGCGTGCATCCACACCAGTGAGTATGTTTCGTGCGTTATTTGTGCATAAGAAACGCGGGGCACATTTCGATCTGCTTTCCATTCTGCGCGTGACCTTTCAATTTGTTGCTATCATGTTCATTGCTTTGCGGCAAAGCTGCGACTTCTTTTTCTTCCGTGTCCGCTCTCATGGCTGCCTGGTTGTGTGTGTCTGCTTTTGCGCTCACGCATGTTTCTAAATTGATATGTGCGGTCTAATGTCCCAAAATCACCATATGATTACAAGAGACGCTGTAGTGGAAAACTCCCAAAATTTTGACCACCTGGGGTTCTTTAACGTTCACCCAAATCTGAGCACAGGGGCCTACAGCATTTTCACCTCCATCGAAAATGCAGCCGTTGCAGCCGGAATTCGATCTTGCGATTTGCGGGTCAGCATCACACATGTTTCTCGGCGCACCATGCTTGTGGTACTTTTTCCGCACAATCGAGATGTCCGGAGACTCCCGTCTGAAACCGTCCTCACAATGAGCTTTTGGAAGGGGTAAAAAAAACCGCCAGGCCTGCGCGGAACACACAGCACGGTCCCAGCAAAAGCTGTAAGAGCGTTCTTTCAGAGCCTTTTCTAAACACTCTTTGGAAAACTGCCACAGGCACACTTGCTGGGTACTCACTACTCCATAATTGCAGTAAATGCTCGTTAATTCAGATTTCACAAGACCGAAAAAACTGTCCAAATTAACCGAATGCCCAATTAACGAATGAACAGGGAAAACAACATTTAAAATCAAGCTGCAGAAGCATACCTTTATTTTGTAATTGTCTGCGTTTTCGCGCTGATTCCGGCTGACATCTCAATTTTTCTTAACTGTTCCAAATGGCCAACAGCACGCAAGCTGTCGGGAGTGTTCAGGCAAGCGTCCTCTAATATTAACAGCGCCTCCGAGACTTCCCGTGGGTTGCGATGAGGTCGCGGCTGTATCTCCTCGCATGATTCTTCATCGGAATCGTGGTCTTCATGGGCGCCCGTGACATCATTAATAATTTCTTGATTGGTCAGGAGAGCACTCGTGGCGACACCATGATCAATCGCGATGTAGTCCTGAAAGGTCACATCTGTGGAAAGGACATCATCGAAAGTCAGGCAGTCATCGTCGGTAAACTCGGCTGACACCTCCTCGATGCCATCATCAGCTACTGCTGCATGCTCGGGCCTCACAATACCGCTGTGCCGAAAACAGTTGACGATGACTTGCGGCTGAGTGTTTTTCCACACGTGGGCGATGATGTGCACTGCGCCGAGTAAGTCCACTGATAAAACTTTCCAGCTTCTGTGCATAGGATCATTCGCTCTAGCAGGTGCTTGCGGTACTTCGACTTCACGTAGTGAATGATACCCTGGTCCATCGGCTGAAGAGCAGACGTAGTGTTGGGCGGCAAAAAAACTACTTTGATGTTCTTCAGTTCGACTGTACAGTTATGGGCACTGCAGTTGTCAACAACCATAATTATCTTGCGGTCCTTCGACGTGAAGTGCCGGTCCAACTGCTGCAGCCAGCCGCGAAAAATATCCGATGTCATCCATGCCTTCCTGTTCGCTGTGTACTCGACAGGAAGGCTTTTGACGTTCTGAAAACAACGTGGCTTAAGCGCCTTCCCGACGACAAGTAGTGGCAAGCGCTTTGTGCCAGTCATATTGGCGGCAAGAAGCACAGTTATCCTTTGCTTGCACTTCTTGCCACCAATGCACGCGTCCCCTTTGAAAGTCACCGTCTTGTCAAGCAGAGCTCTGAAAAATAGAGCAGTTTCATCTGCATTGAACACGTCACGTGGTTCATATGCGGCAATGTGCTCCAGCAGCTTCACATTTCTCCACTTGGTGGTCACGCTTTCGTCAACACTGGCCTTTTCACCGCACACACTCCTGAAGACAAGTTCGTGTCTCTCTCGAAACCTCGTAAACCACCCTTCTGACGCTTTGAACGATGCAATGTTCATCATTGCAGCGTACTTCTCACCTTGCGCCATGATGAGAGGTCCGCTCAAAGGCAGATGCGCGTTGCGACAGTCAGTAATCCACAGGAGCAAAGCTTCTTCGAGCTGGGGATGAGCTGCAGTTCGTAACCGCTTTCTAGAGGCATGAAACTTCTCGCTTTTGAAGGCTTGTCGAATCTGTTGTTCATTTTTCACGTACGTTCCCAACATGCTCTGCTTCACATTGTACTTGGTCATAACCTGCTGTCGCGATTCGCCGTTCTTCAGTGCTTCAAAAATTTCCACTTTAGTCACCAAGTTCTTTGCGTCGTAGTTCTGCCGCTTTTTGGGCGTTGCCATCACTGCAGCGCACGATGGTGGTGGCATGCAAATACGATCACAATGGAAGAAAATGAGAACTCCGCAAGAAGAGATGGTTTCGACACAACACAAGGGAAAATGGCGTCGGAGGCGCTGAGTGGAGAAGAAAGAAGACGCCGAAGTTCGGTGACGCTGTGATCGCCCCACTAGTTGATGATGATGGCGATGCCACTCAGGTTTCGGTTTCACTCCAGTGGTGCCAGCGCTGCTTTATCACGCTTTTGTGTAGCAGCAGCCATCAGCATTTGTACGAATTAAGTGTCGTGGAGCCAAATTCCGACGAAATAACGAAGGTTTGGTCTCATAGATTAACATGCACTTTGGCCGGGACCAACAGAGCCGTCCGAATTATCCGAATTTCTGAATTTACGCGTGTCGAATTAACGAGCTTTTACTGTAATCATAATTTCTGTGCAGTAAGCAGGCAGACATTCACTATACTATCACTCATCATTATTCGAGGCGTGGTGTCCGTTACACACTTGCAAGGAATGTTGTGCAAATATTTTACGCAGTGGCTGACGACGATGAATATTTAGGCCTGAAGTGGGTATGTGCCATAGTTAACAGGTGACGAAAAACAAGCTTTTCTAAAGGATTGGAGCACTGGACGACCTACTCGTAACGCAATTCACATTGACGCCTGGTTGTTCCCTTGCTATTCTACATGTTCAACTCCGCTTTTGCAAGCGTCTTTACTCACGAGTCAAACGCACATTCCGCTTCACCATCGTTTTGTATAAGTTCTGAAATGCCAGCCATCACTTTTAACGTAAGCGGAATTAGCGCTATCATTGACAAAATGAAGTGTACATCCTCCTCTAGTATAGATGAAATTATTGCGAAAATTTTGAAAAACACGAAGTGCATTGTCCCAGCCTATTTATCATTGCTGTTCACCCAGTCTCTTTCCTTAGGTCTTATTCCAGATGACTGGAGGGTTGGGAAGGTCGTTCCAGTCCATGAATCAGGTAACAAAGACTCCCCGCTAAACTACCGTCCCATCTCATTAACGAGCATTCCTTGTAAAATCATGGAACATGTCATCTATTCTCTTATCATGAAGTTTCTTGACTCGAACAACTTTTTTCATCCCGCTCAACATGGGTTTCGCAAGGGTTTATCTTGTGAAACGCAGCTTGCCATTTTTCTGCATGACATTCATACTAATCTCGATATCAATGTGCAAACTGACGTCATTTTCCTGGACTTCTGCAAGGCCTTTGATAAGGTTCCTCACCAGCGCCTATTATTCAAGTTAAAAAAACTTGACTTACACCCAGATGTCTTCAAATGGATTACTGAATTTCTTAGTAACCGCTCCCAGTCCGTAGCTATCAATAATCACTTGTCTAACCCAGTATTAGTAACATCTGGCGTTCCTCAAGGATCTGTCCTTGGCCCCCTCTTATTCTTAATATATAATAATGACTTAACTTCGCATGTCTCTTCTAACATTAGAATGTTCGCGGACGACTGTGTCATTTGTCGTACCATTTATGAGAGCCACAATCAAACTGCTCTCCAGAAAGACCTAGACAACATAACTACTTGGTGTAACGATTGGCTCATGACCCTAAATACAAATAAGTGCAAAGCTATGTCATTTTCTCGCAGCAGTAATCCCATAGCACCTTCTTATAAAATCAAAAACACGCTTCTCGAGAATGTCCATTCTTATAAATATCTTGAAATCACTCTTTCTAACGACCAGTCCTGGCACGCTCATATTTATAATACCATATCATCAGCAAACCGGACGCTAGGTTTCCCGAGGCGCAATCTTCGTCAGGCCCCAAAACATGTCAAATTGCTCTTACCAAACCCTCGTAAGACCAAAACTGGAGTATGCATCGGCCATCTGGAACCCACATCAATCATATCTTATCGACCTACTTGAAGCCGTTCAAAATCGCGCTACCCGATTCATTCACTCAAAATACTCGTACAATATCAGCATTTCAGCACTTAAGGCTAATTCCGGTTTAATTAAGCTTTGTGATCGTCGACGTATTTCCAGTCTCATGCTCTTTCACAAGTTCTTACACGGCACCCTCAGTTAAGCGCCATACATCGTACCCACTGCACGCATTTCTCACCGCACCAGTCATCCGCAGCAGGTCGCGCACCCACGTGCCTGAACTGCTCACTTCTCCGCCTCGTTCATCCCCCAAACTGCCAAAGACTGGAACGGCCTTCCTGCTGACATTGCCGCCATCACCTGCCCATCATTGTTTCAGCAGCATATAACTAATCATTATGAAATGTCTATGTGAGAAGTTGTAACCCACCCCTTATGTAATGCTTCCTTCGGGAAGCCCTTAAGGTTAATAAACTGAACTGAACTGAACTGAACTAAAACGCTTTATTACTCGTATTGACACAATACCTTTCCCCACATCAAGCCTGCTTAAGGCAAGTTTGCGAACGAGTCCCAAGTACCGGCGTGGCTCAGCAGTAGAATACTGGGCTGGCATGCAGTGTTCCAGGGTTTGATTTTCACACTATGTCCTCGGTATTCATTATTTAAGGTTTTTTTTCCCCCTATTTCATGCAATAGTGGTTAGGGACACCGACAGTTGCCCCGGACATTTACGGCGCCCCACGTGACCCGTGCTGTGTTCTCATAACAGCTTTTTGCTGTAAAAGGCTTGCTCAGAATACTCTACTGTAACCACGTATCGTATTTTGTCATTTATAACCCGTACAAAATATGCAGTAAAATCTGAGCTGAAGTCAGGGCACTGCTTTATGAAAATGAAGGCAGCTTCACAAGAATATGCAGATAGCTCAGTTGCTAAAATTTTTTCTTCTATGCTTACTAATTTGGAAGCCCGGTGATATACAGGGGTGGGATATAAGTGTGAAAAAGTGAGAAAGCAGAGTATTAAGGGCCAATTGCCAAGTGCTCTGGCAGCATGTTCAGTTACATTAAAAACTGCATACTGCGTAACGATCTGCTATGCATATTTGTCTACGTTTTCTGAGCATGTTCACACCTTTTCAAGCCCCAGAAAATCTGCTAAGGCAAAAAGTTGCAGAATGTGAGCATAATTTAAATCTGATGCCTCTCTTGCGCTTATCAACAGCACGGGTTTTCGAAGGCACTGGTCGCACATACAGCCCGCTACAACAAAATCTGCAGGAGACCCAAAATGTTCATTATAGTGGGACTTGCAGTGAAGGTTCATGTATAGAAAACATGATACTTCAAACTTTGGTGAAGAGGCACCGAAGTTTGAAGCTGTGTTAGCGGCACACCAACTACCACATTTTGGGGCATCCATGTGCTGCCACTCACCTTGGCTTCTTCCCTTTCCTTCTCGGCTGCCTTGCGTGCCCTCTCCTCCCTTTTTCTCGCCAGCTTCGAATCAGGAACGGGCTTGAAGGTCAAGTCCGTGCGAGCGCAAGAGTTGAATTCTCCTCGACTCCAGTGCCGCAGAAAGCTGGTGTGGTGCAGTGAGGAAAGATGCGACATTCGTCAACAATGCACACTTTGCAAAGGCAACGTCTACATGGTAACATTAAAAGGGCAGCAACTATTTAGTCAAGACTAATGCATCCACAACCATCAAGATGCTATTTGCATTTACTTGGCTGGAAAAAAATATTACTGAAGACAAATAAGGCAAAAACCTGCGTGAAAGTGCTGTTCCTCATAAAGCAAATGTTATGAAAACTTGAAATCAACACTTCATGAGTAGCTTGGAAAGCAACGCAATTATTACTGCGCACTCCAACAGTACTTTCTGGTGTAGTGGCAGAGCTGGTAGTTTCACATTGCCAGGCTGCTCAAACTAAACTTGTCACATTACTTTGTATTAGTGTTGTGCGCTTGCCATTAGAGATGCCAATGATTTGCAAAAATTCCAGCATGACCCTTGTGCAAGGCACAATGTGTGTTAAATGCTCGGTTAAATTAAAAAAGAAAAAAATTGGCCTCGGATCTGCATGTTACATTGCAAATGCCGTTGAAAGACAATAGTCTTGCGTCTGGAGAGAGTAAACAAAACACTTATTTGACGTTCTACGCAATAAAATCGGTGGATAGTATTCTGGAGGCGCTGCGGTAGAGTGCCTCGAGCATGCTGCGGAGGCGAACGAGTGCATCGAGGCACATTAGACACGAGCGCCATCTGGCCACTATTTTAGAAAACGAAGGAAGGCGTGCGTGCCTGCGGAGAAAGATGCGTGCCATTCTCGGAGGCGATAAGGTGTAGAATGCCTAGCGACAGGCAGGTGCCACAATCGTGTTGTTTTAGCAAGGCGTTGCCCTGTCAGCGCAGTGTGTTTTAACGCTACAGTCCTTTATAGAGGCACCCATACAAAACATCGACGTGTTATTATGATACCTCAGATATGCGCAATTGCTTTTTAATTTACAATTGCTGAAGTATGCACGCTGGATCTTGAGCAATATTGGTGGGCGCTGCGGATGGAGTCTACCGTTTGAGGTATTGTTAAGAACGGACAAACAGACAAATGTACAGACAGACAGGCCAAAATTTTTCCGTCGATGGTCCACAAGAAAGACTATCGTCTTTAAAAGTCAGTCCCGCCAACAGAACTGCAGTGCAATTGGCCTTCACAAGTGAAAGACTGTCGTGCTGGCTGGTTTTTGCTCGAAGTGTATATTTTCTCGGTTGATGTGAATACTACAATTAAAGGTTTGTTATTACAGTCGAACTCCGCTACAACGAACGCTGCTTCAATGAAATTGCCACTGCAACGAAAAATTCACGATTCCCCGTCAGCCGTCAACAAGAGTCAATGCATAAATACTGTCGCCACAACGAACACTTTTTCTTCGATTGTCTCGCTTCAGTGAAATTTTACGAAGCAATTCCAGGCTCAGATACTTATTGCTATGCAGTAAAACCAATCTTTAATGTTTTGATGCATTTGCAGAGCCTAGAAATGCGTTAACGAAGTCTAAAACACGCATTGGCACCGCCAATAACCACCGCTGTACAGCAAGCATGGGTGCCACCATTGCTTGATAGCGATGGCAATGAGACTGCCCTGCTTTTATTTTGCCACTAGCTTGTTTTGAGCTGCAGACTATCTGACGCTGAAGCTCAGTGGCTCAGTTCATGGTTTCCTTTTCCAAGCTGCTGGGTGCAACCGCGGCAAGACGCCTTTTCCGATTCCGATACTTATCATTATGTTTGCACTTGGCCAGTGTGGTAACTAATCAGAGCGGCTGTTCGTCCGCATTCTCAAGAAAATCAGCTAGCCGCAAGTGATATTTGATAAGAATGGCATAAAATAATGCAAAAGTCGCCGCTACGCAATACCCTGCCTCCATCTGAGCGTTGTCGGATACTTTTGACGGCGGACAGCTGCTGGTGTTAACATGTTAATGCCACTGTTTGGTTCATTCATGAAGGCGGTTTTAGGCGTTGTTTTAGCACACTTTCCCCATGGCCTCGCTATGCATGGGTGAGAATCACGTCGTGATGCTGCTGCGAAAGAATAGGAAGCAGCGGACATTTTTCGAATTTCGAGAATAAATGTTCATTGTTTTGGTAGTTTAGATGTGCTATATTTTTGTCGACTTCACTACAACGACATTTTTTTCGCGACCAGTCAGTTTCGTTGTAGTGGGGTCTGACTGTACTACCTAAACCTTATGTTTGGTTGAGCAACAATGTCAAAATCCATGACAAAGTCTATGAAGGTGTTTAGGTATTTGAACTAATAAAACTTGTGACACATGTCTGGGGGGAACTAAGCAATCTGAAATGCTCGAGAGGTGCTTGATGTCACAAAAATGCGTAATTAAGTGCACTGAATGCGGCTTTCAATAAATTATCTGAGGGAATAACAGGAATTGTGCTCAACTTGTACAATGCAGGTGAAATCACGACTACTTTATAGAACTCCTATGAAGCAAACAACACGCACATGGCGGACTGGCTGCGGTGGCATTCGCTGTCTTCAACCTTGGGCTCGGGGCTGGGTCCCCTCACCAGCTGCTGGGCCTCGGGCTCTTCCTCCTCCTCTTCGGGCACAATGTGGTGGACAGGGGGGCCACCATGGTGGGAGCTGCCGCCGCCGTGATGCGACGACAGCCCGCCACTGTGGTGGCCGCCGGAGCCCCCGTGGTGGGAAGGTGGGGCCACCCGATGCCCGCTTCCCCCGCCTCCGCCGTCCAGCGGAAGCTGAGGAGGGAGCGGCATGGATACGGGGGCGCGCGAGGGGGGCGTTTTTGAATGATGCTGCGGCGCCGTCGCCTGGTGCGCCGGCGGCGGGGGTGCAGGGGGTGGAGGGGCAAACTGAGGATGCGTCTGAGGAAAGTGAAGGTGTGGGGAGTAGAGCTGGGGGCTGAAGTAGGCGGGGTATGGGAATCCCGGATGCATCTGTTGAGGTGCACCGGGCGGAGGCGCTCCCAGCGGCTGTCGACCAGCAGTCACCAGCGGACTCGGGTAGCCACCGCCCAGAGGGGAGGCGGCCGTGGAAACCGCCACAGAGGAGGTGGCAAACAGAGGGGGCGAGAAGGGGTAGTGGTGGCTAGGAGCCGAAGAGGTGGGGGTGGACGTTGGAGGGGTCGGCACGGAAAGAGAGCAGGGCGCCGACTTGACGTGGGCCGGTGAGGAGGAATGAGAAAAGGAGGGCATGTGGTGAGGAGGGGAAGGCACACTCAGACGCTCTTTCGGAGGAGAAGGCGGGGGCTCAGTTTTGACGTGGTGCGGGGGTGGTCCCGGGTATTCCACGGGGGCTCCGGACACCACGGAAGACGGTGAGGACCGAGGGGGAGCCGAGGCACCAGCGGCCGCCAGAGAAGATGCTGGCAAGCACGAGGAGGACGAGGGGGGAAGGGACGCCAGAGGAGACAGGCCTCTGGGCATCCCCAGTGGTGGACCGGTGGCAGCCAATGACTGTGTGGCCTCTGGTGGAAGCGGAGAGATACGATTGCCACTATTAGGGGGCAAACCCCTGGGCGGTCCTTCCATGAGCAATGTAGGTGGTCCGCTCATTTCTTCTTTTATGCGCACCAGGTGGCTCTTAACCGTGGGGGGCATCATGCCCGATGGTAGCAGAGGCTCCACAGGCGGCGGTGGCATGGCCGACAGGGCCGCTAGAGACGGGTTTATGCCTCCTGGCATTGGAAGTGGAGGAGTCGGCCGGCCACGTGATGACGGGGACGACACCAGTCGAAGTGGCTTGGACTCTTCCACTTCCATCTTGATCAGAGACAATGGCATAGCATCAGCAGGTGCTGCCGGTGATTTCTCTCTTGGGTCTGGCAGAGAGAGGGTGGGCGGCGCCTGAGGAAGCAGTTGGTCAAACTTGTCCTCGGACATCATCAACTTGGGCGATGGCGTCAGATTTCGTGTCGGAGGTGTGGGCCCCCCTCGGCCGAGGAGCTGATGCGCCGGTGGTGGCACGGGTGGTGACATGCGTGGCGGGAGCAACTGTGGAGAGCGCTCCAGGTGTGCCACTTGGCTCGGCATGCTGGGCACCACCAGAGAGACGGGTGAGGGACATGGAGGCCGTGAAATGGGAAGAGCCACGGGCACATCTTCGACCACTGCTGGACTACACCGTGCTTCCTTTGGTGGCCTGCAAAGCAAGATTGCAATGTTTGAACACGGCCGAAGAATTTCTGCACTAAAGCATTTCAGCACATGCTGCACATTGACAGAATAAATTGAATAGTGCAGTTTGAATTCAGCAGCATTTCAATGATTCGAAAACACGACAGGGATGCGAAAATACGAAATTTTCTGAAGTAACTTAGCAAAAAAGTGAAGGACACTTTGTAAATTGCACGTTTGGTGAAAGCCTGTGGCTATTCAACTGACTGCACAGTCTTTTTTCTTTCTTTTTTTAACACACTCAGCAAGCATGTGATTGATGAGAGTGCGTAAGGAGAAGAGGCCACAGATGTTGCAGTGCAACTGTTGCGATGCACTGCTGTGCCATAACGTGAGTGCTGAGAGATGTTGAGGGAGAGGACACAGCTGGAACCATTCCAGAGCATGGACGTAAGTATGAGACAATTTGAATCACACTGAGTATATAGTCCAATCCTGCTATAATGAAGTCTACTACAATAAAACTTCTGCCACAACGAATAATTTTCGATTCCCCATCAGTCGCTCACAGAAACCAATGCGAAAAATGTCTCGTCACAAGGAATATTTTTCTTGAGTACTTCCGCTACAACAAAGTTTTCAAGAGTACTACAACCTAAGGGTAAGGACCATGCCCATGGTTGTCGTAAAATACCACTACCAACTCAACCAGTTTTGATCAGCTCGTGACATCCAGAGCACACAGTTGCGTTGCAACACCTGTGTCTTCATCGGAGACACGTTTTCTGCCCTCACATGCACACTCCGGTAAATTTTTCACCACTGAGATGCTCGGCGACAGGTCGCCCAACCATCCTCATGCTGCTACTGGGTTTGATGCACATGCAGGCTGCCACAAAACCGTTCTTTAAGAGCTTCCACCATGCTTTTGACGTCGCACTCAAAACAAAACTACTGCTCGTCGTCCCTTGCCGAGCGATCATATATGACATCCACGGCGTCATGACGCTGTATGTGCGGCCACAGCACAACTAGTCTAAGAGTAACTACATTCTGCCGCAACGGCTGCGAACACAAATGCGGTAGTGGTGATCACGGGCGACCACGAAGGTACGTGTACCGACTCGACCCAATACTGATCATCGATGTGAAGAAAGATAGCAACGGCGTTAGTTCTGAAGGTGCATGCACAGCTAGCACGGTGTGCACAGATTGAAAATAGAACTATAGTTTGCCGCAACCACTGCACGGAAAACTGAGGTCGCTATCGTCGCGTTCATTTGTAGGAAATACGCTGCGAAAGTGCGCGGCTGACACATCTGCAGATTGAAAGCAATAAAGCTGCAAAACGGCACGACGAGTTCCGGCTTTTCAGTCGTACACTGATTGATATAGTAGTGCGGAGCTTCAGCACTTTCAGCTGCAGCTTTCAGTCGGCCTCTAGTGAAGCTTTGGCATGCTCGTTTGCAGCGCTGCACGCTTGGCATGCTCCATGGGTTATCTGAATATCGTATTTTCGTGTGTATAACCCGCCCCTGCATATAACCAGCACCCCCGACTGCAAATCGCGAGAAAAAGATTAAAAAAACCGTCCACATCTTTCCACGGGGGCAACTCGAGTAAATGTGTCGCGCATAGGTGGGGGATTTGCGTGAATGTTGTGTAATTGGGTATGGTTTCGGAATGCTTAATTGTTATTTCGTCTTTATATTTATGAATGAAGGAGAAGTGTGGCCTTTAACGAGTGGTGGGACGATGATGTTGGGTTGTGCCCTTATACTGGTTGAAGGTACTGTTGCTTCGATCGCATCTACTAGAGTAAAGCAAAGCGTTAAGTGCAGTGAAAGCTAAGTAAAGACGCCCTTGACTGAATTTCGAATGCATGCTTCGACGCTTATATACACACCACCCGCGTTCGAGGAAGAGGGGTACGGGGAAAACGTACGCACCCCCACAGTGCATGCTCGTCTTGCTGAGCGTCCGGCGGGGTCTTACCCTTTGATGGCTACTGGAGTGACAGTATTGCGGGTGTCTTCCTGGGCCGGCACGAGACGCGAGCATGCACAGTGTAAGTGTGGACGGCGCCGAATACGCTAAAGCGCAACATTGTGCGACTAAGAAATGCTCGGCATATAAAAGGACATGCGTATTGACACATGGCCACCTTCCTTGCATCACCATGAAGGCGTACGGTAAAGCTAACTTGCGCACCGAAATTCCCATAGATTCCAAACTTTCTGTATATTTTGATCATGTTATACCGTATTTACTCGCAAAATGAACGCACTTTTTTTTTCTAAAAAAAATCGGAGCGAAATTCAGGGGTGCGTTTATTATGCGAGGTAAACTTTATGAAATCTTCTTTGGGAGAAGCAAAAACTGCGGTAATGCAAAAAAAAAAGTTAGGTCGCTTAGCAATTTACATACGCGTACACTGTTTAGAAATAGCTTGTTTGTTGCACTTTACTCATCTGGCGCTATCTTCTGCAAGTTGTTCCCGGGCCACCCACGCACGCCATAAAAGCGTTTTGCAGCTATCTTTTCTCGCAATCGTTCGACCGCAACAGTGGTATCTGCAATGATCTCGAGGGGTGCCAAAAAGCATGTGCTACGACACTACGACGCACTTTGCCAACTTCGCGGCAACCTCGCATGACAACCGTGACGACGTATAACATTGAAGCAAGTAACCAACATTGTAGCAAGCTACCCCCAAAGCATCAAAACAAATTGTCAATAACAAGTTTAACGACAAAATACAGCCGCAGCCTCGCTTCTACATGAGAAGTTCCTCTACGCACGGATAACAAGCGAAGCGATGGGTGCTACTGTGTAGTGAAAATCGCCACGATTTTTTTTTTTTCGGACGATAAGCGATTTTTTTTATTGGTTTTCCAGAAACCTGCGACGCGATAGCGACGAATGGCCCTTCGCAACAAGAATTCCTGTCATCGCTCGAAAATCGCACGCACGCGACCTTTGATCGGTTGGCGCGGGCAGTTGTAAGCCCACAGTGAGCCAAAGTCACGCCCCCTCCTTTGCCCGTTGCAGTATTGTTTTTTTTTCTATTTGTGCGCGGCACGTACCCCGTCATATCTAGGCACCACAGCAGGATTCAAGAAAGGTGGAGTGTAGAGACATCGCAGCTGATAAGCACATAGCCCGCGAAGGTATCAGAGCGAAGGTATCAGCTGCCATGTCTCTACACTGGCACCGTTCCTGAACCCTGCTGTGGCGCACACATAAGACAGCGAATGTGCCACGCACAGATTGAAAGCAAAATACGCACGCGGCAACGGGTGAAGCCACGGTGGCCGAGGGGGGTCGACAAAACAATAAAAAACGAGATCCAATGGGTGAGGAGGCGCCAAGTGTCCGTTAGCGGGACTGCAGCAGATAAATGTAGGGGGCGCGTTTATTACGCGGGAAAAAAAGAATCCAAATTTTGATGAATAAAGTTGGGGGAGCGTTTATTATGCGAGTGTATTCATTACACGAGTAAATACGGTACGCGAGAACATGCGTTCACCCAGTGTGCTGCGGCCAGTTACGCCCAAGTTCGCGAGAGTTTAATGCAAGCGCTTTCTGGGAGTAAAGGACTTACCAATTTGTGGTCTATACAGTAAAACCCCGTTAATACGTACCTGCCGGGGATAGCGGCCTAATTACGCACTAAACGTACTACGCATTAACCACCAGCTACAAATTTCCTGACACCAGCTACAAATCCCCTGACATGCGCCAACGCCGCCAACAAAAGTAAAAACGCAGTGCCGCCGGAAATACTGCCCAAAGTGCCCACCGCAAGACCATTTCTTTCTTTTTGCCAAGATACAGAAAAGTGTCTGACTCTCGAAGAACCACTCGATAGCACGCGATCAAGACGCCGATGAACATTTCGAAACCATCGCGGGATCCGGGGTATGCAGCGTGGTACAGCCACAGAACCATGGAGGAGGGAAATAACTTTCCTTCCTGCGTGGACGGAACGGACACAATCGGCTGTCTGTGATACAGTCGCTCCGCGGTCTGCTTCTAAGCAAAAACTGATGCAGTTTTCTTTTTTAAACACTGTACAGTCACAGAGAGCCAAATTGTTTACTGCATGACTAGTTGCGTGCAGCACTTCGCTCACTCCGCACACACTGCGACTGCCGATCCGCTTGCTGGGATAACGCCACAAGCAACGTGTTCTCCGTGTTGCTCTAGCAGTCCTGGTAGCGGACGGAGGCGCATGTCAGCTGTGACTAAATAAAAGTATGCAGCATGTAAACAACAGCGCTACACCTGCTGTACCGTGCACGTGTTGGCATAGTACAGCAAGTATTCTCGGTGCCCGTGATCCACAACGCTAAACTCCGTGACAGCGAGCTGCTTGCATTTCTGTAAAGCAACACGCCCTTGAACACGGTCCCACAAAACGAAGCGGTAGCGATCGGCGGCCCAGTGCGTTTAGGTAGCCGCCCACTAAAAGCGTGCAGTAGGCCTAAAGTGACGCTATGCCACATGCGTGCGGGCACCGGCCCGAGAAGATCATCGCGCCTGCTGTGATAAGGCTTTTCGCCAGCGATAAGTCATACCGGCGCGTTTGTCGGTGGTCGCCACCTCGCCTTCGTTTTTTGCCCCGATTGTTACTCGCAGCGTCATCGACGCAATCGCGCAGAACTCGTAATAACTTATTGGCTGATCTACGCAATCATCAACATGACGAAAAACTGTTCTTGGCACATTATGGGATCTGCAAGTTTAGCAGAGCAGTAAAATTTTGTCGCACAAAATGTTATTGCTGTACGCAGTTAGCACGCCGGAAGGCATAGGCCAAACACTACAGCTCAAGCAGTCTGCGAATGCATTAGTCTCTATGAGACTCTGTCGGGGATTCGCCGCAACTGTGTTTTAAGGGGGGATGCTACACATTCCAAAAACTCTTTTATTTTTGCGAGTACCTCAGTCAAATGTGGAGAGCCTATGTAGATTTTACTGCTGATTTCAAAAATCTAATTTTTTTTTTGCTGTGACAATTAGTTTTAAAGATATAATGAACTGCGACTTTTTCAATTAGGGCCTAATTAGCTAATTAACTGTAACTTGGATATTGATGTGCAACCTATAGAACCAATTCGGTATGTTCACAGTGTGCAATAAAGTATAAATCATTGTTCTGGGCTATTTCGAAGCAAAGTTGTGGGATGTTGAATATGACATGAAAAATTTCCCCATCTACACTTGAAACAAAAGAGCCATTTAGAGAATTTTCTCAAAAAATTATTACAATAAAACTTACTTTACGAAACATCCCCTGCATTTATCTTCGAAACAAAAAAGAAATCGTAATGATAACCCAGATAGAACCAGAGATATTGCTCCGGCATAATGGGAAGCACATGAAAATTGTCGTTTTGAGAAATCGAGAAAAAACGTGGGCACACATTTTTATTGCAGAAGATGCAACAAGACAACCTCAAAACGCACCAGAAGCATAGTCTGAATGCATTCTGTGCTCATGCCTCCTCTTCACTAGCTTCCGGAGTTCCAATGAGGCTGTTCTTTTTTTGTTGGAGACAATGCTGCGACGGTGGTCTTTTTCTCTCGCTGTCCTGGCACCAGTACTTGTCGCATTCATGTCCATTTCACCTAAGATTGCCGTTGCAGAATTCAAATTGCCCGTGTTGAAGCGCAGCACTGCTTCTGCAACAGCTGCTTCAACAGCGAACAGGGACGCATGGTGCTCCTTGGGGGCCAAACTCCAGATTACCGAATGTAGGCTTTCGTTGGAGTTCTGCGTTTTGCCGCGTTCGCACCTCTGAAGCAGGGCTCTTTCCGAAAGCCGGGTATAAACCGGTAGTAATGCCTCTGCCACGTCTTTCGGTAGATTGTAGGCATGCCTGGGGTCGGGCTCACCCTTTGCTTTTGCGGCATTGTGCCGACACCATGAAGTTTCACCAGCTGGGCACAGACTGTGGTCCGAGCATTCATCAGTGGAGGTGACGTGGCGGTATGTGGCCATCACAGCCTTTTGCATCTCGTCCACGTCACCTTCATGCGATTTCAGAGCCCGGCCATAATATGTGCTCAGCCTGGTGATCAGCTCACCTGTGAGCCTGCCTTTCCCACCAAGGCCTCTTTTCCCATCGCACTTTTGTTTCTGCACCAGGTTTCTCAATGCGGTGCCCATCCGTTTCTATACATGATTAATACAGTCTTCCTTCTGCACGTCAATGTAACCATACACCTTGGCGTCTTGTATGGCGCAAAATGTCCTAGAGTCTCCATCAGACAGCATAGTTGTGTAGCGCAGGCCATGGCGTTCAAGCGACCTCTGAAATAGAATTAGAGCCGCCTCCACTTCCATTTACCCCGCTTTGCTGTTCCTATTTTTTTGGCATTTGTGGTTAGCCTTCCATTCTTGATAGCCCTCACTACTAGGCTTTGGGCCCACCTCGCAGCCTAGGCAAAAGTTGGAAAGAACGACGTAGTCCAACACGTAGCCACTAAATAATTCGATAACTGTGCCCACGCCGATGTGGGAAGAATGGCCTCGCGTCTTCCACGTGCCGTCGTAGCTAACGGCAATATTGCCCCGGTGGCCGAAGCACAAGTCATCATAAATTGTTCTAACCTTTTCCGCACATTCGCTCATAGCGGACTCAGCCGCTCGCGTTGCAGCGGGTGCCAGCGTGTTCTTCAAATGCCGCTGAAACGTCTTGTGGTGCATACCGCGGTGTGAGATGCCCATTGTTGCGAAAATATCGTTCATTTTCGTTTGGCCGTTGCCGGTAGCCACCATCGCCCTCGAAGCGAGAAGATTTACTTCAAACGGATTGCACGTTTTCGTGCCGTTCGCGCGGGGCGAAGTCCATTCATTCGCGATCTCGCCGCACCTTTCACACTGCACTAGCACTTTCACGGCAAGTCTGTAGTCCCGATCCCCTCTGACAATCGTAGCCGGTCCGTGGCAGGCTTAGCAACACAAGGCACCCATTATCGCGTTTAGGATATCTAGATGCATAAGCAGATAAGGAGCAGCGTGGTCCGAGTCCTGTGCGGTTGCCTCGCTACAACTCGGGGTGAAAAAGTCAATTTTCCGTGCAGTTGCTGGCGCCGATGAAAGCCGGTCGAGCGTCGCTTTCTCCCGGGCATGATTTTCTTCAACTTCGGCGTTTGTCACCACCTTGGCGTCGATTCGTAGTCGTCCGGAGTTCGCTTCACCGTCATCGTCGTCGGAGGCAACGCGCTCGGTCGCACCATCGCTGAACGGCCGCGGAGCGTCGACACATCGTTTGTCGGAGTCAACCAAGGGCTCTGATGACTTCGTAGACTTTCTCCCACGACCTTTGCGTTTCCTGCGACCAAATGCGTGCACGGTCCGATACTTTTTTGCATTTCCAGGCATGGCGATACGATCAGAAGCTTCAGAGTGCTCTGCCGATTTCGAGGCGTCACAGCGGTAACCCTTTCAAAATGGCGTCGGGTCGCGTATGCAGGCGCAAGCCGCGAGCTTCCAGCCACCCGGAAAGCGCCATTTCAGTCACGTGCGCCGTTTAGCCAATGGCAGTGAGCGCGGCTCTTCGTCTTTGAGGCCCCGTTTTTCGAGCCGGGGAAACGCTCAATGTTGCTTACTGAATAAAAAAAAAAAAAAACAGCTGAAAACGCGTTCTTTCAAACAAGACCAAAATGGCGCCGATCGAGCGCGTAGTTCCCGCGTATCGTAGAGCCGAAACCTGCGCTATTCGCCCTCAATTTAAAGGGCAGGACGCCCGTTTTCGGTTTTTTAAAGTTGAATAACGATAAAAGTTGATGGTATTCGGCTATGAAATTTTGTAAATAGGTGCGCAATGATGTCGGGAACGCGAAAAGAAGGTCCGCAAAAACTCGATTTTTTGGCTGATTTTCGGTCCCGAAGTGCCGCGTCCCCCCTTAACGGTTAGTTGCTTAAAGCGGGTACACACTAACGAGGTTTACTGTAGATGAAATTTCGCTACAATGAAATTTCACGACAACGTATTTTTCCGTGTGTCCCGTCAATTTCGTTGAAGCCAGATTTCACTGTACTGCCTTGATAAGAGGATAAAAAGTAACTTGGGTGTCAACATGCGCTTGAGTGAAGTGTAATAATAATTATTTGTGTTTTACATCCCTAGATGATGACCACAGAAAAGGGTGAGAGGAAATGCTCACCCATCGTTTGCTACAGGGCTAGGTTCCGGCTGTTGAGAGCTTGGTCGCTCTTCTTCCATTGGTGACGGTAGCTGAGGTGGCATTGATGCAGCCTGCGAAGGCTCTTCGGCAATGCTCGTCGCTGGCGGCACTACCGCCGGAGTTGGGGCCACAGTAGGAGACGGCGACACGCTGGGAGGGCTGATCGACGTCCCCTCAGGTTCATCCGGGGCATTCTCTGTAATAGACAATCGCGATTTGTGGGGATTCTGAGAGTGTTTACAACTCCGCAAGAAAGAAGCTAAATGTAGCTAGTCTTTTCATCATTTACTGAGAGTGCTGCGTCTTCAGAGTCTAGTAAACCACTACAGTGAGTTATGATGATTTTTACTTGATGGTAGTGCAGGCTAAATAGGAACCACAGAAAGGGCACACTCTAGACAACACAGTGCCAATTTTCATAGACTGGTTAGCGCTGTGTTGTATTAAGCACGCCTTTTCAACAGTGATGCTGTCTAGTGCAGCATAAGCATGCTCTACAAAAAAACTCGCTGTGCAGTTTCCAAGCAACCAAAAATGCCAGGGCTGCGCCCCAACCTGGCGTAACCTCACCAAGCCGCGCTGCGCTGAAGTAGTAACAACGGAGAGAAGTTCCTGCAAAGCCATGCCTATAAAAAAAAATATACTTACGCGCACCTGCTGCACCTAGTTACTATAACAGATAGTGTAATGTCAGCTATGCCACATGTATACCACGGAAACAATTCACATTGAAGCTACAGCGACGGTAAAGTAAAACGATAGTTATAGCACGAGAACAAAACGACGACACAGAGACAAGAAGGACACGTGTCCTTCTTGTCTCTGTGTCGTCATTTTGTTCTCGCGCTATAACTATCGTCATGCCATACCAACTAGCCCAAGCTGCCACACTTCTAAGTTAAAGTAAAACCACCAAATTTAGATAAAATATACTAGCCCAAGCTGCCACACTTCTAAGTTAAAGTAAAACCACCAAATTTAGATAAAATATGGCCTTGCAATCATTTGTCCTGAAATACGATGGAAAATAGATAGTGACAGGCCTCCAAAGAAGGTTGGCACACCCCAAGAAGAGGCAGCTTACTGTGAAATAGGACTATCAAAAACCTAGAAGCAACCACATTGGTCTTCACAATTGTTCAGTTTTGCTCTTTAAAGCCTTGCGCAACATAGTGCAATGTTCACCTTTCTTTTTTCTTTTCCCTGTCTTAAGCCTACGCTGCCATCGAGCACAATACAATACCAACAAGCCCACATTGCCACCCCTATCAACGTTATAGTGAATGTTTCAATGTAATAAAAATGCTGGCACTGCAGTTTCTCATACAGTTGATTGCAAGCAAGTTGAGCTGTCTTGTTTGTTTTTTCCGGCCCCTTTCATCCTTATGATGAAAAGTACGACTGGAGAGACCGAAAATATAACTTTCGTTTAACAAGAGTTCCAATCACTGCGGGATGAACCAATGTGCAGAGTTGAACTACAAAACCAATCACACTAGAGCCAGTCATTCCATTCAAGCAGCGATCCCATTTAGTTACATTCATTTTCTGAGTGTGAAAAGATTATTCTTTAGTAATGACAACAGTGCTTAACATACTTGAAAAGTACCGTAATTACTCGAATCTAACGCGCACCTTTTACCGGTTAAGCGAGTTTATAAATCGCATGCACGTTAGAATCGAGTACGAAAAAAAAAAAAAATGAATACGGTCATTCTATTGCCATCGGCATTTCCGAAATAGCCGCTGCCTATGTGCGTCAGCATGGCACTTCGGTCATTTCTGCTTATGTGTTTCCCATGTGCGGCACTTCGTACGTGTGCCGAGGAGTTCGTCATCTTGTAGTGCATTAGCATCGACGGCATGGAAGGGCCGACTCCAAAAACTCGAGTGCACCACGATGCCGCTTTTAAAGAAAAAGTCATCGCGTGTGCAGAAACTGACGGAAATCGGGCCGCATCGCGGTCGTTCGGAGTTCCCGAAACGTGCGTGTGGGACTGGCGGAAACAAAAGCAGAAGATTGTCGACAGCAAAGCTTCACACAAAGGCTTCAGTGGACCACAGCAGGGTCGGTTTCCGCAAATTGAAGAACTGCTCGGCGAGTATGTGCTTGAGCAGCGAGCGGCACAGCAGCCCGTGACGACAGAACTGCTCCAAGTGCGGGCTATGCAATTAGCCTTAGAAAAAGGTCTAATGCGGAGCCAGTTTAAAGCGAGCAGGTGCTGGCTAACTAACTTTATGAAGAGGGAAGACTTTTCCCTCCGAAGGGGAACGGGCATATGCGAAAAGTTTTGCGGAGGAGTACGATGAAAAGCTTCACAGTTTTCAGAGGTTCGTCCTAAACTTGCGGCGCAACAACAGCTACCTGCTTGAGCAAATAGGGAATGTTGATCAGACGCCTCTTTACTTCGACATGCCTGGCACCACAACCGTCGAGAAGAAGGGGGCGAAGCAAGTTCGCGTGCTGACATCGGTCCACGGTAAAACTACAGTGATGGCAATGCTCTGTTACACGTCAGATGGGCACAAGCTTTGCCCGTACCTCATATTTAAATGGAAGACGCTTCCGAAAGGAGTAGTTTTTTCGAGTGGTGTGATCGTGCAGGCCAGCAAAAAAAAATGGGTGCCCATTGCAATCGATGTCTTATGTTTTTTGTTTTTTTTTTCCGTAGAAATCGGGTGTGCGTTACAATCGAGGGCGCAGTAGAATCGAGTAAATACAGTAAACAGCACTGCATCCTAAAACAACAACTACAGTCGCTGATAGATATTTAGGACTCCAAAAACTTTGGCGTGTCGGATATTTCGGATTTCATAAGCGCACCTTCAGATTCTATAGCACTGATATATTTTTACTATCAATTTTCCGGATAAATATGTTTTAAAATATAGATCTGGACTAAATTTGCTCGTTTAGAGCCACACCACTTAATTAGAAAGCCACCATTTCATATCCATTAGGGGCTTGACTGTGCTTGCCACCCAGTGGCCAGTTGTGTAGGCTCGAACTGACACAAAATGATTGCATCCTCGGCGTTTCAATAAACAATGTTGGCCAGCACAGCAAATGCAGGCAGCAAGGTACAGCCACACAGACAGGGCAGCTCAATCAGCACCCGAGTGCAGCAGGCACAAGGCACTTTACCTTCGTTGGAGGCAGCACCGCCACCGACACTGCTGCTCCGGCTCGACAGGCCCTCGGCTGCCCCCGGCGAGTCCACGGGGCTCTCGGCTGCCTCACTCTTCTTCTTCTTGGATGCCGAGGTCACCTTGTCGTCTTCCTCGTTGACCGGCGATGGCGCAGTCACGACGATGGCGGTGGTGGCCGCTGTCGCTTCTGTGGAGTCCTCAGTCGGAGAAGCGTTGGGAGTTGACGGTGTCGTGGGGAGCGCATTGGATGCAGGGGCAGTGTCGTCGCGACCTCTTTTCTTGCCTTTTGTAGGAGTGTCGGGATTCGTCTTCTGCACATGCACAGGTGAAATGAAACGATGAGTAGAAGCAGACTGTTTGGATGAGTAAAGCGCCACATGGCAGAATTGGTATGGCAACACTGCAAGATAACAGCCAGTTCAAAAGTTCTTAGTATACTTTGTTTCACCCTTGACGGAACATCAGCCCATCTCACCTACCCCGTGAGTTAATTCTAGCATAGCAGAGCTTACTGGGGATGTGGTTAGGCAGCACAGCATATACAAAGCACCACACTCCTTTCACTGTTCTTTTTTTTTTTCATTCCATAGCGTTATTACAGATACAGAGAGGGCGCTTGAAAACTGACCTTTTTCTTGTCCTTGTCAGCGGTGCTGGCAGCGGGCGACTTGCGCCCTCCGAGCGTTGCGCGGTTGTTGGCAGTGAGCGCTCCATCCATGTTTTCTGGGCTTGCTGCATCACCTCCAATGTTGTTGCCGCCATGTTTACTCCGGCCTTTCGTATGGTTCTGGTTCTGGGAAAAAAGGAAAAAAAAAAAGGAGGCTGTAAGGAACTGCGGGAAAAGCGTGCTGCATACAGACTTTATTAGTAAGCCAACCCCGCCCCGTCTTTCTGAAGTGGAAATCGCCGTCATCCTACAAAAAAAGCAGAGAAAGAAAAAAATAATTGTGGTACCTAATACGTGCGGAAACTACAGTCTGATCATGAAGCACATTGTGGGAGTCACACGCGAGTTAGCTCTGTCTACATTTCTTTGTGATTGTTTTACTTGAAACCACCATTTCTACTATTTTGTATGGTAACTGCTATTTCGACATGTCAATGAAAAAAAAAAAAAAAGACGCTCCAGGCAGTGACAAAACTTATACATTACTTGGCACGCGACTTTCGCGTGCCACCATATTGGGCTGTAGTCACGTCATTTTGTATCTTTACTAGGCTTGTGCGAATAGTGAATTTTAGGTTCGAAGCGAATAGTGATTTTGGTCGAATATTTTCTAATCGAATTCGAATACTATATATATATCACATATAAAAAAATTGGCATATTTGTTATGGCCTAACTAACCTGCACAGTATTTTTTTAAAATTGAAACAAGGCCTGTGCAAATGCTATTTCACTGTTTCAAGATGAAACAACTTTAATAGTAGCAGGATTTGACTTCCTGTAGAAAGGAAGCGATAACCTGCAAATAATGTTCATTTTACAATTTTCTATACTTGAATATAAGCCGGTATAACAAGCCTCTAAACCTTCAACACGGATCAATGTGAGGGTATGATATTCATCAAAACTTCAAGTAAGGCTTCGCGGCACTGCAGATTTCCCTTGCCAAAGTGTTCTAACAGCTTCTCACACCTCCACTGCAGTGAAGCCACCTTTACAGGGAGGTTTCATGCAGACTAACCTATTTTGAATACTTCAAAATTTTCAATAATTTCAATTCGAATCAAAGCAAATTCGAATACTACAATATTCGTTCGAACATTCGAAGCATTCAAATATTAGCACAAGCCTAATCTTTACTAAACAAAGAGTGCTACGGTATACACATACACAAGATAACAGTTGGGTTGGTACATTCAATGCTTATCAATGGCCTTATTGGCTCGCACTGCGTCATACAAATACAAGAAAACGATCAACAGCTTAAGGTGACAGCGCCTATGTGTTTTATTTAAAAACTTCTACATCAATTGCTAAATATTGATAGGGAAACACTCGTGTCAATTGCTGCCAAACCTCCCAAAAGAGAAAGCCCCACAAGAAGTGATGATGCGAGATTATAAACACACACTTTTCGGTGAACCGAATAATTTGCAATAAGAGATCAATCAAGCATTTAGGAGGTCTTTGCTCGGGTCTGACTACAGCTCGGCGACTGCGCTGAGGTTCATTTCGGTCACAATTTCAGCTCGCATACCCCAAGCAGCAGACGCACCTCTTTGTTCCGTCGGGTACGCATGACATGCTTGCCATTGAGCGCGTCCCCGTCGACAGGCTTGAAGAGGAACGGCGAGGCACCGTCCCCCTCGTTGGACGAGAGAGGTCTCACCGCCTCGGTGCCCTTCTTCTGCTGGCAGCAGTCCCAGCAGAGCACCGAACCCTCCTTGCCCGTCTGGAACCACTCCTTTGAACCTGTGCATAGCCATACCATGCTCGAGTCAGGTCGGTCTTCAAAAAGGTTCTCCACAGAAAATTTCTAGGGGGCAGACATTAGCAGAGAGAAAGAGAGAGAGAAGTAGAGGGGATACCAGGCTTAAGAAGTTTCCAAATTTGCAACTTTCAGCAGCCATCAACATTTCATTCCAGGTCATGCTTTTCTGGCCCAAACACTCTAGTCGGTCATTGACAAACATGCTATCATTGTGTGACAAACGTGCATTGGTGATTACCAAGATAATTACTTTCTAGAAAATTTCAATGAAGGCCAAAAAAACGAGACAAGCAACTGGAAAATCCTACAAGCAACTCGCGAAAATTATGTACAAGCGGAACTGACAACTCTGACAGTTGCTACGAGTTGGTTCCTCGGGGCATGTCAAAAAGGTCAATCAAATGTCAAAGGGGTCAATCAGAGCAGTGGACGGTGAAGCGGAGCAATGGGGAAAACCCTGGTCTGAAATGGCATGGAGACAGAACTAAATTGGTGGACTGATGCTAAGGGTTAGAAATGGCCAAATTTCTCCCACAGTATGCCACTGACTGACAACCTTCACCACTGAATTGAATTCTGGGGCTTTACAAGCTAAAACCGTGATGCGATTATGACGCTTGTCCCAGTGTCCCTACTGGGGCGCCCAATTATTGTGAACATCTGGGTCCCCTTAGGGCTTACAGAAATCTTAAGTACACAAGAGTACACAAGTCCAGCATCTCAAAACCACGCTAAGATTATGAGTGACACCATGGTGAAGAACTTCACAAATTTGACCACTTGGGCTTCTTTAACGAGCACCTAGATCCAACTACATGGTACTCTGCCAGTTCACCTCTATCGAAGTGCGAACGTCGTGGCTGGGATGTGTTGAGACCAGAGAAGGTAGCAAGTTGGCAGGAAAATACCACTTAGTACCACTTACTGGTAGCAAGGCAGCTCTGGCACATGTAGGCTGGCACTTCCCGGGAATCAGAATCATCAGCAGACTCCTCTTCTTCGCTTGCTGAACTCGCATCAGCTGTGCAAACAAAAAACACGGAGTGAGCAGCGATTAGAATGAAGCACAATAGAGATGAGCAACTACCATAAGTTGAAAAAAAAAACCGCTTGTTGTAAACCAAAGATTTAGGAAGCAGACACAACTGCAGCTGATCAAAATACACAGCAGCTGCATACATCATAATCTGAAGTGTACAGGGGGGGGGGGGAATTGAAAGCAATGCCAACGCCTCCTTTATTTCATTCAATGCCAGTGCAAATGCGCTCTTCTCAACCGGAGCCGTCAGTCCTCCTTCGTTCAGGGGGTGGTCGTGATGTGACGCTGCATTAGGGGTCGCGCTGCTTGTGTCATGCGTGCTTCTGAACGCTTTCCCCCGGAGATGCGATAAATGTGTGTCCCTCTCCAATATCACACGTCTGTCAAATTTGTTCTTTCATGCTCCTTCTTTGTGACTGGAAGCAACGCCCCCGCCACCTCAGAGCGCTAGTTATGCAGCGGCTAAACTGTGACGCGTCCCCATTAGTTGCCGCATAGCACCACGAACAGCGACACGCCATCTTAAAACACTGTATCACTAACAGAGCCAGCATGACTGCCAACACTGTGAGCACGAAAAATACAACACACCGCCCCATGAACCTGTACACAACTGAACAAAAAATTTATATAATTCACATCGTGAGGCACTGCATGAGGGGCTCTCTTCTCCATGACCACAAAGCACACACGAAGGCTAGGCGATGCAATGGGCGCTAGCACTGATAAAATAGAGGAGACGCCGGCAATGCGAACAACACAGCACATTATTTTCATAGTGCTCTCACCTTGGTGGCAATAAAAAGATATTAAATGTTTTTGATTGCATCACAAATGACTCTGCGGCTTTTTATCACCAGTCAGGCTATAACCATTTGAAAATAAATAACAAACAGCAGAGAACGCAAATGTTGCATGTTCCTGTCTCTTTCCATCTCCACTAAACATTTCACTAGTGAAAATTTAAAACAAGTAACACTACTTTTATCACTACTGCTATTACTAGGAAAAATAAAGTTTAGTTCTCACCTTTAAAGAGATATAATGGTGAAGGAGTGCCAGAAAGAGCTATCCTGAACAGCTTAACAAAACTGCAGCGCCCCGATATCTAATCAGCAGCGAAAACAACATACAACCCAGAAATTATCACAGTTGCAAATATCAGATATTGACTGAAAAACCAGATTTTAATTAAAATGAAAGCATTATTGCATCTCACCATAGAAGAAGATATTTAATGGTACAAAAGATATAAAGGGCACATGTCATAAAATGAAGTACAGCTGTCCTATTAGAAATGTTGCGGTCGTTCGGAGTTCCCGATACGTGCGTGCGGGACTGGCGGAAACAAAAGCAGAATATTGTCGACAGCAAAGATTAATGCAAACCGCAAATTGAAGAGCTGCTCGGCGAGTATGTGATTGAGCAGTGAGCGGCACTGCGGCCCGTGACGACAGAACTGCTCCCAGTGCGGGCTATGCAATTAGCCTTAGAAAAAGGGCTAATGCGGAGCCAGTTTAAAGTGAGCAGGTGCTGGCTAACAAACTTTATGAAGAGGAAAGGCTTTTCTCTCCGAAGGCGAACGGGCATCTGCCAAAAGTTGCCGGAGGAGTACGAAGAAAAGCTTCACAGTTTTCAGAGGTTTGTCCTAAACTTGCGGCACAACGGCTCCCTACTTGGGCAAATCGGGAATGCCGATCAGACGCCTCTTTACTTCGACATGCCAGGCGCCACAACCGTCGAGAAGAAGGGGGCGAAGCAAGTTTGCATGCTGACATCGAGCCACGGTAAAACTAGAGTGACGGCAATGCTCCGTTGCACGTCAAGCTTCCCCCGTACCTCATATTTAAATGGAAGACGCTTTCAAAAGGAGTCGTTTTCCAGAGTGGTGTGATCGTGCGGGCCAACGAGAAAAATGGGTGCGCGTTGCAATCGATGTCTTACTCTTTTTTTTTTTTTCGTCGTGGAAACCGGGTGCGCGTTACAATCGAGGGCGTGGTAGAATCGAGTAAATACGGTATCATGTTGAATGCTCTGCTATTTTAACTACAGCAACGGTGGCTTTCCCGTCCACTTCATTGGGCATTCATGCTTCTGTAATCATGGTTCTCTTCTGTCTGCCAAGCCCCGATAGCAAATGATGGTAGTGTTACTATAGATAGCGTTGATAGCAGCCATAACAGCGAGTGGGGAACACTTCTTTGTGGCCAGCTGGCATCACATAGCATATGATCGTACTACGAGCTGGAAACTGGCCAACGTATTAGGTGCACTGCACAGCTGCTACAAAACTTACCGAATTCATTCTGCGCCACTTTGGTCAGTCGGGATGATGGTCTGTTTCGCCGAAGCACGTTCTGCCTGCGGTGTCTCCGGTGAGGCCGGGAAGTCGCCGCGCCTGGGGTCTTCTTCCACAGGTAGTAGAACTCCACCAAGTCAGCCTGCCGTTGCAAACGGTAAGCGTCGCTCAAGACTAAGCCAGAAAATGCCCAACCAAAGCAAAACAAAGACAAGGTAAAGCAGCTTGAGTAAGAGTCGTAACACTGACCGTCTCCTTATGTGAGAGGAGCTCCTTGCGTATCTTGAAGAAGTTTTTGCCATATTGCCTCAGGCCCTTGACAAAGCGTTTCTGCACGGATAAGGCCACAAGTAAGACACTGTGTCAGAAAGGTTAAGGATGTGTCGTATCATCAAATTAGGGGCATCCAAAGCGTACTTTCACACAACAAAGTTCTTTCCTGTCTACAAAATATTTGCAGACAACTTCCACCTGCACTATAAAAAAAAAAAAAAAAGAGCCCATCAAAAATGTGTCTTTTCTTGCCTACGAACAATTATTGTGATCTGGCTACCTTGCGTTGACTTTCTCGAAAACCCGACGCTAGTCATTTTCCTAGCAATAATGCCGAGTCATGATGCAGGTAATGTGCCCTCTGTGACCTAGAAGTGCTGACCACGCAGCAATAATGCAGGGAAAAGCATGTAAAATGAGGATTATTGTTGTGGCACAAAATGACACCCCTTTTACTTGTTCTTTTTTCAGACTGTCATAACCCACAGTATTAACATTGATACCGTGCCTGTGCTTTCAAACTCAGAATTCTTCCCACTGAAGCATGATGCATACAACGAAGCATCTTTGTAGAACCTAAAAGGAATTTATAATGGACCTAAATATTACCTATTAAGTATCCTCATCAATACAGAGAGAGAGAGAAGTCTAGGGTCAGATGGAAAACTGAAGTGAGGAGAAATGGCGGAATGAGGAGTGTAGCTGCAATTCTCATTTGACATTTTCTCATAATCTCGACCATAACACCCAATTGTCGATCCCAATCTGTCTAATAGGAATTTGTTCTATCACACTTAAAAAGAAGCGGACGAAATTTGAACACATTTGGTCGAGCACTTCATACACTGTCAAACATTTTTATAAAGGCACAAGCTGCCCGATAGTCGGGCACACTTGTGAGCCACGACGTAAAAGCTGCTTGCTGTGTGTGTGCGTACTGTGTTTGTAGCATCTTGTTCCCTAATCAGTTGCACATGCCATTGAGCCATTTCAGTTTTTCTTTCACTTGGATTGAACTTAAACTATTTGCAGTGGCTGAAACTTCAACAGAAGACATCAGCTGTACTCTACAGAGCACACGACGTCACATGCACCATGACGAAATGGCAGCCACCGGCGGTCGGCGGGGGTTCATAGCTGGCAACTTTTACAACCCATTGAATACTAAAATATTCTTGTACAGTACACTTTTCTTAAGTGTGTCAGTACAACAGACCTCGTACGTTTAGTTATAGCTGAAAACGGCAAACTGGTGGGTGACCTTGTCATGAACATTTTAAGGGGGAACATGGGACCCGTTGTGAAATATATTAGTGTTAGGCCTCCAGACATGGTTTTTTCAGGAACTATTCAGCTTTGTACACCGATTAAAACAATGTAATTAGATTTCCTATACACCATTTCAAAAAAAAGTTACAACTATTCTTATTTTACGAATTTGGGATGTGACCCGCATAAAAATTAATGCATCAAGAGAGCTAAGATTAAACCTGTATGTTGCTGAATATTCAAATAGTGCAAATACGCAATTTAATGCTGGTATCTAAATTTTACCCAAAGTTATGAAATCTTTATGTTGCAGTCTCTTAGCTCTGAATTTTCACTGGTGATCTCTGAAAATGTTCAAGATTTTACGATGTCCTTAAACATTTTATCAAGGTTTTCTTGCACACTCTAATTCCCTATCATTCAAACAAAAAAACATCAAGAAAATCAAATCAGTACTAGCAACACAGTGCTCACCCCAAAATTCAAAACATGCAAGAATCTGTATTTGAGAAAAAAGCAATAAACTGAAAAAGTTGTGAAATGAAAATTTAATGCATGAAAGCCACAGCACTTGTATACACAATCACTCAGAAAGCCCCTGCGGAGTAGTCTGAAGCAGGCTTTTGCTTGTGCTTCTTCTTTGCGGCTGCCTGGAACGCCGCAAGATGCACGTTTCCTCTTCGAGCCGACGGCACGGCGATAGTCTTTCTCAACCACCCGCTGGTTACCTGTGCATGTTTGATCTACCGTATTTACTCGCATAATCCTCGTACTTTTTTGGCGGAAAACGCGTGCAAAGTTTGGGGGTGCGATAATTACACGGGGAAAACTTTCCACGAAAACGTACAGACCTAACAAGAAAACGAAGTGGCCGCAAATCGGGATTTTCACACCGGCAACTAACAGCAAGCTTTGAGAAGTACTGATTAAAATTTACCTAAAGAATAAAAGCAGAGGTTCAACACAAGGCAAGATTTATTTCAGACACAAAAAGTGCAATCAAATAGTTGAGAATTAATATACCATACGCAAAGCTTGTGGCAATGCGGGCGTAGCGGTAGCGTTCGTCACTCAACAAGAGCCCTCAAAAGGTAAGCATAGGATGTCAGTATTGGGCCGATGACCATTTAACAGAATCGTCCACAGTTTCCTTCTGAAGAAATAAAGTTTACCATCAATCCCAGTCTTAAGCACACGGCAGGCACAACACGTCTTGGTGGCTCTCAGCTGCTGTCACCAGTAGCGAACACAAAACTCGTCGACTCCGAAGGGCCTACCGGCGGCCCTGTTGCTGTTGTTTAGTGCACGATCAATCACTTTTAACTTGAAAGCAGCCGTGTAGCTTCAGTATCGCCCCATAACGTCACAAGATTACCGACACAACATACAAAACACGCCGCAACGCGCAGTGGCCGCTTTGGCTTGGCTTGAATCTTCCTGCAATAATAGTACGCTTGATGTTTAGATGGCGCCAGATGGCGTGCACTATCATCATTAACAGCTGGACTAGCAGACGACATTATTGTGGCAATTTTCGGGGGTGCAATAATTACCCGGGGGAAAAAAAAGTTATTTTTTTGTTGGGCGATGTGGGGGGTGCGAGAATTATGCAAGTGCGAGGATTACCGGAGTAAATACGGTAGCTGCAGTTCACACAAAATAAGCGAACTAGATTCTTTGTTCCCTAAGTTGAAGTGCATGCAGCATCTGCCACGGCAGTCTCAACGGCCAACAATGACGCGTTCTTGTCCTTCGGTGAGAGGCTCCAAATGACCGAATGCAAGGCCCCATTCGCATTCTGCATCTTCCCTCTGGTGCATCTTGTCGGACAGGCGTTTATAAACAGTACGCAGTGATTGCTCACAGACTCTGGCAAGTTGTATAGTGGACTCCTCTTAAAGACGACAGCAACATGGAGGATTGCTCATGTGAACACTCAGAAAGAAAAGAAAAGAAAGGAAAAAAACTTGTGCCAATGTATATCTACCTGGTCCTCGTCGGTCCACTTCTTATCGAGGCCACGGGGTACGGGGTTTTTGACCAGAGCCTGCAGGGCACGGCCCGTGTCATACTGGCTGTCGTGCAGCAGGTCCAGTGCGTTGATGGTGGTGTCATCCCGTGAGGCCGCCAAACACCCGTCCTCTGCCGAGCCCCCGTCACACATGCCCGCAAATGCCGCCATGCTCCTGCAAACAGGCACCGTTCAGAAATGCCCCAGTCCATGGAAAATAGGGTTTTGCGTGGCCCTTTTGTTTCCAAGTTTAACCTTCCAAGTTCATGACGAGTTTCACAAAAGCATTGCTACAGCACAAAATGCACCATAGAAGTACAGTAGACTCTCAGTAAGTGGAACCTGAAGGGACCGGGAATATAGGTTCCATTTAACAGGAGTTCTGTTTAGTGAGAGATGAACATGAATGCAGAATACAAGCCCGAAACCAAGCATTTGCAGGGGCAATATTTTCGTTTAAGCAGTAGTTCCGTTTAACAGATTTCTGTTTACTGAGAGTCTACTATAATCCTTGGTGAACTGAAGGGCGTAGAGCTACGTCAAGGAGCTTGCTATTCTTGCAGTTCTTGCTATTCTTGCAATTTAAAGGCCAACTCCGGCGATTTTTCCAGGTGAATGAATCGCAATGGAATTCACTGGGTATGTTCCTTTGCACATTTCAGTCATTTATACCAAAGTACAGGCTTGAGTGATACACTGATTGTTTGCAAGTTAATTTTAAAAATAGCCTCGAAAAGCTCACCTCGCTTGCCAGAATTACTGGCAACACTGCCTGTGTGAAGTCATGTTTGCCATGTCAACGGAAGTGGCGCAGCCGATGGCATCACTACTTTGGCCGCTACAGTGTTTATTATGCTTTCCACAAGGTGACGGTGGCCGTGTTTGGCTATGGGTATAGCACGGGAATGCTTTCTGACTTCCTCTGTGGTGTTTGGCCAGTGCTTCGCTGGTCCGGCTTTCACAGTTTTAGGGAAGAAGCTCCTTAGGGCGTGGGCTGTGCGTCCCCTGTAGCCTGTATGTAGCCACCTCTAGTTTAGTTCTTGCAGTGTTCACTAGATGGCGGTACCGTCCCCTGTATGTAGCCACCTCTAGTTTAGTTCTTGCAGTGTTCACTAGATGGCGGTACCGTCTCCTGTATGTAGCCACCTCTCGTTTAGTTCTTGTAGTGTTTACTAGATGGTGGTACTTGTAGCTGATGATGAAAAGATGCGAGATGTTATAAACTAGAAAGCGGTACTTGTAGTTGATGAAAGACGCGAGATCTTATAAAATAGGAATGATGTCACATATGGCGCATGTCATTGGTTGAAGGCAATCGTTCGATTTAGTGCGGCGACGTACGCTAGGGAGAGCGATGTAATAAAATCGAGTGGGCCGAATGTACAGAGGATTCATGGTTTACCAGGTTTACCTCCGGAGCTTCGCCCACTCATCATCATTCACTTCGTGGATATGGCGGAATTTTTATACTCCGTGCCAGCAGGACCAGTATACGGCCTCCGGCTCTAACCAAATACAGTGTAGACCACTTATAATGTAACCGCTTATAGTGCAGAACCGCTTACAATGCGGTCTTTTTCTACTCCCGTTTACCCTCCTATAGAACCCCACGTATACGCATACGGCTTATTTTGCAGTCCCCCAAGATGAAAGACCGGTAATAATGCGGCTGCTGGAAATTGTTGGTGAAAAATGCAGTAGCGAGCGTGCCGCTGGGGAGCGAACGAAGAGATCGTTACGGAGGAGGAGGGGACACTGAGTGAATTAATGAAGGGCAGAGGGAAGCAAAATAAAAAAGAGACCGCAGGACACTGCACGGGCTTGACGAGTAAGGGAGGAGGACAGTTGCCTCGGTGACCGATAAGCCTTTGCACCGGCGCGGCTACAGCGTACTACATCGTTACCGTGGCTTCGGCAGCGCACCGCTCATCGTGGCATGTGCGATACCATTCTTATCAACTGCATGCAGTTTCTTGTCGGGAAAGAGGTCGGTATAGAACTTGCAACAAATATCGCGTTTGCTTCCTTGTTTGTGAATTGAAAACCCTTTACGGTTTTATAACGCGAGCTTTCACTTTTGCTGCCAGTGCGCTGTCATATGTAAGCTTGGCGAGTTTCCGTTGCTGATCTGCCGGTCATGAATGCGAACTTCGTATCATGCACACTGTTCTTGGTTCACTGCTACAGTCGAACTCCGCTACGACGAAAAATTCCCGATACCCCGTCAGCAGTACATAGGAGTCAATGCATAAATATTTTCGCCACAACGAACACTTTTTCTTCGATCGTCCCGCTTCAACGAAATTTTACAATGCAATTCCAGGCTCAGATACTTATTTATATGCAGTAAACCCAATTTTAACATTTCTATGCATTTTCAGAGCCTAAAAATGCATCAACGAAGCCTAAAACAAGCATTGGCATCACTAGAAACTGCCGCTGTTCAGCTAGCATGGGGGCCATTGCTCGATAGCGATGGCAATGAGACTACCATGATTTTGTTTTGCTACTGGCTTGCTTTTGAGCCGCAGACGATCCGATCCGAAGCTGAAGCCCAGTCGCCGAGTTCATGGTTTCCTTCTCCCAGCTGCTGGGTGCAACCGCGGCATGATGCCTTTTCCGATTCCGTTGCTTATCATTATGTTCGTGCTTGGCCAGTGTAGTAACTAATCAGAGCGGCTGTTCATCCGCATTCTCAACAAAATCAGCTAGCCGCGAGTGATGGATGATAAGAATTTCATAAAATAATGCAAAGTTGCTGCTCCACGATACCCTGCCACCATCTCGGCGTTGTCGGATACTTCTGACGGCGGACAGCTGCTGGTGTTAACGTGTTAATGCCACTCTTTGGTTCGTTCACAAAAGCAGTGTTAGACGTTTGTTTAGCATGCTTTTCACCATGGCCTCGCTATGCATGGGTGAGAATCACGTCGCGACATTTCTGGGAAAGAATAGAAAGCAGCGGACATTTTTTTAATTTTGAAAATAAATGTCCTTTTGTTTTGCTAGCTCAGATCAGCTATATTTTTTCGATTTTACGACGAAACTTTCACTTCAACGAAAATTTTTCCGCGCCCCGTCAGTTTCGTTGTAGCGGGGTTTGACTGTAGTGTGATCGTTTTGATGCCAAATCTTCATGTTTTGGACCAACTTTTTGCGACAACATACCAAACGGCAAGCTAGGGCTAATCGGTGTTGGTTGCGCTCCGATCGGCAACGGTAGCATAAATCTAAGTTGCGGTTTGGTACCTAATCAACGAAACTCTTTGCGGAGGCCGCACTTGACGGGAAGGGATACATATCGTTAATGAAAAGGGCGGCACCTGCAGCGCTCAAATAGTGGTTCACGATTCAATTGCGATGTCTTAAATCGGGTGGGCGCCCATAAAACCGAATGGTTGGAGTCTTTCAACGCATCAAATTCTGGACGTGATTCTACATAGTTTCTATGCAATACGCATAATCGAGTCGGCGAATTTCCGCGAGGGTGCTTTCATTTGTTAGACACCCCCCTTCCCTCACTCTTTCGCGTTCATTTCATTGGCAACGCGCGTCTTTGAACGTTAAATTTTTTCAAGCACGCATTGCACGTTTCGATTTTGGAACACGCGAAGCTGCATGTTCAACACGTTTTGCACAGGAGCAGTCCTTAAAAGTTGTTTTGATTATAGTGCAGTACCGCATATAGTGCGGATATTCGAGACTTACATTATAAGCGCTCTATACTGTAGTACGTCACATGCAGACAGGGATGCGCCCGGTTTGGTTTCGGTATTTCATATTTTTGCTTATTAAAAATTATTTTCAAATTTTCTGAGCATTCCAGCTATTGGGCTCGTGACAAGAGTGTCTCAGGAACGTGGAAACACTATAACCTTGACATGGTCAAAAAATTGCCAGAGTTGGCCTTTCAACTCGCCTTTCCTTGCCTTTGCCATTTTCGTGAACAGGGTCGACCACATCTGAAGTGATCACCTCATTAGTACTCAAGCCTATAAAACTAGGGTGTTTCTTCTACTTCGCGAGTGAAATAATAGTCTTAAGATGCGTAATCGCGGTGTCAATAAACACAGCAATAATTTTTCAAATTATGTACTATTATATAAGCTTCTGTGATGTCTTAAGGGGAGACGCGGGTCGAAAAGTCGCGTTTTTTTTCCAAATTTCACCTTTTCTGTTTTTTGTTGCTTTATCATCTTTATACATTATATTTTGACATCTGAAAATATCACAGCGAAATAAGCATCAGAAGTCAGTGAAAAACGCGTCTGAGTGAGCGGCAGTGACGCGCGGCATCACGAAATTTACACAAAACGGGCTGCTGTTCGCGTGCTCGCGGGGCCGCGAAGAGAGCTGTCCGCCATATTGCGGCCGCTGGCTCGTGTAGAGTTGTCCTTACTCTCCACGATCCCGGTTCTTGAAGTCTCGTACGTTCACGAAAAATCTAAAAAAAAAGCAACAAAAACAGTCTTTTCCCGCCGTTTCAAACCGCGCGCCACTAACGCAGGGCCGCCATTGGCTGACAGCACCCGTGTTTTCTTGCCGTAGTTCGCTTCACTGTTTTCCGGAGTTATTTTTCGCTGTTTTCGTGCGATGGCAAGCCCGAAAAAGGCCGTTGCCGACCATCGGAAATACAGAAGTAAGAACAAGTTCAGAGGGAAGCGGCGGAGGACGTACAAGAAAGCCACCGCCAACGAAAATGTCCGCGACGGGCCAGCGGCCGGTAGGCCTAACATCGACCACGGCAACGTCGACCATGGCAACTGCGACGACGAGATCAACGCTGCAGTGAATTTTGTGAGTGCATCGCAGAAAAAGATCGCGTTATTCGAAAACGACGTCAGGCCGAATGCCGATCGTGCCGAAAGCGTAGTGCTGTGCGAGTTGGGTGCATTGACGGCCGTCGTCGCAGGCGCGGCATGCCCCGTTTGTCACGAGAGTAAACTCGCAGTTCGGGCACCGAATAAAAAGCGGAAAGGCCTTTCGGCGTTTCTGGAGCTACACTGCGAGAATGCGGAGTGCTCGGAGAGCATCCTTTCGTCCGCGTACTCGTCGAAGCGGGTCGCGTCAGATGGCGGCCGCGGTGCAAGCAGAAGCTACGACAGCGGGAGTTCGCGTGACGCCTTTGCCGTGAACCTGAAAGTGGTGCTTGCAGCGCGTGCCGTCGGTATCGGGCATGAGCAACTTTCACGATTTTGTGCAGTAGTTGGATTGCCAAACCCTATGCACCATAAGACCTTCCATGCTATCGGCAAAAAGATTCACAGTGCGGCAGTGAAGGCTGTCTGTGAAAACATGCAAAGGGCACGCAGCGTCACCAAAGAGGTGGCTGGTAACAGTGACGTGCCAGTCATGTTTGACGGCACATGGCAAAAAAGAGGCCACAAAAGCCACAATGGTGTGGGAACTGTAGTGTCCTTGGACACTGGTTTGTGCCTGGACTATGAAGTGCTTTCCAACTACTGCCTGGCGTGCAGTTTGCATAACGACATGGGAGGCGATGAAGAAACATGGCAGGCGTTTCATCATCCCGTTTGTGAGAAGAATTGCGACTGTTCTTCGCATGCCATGGAGGCCGAAGCTGCAGTGCGCATTTGGCAGAGGACTGTGGACTATGAGACACCCCTGCGGTTCACCATCTTCCTAAGCGATGGAGACAGCAAGGCCTACAACGGGGTCTGTGATGCCAACGTGTACCCTGACACTCCAATTGAAAAAGAGGAGTGCACCAACCACGTGGCGAAACGTCTGGGCACCGGCCTGCGGAAGCTGCCAACGCCACTTCCACGAGGGGAGAAGCTGAAGGAGACCACCATCCAGAAGCTTCAAACTTACTTTCAGGTGGCCATTGTGAACAATCGGGGAAATGTCCACAAGATGTACACTGCCATATGGGCCTCATGTTTGCACTCGTGTTCAACAGACGGTGCTGGAAGTCACAAGTTCTGTCCTGCAGGCCCAGACTCGTGGTGCAAGCACCGACGTGCTGAGGCGCAGGGCCAGCCTGCACCGTGCCACACCCCCCTCCTGACCAAGGCCCAGGGTTTGGCAGTCCTCCCAATCTACAAGCGTCTCACAGATGCGAAGCTGCTTGCCCGGTGCCTCCACGGCAAGACACAGAACGCGGCCGAGTCCCTGAACAGCAAAATATGGCTGCTGTGTCCAAAGACCCGGTTTGCTTCCCGGACTGCTGTGGAAACAGCCACAGCCATTGCAGTCCTGTGGTTCAACCGGGGCCACGCGAGCTTTGAAAAGGTGCTGGAAGAGCTTGGGGTGCTTCCTTCGGAGGCCCTGGTTACCCTCAGCGACCGCCGAGACAGCATGCGCATGCACAAGATGAATGTGCGTCAGACCGCTGAGGCGAGGGCACACCGTCGCAGTGCAGCCAAGAGGGCCCGGGTGGAAGAGTCCTGCCGCACCAGCCGGGAAGGGAAAACCTACGGTGCTGGAGAGTTTTAGACAACTGATATTCCCTCTGGACATGTGTGTATGTGTTCAGCACAAGTTTCGTGCTACTGCGTTTTTCATTTTTGTAAATACAGACTTTCAAACTTTCAAACGCGTTTTTCTCATTTCGCAATTTTGGCCAATTTGCATTTTTTGCGGGAAGTGTTTCGGGCACTTAGAACGGTCATACGACGACGAAATTTGGCACACACATTGAGGAGAGTGCGTAGGGTGCCGATATCTACTTGAATCAGCACAACCTATCAGCTGTAAATATCTATTAATAAATTTAATGGTGGTCGAGTGGAAAAAAAAGGGTACTTTGCTACACAGATGTTTTTTTCATAGTTTCAAAGTTGGAGCACAATTTCTAGCTAGATATCGGCACTCTATGGCTAATAGGGAGCAAAAGGAGCCATTGAACAACTCTCTGCATGAACATTTAGTATGCGCGAAAGTTCCCGGAAAACTTATCAAGTTTCACCATTACTTGAAACACAACTCCCAAACTATTGCACTTATGTAAAAACTAATTACAGATTTGGAATCAGGAGGAAAAACTGCATCAGTGGTCCAATTTCTGAAGCTCTAAGTTGAATAACAAAAAAAAAGTGCTTTCGAGGAGCGTCTCCCCTTAAATACCAATGAGTGGTCCACGTTATATAGTGGCAACCCTGTACATAAATTTTGTCATATCTGCTTCGAGGCATTGGATGCCAGTGTACCCCCTCTACTGAATGTGGCACGATTCATACGAACAGCGAGCATCAAGCAGCACAAAACTATTATCGAAGATTACGGCATTGCTTAATGCGAATTCTCAGCACAACTTCGTGTTGGGGCAAAGCCCACTGTGCTTGAAGTTTTGGCTTTCCAAAGATATTGGCTACAACATACATCAATCATATTTATTGGGATGCAGGACGCCGCCCCACACACCATTATTCATCTTTCTGTTCATCTTTCTGTGGAGAAGCAAGGTACTCACACTTCTGTAAGGTATACGTGTTGATGCTACGTGTGGCTGATGACAAAGAATCATGGCTGAGAACTTTGCAGAGGGTGGAAAGCGTGAAACCACACACTCTTAGCGCAACTAGCATTGTGCTATGACGGGTTGTTATTTTGCTCTCCTGCCACGCTATATCACATCGGTAAACACAGTCCGACATGACGCCTGTATAGGACGGTCTTTTTTTTATGAGCTTTGAGCACCAGCATAGCTCTGTGGTAGAATACTCAGCTGCCACACAGAGGGCCAGTGTTCAAATTCCATTCCGTCCTGGGTATGTTGTTCCCATTTTACTTTTTCATGTCTATCGGTTACGTCACCGACGATGACGGCAATGCCTCTCAATGCTGGTACGAGCGCCTATTAGCTGCGCTCTAAAACCAAGCTGGCACAAGCTCGAGTTCCATGGCTACAATGAACTCTGCGGCTTGCTTGTTCTGTTTCATTTTTTGTTTCATCACACTCCAAAAATTCGCTTGAGCTCAAATACCACAGCATGCCCAACAAAAGCAGGAGGGCGCAAATTACTGCTCGCAGCGTCACACTGCATGTGCATTCTGAATGCGATGAAAGCGATCCCGGTTGTCCTGAACGAAAAAAAGCTCTGACCTGGCGGCCCTGAGGTACATCATGAGGTCGCAGTCGGGAACCCCGGGCGTCCAGCGCAGCTCCTCGCGGGGCATGCCGGGGGGCTCGTAGGCGGGCCGCAGTTCGGGCAGCCGTGCCTGGTGCCCGGGCCCAACCCGGATCTCGCCCCCGGACGGCCGCTCGGGGCCTTCCCCCGCCACGCTGCCTCCTTCCCACTGCGGGGATCACCCACCGCTGCTGCTTCTTCTAGCCACCCCCCTCCCTGGAAGGCAACCAGACACACTGTCGAGCCAACTGCTGCAAGCGCAAATACAACCACAGGCTGCCAGTATAAGCCAATGCATCCAAAATAAGGGGACAAAAAAGAAAAAAAAAAACACTGCAAGGAAAAATGCTAGAATGAAAGGGAGAAGGGGGGACAGGATAACAGATAAGACAAACAAAATAAATTATGAAAGCAGTAGCTACACCATGACGAAGGTTTCAACAAGTAAGCCGCGTGATGACCTGCCAAGAAGCACATTTGTGATCTTGTTGACAAAGCTAACAAGCCATTCTAATGGCGTAATGTCACTGCTCGTTTGGCAGGCATCAACTGTCCTACAGCAACACAATGCCTTCGAGAGATTGTAATTAAATGGCAGCCCATTAGTGCTGATTACAACGACTATCTGTAACACATGTGCCCAAAACTTGGTGAATACATACTTTTGTAAATGAAAGCAAGGCGTCCAAGCATGCACACCGCAAAACAAACAAAAGAAAACAACAAAAATGAAGACTGTAAACTGAAAAGTCGTAGTTTGGCAGTAAAAGATGTTTTCAGCCATCATTATGGGGTGAAGCCCACCAACTGGCTTATTTTTGTACTGCAAGTGTGCAGGACATAACTTCAGATCAAACCTGAAAATAATTTGTACATACAGCAGTATAAGCAACAAGTGTGGCTCTATAACTCGCATACTTAAAAAGGGAAGCTGCATTTAGGTAGCAAAACCATCATGCATTTGTGACAACAGCTGCTATTTAACGGGAGCAAGAACCTTGTACATCTTCGAGTGAAGCGAATTGCGAGAATTCTAAATTAACTGCAGTACCTCTGACCTTGCTGGAATGGCGCTTCCAGCTGAGGTTCTACTACAGAATATAAACTGTATTTCACTATTGACTAACCGAAGCATTTAGAAGCATGTATACAAATATAGTAGACATTTTTTTTTGTACTATTGTGTGATACAAGCAATACAACAGGCCTACGACCATTGCTCTTTGTACAGTCCCTTTCACACTCCTGACGTTATCAAGGAGCATGAATTAAAGCAATTGATACCCCGTATATTTCTTGCACAAGGATGACACAAAAGCTTAAAAATACTTTAGAGATCTGCTTGAGTAGTTTACCCAGAAACGAAGTCCACAAACTACATTCCATGGTTTTACAAGCAAAAATCCCGACATGATTAGGAGACACACTTTAGTGAGGACTGTGTAGGAATGATTTTGACAACCTGACATTCCCTGCAAAGATACTTAAGAAAAATGATCCTTTTTTGTATTTGTAGACTTTCACAACACTTTAAAAACACCACTATCACTGCGAAAAAGACAAAAAATACGTGAAAAAATACAAGCTTGCGCAGAACGCGCAGCACAGTGACAGGGGAAGCTGGAAGAGCGGCCTTTCAGAGCTTTTTCTAAACACTCTTCGGGATGCTACAAACACACAACCACCTACTACGCCATAAATAATCAAATTTTGTGTAGTAGGCCAGCATTTACTACGCTATCCTTCGTCATTCTTTCGAGAAGCGTGGTATCCGCTGCACACTTGTTGGGAATTTCATGCAATTTTTTTTATGCAGTGGCTGATGACAATGAAGAAATATGCCTAAAGTGGGTATGCGTCACAGGTAATAGTGATAATTGATTGATATGTGGGTTTTAATGTCTCAAAACCACCATATGATTATGAGAGATGCCGTAATGGAGGGCTCCGGAAATTTCGACCACCTGGGGTCCTTTATCGTGCACCCAAATCTGAGTACACGGGCCTACAAATAGGTAATAACGAACAAGTTTTCTAATGGGTTGGAGCATTGGACTCGTTACGCAACTCGCATTGTGTGATGCCTGGCTGTTCCTTTGATGTTCTAAAACGCTTCATTACTCATATTAACGCGACTCTTTTCCCGAAATCAAGCCTGCCTAAGGCCAGTTTATAAACGAATTCCAAGCACTGGTGTTGCTCAGTGGTAAATATCCTGTGAATTTTACTGGAGCTCTACATGGGAGCGAACATCTAGAAGAAACTTGTTTCGACGTGTTAAGCAAGGATCTTTGTGTCATCTGTTTCTTAACCAAGTAATATCACGTTTCCTGCTCATTAAAGACCAGAGAGACTCTTTTTTATGTTCTTTATTTCAAACATCGCTCTTGCACCACATGCCTGATTTCTTTGCATCTTCAGACAGGGGAGAACGGCACACATTGTCATCATTCTTGCGCGAAGTTGTGTTCTCATATCGTTTCCTAAGGGCAAGGTTTTCGATAGATTACCTAACTAATGTGAAAAGAAAGCGGCTTATGAAAGACTTAATACAGAATGTTTTTCCTGTGCCCCTGTACCGTTCAAAGTATGAAAAATCATATGGCCATGACGTACTAAAGCGAGTGAAAAACGTGTATACCACCCAATGTGAAAACCTTCTTTTTTAAACTGCATACGGGAACCTTGCCAGTAAAAACGTGGCTTGAAGAGAGAGGGATGTATGTACCACGGGGAAGCAGCTGTTTCCTGTGTAACAAACCTGAGAGCATTGAACATGTGTTTATTGATTGTAAAAATGCTATTTTCTTTTGGGACATTTTACAGAGGACTTTAAAAAAAGATTTACCTCTTACTCCATATGGAATTCGTTTTTTGCCTTGTGATAGTTCTGTGCAAAATTTGGATGTTATATTTTTGCTTGGTTTTCATTCGGTTTGGCGTAGTATGCTATCGTACAGACACTGTGATGTGAGAGTTCTATCCGTTAATGAGTGTTTCGTGGAAGCTGTTATAAAAGTGCAAGATGTGTATAAGACTGCCCACTGTGTTGAAGATGTAATATCTTAGTTCGAAGCGTTATCACGCATGAAACACGTGTGATAGTGATTGTCAGATTAGCTTGACCTGTAGTCAAGAAGGTAATACAGAAAAAAAGTGTTGCTCAGTGGTAGAATACTGTGCTGGCACGCAGCGGACCCAGGTTCGAATACCATTGTGTCATTAGTGTTTTTTATGTACCAAGTTTTTTTTTCTATTCGATACTGGTTACGGACACCGACAGGGGCGGCAGACAACTGCGGTGTCGCGCGTGACCTGTGTTATGATCTCACTACACCTTTCGCTGTATAAAAGTCTACATGTCGTGACACCTTCTTGAAGTTCTGCACTGGCTAACCATGACGTCATATTCTAACTGAACCTTCTAGACCCCACGTATTATTTGTGGGTAGAAATTATTTACATTGTGTTGCAAGGACCCCAAACTCTTCACCTGGAAAGCTTAAAGGCCAACTGCAACAAAACTTTACCTAGGCAGAATTGGCACAGAATGTGTAGTATATGTTAGATAAACAATTATAATGAGAGTGAGAAAGCTTACAATCATGCATTTCTTTTATAATGAGTGCTCCAATTGTCAGCTAGCAGACGATGCTGAGCTCTAGCGGTGTGTCAAGACAAATCGGGCACCAGCAGAAATGACGTCAATGACAGCTCACCACCGCTCATGAGCAGACCTGCCTGCAGCCGCATCCGTTCCTTTTCTGCATGACATGCCTCTAAAGAGTGTACAATTGAAAGGATTTAATGGTTTTGTAGAGCGAAATGCAGGGCCATAAGCTGCTGGAGCATACGTTACTGCTGGGAACCAGCTTTCACGCTTTTTCGAAAAACATGAAGCTCCAAAAGCTGCGGGTTATCGGAGTAAAGCAAAAGGAATGGGATGTATTGAGGGCGTGGTGCTTTATGCAGTGCACTTCACAGATCACGAATATAAACACGACCGGTGTCTCTCCGGCCAAATACTGTCGAAACCAAAAAGAATGTTGAATCCTGACGCATTGCCTTCAACATTCAGCCACTGCAAACAACAGCAGGAAGCCCGGACTGGAGTTTGGAGACACACAGGCGATAACATGTATTCATATTAGACAGCTTTAGTACAGCGTTAGATGCCTGTGTTAGCTCGTTACGTTCACTAAATTACAGCATAACGCTATTCGAAAGACAAAAAAACTGGTAAAACGATGCCCTACGAAGTGCTAGACTAGCTGGGCCATCTATGATCGTGTAATCAAAGCACCAAAAGCTGATTGGCTCGCTTCTAGTTACAAGCAGTCAAAGCAGCAAGTTCGACAAAAATGTGATCGTGCTCAGTTCAAAGCAATTTAAGCCCCTAAATGTATTATATATAAGAAAATGGATTGTGCTACTATAGGTTTAGTGTAAATTTTTGGGCGCAGTGAGACAAGTGAAATGCAGAAACACTTTTGGTAGACATGGGAGTGCGTCAAACCAAGCATTGGTATTGAAAACAACGGCGTCTTATCCGTAGCAAAAACGCCGTCTTATCATCCGTAGTCGATCAACGAAGCGAGAATATTCGAAGCGTAACACGCGGCATCATTCATTGTGAACCAGCGACTTCACCAAGACAGCAGGACAAGACAGTAGGCGCGAAGCCGGCAACCGTTATTTAGATATGCACTTTAACGAGCTTTCGCGATGATGCATCCTTCATGGTTCATGTTTACACTGTTTTTTTATTTGTTAATATTTAAAGAAAATACTCTGGGGGGCAGCCACGAAGCGCATACTTCAGGAAGCAGAGCAGACGATTCACCTATATCGGTCGGTCTGTCGAGCTGCTCTGTACCTCACTTTTCGCCAGCTGTAATGGCGTCTTTTCTAGTTGCATTGCTGGCGAGTGTTTTCCTTAGATATGACTTGCATTGCGAAGGTGAATTTTGGCAAGCAGCATTGTCCCGAGCTAGACTGCCTATAAATCGGTGACTTTTTGGGGTGTGCACTTCATTGAAGTTAGCCTTTAGGAAAATTTCATTGAATCAATGTTACCAAAATACACCAGAAAGACAAGTTCATGACGTCACACTGATGTAAAAGCTTGTGAAGTTACAGCACGAAATTCAAACACCGAACTATGGCCATTACTTCCTCAACATTAATTTATGTCTAAATTGATGTAATGTTTATCTTTAGTGTCTCTTCAATGTGCACATAAGTACATGGGCATCTTTGCACCTCACACATATGGAAGTGCTGCTGCGATGAACAAGAATCGAACTCCCAACCCCAAGATTAGCAATGCCACACCATAGCTGCTAAGCTACAATGGCAGGTGAGTCTAAATTCACAGACAGCTTTGAAAATGAGGAGACAAATGCACATACAACTATTCAACTTTTCGTTAATATCTAATGATTGTGAGCTCATGCTTTCTACACATTCATTAGTTGTAGTTGGTTTGAAATTACCATGAAATCAGCCCTAAAGGCAGCCTTGCCGAAACACACAATGCCCACTTTCCGACAGCGGGTACAGCACTGCACACTCACCGAGGGAGTGTCCGTGAGCAAGAAATTGGACAAACAACGCAGCTTCACAAAAAAATCAGGCGAGGCAACCAAGCTGCATCCATCTTTAGCCACGCTTAGCGCTTTGCTGCCATGGGCAGCAAAGCAGCAGCTGTCGTGGCGCGTAGATCCTCCCCGCGTGGCTCTTCCTCCCCGCGGCAATTCTTCAGTGCTCTGTCCATGATTGATGGGTGTGCGGCATCACAATGCGACAATAACTGCCAGCGGCGGCGGCACAGATACTAGCATCGATGCACGCCAGGCGGTGGGACAATGGCTGGTTTCACCCAGATGCACGGGGACACGGGCAGATACAGATGTGACTTAGGCGAGCCTTCAACACGAGCTTCTCTAAACAGTTGGGCCGACACGTACAATTAAAATGCCAGAATGGCCCTTGAGACAATTGAGAGAGAAAGAGAAAACCAATGGAGCTCGATCACGCACGCAGAAAAAGAGGGTGCATTTTCGTTAGCAATCTGCGTGTCGCAACCTTTCAACGCATTGTTCTGGCCTCCTAACAAAAATCAGAAATTAGAGAAATCAGACTAGCAGACAATAAGGAACAAATGAAACCCAAAGAGGAAAGCTGAAATTGGAGAAACTATAACTGGAAGGCACGTCAGGAAATAGACACATTAACGCTGATTAGTATTAGTCATACACCTTTTATGGAGACGGAGAAAGGGTGAGGGTTATGCATCCCAGTTTTGTTTGAAGCCTCTGTCCTCCAACATTCTCTAGCGCTTGTGTAAAAGCGTAGCTGTTTGCGATTCTCACTGTTCATATCAGGCAGCGTGCAATGATCTCACAGCTGGTGAGCGCAGCAGTTTTTAATGCAGCAATAATTAGGTTTGAAAGAACTACAGACTATTTGTTTTCTTTCAGTACACATCTGTCTAAAGCATCATGCAGGCCAAAGAAAGAAGCGTACATGTAGTGCGGTCACATGAAAAATGTAATCATTGTCTGAGCTTTCAATTACAAAGAGAGCTAGAAACATGCTAGTATAGTAATTAGTTGCCACATCAGATTCGTTTAGCACACGATGACAATGTGAATTCAGTAACCGATACCTATTGCTGAGCATTAGAAAAACAGCAAACCATGAACCAGACATACAGGAAAGCCTTCTGACTTGTTCTTTTTTCTTCTTTCGTATGCCTTTGCGTATTGCACTGCAACTGCGCCTTTGCTCAAAAAAAAAAAAACTGTGGAAATGTTAAAAATAAAACCTGCCTCAACCTTAACTTTTCTTGTCCAGCTGTGAACGATGATGCACATCTATTAAGCTATAAAATGTATGTGCAAAAGTACATAAAATCAAAAGCAATTTGCCACTCCACCCACTTGTGGCACTCTCAACGAGACTTGTTAAGCTTGCCAGCTGCTCCACTCGACTGATATGTCAACGCAAAAGGTTGCCCTCTTTGAAGGATCACCGCTTTTGCCAACAAGAGACGTGCACTTCACGTGCATACTAACAGAGTGGCTCTGACAAGGCTAACTGATACGGGATCCGAGAGAGAAAGAAGACGAAAGAAAGGTGCCGCTTTGTCCCACACACTAGCTAGAAGCTCCCATCCAGAGCACACAGCCGTTAATGTTTAGACAGCCAGATAAGAAAAGTCCGGCCCTGTGAAAAATGATACAAGATGCGGAACTATTTGCACAACTCCATCTCCTCGCTCAATTACCCTTCTCCGACCAAATGCTTGAGCAGGTGTTCACACTGGTCACTTTTCCGCTTACGAAGTAATTATACAAAGCGCTCACGCGGCTCCCAAATTAACCCCCCCCCCCCCCGGGGCTGAATAGAAAGGACCACAGACCAGTCAACGTTTGTATCAACGTTCATAGCAACTTATAAAGTAATAGAGACTGGTAACAAAGCGTAGCAGTCTTTATTTTTGCAGCCTCAACTACATATTATTTTATGACTGGAGCTTAGTAATGCCTGCTAAGCATTGGGAAACCCATGCCTTTGTGCCATATTAAAGTATTTGCAAGTCAAACTCAAAGTATCGCAAGTGAGTCAAAGTATTGCAAGTGAGTGCCTGAATAATAGCCTATCTAAACGAAAGTATGGTGTAGAAAAATACAAAGAAGGCAATTTGGCTCATCACTGTCCTCGATGCAGCTGTTTCCCAAGTTCGATGAATGCTGTGTTGAGGCCTCACACATTACTATAACAGATTATCGAGGTCGACTTTAAAAGACTGAGCGATTTGTGTAAAAGCACCCCTCATTTTTCCTGACAAGAAAGACGGGTTTCTGTCTATAGTCTACATAGTGTTCTTTGTGCTGTCAGAGGTATAACAATACAGTATGCCATCCAACGAATAAAAGCCAGTTGGATATGTGTCTCACACATACGTTTAATATCTTGCTGCCCCCACTGTTGTAGATGCTCTGGTACTTTTGTAGGTTTCCCCCTCTCCTTTTCTTCTGTGAGCAATGCCAACAAAAAACAGACAAATTATAAATACACATATGTAATAGATGAAGCTGTCTCATAAGAAACCACGTCCTGCCTCGTAAGATATTGTGACATTTGTGTTTCACAGTATCTTAAGAGACAGAACGTGGTTCCTTATGAGACATTGCCAAAACAGTCAATCGGCAAATGTAACCTTTTGGCAACAAAAGAAGCGGCCAGGATGTAGCACATATATGTGCGTCGTTCTAGAACACAAATTTCTTGATAACAGAGTACCACGATTTCCAAAGCGGATGCGAGTGCCTCCTATATACACCGACAATGCCGACAGCAGTAACTGTTCACTACTGCAGTGCACCAAATTTTTCAATAAGTTAAAAAACAGACAGGAAAGCGAGAGGTGGCGCAGAGTAGTTCCAACATTGGCCAGCAGGAAACTTTTTCTGATTGTCTCCCCCACATCACAAATATACAACCATACAAGAAAGAACTTCTTTCTTGCAAATTTTTATGGAATCTAAAACAAGTTGTCTCTTTGCTCTAAAGCACTGACTGCTTTCAATGAGAAGTTAGGCTATTTGTATAAAATTAATAATAATACCTGAGGTTTGACATCCCAAAACCAAGATTTGATTATGAGAGATGCCGTAGTGAAGGGTTACATAAATTTCAACCACCTGGTGTTCTTAAAAGTGCACTGATATCACACAGTACATGGGCCTCTAGAATTTCACCTCAATTGAAATACGACCACCGAGGCCAGGATCAAACCCCCAACCTTCAGGTCAGCACCCGAGCATATAGCCACTGCTCCACCATGGCGGACGCATTGTATAAAATTGATGGTTGCATCAGAGTTACATTCTGTTATGGGAGAGGATCCAGAACTGTTGTGGGAGCAGCATCACAAATAAAAATGTACTGATAGTGCTCCAAGACCCAAACTACATGTCATCGTTTGGCCATGGAGGCCAACCAAATAAAAGTTGTGCCCTAGAACAACCTTGCGTATAAGCTGGTCAGCACACAACGAATAATGACTTTCGGAGGCAGAAGCAAGACGAACCAATGTAATGTAGTAAGAAAGCAATGTAACAGTACGAGTGGAGTCTCCGCATCTGCTGAATGAACAGAAGGTCACAACACAACAAACTGTCACCCGGTTCTTGTCAGCACAGTACTGAGGTCTCCTTATAGCAAAACACAACTGCCTCAAAACTTTCCTGTGAAACCTTAACTGCCGTGTTTGCTGTACAGGCCATTAGCAGATGCAACACTCCTGTCACTTTACTGACATATGATGGTTCACATTCAAGGAGAACTCGCAGGTTATTGGAGACACTGTAGCAGGTTTCGAGAACAACCTTGCAGTCGAGCGTAAAAAGCAAGGTATGCCCAACAATGCACAAACCAAACAAAGTTAAGTTGCCATCGCAGTGCAGCAGAGAAACAAATCAATGACCCATTCTTGTCAGCAGAATGCAACTGCTACGACAGCTGTTTCACACATTCAAATAAGCAGAATTGTTTTGTTATCACTTGCAGGCAACTTCCGATTATTCAGGCTTGTTTATGGTAAATTCGGGCAGTCGTTATCAAGCATCCTTCTGGTGATGCCTGCCACATTTGGCTTGTTGAAATTGAGCACTTTGAACACCATCGGCTAGTCTTCCTTAGAAAACCATACTGCAGGTCTGAGGACTCAAGAGACCAGATGAAGTTTTAGTCAAGCGACTCCCACAGCCTTCATAGTCAGCGTGAAGGCAGCTGAGGTGGCACGTGCGTTGCCTGTGCACCTCGCTCGTTTTCTGCAAAAAGAAGTGCTTGTATGTTTCTTCTTCAGCCCGAGATTGTGGGCGGCAGCATATTTAGCCATTCTCTCTGGCTTGGGTCAAGACTGGGCTGTACATTTTCGAAATTCGCCTCCGAGCACACTAGTTGGAGAAGAATCAGCGATGATTCAATTGCGTCCGATTCCATACATCATCGAAGGATTCGCCAGGCTCACATGCTCCTCCCACATGTTGTATCACGGTTTAGACCTTTTCCACAAAGATCACCTCCTATCAGAAGGTTGCATGGAGTTCAAAAGCTGATGCCACAGCCTCAACAGAGCATTCTGGGAGGTGGTCACAAATATCAGTTTGGAAATGACTACCGTAGCGTCCGGGGAGCCTTCGCTGACAGGGTGCATATACCAAATTGATGACTTCCAACTAAGCTTTCGATCTCCTAGACAACAAAGAACTCGAAAAATTCAAAATGATACCAATTACTACAACCACCACCCTGCCATCACCCCACCCACACAAGGGTGTTCCTTCAGGTGACCACGTGAAAAAAAGTGCACTTGCTGCACGGCTCTTTTTTTCTTTCAGTGTGGAGCACTTTAGGGACCCGAATTGTCGTCCATCTAAAGTCTCATGCCGCATAGACACTCACTGGTTAATACAAGGCTAACGAAACTCAAAACCAGAGCGCCGCCGTGGTGGTCTAGTGGCTAAGGTACTCGGTTGCTGACCCACAGGTCGCGGGATCGAATCCCAGCTGGAGTGGCTGCATTTTCGATGGAGGCGAAAAATGCTGTCGTCCCGTGTGCTCAGATTTGGGTGCACGTTAAAGAACCCCAGGTGGTCGAAATTTCCGGAGCCCTCCACTACGGCGCCTTTTATGATAATATGGTGACTTTGGGACACTAAACCCCACATATCAATGAATCAAAACCAGTGCAAGGTATGCTAATAAGGTCTAAGATAATATAGACTACAGAAACAATGCAAGAATTTAATTTCAATTAATTCATCTGAAATTGCCAGAAACGCTTCTGGAAAAAAAAAAGACATCTAGTTGATACCAGAGCCACGAAAGAGGGCGTCACCGCTTCGACAAGCTCGCAATAGCCGAGGCGGTGGCAAATGCGCGATTGCCTAGGGAATTGTGTTGCTCGTCCTAAGGTTTTCGCTGTAGTGCAGCTGCACCACGCATAGGATTTTGAACTACACCTAGGCCTACAAAAAAGGAGAACATTAGCGCAGTATTTTTCCCCCCATTTCTGTTCCCTCCACAGAGACCGCGAAGTAATGATTGCGGATTCTCGCCGCCCTGAAAGACGGGAAGGAAAACCCGAGGGAGCAAAGAAACAAACGGCGGACGGGAAACAAAACGCCCCCGCGCGCGCCCAATAACAATGGCATGGAAAGCCAGCAGCTGCGCGTGCACAGAGCTCAACCAACTCCTCGGCGCGCGGACACGAGCGAGTGAGGTGCATACAAAAGGCCATTTCGTGAAACCCTTTCTTTGTATCTTCTTGTATGCCCCTGTTGCGCTTCTCGCAACTTGCCGACGGCACCACTGATATATCTACCTCCTTTTCTCCCCGAAGGATCCCTGGAAGTGCGCGCGTGTGATACAAATACGAGCGTCAGTGAAGTGTTAGAAAAAAAAATAATAATAACAGATGGATACGCGAGATGTGTACGGCATTCCTTACACGTAGGGAACGGCGAGACCTTTAAGTGTGTTGTCGTTTTGACTCGTCTAACAAATAAGAGGTGGCGCGTAAACGGAAAGAAAGAAACACCTCTAGGCGGGTCATGAAAACGGCGGCGCGGTAGTCGACAACTCGCCGCAGGCAGTCAAAACACTCCCCGGAACACGAAGCAGAAATTTGTTAGCCCATGTTTTTTTTTTTCTTAAGAAATGTGTGTGTGTGTGCCGGGAGGGGAGGGAAGAGCGGAGGGGTGAGAAACCGCTCCGCTTCGACGCGATCGCCAGCGAAGAGCTAGCTCCTCTTTTAGCGCCTCGTCGCGTCGTTTGCCTCGCTTTCCCCCCCCCCCTTTTTTTTTTTCTCGACTCGGCGTATTTCGGAACAAACAGCGAAACGTGTTGACGCTCGCTCGATAGAGGAAAGCGGTTTCAAGTCTCGTTCGGCTCCATTTTTTGGCAACGGGAGAGCTGCGCGATCGCGGCTGTATATTTGTCGACGCTGTTTCGACGGCACAGCAAACAAAAAGAAAAGAGTGTGGGCGAAACTGACGCGCAGCGACGCAATAACGACGGCGACCAAAAAGCCATCGAAGCCCGAAGCGGAAATGCAAGACGTCACCACCACGAAACGCCCTATCCATTCCTCCCCCCATGCTCGCCGCGGTTCGTCGGATTCCCTGACGCGAGTCGTACACACACGCGCACGTCGTCTTCTGTTCTCGCTCATTTTTCGCGGCCTTCTTTGCCGTCAACCGTTCGGCGCTACTTCCTCTAACGTCCTGCAAATAAAGAAGAAAAAAAACGCGGTCTCCTCGCACCGCTGTCCCGTTCGGCCCGCAAAAAATAAAGGTCAAGGCTCGCCGCAACTAACTGCCAGTCGACGACGAAAAGAACTCGTTCTTCACCGCATTCTCGAGAAACGTGCGAGCCGCCGTGCGAAACGTTTCCCGACGAGGAATCTAGCACTCGCGCGCAAGACACACACACTCTTCGAAAGGAAGCGACAGTCACGACTCTTTTTCTTACCTCCCGCTGAGTTTTAATCGCCAGCGTAGAGAGAACCCACCCGGCACCGCGGCCGCCGTTCAATTCGTCTCAACATTACAACGCGCGGACGAATCGGAAAGCAGATACTAATCGTGCCAATAAAAACATCCACAACGCGACGCGTGCCAAGTTGGCACGAAGGTGAGAAAAAAAAAAGGCGCCCGCTTTTGCCGAGATTCATTTCATACAAACTCGGTGCGAACTACCCCGATGCAGAAGCGCCGATTTGCTTTCGAGGCCGCCCACATCGAGAACGTCGAAGCTCATCTTTCTACGGCTAATCTTTTTGCACGGCGCGTTGTGGCGCAGCTGCACGGCTGCGTGTGCGACGATGATTTCACAATGCATGTGCGCTAGTGGATTGGGTCCAAAGTAGAACACTTCGCGAGCGAATTCCGAAATGATTGAACACCGCTGCTGTCTTCGAGGCAGTCGGGTTTGGAGTCACGCCAGCGAGCGACCAATGCACGGCTGCAAAGCGGCGCAAAATCACACGCACGAACACAACACTCACTGCAGTTGAAGGGGAGGCAGGGTTGTCTCGAGGGGTCTAGGTGCCGGAAGCGAATCGAGCACTGAATCAGCCGATGCGGTGCAAATTATTCCTTACCAATCGTTAATTACTTCCAGCCATTGCTACTGCTCTCACGTTCGCGTGGAAATGTGCCGCCATGTGCGGACCAATTCAAGCGCTCCCGTCGCAAGACGTTGCACGCGCAGGAGAGAGTTCGTCTCGATGCATAACGACGATGCACTTTAACGCACGCACGTTTACGCGGCGTTAAAAAATGCAATGCACCTCGAAATATGTTAGGCCTAGCGAACAACGCTCTCGCGGGCCACGGTCAATTAGTCCGCACGGCTTGCTAGGACGGGAAGACTTTCACGCCATTAATACGTAAGGGATGCATTTACCTTTATATTGCGAACAGTTACTCCCTCGATGCGGGGTCATGCCTTCTTCGCCGAATCAATGATTCGGCTACAAAGAGGAGGCCGATACATTTCTATTTACTTCCAACATCTCCGCCATGTTGAAAAACGAAGTGACAACTACACACGTCACGGCTACGTCACGCCCTACGAAAGCGATAACGATCGGCGCGAGTGTGCGCGACGGAGTACGAGCCCACTCAACCCCTGCCTGCGGTCTTAATCGGTGTTAATCGGGGGTCGCCCCTGCGGTCGCCACCTAATTGTCGACGCTGGCGAAGCGATGCGACACCGCACGCGCCGCGAAGGCTCGGCCGATTTCTTGCGCTTCTCGCGCTCGCTCGGTATGGTGGAGGCGCGCAACGAGCCGCACCGAAACTGAAACCACGCGGTTTCCCGCATTTCGTCCAGAAAAGCGAACCCCCGTGCCTCTCTGATCGTAGGTGGTAGCTGTTCTGTGACGAATCTGCATTCGTGTGCTAAACTTTTAACCTGAGTGCTCGTTTAACTGTTGTGCCGCTCGCAGGTCAACCCGCAAACGCGTCCTTATTAAGCTGGACCCTCCCCATGGTCCCCAGGACGCTGCGCTCAGTTTATTTTAGTACTCGCGTGCACAAGATGCATGCATTCGTGGTCAAGCCAACTCAGATACATATGATGTGAGTACAGTTATGGTAAGTGGTCTAGTCACTGGGAATGAAGCAGAAGAATTTAAAATCCAGCGCTTGATGTATAGCGCTCATTCTACGGATAAAGTAGCGCCGTATGTACTTCTTGTACACGTAAATCCCGAGCTAATGCTTCCGTGCTAACTCTGCGCTAATGTTCTTGTGAATAGGCTCTGGCGTCGTTTCATATTCCGCGCTAATGTATTTTTGTGGTCGTAGTTAATAAATGCGTGCGCTTAATACCCATATATATACCATGCAACCTAGATAGCGATTCTCTTGGCAATCACTCGCTTGTCGAGACAGTGGCGCCCTCTCTTGCAAAACTCTGTTATGAGCCAGATGTTTTTATGGCCTTTGAGATGGTAAGCGCGCATTTTTTGTTTATTTCGAAGGCCATAATGTTTCAGATCTCTTTGTTATTTTAGGGAAATTGTTCTAATTAGTTATTGAGTATATTTCTGCAGTTTATTTTTATCTAAACCTTGTTAGTCCCGCTTGCGCTGGTTTTGAGCACCCTGTTTTAGGCCTTCATTGACCGCTGCGCACTTGAAAGATGAAAAAAACACACAAAAAAGAGTTTTCAATTAACATGCAGAGCACGCGTCTTAACTTCTGACACCGAACTAGGCCAAATGCAATATTTTAGGCAGTAACGATCAGCCTTTATCTCATAATACGCATGGTATGGACCGGTGGCGAGTAGTGGGACTCGCCCAATTTTTGTGGGGAATACCTGTTTATGACGGATCGTGACAACATTACACGCCGACAAGCCGAGACCGTAAAACGCTTCACCCCGAAAAAAATTCTTTACAAGGCAGGATTTGAACCCCCGTATTCTTGATCAGTAGTCAAGCGTCTAATTAAGTCATTCAGCTGTCCACATAGCATATAGTGTAGCAAAGGGGGTTGGAAATTGAGAACTGAGCGTGAGGAGTAGAGAAATGTGACGGCAAGGAAGAGGGAAAGGCTGAAGGGTGAAAGTTAAGTGTAGCACAGAAAGAACGAGAAAAATAAAATGAAGAGAAAGGAAGCAGTAAGAAAGTAAGGAAGGGATGAACGAGAAATATACAGAAAAAGCAAGAAAAAGAGGGAGAAAATAAATAAACTGGAACAAAGTAAAGGAAGAAAGGAAGATCATTTTCAGACCTTAGCAAAACAGCAAAGGCGAGGACTACAGGTGCCCGTCTGCTATTGGTGCTGGGAATTAGCGCTGCTTGCACTGGGAAAGCGATGCTAATTAGCATCACTTTCCCAGTGCAAGCAGCGCTAATTCCCTTTCAGGGTGCAGTTTCATAATGCGGTCAGCACTAAGATGATCATCATTCTTCAAGTTTTTTTTTTACCTAATTTTTTTTACCAACGTACCTCTCGTATGTGTACATAACGCACGTTATTGCGACATCTTGCACTAAACGGCGCTGCTGCACCGTTGGCAACGTCGAGCATTCAAATTCTTAAAATATTTACACATTGCTCTGCACGTCTGTACCATGCACAAATCAGATTCCAGCTGCAAACTTGAATCTTAGCCAGAATCAAATACTACAATTGCTGGATAGTCAAAGAATTTACTTAGGAAGATATTTCCAAAATGCAAGCTCCCGTACCTAGATTCGTTGCTTTCTCCGAAACATACCATATGTCATTGTGTTCATCTACATTGATAAACTAATCGAGAGCAAAACTCGTCAAAAGGGGACATTTGAGATGTCTCACCCTAGCTGACAGCCACCAATGTTGCTACAGACACTCTTATCAACACAAGAGGATAGCTAGGCTTCGCAATTTCGAATGATATGTGCACCTAGAAGTTGTGATGAATCACAGTTCTCACGGGTTGCAGGACATGACTCGTGAGTCCGATTTACGGACCAAGGTTCAATCTTTTCCTCGGCATGCTCATAGGGGCCAATGTTGAGCAAGAAATCCCATCTTGATAAGACTCATTAAATGAGATATAGAAGTCTCTTTGTTATACTGGCTTAACATATCTTTAGAAGACTTTGCCAGTTGACGTCTTCAGACGAGCAACTTTCCAAGGGAAGAAGCCGATTTGCCTAGAAAATTAAATTACATACTGGAGATACGAAACAGAAATGTGAGCTTGTATAGTTACTGACTCAAAAAAAAAAAAAAAACCACAGGTGAAAACGGTGTAGTCACTACCTCATGGATAATCCCACGTGAACTTAATGCACCTTATGCAGGAAAATTCTTGGCTTGGACGCTCTAGTCAACAAATACAGATCAATTCAGAAACATCTATCTTTAATGATTGGAACTTCTTAACAAGCAGCGCAAAAAAAAAAAAAAACTAAAGTCAGAAAGTTTCATTATTTATTTTTCTTTGATAAATGCAAATTTTACAGCAGACATGTCACATTTATGGTAGTAATTTCTTTTCTTTTTCTTACATCCAGCATTTTATGTTTTCATGATATTAACATGAAAAATGCCCTGTTGCAAAGTGGAAGCAGTAGAAATTTTTTCCCCCCACTTGATCGTTTATAAGTACAAGAATATAAAAAAAATTGGGCTACCTACACATTGCACAGAACTGCAAATTTCTACACCGTCCTTCCTCTAATGACTGTAAGAAAAAGACTAACTTTGACTTTGTTATTATGTTGTGACTAGTGGTGACCCAACAGCTTAGTTGAAGGCCATTTTCAATTACAACCTTAGTGTATGTTGCACACATGCACTTCTCAGAAAGGCAATCCTTATTATACTTAGAAGATCGTATATGCGGGGATGCATTAGGGAAATGAAAAATCGAAGGTAATTAACCACGGGCTTCTCCAGAGTTGCAGTGCAGAACACGCAATTAGACCTGACGTGTTAGCTGGTGGACCAATTCACCGGACCGCAACAAACATGATTGATTTGATTTGTGGGGTTTAACATCCCAAAACCACCATATGATTATGAGAGACGCCGTAGTGGAGGGCTCCGGAAATTTCGACCACCTGGAGTTTTTAACGTGCGCCCAAATCTGAGCACCCGGGCCTACAACATTTCCGCCTCCATCGGAAATGCAGCCGTCGCAGCCGGGAATTGAACCCACGACCTGCGGGTCAGCAGCCGAGTACCTTAGCCACTAGACCACCGCGGCGGGGCGCAACAAACATGCCTACATCTGATATTCATTAAATGGATCATTTCTAAGAGATCACAGGGAAGCAGTGATGAAACATCACAGTAACTGCATTAAGATTGCTGCTTGGCCCTGTTTGTGTGTACGTGACAATAATATAGATACATGACAAGCCATTGTAACCAGCGGCATGTACAACACTTTTTTTTTAATGACATTGGGCAGTTGAATTACCCATATGTGCACAGAACCATGAATAACAAAGAGCTTCTGTTATCGATGCTCCAATTTTCACCCACCTTTCATGGTCTCGGGAAGTTAAAAAGTTTTGCTGAAATGAAACGTGATTTGCTGCCAGCGATTGCTGCACCACAATTCATATGTGAAAGCAGTTAGGCAAAAACATTCATTCTACTACGCGTTTGATTTAGATGAAATATTGGATTACTGTGATCCTTGCAAGAAGCAAAGAATGAGCGGATGATATGAGCAGATTGAAGTGGAAGCGCAAAAGATGACTAAAGATCAATGAGCAGCCAAATCCGACAGCTACTATTTCATAAATCTGTAGTTTCTATCGGGGACAGGCAAAAGTAACACAACAGCATTCAAGTTTTAGAACTGAAGGAGGGCTGACACAACATATAGAAGGGGAAATAACTTGTGATATAGATTTGCATAAACACACGCAAATCATCTCTGAAGTATAAACAGCTTATGCTGGCATAGAACATTTAAAATAAATTTTAGAGGACATGCTATGCAACTGAGTGTGAAACAGTGCGTCTTGCAATATCAGCTAAGTTTTTATGTAAACAACCAAGAACCCCTGTGGCACAAGTTTTTTCCTGCCTTCCATGCTCTTTGCATGTGTTACCTGCTATAGTTGTCAATGCGGTGCTTACATAGACGTGAAGCCATGCATGACAATAGTATAGCTGTTTTGTGTGCTCACATGGACATCTTTGTTTACAAAAAAACCAAGGTCCACATCTCTCTGCACACTCGGAAAGCAATACTACATCTGAATCTTACAAAAGCCCTGCCGTGGTGGTCTAGTGGCTAAAGTATTCAACTGCTGACCCACAGGTGGCGGAATCAAATCCTGGCTGTGGCGGCTGCATCTTTGATGGAGGCAGAAATGCTGTAGACCCGTGTGCTCAGATTTGGGTGCACGTTTAAGAACCCCGGGTGGTCAAAATTTCCGGAGCACTCCACTACGGCGTCTCTCATAATCATGTGGTGGTTTTGGGATGCTAAACCCCACACATCAATCAATCTATAATGGATGCTACAAAACCATCTCTAAATATTAAAGTTTCACGTAGTTCAGCAAATGAGGTTTTCAAAAGCCATGACATGCAGGTCATTAACTACGTATTATGACTGATAATGTGAGATGTAAAGTTTTTTTATCGGTACTCTTGTAACATGCAAACTGTTTTAAAATAGTTTTTATTTTTAACTGAACATTGGAAACATTAAAACATAGTGAGTACCATAGACAATAACTACTTGCACACCCTAAGCGCCTGTGATGAGTGAAATATGTTTACTTTTTTTTCTTGCAGCGAACTTGATCTCCACTGAATGCAAGCCTGAGTGCATTGTGACTGAAGTATTGCTACTGCAATACTTAATACGTCAAATACACAGATTTAATTGTCAAAACCATGTGCACATTGGTGCCGATTCTGTGTAGTGCACCTAAGAATATGAAGGGCTATAGTGCGCCTTCATGTGATGTGGCCACCAACAAATGCCATATACGAATAAATTATGCCCATGGGTTATCACATACACCGCAAAAAATATGAAAAAAGACTTAGAACTAATAGGGTCAAGAACCCCAAAATATAGTTTCAAAAATGTTGTAAAGGTTTGACACTGTAGCCCTACTGTGTTTTTCTTTATCAGTATCTTCACAATATTTTAATAGTAATTCCACGAGATTATGATTGTTAGTATAACAGTCTGTAAAAATAAAAACATGTGCAAATAGACCACATGAAGTATGCCGTAGAAGCCAATCTAGCAAACGACAATTGTTTTAATTCTCTATGCCATTGATTCCGATCTGCACAGCCTTTGGCTGTGCTGAAGTAGATAAATTGAGCTATTAGCAAATTGTTTGCAACAACACAACTCATCAAACATTAAAGCACATTCTCGCTACGAGAATCCTCAGAGAGCTTATAATGAAGTGCCTCGATCCTTTAGTGGAAAGCGTAGTTGCCATGAGGTGTAGTCACAAAATGCTCTCGAGTGAAATCGTCACTCGAAATGAGAGCCACTCTATTTCGCTTGTCTGTGGTGGTTTTTCTCGCTTGCTGCCTGTAACCACTGAAAAGAGGCAACGATGCATGGGAAAGACGAGCGCCTGAAACCGCCTTGTCAGGAAGTGATTGGAGTGAGCAGGTTAATGCTCGTCACATGTGCGTGACACAGGGTAGTGGCGCCGCGCAGTTCCCATTTTGCCTGTCGGTGGCCGATGCCTTGCTGCTGAAGGTGTCAACGGTGATGGTGCTGCCAACACTGCTATCTTCCAGTGGAGATGCGAGCTGTAAGGCACTGGGTTGAAGCATGCATTCCCGCGTTGTTCGGCGGGTGCCCCAACTCGTGATGGATGACTGGTCCTTGAGTTCTTCCTGTTGCTCCTTGTACGGAGTTGAGGTGCTGAAGAATCGCAGCTGGAGCCGCTTGAAAACGAAACCCTGCACGAAGTAGTCCTGCGAAATGTGAGAAAGTACAATCATTCACTTTAAAAATATGATGATTTGAGGATGAATAAACGAAAGGAAGGATTTGCAACATGGTTTCAAGCACAAGGTGATTTTAGAAAAGAGAACAACTGGGCTATATCCACGGTAATTAATTGCAGTCCAGGAATTATAAAGGCCTAAATGTAAAAACCTCTTGCTGTGGCTTCTTAATTGGATACATTCAATACAGACACAGTCGACTGACAGCACTGGCTCAAATAAAGCAAGAACAATTAAATCTGTGTGTTTTACGTACCTAAACCACAATGTGGCTGGGCAGAGCTTTAGATAATTCTCAGTGCAAGATTTTTAGAAAGCAGCTTAAAGCAAAGTTAATATTTAACCACTGAACATGAAATTAATAGAATGGGCAATGTGTCTGTATGTGCATGCATGAATACATGATCACTATGCACTTTGTTTCAGATTATGTACCATTGCATAAGGTTAAGGTAAGTGTCCAACTAGCTCTACGGTAGAATCAAGAATGGCAATCACGCACGGTGTGCTTGTTTCAATTCAGTACACTTCGTTAGTCGCATCATGCATGTACGGGTAAGAGACATATGAATACAACTACGAGTTCCTTGCAAGTGTTGCTCGTCGTAATAAAATCTGAGCGCTCTGCATTTACAGCTGCACCACGTCGCAAAAAAAAATGACTGCTTACCTCTAAGATGTAAGCGATGATGAAGTGGCCAAGAGCAATGGCGACACAGAGCAATCGGAACTTCATATCTACGTTTGTCATGTCAAACTGTCAGAGGAAAATGACAGAAAGATGTGCTTATCAATGTTGGTAATGGTATACAAAGCAACATTTAAACTGCACACTACCATCTAAGCACAGCACCACACTACCATTGTGCCTCAAACTGCAGCTCAGATGTGAACAGCATAATATAGTATTCTCAGACACATAAGAGCGAAAATCTGCATTAGGAAACTACACTGCCACAGTGCCGGCATTACAGGAGAAAGAGTACCTTGGCATTGGCAAGACTTTGTGATAAAAGAAATGAGCAAGAACTGCTCCAATTTTCACTACCTATTGACCTATGTGAACAGATTTAATTTAGGAACATCTTATCTTGATTTGTTTGCCTCTCACTGCAGACTGCATTTAATAATTCAGGAAACTTTAATATCAATGTGCTATCAACATCAAAAGCATTGGAAGGTGAAAATATCAGCAAGCGATAAGCACTTGTAGAACAAATCTTGTTCAGAAACCCAGAAGACTTGACGGATTGACTGATATCTTGATTGATTGGGCAAACTTGTATGGCAACCAAGGAGACTTGCCTGACTGACTGGTTAGGTTAAAGACCACAAATCAAGATGAAGGTTACGGTAGTAGCCATAATGGGGCATTTCAGATTGCACATGAACACGTAGGGTTACTTAATTGGCACACAAAGCATCGTAAGCAAGCATTTTTTCAACGCACCAATTTCTTTTAATGTAGCTGCTATGTATAGCAAGCAGAGGTGAACAATAAAAGAACAGGTTGCAAAACAACAATAACAAGTCTTCAGAATAAATGTACTATAAAAGAGTTGACTTGAAACATGGGTTACCTATGCAAGGACACTTACTTCAAAGCCGGAGATGAGAATTTCAGAGGGATAGAGCACCAGGTACAAACTAAAAGCTGTCATCACCAGCAATGCCGAAACGAAAAAGTCTGTCAAAGACAACATGATAGCATCTTAACATGTGCTTTATTCCAGCATACCTTTTTTAATGAGCACCAAATGCACTTTTTGAGCATGGTAAAAAAATGCTGCCATCAGTAGTAGAGTCTACTGAGAACATGTGAGCCAAATATTAAAGCACAGCACACCACCTGAAATTCACAATTAGTTTTCAAAGTCAGCCTAGGTCGAATTGCTCGCTCTTGTCTCGACAAACAATGCCATATAACGTGAAATTAACATGTCATAAACACAATGTCCACGGACACTGCTGATTTGAGCAGCGTGAGTTGCCACATCTACTGTGGGATGTAGTGACGTGTCTGTGCTGCACTCTAAGCTAGAATTACACACAGTATAACTACATCAGCGTGCACGTGATTACACTGAATATAAGTCACATATTCAAAGATATAAGAACAAAAAATTGCCCGCAGCTTCCCTCGGGGAAACACTGAGGAGGATGCGGAGCATATAATTGGTTAACGGGGTGTTAAAGTGCGACTTACTTGGGTCGATGGCTAAATTGGTTAACGTGGTTGTGAAATGGGGTGTTAAATTGCGACTTACTTGGGTCGATGGCTAAATTGGTTAACGTGGTTGTAGGGGGGGTGTTAAATGAGTGAACACGTACACACGTATGCGAAAGGGCGGCGCTGGTCGAAGGGACGTCGATCATTGTGTTTGTAGATTCGTTGGAATTCGTTTCACCGCGACCTTGGACGTCGTCGCGCCGTACAAACCAACCGACGAGCGGCAACTGAGCGAGCGAGCGCCGACCTTGAGTATATATACAGCGCGACGGCGCATGCACTGTCAGCTGTTGAATGTTCTCGAAGCGCGACGGCGCATGCGCGTTCACTGGAGAATCAGGAGAATTGTAGATGTCGAACGCGTTGTGTAGAGGAGGAAGGGTGCACAGATGGTGGAGGAGTGAAGCGCGCGCGGTGTGTAGAGAAGGAAGGGATGCACAGATGGTGGAAGAAGGAGGAGGAAGCTTGCGGACGGCGCCGCACTACAAGCCTCGAGTATTAGATGCTCCGCATCTAAAAGGACACGGTGCACGCTCAGATGGATGTAGCTTCTTCTCCCTTGTCATCCCCTTCTGTGAAGCCTTTAGTGTACTCGCTGGTACGAAATGAGAGAGAAAGCACTTAAACTGTGCCCTGTAACTCCACAACTTTCCATCAACTCTATTAGTACGTGACAGATTCAAAAAATTCATGAGGCCATAAACTTCTTGTATGAAGTGATTTGACGATTACTTGAAAAAATTGTAGCAAGGCCGCTTTAAGAAATTCTTTTCGCAACACCGTATTGCATAAGTTTCACATGTTTCATTAGGAAAGCTTAGCTTTAATGGCGTATGCTCAATATTTTCTGGTCGTAGCATGCGAAAGTACTATACGTTATCGTTTCTGCCCGAGTAAGAGCTGCCTTTGTTAGCTGTGAATGGAACCGAGCATTGTGTAAAATGCTGTCTTGATTTTAGTTCTAGTACAACAGTAATCACACTTTTTTGTGTACAATTGCCAGACGTATCAACAAACTTCGAAAAACATGTGAGATTAGCTCTGATAACGGTGCTTGCATATAAGAAAGCACTGCCTTGCTTTTTTTTGTGCAGTGGAAGAGCCCAGACTCACAGTTGGATAGTATTGTCTTGCGATACGGATGCCCTCGAGAGAATACTACGGCCAGGGTGATGTACTGGAAGACGGACACTGCAAAAACTGTGTAATTGTCGTGGCACGCCAGCTCTTTCTTATCATCCTGCCCGGCAACCTGCACGTGCGGATGGTACCTGCACGAAAGAAAAGACAGAGCTCAATGCGGGGAACTCAAAGGCCCGATATTGTTTCACAAAGATTACTCTTACACCTGTACTAAGCAACAGCTGTCATTCTTTGAGCGGTTAGCGTGTAGATGGTGCTACAATGCTGTCCAACAGCAGCTGCAGAAATTTCATCGAAATGTGTGGTAAAAAATGGCATGCACTACCCGAGTATTTTTGTCTTTTGAGCGAGAGTCGAGCACTAATGTGCTCATGCGTGCGCGAAGCAGCAATTCATATAGTAGCAGCAGCAGGTTTGCTGGTAACACTGCTTCTCCCCAAACATACCTTAAAAGAGGTACGAGCGCACTGCAGCAAACTCTTCTTGTATGGACATTTCGTGCTTCTGTCTTTCATTGAAACTTGGTATCTTCAGCCTAGAATAAAGCTCGTGACCTTGGGCATGAGTTGAAAGAACACTAAAACTGCAGTTTTATCTAAAGAAACTCGAGCAATGTCCCTTTGCCGAGATTCTACTGCAAGGTGTGCACAAAGATTAACTAAATACCATGACCAGTCGACAACAGCCTTGAAGCTAGTGCGCTTACCACTGCTGTCTCCATAGAGCGACAATGCCGGAAACTTGTGCAGCAATGACTAGTATAATCTGACTAAAGATCGACGTCAGTGGTGTGACTCCCATCAGGCTCGAAGGGGGTGGCCGCTTGTCCAGCGTGGGACATGGTTCCGTACGGCCAACTGCAAAAGACAAGCACTTTTTAGTGTTCTAGGCCTCCACTTTGGTCAAGCCATGGCAAATGTACAAGCAACAGAAAGGTACCTTCGTAGTGTCGAATATTATGACAACTTCTCGGAGAGTTCCAAATCTCAGGCCACTAAAAAATCATCGCCCTATGACTTGGTGAACATGGAGCACAAAAGGACTCATAAAGGAAAAGCATATTTCTTTTGCTATATGAAACAGTCACTTGGTAAAGCCTTCAAACCTACCTGCGGTGCTGATAGGCTATCAGCTGACGAGAGATAAACCACTGATCACGATCGCGACAACGAAGATGAAGCGTAGCCACGAATGATTCGGTGTGAGTAATCATGACAAACTTGGAAGGCACCATAACTAGACAGAGCCACAACACAGAAAGCATTCATATGTCTGCCAATGTATCTTTGCTGGTAGCTGCAAACTCACTTATGCATTTTCATCTTATATTCCGGTGGTTTCAGCACAAAATGAGTAAAAGAAGCTATGCAGCTTCCACCTGTAATACTAATAAAATGATCAAAAGTTCCCCAAAATTAATTTAACAATCTAAAGTAACTGATCACTTCACTTTGATGTCGCTTTGAATTACGTACATGCTCTGCAGCTTGGATTACACTGTGCAGCAACTACGGTACAGTCTGGTACCCTCATTTTTGTGATACTCACACAGGGTAACGAAGAGGGTGATGAGAAAGAGGTCAATGTAGAGGAACTCGAGGTCGGTGAGGTTGGAGTAGAGGGAGAAGAGTATGAGCACTGAGGTGAACTGCGTCATGCTGTAGCATGCCATGTACTTGAGGATGCCAAAGGACGTCACCAGTGCTGCACGGCCTTCCCTGGGGTCAGATAAAAAGCCAATAAAAAAACTTGCGTCTGGGAATGTTGGCACAAAGTAGGTATTCCATTTCAGCATCTAGTGCAGAATACAACACAACAAGGCATAAAATGTAGCAGCGACTTCTGTATTGGTCGTATTTCATGATGTTGTGTTGTGTCCTGCACTACATGCTTATATGACACCGAAAGACCACACAGATTTAGAGAGGGCGCACTCTTAGTTTCATTTGTAACGTAGAGTACAGAGTCAAAATTTCCTAAAAATAAAAGTTCTGCAAACAATTAGAAAATAGTTTCACTAAAAGTGTCTATGCAATGGGCTTAGTGGCCGGTGCTATGTATGCCACTGGACTGCATAATCTACGTTGGTAGCACTAAAAAACCATAAATAATAATACACGTACATGTACGGAGTGCTACACTTCAAAACAGATACTTGCTTATGTTCGACAGAGAAACTTACATCTAGTGTTAATGCAAAGCAAGCACTGGTACACTGGTGTTTGCAGTAGTATGTAGCTTTGACAGAGAACTGGCGTCTACAGTACAGTTCAGTCTTTAGAGTACAGCTTACAGAACAGCGGTGTTTACAGTAAACTTGTGTTCGCGACAATCTGGTATTTACGGTAACCTGGTGTCTATGACACAATCGTGTTTATGGTACACTGGCCTTCAAGTTACACAATTGTTTGGGGTACAATGGCGTTTACGGTACCCTGGTGTCTATGGCACACACTAGTAAAAAAATACAATTTACGAATGAATCAGTATATAAGAATTGAGAGCTCAGCATTGCCTATCACTTATGATAGTTTCACTATCATAAGTTCATTATTGGTGGAGAAAATCAAGGTTGAAGTTTCATTATAAAATTTCACGCCGAAATCTCTATACATGATGTCACTGATTTTATTTGCGTATTTTTACGACATGGGCTTGATGGAATTTTCTGAAATTTTGTATATTAGGTTTATGGCACCTTCAGATTACAGTGTACTTCATTTTTACTGATTGGAAACTATGTAGGACCCAGTAGACGCCATCAAAATCTATGACATCACGGTGTTTCGTGCCGGAATCTCGAAGGTGGTATCTCCACCCGCATTTTCTTTTCGCATGTTCTGCAACACTCACTTGATGAGAGTGGGCACGCAGGAGATGTTGGGCGCCTTGGATGTGAAAGGAGATGCCACAGACGCCTCCGTATCCGAGAGAGAGATGCCAGCATGTGCTGCCTTCAGGGCCTTCACAAAGTGTAATGATCGAGAAAGAAAGAAAAAGTTTTCCTGAATGAGTCAGTCAATATAGTTGAATGACTTCATGTCTACCACAAGAAGATATGTTATATAATAGTACTACAGCCACTAAATTTTTTAAATTTTATGCAAACATCCAAAAGTACATCAGAAACTTGTAGCAGAGGAGACTTGTCAGAGTAGATTGAATTCAAACTCAAGAATTAGGTATTGCAGTCCTTTCACTGATGCCACCCCACCGCGGTGGTCTAGTGGCTAAGGTACTCGGCTGCTGACCCGCAGGTCACGGGATTGAATCCCGGCAGCGGCGGCTGCATTTCTGATTCAGGTAAAAATGCTGTAGGCCCGTGTGCACGTTAAAGAACCCCACATTTGGGTGCACGTTAAAGAACCCCAGGTGGTCGAAATTTCCAGAGCCCTTCTCTACGGCATGTCTCATAATCATATGGTGATTTGGGGATGTTAAAACCCAGATATCAATCAATCAATCACTTATGCCCAGATAAACAAAAAACCATATATCTCCACAGTGGAGAGCGATGCAGACATTTTTTTTTCCAGCACGGGCTTTTAAACGTTTCAGACATACAAAGCCATCTTGATCGACAGCCACATAATTCAAATTAGCACTTCAGCAAGATATCCCGGCTTTTCTTGAGATAGTCGAGAAAGCAAGTTCTACAATAGCTGTTAATTATATACATGAAACCATAGCATGATGAGAAATGCCAGAGTTGTTCAATCATAACAGTTTCAAAACTCTGCTTCAAACTTCGAGTACGCTCCAAGTATCAAGCGACAAAGTTCTACTATGCACCGACATTGCTAAGAAGCATTCATTATATGAGGACTTTCACAGGTGCTTATGCTTGAAGAACTCTGGAAGAGTGATGATAGTTAAAAAGTAAAGCCCATTTGAGAAATGTAGAAAATTAAATTGCTTACCCCACAATCATTGGCACCATCTCCACACATACCAACGTAGTAGCTGAAATACACAAATGTGAGTACATGCTCATAGAACCTGCTGCTGCCATAACATGCTTTAATCTGACAAGCATTGATTATATGCAATAGTGCTGTGGCACGATCTGTTATGTAAGCTTTGACCTCCATCACGTCCCAATGCAATGTTGTACGAAGACACAACAGTACAAACTGTCACTGCATACTCAATTCCCATACGTACACGCCCACACACATAGCTCATGTCTACTTACGTCACTGTTACATAACACAAGTACAGGGACCACAGCTTCTCACACGAAATAGTCAAGTTAGCAACTGAATGCCATTGTCCAGTAAGAATACGGCCTTTACGTGTCAGATCAAATGAAGCAGTGCACTCATTTACAATACTAAAAAATTTTGAACAATCCAGAAACTACTGGGACATACTACTGTATTTGACTTCGAGGTTCACATGCTCCTGTAACAGTAGGCCAATTCAAACTCCAAAATGTATTTCATGCTGCACTTTCATACATTCGAGCTGTAGTATTTGTGCACTGTACATGATCATAAAGACGGCATACATTACAAGTTGGCAGAAAGCATTCGGAGCCACGAAAACAAGTGCTTTTTAATTTATGTGCCAAGCCACCTACCCCATCTCTTGAAGTAGTTCCACCAGCTGCTGCTTTTGATTGGGAGCCATGCGTGCAAACACGGCACCAGATACAGCCACCTGCAGATTTTCAAAAGCCCACCTCATTTCATAAACACATGCACTGTGTAACTACAAAGAAAATTTGTGAGCATATTAATTCCATTCGACGTGTAACCATCTTGAAAGCTGATGAACTCAGTATAGCTAATCATAGTTTCCAGAATGAAAAATGTCCAGCATGAAACATACAAAGTACCCTGCGGATTTGTGTGCACCTCAAGTTCAATGAGCAGACCTTGAACATTCTGGGATTGGGAAAACAGTATTGAGAAACGACATTAATACGAAACTTAGAAACACAAGGATATGCTAAATATAGCTTGCCAAGGGATGGCAACTTACACCAATGTGAAGTGGTTATGTTATATATAGTGCCTAGAATAAGTATATTCTAGGCACTGTAGTTGTGTGGATGAAGCCTATAAATAGAACGATGAGAACACCCGCTATGAGGTTGAGGGAAAGAGATAGAGACACCATACATGATGAGGACAAATATCCATCTTTTTAGTTTGATAGAAATTTATATAGAAGAATAACTCTGCATTTGTTATGTTTCCTTCGAAGTCTAATCTTCTTATTAAAGCTGCGCGAATATGTAGCAAAATTTTGCATGCGAAGGGAATTTGAATATTGAAGTGCGATTGTGAATCGAACAAAATATTTTTTAAATATTTCTCAAATATTTCTCCAGAGGATTCCTAAGCATAATCTCTTGAAATAGCAACACGGAAGTGTTTATATTGACTAGATTGATAAAGCGGAGTGGTGTTTCATAGTGGTCTTATTAAGAATGAAGCAATGCAGAGGCTGTATTGTATTTATGTACATGATTTGGTGAAACCAAAGTATTGCTGACAACACTTTAGTACCACAGGCAAAGATGCTATTTCTCCAGCCTCTCCTCCTCTTTCAACTTTGTTGAAGGCCAACTGATAAGCAGTCAAGCGTGCGCTCCTTTTGAGTCTGGAGTTGCAAGTCTGCCTCGTATACGTCAATATACAATGGTGCCATTCATTGGCAGATTCGGAGTACTTCTGGTAGCACTTCTGCTCCATTCGGAGCAAGTCTGTTCCATTGGCAGATTGGCAGTGCTCCCTGTATGTTCCACTGCAGCTCCATCGCAAGATCCACTCTACGTAGCAACTTTTTCTACAGCAAGAAAAGCGGCAGATTTGACTGGAAGTCGCAAGCATCTTGTTCTCTGGAACAATGCCAACTGTGGGTGCTGCTATGAACGCACGTCGCATCGGTCGTGCCTCAGGTCGGACTATACAGCACTCGCGTTCTGCTAGCGTAGCATCACTGTGCCCCCTCGTGCAAGAAAGAAAACGCGCTCATCGCGTTACATTCTGACCCTGCAATTTGCTCTAGCAGGAACCTGTGTGTTTCATTGGTGGATTCTCTTTGGTTGCCCTCTGTCAGAGTGGAGTGCACCGGCACAGTTTGTTGGCCACTCAATGGATCCACAAGCATATCTAAAATTTTGAATGCTAAAAATCTTTGGGGTCTGATTTCTCGGAATTCCTGCTCAAATTTTATGTTGTCTGAAACAGCATTAATTTAGCCCCCACATCTTCCATATCTATCATCTTCTTGTCAGAACCAGCTCTTTCTAAAGTCAATACATTAGAGACCGCAGGACAGCCTGAAAGGCAGCTTTGCCACAATATGAAAATGTGATGAGATGAAGCATATTAAAATTTTGAAGTGGCTATTATCAATTGGATGTTGACGGTGTTTGTCTGCAGGAAGTTTCATGGTAAAATTTCAGTGCGAATATAATCAAACAGGAAACCAGCTGTGTAGTTCAGGTGTTTCCACACGATATGCCTTAACATGTGAAGAGTGCAATTCTCTCATTTAAAACCCGGTATCACATAACTATTATGAGATTGAAGTAAGCAATTAGTATGGGCCTAGCATTTTAAGATTTTTCACTTTACTATTTTTCTTGTTCACTAAAATGCCTATGTGCACTTTCTTGTTAGCTCGTTGCATTCTACAGTTGATGTGATGCAAATGAGCAATAAATGATCCATAACCATGAATGAAGAATATGCAGCTTACTATAAAACAGATTACATATATGAAGTCAGTATAAAAACCTATGTAAATAGAAAAACTTTCATTGCCCTAGGCTATAGACTAAAGAAACTTCTTTTTTTTTTTTTTCAGGTAGCATCTCCACTTAAGGGAACGCTGTCTTCATGGGCAATGCAAGTATACGAAGTCATGAAAGCAACAAAGACAAGAAGCCCTCACACCTTTTGCAGGACATCTGGATAGTGCTCACGCAGCACAGCGAATGTCTTTCCGGTCACAGCAACAAGCGGATGGCCCATAGAGATGAAGGTCCCGCCCTGAGGAGCCCAACATGCACCAAAGACCACTTATGTAGGAAAACCGCACTGAGGTATGCAGCAGCATAGCTGCATTAAAAATATTTTTTCATCATTTTATCAAATTACATATACTGTATTTTTACCTTAAGTTGTTACTGGTCTGTCTGCCTTGTAAATTTACGTTGCTGGGGCTGCCTCTGCCCTGAATGTGGCTGGATAAATATTAGAAGGTTAATTATCTAGTGATATATAAATAAAGAATAGAGGACTGATGAACGGCTGCCAAAACAAGTTAATTAGAAGACCAGGTTTCGCTGATGCAGTCTTGCCCCCAGTGTTGAACAGGTTATCGTTTTGTTCGCTTTAAGTTATTGTATGGCAAACTTGTACATGCAACTCAAGTCTTGGAAACATGACTGAGCTATGTGGTTCAATGAGGGTAAAACCTTGCGGTTAAAGGCCTGGCACCAACACCAATTTTCAAAGATGACTTTACTTTGCCATACAAATATCCAGCATATAGAGGAGTTCATTATGGAAGATAGAAGTGGGGTGCTGTACGAGACACGGACTGAAGGAGAGAACAACAACGCAAGTGCACACTCGCAACTGAAATATTATTGAAGGTGCAACACATATATAGCTTACAAAAATGATCGCACGATACAAGTTCTCTTGCCTAAGAAACAAAAAACTAAAAAACTATCGCCATTTCACAAGAATTCATCAAAATATCATCGAGGCGCATGCGCCTGAACAAAGAAGATAAACAAAAAAAACATACATAAGCAGATGAAATAAACAAGAAAGATTAGTACAGCGATTTTACCAAATATAAGTACTCTTTTTCTGAAATGGCAATGGAGGGGTGGCTAACACATTTTTCACCGCATCTCTTAATGCGAAATGATTCTATAAATTCACGGGTGGTCTTATCCCTGTGCCTTGATAGGACAGTTGCTCCAAGTGGGCACCATCCTTCAAGGTCACCACCCTGTAATGCTCCTGCAAACGAATATTTAAACAGCCTGTTTGGGCCACGTATACATGGCCGCATGAGAGTGGAATCAGGTACACAACTCCTATGGCACATTGAATGAAAGGCGAGCTGTGTTTGACCTGGCATTTGTTTTCTACGCACTTTGCTTTCACTGCTATCTTTCTTTTTTTATTTTTCCACATGCTATATTAACTTTATTCAGCGCCTAGAATACAACTTTTACATCAAAGCGATTAGCCACATTTTCCAACTCATGGGACATTTTATTAATGTATGGGATGACTACGGCTTTAATGTGCTCGATATTTCATTATCTATTTCTTGTGCCTTCAATGAAATTTTATTTGCGAGTGTGAGCTTGTGTTGTTCTTTCGTTCAGTTTGTGTCACATACTGTGCCCCACTTCTATCTTTCATAATGAACCGCTACCAACTAGCCCAAATGGCTGTTTTGCTACAATACAGAGGAGTCCTCTCCACTTGCGTTGGGGTGTATGTCGCTGGCCTTGTGATGCGACTTGTTAGATGATGGTGGTGCTTTGGAGGACTGCCAGCTGAGGACAGGCACCATGTCCGATGTGTCCCTGCTCGACGAGAGGATCTGCACCTCCTGACCCCGTTCAATCATGTTGCAGTCACGTGCCACACTCAGTGCCGTCAGCATGTTGTCACCTGGTGGCAGAGAAGGACGTCGAGGATATGGCGCATCAATGTGTTACGGTTATGACAAAAGATAGTGCACTGCGGTCATGCACTCAAGATGCATCAAAATCAACTTGCACAAAAGAATACTTACCATGATAAATGTGTGATAGAGAGGAACAATTTACAAGCTCGCTTAATTGAGTCATCATTTACCAAGGCTGGCACTTCTCACAACACACAGACAAACCGCAACTGTGTTTGCATGATGAGTTATGGGAAATGGGGGATTTATATGCCAGAAAAAAAAAAACTCAGTGCTTTCTCGCTTCATTAGATTCTGACCTGATTGAAAATTTGGTTATGTGGAATAAGGACGGCACTCTGATTTTCATGCAGAAAAGATGGGTCTACCATGATCGGTCCAACTAACTAGTGAATGACCATTAGCAAAGACACACATAGTAGCCAACAGGGCATGCGATGAAGTTACCAGGTGCAGTATTGGGCTTGAACTTGTGGAATCGACACTTGTCCGTCATCACTGTGCAGGTCTTTTCTCCTATATCTGCCGTCCACGTATCTAATCCTGGCTCTTCCCTCTTCCGTGGTTCTACATGCTGAGTGAGTGGAGGTGATGTTAACCTTCCTCATCCGGAGATGGATCTTTATGATGGCGCCATGTGTGAGCCTCACAAGACGTTTTCCGCTGGGTGGAAGGGGCCGCCGCTCTGAACAGTGGCGTATGCATGTGTTTTCTTTCCCATTCGTCAGCTCCTTTGTTTTGGGTTCACTCGGATGGAGATTGCCGACGGTGCCTTGTGCCAGCGGCAGGCGCTTTTCATACATATTGTCTTTCGAATGCCTTGCTGAAGAGTAGTCCAGTGTGTTCACGCATGGTTGTACTACACCTAGTCACACTTAGCAAAAGCAAATGTGAACTGGGTTTGCACTCCCTTGAGCGATCGTGCCCAGTGACTGCTGATCCTGAGAGTACACAGCATGGCTTCGAGGGACATTTTCTCTTAGCAGTGTGTCACCAAGAGCCATCTAGTGGTACCCTTTATTGTGTATTTCTGTCCATGGCGTGGTTAAGCACCCTTGCTTTTCCCGCCACCTTTGGGAGTGGACTTGTTGCGACGGTTTGTGATGTTGTCACTGGCAATGAAGGGTTGTGGATCTTCTGTGAGCAGTGCTGTGCTGCACTCAGTACCTTTGCTACCTGAGCACACACGTGCAGTGGTGTGCAAGTTAATGAGGGGCGATGGCAAACGCGGCCCAGTTGGCTCGATAAGTTCGAACCCAAGCTAGTGGCCATACATCGGTGAAATACGTGCACACTACAAACATAATGATGACCGACCGCACCAGCAACAAAACTGCACTGTGTTCTCTACCTAGGGGGTGGTGGCACCAGCTACCTCCCCATACTATGAATGGGCGTTCTCACGAACTACAGTAGAATTTCATGAAATCGGACTTAAAGTGCCAGGAGTGTTGTCTCCCGAGGAATGTGAGCAGGGTTGCAGCATTCAAACAGAGGTACAACTAGATTAAAGAAACTTGTTTTATTTAAGCAGCGATTACATTTTTAAGCAATTTTCGTTTACTGACTGCATTGAGCAAACATGATATAAACTAAAAAATACGTCTTGTATGAGATTCAGGTTAGCAAAACTGCTCTGGAAAAGCTTACAGGATGCAGTTCAATTCCCAAGAATAAATCATAGAACAGGGCTCATTATAATTTAAACCTTGTAAAGACAAAAGAATAAAAAATTAACCTTCTTCCAATGAAGCTGATGGTGAATTTTAACAAAGCACCAAGTTCGGGAAACGACATCCACCTGTGACCATGATGGTGCGGATGTTGGCAGCTCGAAGCGTGCGGATGATGGAGGTGGTCTCTGGCTTGAGCCGGTTCTCCATGACCAGGAGTCCGACAAAGGTGAGGTTGTTCTCGACCTCTTCTCGCGGAAGTTGATGAACCTTGGTGAAGCTTGACGTCAATGAACGGTGTGCCAGTGCCAGCACTCGGTGGCCTTGCTGGGTGTATAAAGTCAGTGTCTCCACAAAATCTGGCGGCACTGTGAATGAGGGAGAGAAAGTGCAGCTTGATTTCAATGCTATGACAATACAGTTGAACGCCTTTATAAGAGGCATTTCTTTATTTATAAGAGGCATTTCTTTATTTCTTTATAAGAAGCAATTCTTTATTTTTTTTTTACCTGCATTTTACTGTAGGCACATAGGTGTCGCTTATAGCCATTTGTTAATGTGTCTCGTTTAACACATATGTATATGCTAGTTCCATGACTGTTATGTTACTGCTGTTTCGTGACATCCTCTTACATTAATACATGTGTAACTAACCCTCTACGATTATGGTGAACTTGGGCGCCGTAGGTGCTGGTGATAATGCTGCACAGCATTTTTTTTCCATTACCGAACTTCTGCGTGCCGACAAGTTCCTTTTGCCTACATTATTGGCTATGAGCTGCAATTATGTACCAGAAGTGATTGAAACTGGCAGCAAATGGATGTCCAGCCATGAACACATGAACCATATGTATAATTTTTTTTATGTTTTATACACGCTGCTTTAATATGTGATCAATTGTCATTCATGTCTATGTATTAATTGTACTGTGTCACCATTTTTTTATTGCACTGAATTTGAGATATTTATTGATGTCAGGGAGCCATCTGACCTACTCTAAATCTCCATCACAATTTTTATTGTGCATGTTAACAATCACAGCTATACATGCTAATCCCATAGCAGTCTGGGTACATGCATACATATGTGAATATAGTTAATGCATATAGTTATTACCTAAAGTGTGAAACACTTTCTTCCATTTGCCTTTTGTTTATACATGCATAGTTTCATGCCCAGTCTTCTACGACTAGTAACGTGAAGCATTGATGCAACTGACTGCAAGTTTCTTGGGCAGTAGTCCCTTTCTACTTCTGTCCAGTCTCTTTCCACTATACGTCCTCGGCAATATGTGAAATGACAAACCTGTTTCGGGCTTGGAGAGAGAGGCGATGGTCTCAGGGGCACCCTTGCAGAATATGTCGAAGTCGGTCGACCCCAGCACACGGGTGACCACACTCATGCGCTGAACACCCGAGGAGAAGGGGAACTCATGCACTATGCCGACTTCAAAAGATGAAGGCACCTGGAAAAGAGGCACCGAATGACTCCTAGCAAACCAAACTTATAAGCATCAAAAGCACTTAAGCATTTTTCATCCTAACGTCGGAATCCAGAATCAGTTGCACAGAGAATGCTAGGCATATGTATTTGTTATTGCCACTGATGTAATCAACACTTGTGCAGAACAGACAATTCGTTTCTACAAAGATATACTAATGCTTGGTGTTACACACGATTCTGACAACAAAACCGAAATTTACTCTGGCCAAGACTACAAATGGCCTCCTTTGCTAGCATAGGCTACATGAAAACTGTAGGACATGGACATTAGACTGCCTAGTCGCATGTGCTTTATATAGTTGTTTTCTAGAAAAAAGTCCAATTAATTCAAACTGAATAGAAACTAACAATGAGCCAAGCCACAAACAATAAGCATTCCCTAAAATAGCAAGAATGTATCAATATAATTAGGCTAGACCAGCACATTGTGTCCCAAATTTTCAACTGTGAACTACGAGGTCAAGAGGTGCTTCAATATATAGAAGAACCCTGCCCAAGCTCCTGAGTATAATGTTTTTGATGTTACGCCCCGGTTAAGAATCTACAGACATCTATGTATATGTACAGTGCTCTTGTTAAACGGGACCTTAATGGACCATAAAAATATGTTCCGTTTTACATGAGTCCCGTATATTGAAAGACGAAGAGGGGTGCAGAAGTCAAGTACAAAATCAATCATACTACTAGTTGTTTTGTTCAAGAAATTTTCATTTACTTAAAGTTTACTGCATGTACAACGTATACAGACACCTCTGTATTATTCACACGTCATACCTGCAACATGCCTGCTCGGAACGTTGCAAACTACCACTGAACTGGATGCACTGATGAGGCAGATAAACTGAGTTTCCTGGTTGCTGTGTTTTTCTGTTTTTTTTGTCTCACGAAGATCCCACAAAAAAAAAACATTTCAGTAGTTTTACCGTACAAGTACACTGTACACTATCATGTAGTGCAGCCCCCAGAATAGAGAAATGCCTAAAGTGAAGCATTAAGTAAATGCAGTTTGAACCTCTGAAAAGTCTCCAGTGGCTTTCACAGAAGGCACAGATGGTGTCTTTAAACTGCTGGCTGGTCCTGGTCGCACAATGGTTGGTGCGATGATGTCATACTTTGAGTTGTCGTTGATATCCGGCTCCTCTAAAACCTGCGTTTAAAGACATTAGTGGACACACTTATTCCACAGTTTCAGCCAATATAAATTATGCAATGCAGTATCAGCACTAGTTGACTTTTTTCTCAATATGCTTTTATGGGCGAAGCTCCTTAGGGGCTCGCTTTGCCAACGTCCGCATGCATCATGCAGAGATTCGTGGATGTGAAACACAGATTTGAGACCCCCCCAAATTTTAAAGAGACTAATATCAATCATAATTGTGACAGAACAATATAAAACAGCTAGGAGCACGAACCCTTTATGCGACTAAGCAAATTTAATGTGCACATTATGGACTTCGGAACTAGCTCTGTCATCAAAACTCACTGTCTGTTGTCATGATGGTTAGAAAACCATTGCTATAGTCGAAACGTGTATGTGAATTAAAAAAAAGATTTACAACAGATGAACAACAACTATAATTGTGATGAAACATTATAAAACACCTACAAGCATGAAGCCTTTATACTAGTCGGCGACTTCAACGCAGACATTATAGACCTGAGAATCGAGCTTTGTCATTGCCTTTTTATGGCCCTTTATGTCTCTCAATTTATATAATATGGGGCAACACTCAGGAAACATATGTGAAACACACACAAAAAAAGGTTTAAAAACGCATTAATGTCGATAATAATTGTGACAGATCTATATTTAACAAAGCAGGAATCCTATATACTAGTTGACGAGTTCAACGTAGACATTATGGACCTTAGGACGTAGCTTTGCCCACTCATACTTATTCACTTTGAGGAGATGCGTTGGTTTCCTTCATAAGTTCTTGCATATTCGTGAAACAAGTTCATATTCGTTCTTGCAGTTCTTGCATATTCGTGAAACAAGTTCACGAATATGCACTTGCCTCCGTTGTTTTCTAGGAGGTCTTAAAGCTAACACTGCTACCAAACTACTAGAATGTTCAACCTATAGCCACGTACAGGAGAGGGCTGCTTATATTAAGAAGAAAGACAAGTTCATCTTTCATGTGATATAACTAAATGAATTTAATTTGTGGTTATACATAGGAAACAAAAACCTTAAAGGACCTTTGACAGCGGAAGATTTGTTTGCATATTTTTTGCAGTAATTTGTAGCTTCAATCTCGTAATTCTGAAATTTAATCATAAATGCTCTAATGTATCATTTAATTAATGCTAGCTTCAATTATTCAGGACAATCTCGCGTCAGTTCAAACTGCTGACCTAAATGCCATGAGAAGCTAGTATCTCACAGCAGAGGAGCGCCTGAGACTACGTGCAGTCAAGCTTCAGTGAAGCTGAATGCGTCATCAAATCGGGGGAGCTATGAATGGTGAAGAATGAAATGATGTGGGTGCTATGAGACGTGTCTCCTTCAGAAAAAAAGAAGAGCATAACTGGCTGAAATAGCAACCAAGACCACCTTGACAGCAGCCAGACAACAGAGCGAGAGGAGTGACGAACAACAATCCTCGTCGGGTGCCTGTCGGAGTATTGCGTGCCCCCCGCAAATGCTCTCTGGCGTCGACCATCCTCGCCTTACTTGTCGAATATCACGCAAAACCTCTGTGTACGTCAAACCAGAGAAGATTTCGATTGGTGCTGATAAGTCAGACGACCGCTCACCCTCACTTTGAAACAAAATTAAAATATCTTACGTACAGGCAATGCTCGTCACTAATAATCGGTCAGAAGTATCTCTACATGCATGACTCCCAAGCAACACAAGCATCTCGAGTTTCTAAAGTTGGTGTCAGGGGTCTTTTTACAGCCACTTCAGAAAAACGCTCAAGATTAAAGACACTGATCCAGCAGAATTCTTGTTATTATTCTCATCTCTTCAATGAATAAATAAATGAACAAACTGCTTAATTAAATTCTAAACATCTACATATCCAAAGCCTCAATATGATTACAAGGCACATTCACGTGGGAGCTTCGGAATAATGTTTGACCACCTGAGTGTTACTGAATAGGCACCTACATCTGAGCACCCAGTTGCATTCGCATCTCACCCCTATCAAAATAAAATCAGTGTGGCTGACATTCATACAGGCATTGTCATATTTAGCAGCACTGTAACAAAGCCACTAAGCCACAAGGGGGAGTAATGACTTAATAAATCAATACAGGCAAAATTACACTGCCATCAGTTCGACCATATAGTACAGACGAACTCTAGAATGGGATCACATTACATAAAGCAAAAGGACATGGCAAAGTAGTACATACAAATGTGAATATGTAGTACTACTCTACATTACACACCCAGCTCGTGGCCTCAAACATCTTGAGATCAAGTGGGTCACCCGAGAGCCGATGGTCAATGACTGTAATGGAGTGGCAGGTGGCCATGCCTCGGAGCAACAGAGAGTTCAATGGAAGTTTGCTTGGGTCGGGAACCTGTTCCTGGAATCTGAAAGCAATAGGAAACAGCATGAGATTAGATTCGTCACTGCAGATTGACCAGCAGACAACTTCATAGTAATAGCAGTGCTGGTTAATTATAGCTTTCTATAAAGTAACTACAAATTTCACTGAAACATAGTTACATATCAAAAACTCATCTTCTAAGGCAAAAAGGAGTTAATAATTTTATCACAAGAATGCACAAAAAGTTTTGAAGACCTGGCACTGCTTATTTCAAGCTAGTTTATCCATGCTAGCGATATCTTACTACGCTCGGAAGAGAAACTGCAAGATTTCTCCTGCACGAATAGAGGAGTGTACCAAATGCACCAAACGTTGATGCTTTTCTTTGAAAATTATACTACATGCATCAGTGAAATGCATTTCTTAAAACACCGCCACGTGGTACAAACCAACGCAGGTAGAGTGTCTTCAAGAAAGGACATCTATGAAATTTAAAGATTCTGTATACAGTGTAGTGAAGGAACAACGCCCAAAGTTCTATCTTTTTGCTCAGTTCCGCACAGCCAAGTTTCTCGCAACTCGCACCTTGCTGAGCACAGCTATATAATAAAAAGCTGTTCCCTTCAGAGTACCAATAGCTAGATGCAGCCTCAGGGCATCTTTATGCTTCACAACAATCCTCATCCCGCTTACTTGCACCCCCTTTCTTGAAAGCTTGGCAATCACCACTTTTTATCAAGAATGCCATGTCACATTTGTAACATGCATATTGCTCATTATCTGAAACTATCAAGAATGTGACTATAATGCAAAAAAAAGAAATTGGCAGCGTATCTGCGTGCTTTGCTGCAAATGTCATTGAAGAACGATAGTCTCCAGCAAACTCTCTTTTTGAGTCGTGATTATTGTTGTCATGATATTATTGTGTCATGATTATTAGCCCTACAGCAAACAAATTCAGTTCAGTAAGGCTGCGTTGCCTTGACAAGTGGCTCAGCAACAATTAAGTCTGCAGAATCGTCATGCACATCACACACCTGCCACCACTGGCCGGGACGATGCCCCACAAGTCCAGCCCTTCTTCGGTTAGCGTGCCAGTCTTGTCGAAGCAGAAGCAGTTGATACAGCCCGAGATGTTGATAGAGCGCGGTGAGATGCAGTAGATGAGTGCCCGTCGCAGGCGCGACTGGGCGAACACGATGCCAATGGTCATCGCGGCTGGCAGCGCAGGTGGGATGACAATGGTGATCACGTCCAAACTGCGTACTATGATGTTTGAGGTCGGCACACCTCGAAGAGACTGCGAGAACAAAATTTTGCAGGAAACAGGTCGTTGTAGTACGAGTAATGGCTAAAGTGGAAATGAAATTCAGTGCAGTGAAAAATGGAAAGAGTATTTCTACCCATATTATAAATTTCTGAGCGAGTTTTAGCAGGTTACAGTGCTTCCATTTTTACATCCTAATGTGTAAATTAAAAGATCTAAGAGCACTAAAGATTGGTCAATGGCTAGAAAAGCTCCTCAGTTAAATGAAAACTGGAAAAAACCTTGGCCAAGTTAGATATATACAATTGGAAAAGAAAAAGAAATAAAAGCAGCTTTCATTTACACTTTCAATCAGCAGCTGCTTCTACCAAAACATTTACTAAGAGCCCTCCAACCAAGCGTAATATTTAACAAAGTTTGCCAAGAGGAAATTTATCTCATGAGACTCGTAAATACAACAGCATGCTTTCAGGTAGCAGCCGCAACAATGACAAACAATGGTACCACTGGACAGCCACAGTGAAACGAGAAATGTGAGTACCATCTAGCTTGCCCAAAGCAAGTCTCTATGCAGATATGCTTACTTTGAGCACAATGGTATAGACGACTCCCATACCGGCCAGGGATGCGAGGAGCAGCAAGAAGATCTTGATGTGCCGGTTGAACTTGAAATCAACTGGCTTGGGAAACATGATGGAACGCACCAGCTCTCCCTTGGCTGTCAGAAAGCCTGGAAAAGTGAAACATAAGAAAATGAGTGAAGAACAGAGCATGAGGTCCAACAACTCAAGTATGGGTTTGCACAAATATTCGGATACTTCGAATGTTCGAACGAATAATGCAGTATTCGAATTCGCTTCGAATCGAAGTCACATTGTTGAAAATTTTGATTGATTCGAAACGAATTAATAGTAAAGTCTCGTCCGTTCTTTCTCATTTGTCTTGTTTAGTTGCACTTTCAAGATGGTTTCCGCGTCAAAACACAAACTCACCCAACAGTCAAAGATGCATACTATTAGTCCGCATGTGACACGCTGTAGAAGTGGTTTCACTGCAGTAAACTAATGCTAAGGCGTGAAAACATGTACTTAAAAAAAATCCGCATTGCCGAGAAGCCTCATTTCAAGGTTAAATGAGGATGTTACCCTCACATCGATTTTTTAATTTTAAAGAACATCGACTTATATGCTACAAGTCTAGCAAATTTTAAAAAGTAACATATTTTACAGGCTATCAGTTGCGTTCTACTGAAAGTATGACCCTTCTACTTTTCAAAGTTGTTTCGACTTTCCTTGATGCAAAAAAATGGCACTTGCACAAGCCTTGTTGCAATATTTTTTGATATGTTGTGCAAGTTCGTTAGGTCATGACAAATAAGCCCATTTTTCTTTATATATATACATAATCTTAAACTGATTTGAAATCATTCGACCAACATCACTATTTGCTTCAAGTTCGCTTTGAACCTACATAATTCGCTATTCACACAAGCCTACTAAAGCAACATTGGCAAGTACATACCAGTGAAAAAATGTTACAATAGATGTACAACAGATAACCATGGCATCCTTACTTCTTTTCTTATCATGGTAGGCAATCAATTGTACTCCAATTAAAAGTTTTCTCAGTTCATTTGACCACGACCATTTTTTAAAGCACCTGTATTTCTGGCCTTCTACAGAGATATTTTGAGAATTTAAAAGAAACTGGTGATGAAATGTTACAGCATTCACTTTATTGTAATGAGCATGATGAAAAAATGGTAATTCATATAAAAAATTCAAATATTTGAAATTTATATAAAAGTTTATAAGAAACTGTTGATGAAATATCACACCATTCACTCTATTGTAATTGACATTATAAAAAAATAATAATTCATATAAAAATTATTGCACAAGTCAATAATATCTGAAACCAAAATTATACAGGCAGCATTTGCCATGGTCTATCACTAAAGTTTATCTAGCCAGCATCACTGACATTTTCATTAGATTTTATTGACAATGCTTATGCGAATTATCACAGCCATTGACATTGGTTCTAATGAAAATGGCCTCGACGGAATCTGGTATTAGGGTCTATTAGAAGATGGTGACCGAGAATTTTGATGGCACGAGTTTTTGAATAGGATGACTTTTGGTCCAGTGACGAAAGCACACTGATTATACATAAACAGCATGTTCTTGGCGTTTTAATGAACTGCATTGCAGGATAAACTAGCAAGCTGGTTAGTCTAAGCATGTGCTATGGCCCCCTTTGTGGCTGTAGCAGATTTCAGTTCAGGTTCAGTTTTAAAGCAAAAGTGTTAGGTGTCTCAACAAACAGAAAATTTGACTGTAAATGATCATCTTGCGGTGTTGGGGACGGGTGATGCGAAAAAGCATCATCATACGTTGACTGAACTCACCCGTTCGAACGACGACAGCCTCGACGTTTTCTGTGCCATAGAAGCGCGTCTGAATGACTCTAGTGCCGCAAAAGAGCGTATGACGGCCTTGCTCTTTCGGGTCATACATGATTTGCAGTCCTGGCTGTGAAGCTTCAGGATTTGGCAATGGTGTCTTCATCACTGGTACACTTTCGCCTGCGTGAGGAGCAGAGTGCAGTTTACACAACTTTGACCGACATAAGCCTGGTTTATCCACACAAAAGAAAAAAAGAACATTTTAATTGCCGCTAGAAATGCTTGCTAGGAACAGCCAATATTGCCCTTGTGTCATTTCACTACCCCAGGTTTGATTCGTAGACTAAATTGGGAAGGAAAAAGACTGAGATTGCATACAGCGCAAAACAACGTCAGTCATTGTACGGTTTCACACTGAATAAACCCTGATCTAGCAGGTGAAGGGCTCTTTCATGTCATGTGTGCATGTGCGTCAAAACATTCAATATTGAAGAAATGGAAATTTAATATTATGCCTATGAATGGATATATATGAACATGAGTATTTTTGAAGCATTTGTCCTTTTTCAAACACTGAGCACACGGGGCATTTTCCTAAATGTCGACATGCTGTCTGGTTATGGCCACATGGCCACACATGACGTCAAAGTCAAGGTTCCCCTCTATTAAGTGACCTGTTTGGATGCATGATATCAGAGTTGGTTGATCACAAAATCACATGTTAGAAGAGGTCAACAGCCAGGCCAGCGCAGCAACAAATGTGCAAGAGCTATACATAAAGTATGGCTGCTCATGACGTCAACTTGGGGCAGTGTGATGCATCAACATGTTATTTAAAGAGCACAATTATTTTTCATCGAGCCTGCTGCAGTGTATCTATACTGTCTAAAACTCTGCTTTCTCTGTGATACGAATTTTCATCTTAGCTGACCTTTCACCACTCTCACTAAAGCAGCTGGAATTATGGCAATGCTCCAGGAAGCAAATAAAATTCAAATACACAGTATATTTCTGTTAAATGAAGCCTGAATGGACCAGCAAAATACGTTTTGTTTAAAAGGAGTTTGGTTTACAGTGAGATAAAAAGGGGTGCTGAATTCAAACATAAAACCAATCATATTAGAGGCAGTTGTTCCATTTAATCAGCGATTTCGCTTAGGAGCATTTTGTTTACCAAGAGTTTACTAGATACGGCTACCTTGAAAGTGTTTATATATTTTATAAAAAAATACAGGAGCGTTTTCGCTCTAAGTGCCAGCTATGGAACTGTAGAAAGCACACACAAAAAAGAAAGAAGCTTGGCAAAAAAGAATTTCACAAAGGTTGGAACGTACCTGTGAGCATGCTCTCATTGACAATGCAGTTTCCAGTTCTGAGAACAGCATCGCACTGCATCACGCACCCGTTGCGAGGAACGATAAGGACATCTCCTGGTACCAACTGCTCTGACGGGATGTTTTCATAGACTGAGATGACCAAAAGCAAATAATGAAACAGCAATATGAGAAAGGAAAGGGGTTTCATCCCACTATGAGATGACAAACATATTGCCTGCGACAGCTGAGGAAAAAAAATAAAATCTCTTTCAGACTTGTACTTAATGTAAGAAGACACAAATGGCATATATTATTAATCAGAAAAAATGACATAGCAAGCTGTCTGATGATTTGAATATGTACAGCAATGTGAAGTGAACATTTCTGAATATATGCTTCAAACAGGGTCAGCACTAAAAAATAATTTTTTTGAAATGCTGAAAAAGGCCACTGTTAAGGCAAGCTGAGATTGCCAAATGCAAGACAAAAACTCTAAATTCAGTTCTTAATTTAGTACTAGTTCTTCAGTCCAGCTCTAATTCAGCAGTTAATGCCATGCCAATTTTGTTCTTGTGTAGATCATGGTGCAGTTCTAAATCTCGTGCTAAATTCACTGCAAATGTCGTTGTTGTGTAGGCTTCGGTGTCATATTAAACACCATGCCTAACACAGCTCCATTACCAAGAAGCCTCAGGAAGTGTGTAGCATATGGGCAACCCAGTGATTCGCTTAGCAATCGAGACTTTCCAAGGTGGTGGCTCCCTCTCTTGCGCAGTGCTGGTCACAGCCAGGTGTTTCAGAAACATTTTTTGCAATTTTAGGTAAGTTGTTGTGATTACTTAAGCTAGGCCCCTACAGTGCTATGCAGTTAATTAAAAGAAAATTAAAAAGTGTCGTGATGCACGTTAGAAGTTAACATTGTCGAGGGTTTTATGTGCCGAAACCCCAATATGTTTATGAGGCATGCCGTAGTGTAGGGCTCTAGAGCTTTCTACCATCTGGTGTTCTTTAAAGTGCACTGACATCACACAGTGCATGGTCCTCGGGAATTTTGCCTACACTGAAACGCGACTGCCACTGCCAGAATCGAACCCACGACCTCCAGGTCAGCAGCCAATCATTGTAGCCACTACACCACCACTGTGGGGTGCACATTTGAAATTCTCCACCCCAACTTCGTTTCGAGAAAATCTCGAACTTCGACAGTGTCTCCTCTCATCTATAGTGATGGCAGTTTTTTATGAAGGGTACATTACATTATATATAAAGCAAAGGCTGAGTAAGTTGAAGAAATGCACGAGGCCTCCTTCTGCACTAAAAAGTTTCAAGTATGCAAGAAAACACATGGAAATATGTCAGCTTATTTTCTTTGTGCTGTATTTCACTTTTAGTCCTCAATCACAGTGTCTTCAAACTTTTTGATAAATCACTGCCACGCTAAAATAGAGAAGGACTATAGGCTCGACGGCAATTAAGGAATCTCATAATTTGCACAAACATTATTGATAATCAGAGACCTGCCCATTATGCCTGTCGGTATGCAATAGACAAGCATCGTAAAGTTCCTTTAGTTGAGGCTACAAAATAAATAAAATGTTGAATGATGTAGTGATTATGATCGTGACTCACCTCCTTCGCATCGCTTGACTGTGACCACATCCATAGCATGTACAGTGTCGCTCAAAGCCTTCTGACTCTGTAAGAGTGCAGACAGAGGGCACATAAGAGATCACAAACAAAGGAAGTTGCCACTGACCAACTCCAATCAGATGGAATCCATACATGTCAGGCGTAGCAACAGGATAGAAAGGTGAGCAAGTTTGTAATTCATAATTGTTCAGCGAACTGAGAGCCTGGGAGGAACACACACACGAAGCGAAGAGGAGGCACACAGCACAGCCTCTTTTCTTCATGTGTGTTTTCCTCCCGTGCTCCCAGTTCGCTGGAAAATAATGTCAGGCATGATTACGAAGAGTGTGTGACGGGAAAATTATCAATTCCTGAAGTGTCCTAGTTTGAACCTTAAAATTAGGCAATTTAAAGAAAGTAAGAGAAACAAGAAATGTGCTGCGAAAACTCCTGACTGCTAAATCTCATTCATAGCTTTCAGAGCATAACAACGTGAGAACAGTTGTGTACGTATTGCATGTTATAAACAAGCCCATGCCACAAAATTCAAAACATATTTAATCAGGCATACAACACTTTATGTAAATATCAAACGGTGCATCTTCTTAATGGCAAATTAAAAGAAATAAATGTACCACAGGCCAATAAAAAGTTATCGACCAAGTAAGGAAAGGTTTCAACGAGCCAGAACTACTGCACTTACCAGCCTTATCTGGTACACACTTGTGACTAGAGACAATGCAGACATGACGATGATGCATGAGGCATAGTAGTAGTAGCCGTCAACAAACCAGATGATTACGCTGAATACTTGAAACACATAGAAAGGCTCGAGAACCTGAATGAGAAAGGGAAAGACACATAAGCAATTAAACAATGAAGAAATGCCAAGCTAAGAACAACTGGTCCAAAAGCAGTTTAATGTAAAGACAGATACTTCTTGAACAGCACTCTAACTTCTTTATTCCTTACGCTAGAACTAAACTGTCAACTGTCTATCGCAAGTCTCTCTCTTTCAAGCAGCACTAAAAAAATCTTGCACAGTGATACTATATCATATAAATTGTCAAATAAGCATCAATTAAGAGCCAATAACATTGGTTTTGAAGTTACAGGTGAGCATCTGTAACTTGTCAGAGTTGATATGAAACCAGATCATGCAGATATTGTGCCTAGTATCCTGACAGAAAGGAACTGAGTGAGGCAGGTTTTGAAGTCTAGCCGCTATCTGCACTTCACAGCAATGCTTAGGCCCAGCCACATCAGGCACTGCGGCACTATTGTCCACCTTAATTTGCGTGTCTATTATTCAAGGGATGCGAGAATACTGACTGGAAGCTAGGCTACGTGGAGAAAGAGCAGGAGGCTGAGCATGCATCACAAATGGCTTTTATACAAGGCCAACTATATAAGCGCCACTGGAAGCTTTTCAACTGCTCAAAGGTTATACCAGTGTGCTATAACCAAAGAAAAGTGAGGGGTATACAAGACTAACCTCATGAAAGAGGATACGAAAGACTGACTGTATTTGGACACTAATTACATTATCCCCAAAAAGAACTCGTCTGAAAAAGTCAAGGAGCACAGTTTCAATCAGGGGCAGAAGCACATGAGAGCAAGGCAAATAAAAACACACATTGACTTCAACAGGCAAATGTCTCCATAAAAAAAAAAGACCATAAGGAGGGAGCAATCAAGACAGGTGAGAGAGAAATGAAAGGTGTCAAAAGAGAGAATTAAATTTTAAGTGCAAAGAAAGATTCAGGCCATGCACGATAAGCTACGTATTGCGGGGAAGCATGAGCGTATATTATGCATCTTTTAAAAAAAAACATTTCAAATATCTTAATAGATACTACTAACAATAACATTATAAATAAATATCATAAACACAAATTCTTCAAAGCATTTGTAAATTTAACATGCTAGCAGACACTTTACATCAGGTGTACAAACGTACGTGCAAGCCCACGCATTATGAGTATAACCAGTGCCCTTCTGCAGGCTGTGAGTGGAAATAGACAAGATTGCCGCGACTTTTTGACTGGCTTGAAGAGATTGTTTCAGCAATGTAAAAAAATTCGGAGCGACATAAACACTTCGTAATGTATATGTTCCCCAGATTATATTAAAAAAAGATGCATATTATGCAATTAAAATAACATGTCATGCTGCTTCAGCACAGTAAGGCATATACCACATGCAATTTCTCTTCATGCCATTGTCAGTTATGGGTGCAGATTGCATTTAAATACTTTATAATAGCAACCAACAACAATACAAACAACTGAAGCAGAAGATATAACAGGGCCATGAAAAAGGAGTTACAAAGCAGATACACTATATAATGACAACTGTGATATAATGCAATGCTTCCCAAGTCTTGCAATGTGAATTAATGTCTTTAATTTACTGGTCATGAATACAGCACCACAAATTATATACCAAAACAAGTTTACAAGTCAGGTTACATGCCTATGTGCGACTATGAGTTGAAAATAGAAAGTATAGTAACTGTCACTCGAAGAAAGCACATCTGTCAGCATGTAACTTTTTAGTAATGGTGGGCATAGTCAAATGGGGGGGGGGGGTAAAACTTTTTGCTCCTCCCACCCCTTCCCCAATTTTTTTTTCTAATTTTGCTTGTGTGTGCGTGTGTGTATATATACATATATATATCCTGAAGAAGCTTTTCCAATGGGCCAAACGTACTTGGGAAGAGAAGAGACACAAACTAGCGGTTGTCTCAATTTTGTTTGCAACGATTTCGACCAGTGGACCGGTTTTCGTCAGGGTCTCCAAACAAGTGCCTTCACTGTGCTTGTTCTTTTCAATTTAATGTTGTCATTGCAAGATTTAGAGTTTGAGAGACAAGCCTTTTGGTACCAAATCACAGGTTGAGTATGGCATCAGCGTCGAGTAGCGGAGGTTGTATTTTACATGTTTCTCAGCTGCCTTCCTAATCTGTATAAATGAGCATGAGCTCACTTTGGGAGCATGGATCATACCTGAACAGGCAGTTAGCGTTCGACTGTGCCGGTCGTCGAGTGGCTTTTGTAGGCCATTGTCGGTGAAGTTTGGCCAGTGGCAGCCTTCAGAGCAGGTGGCACAGAATTTTGTGGGGACGGAGAGTTTGTGGAGATCGCGTTTCCAGCAGGAACTGGAGAGCTGGCACCAACGAGGGCAGCGTTCCTGGCTGGCTGCAAGTTCTGCGGGTGCCAGCAGCTCATCCTGGTGGTGACTAGTCCTCTGTAATGAAGCGCCAGCATCGCTATGCCCTCAAAGCTTGAGTGAAGGTCGTTGGCGGCGAGGACCCTCCAAGATGGCATCTCATGGAAGGCGTGGTCGACATAGAAAACACCCCGACCCAAATCTTTCCGATGGCACAAGTGGCGCACATGGCTTACGAAGTGGGATGCTTCCTTGTTGAACCAGTGCACGAACCTTTTGATCGCACCTCAGCGGTGGCAGTTTGGGGCTCTGGTTAGCGACAGGCTGATGCAGAGCTCAAGGTTCAGTCGCTCCTGGTGAATCCATTCAATGAGTCCTTTAAGTCCATCAGAGCCTGTGTGCACCCATTGTCTGCAATGTCCACAGTTCCCACATGAATCACCAGCCTCGGCAACATTGGTGGCAAATGGTGGAATAAGCCAGGGACGTCGCTGAAGCGTGTTCCATGGTACGAAATGAATGCAGGGGTTCTAGGTTCCAGGGGGTTGAATGTTTGGTGTGCATACTTGATCGAGGAATCTCTGATGACAGCACAACTTATAGGAACGCATGGGCTGCGCACCGACAACCGCACAGAAGTGGCATGAATGGCAGCCATTTCTGTACAACTGAATAAGTTTTTCAATAAGCCAAATATATTTGGGAAGAAAAGAGACACAAATTAGCGGTTGTCTTAATTTTATTTCCAACGGTTTCGACCAGTGGGCTGGGTATTGGTAAGGGTTTGCGAACAAGCGAGTGGCATTTGTTCGCAAATCCTGATGAAGACCGGTCCACTGGTCGAAAGGGTTGGAAATAAAATTAGAACAACCGGTAAGTTGTGTCTCTTCTTTGTCTCTCTCTCTCTATATATATACACACCCATATACACAAGCATGTACTGACATACATGAAGTATGACTGAAAAAAAATTTTTGGCCATGCTACTGTTGGTGCCCATCTTAATTTTGATCATTAACAAGTTCTTCAATATGTGTCACAATTACAAGATGCTTTCAGATAGATATTCATTTGCAAAAAAATCCTGAACGATCATTTTACTAAGCTTTGATGGTAACACACAGTAATGCACAGCTCAGTAACTACATCATAATTGAAATGCCAAGTATGTTTACTTCTGTACAGAATGGGTGATGAAATTATGTTTTCCACCTGTGGGTTGTACAATTTGCAGGCAGATGCAAATTCCCTATTATTATAGAAAATTTGCGCTCGCCATTTTGTATGTTCTTCTGCCCTACAATGTCTTTAGTAATGCAAACCAACTCGTCCTAGAAGAAGTGTAGCTGCGTTAATATTACCTACTGTTAGTCACTATTTTTTTTTCTTTCAGCTAATATGTTTTCTTTTGGGGGTGGAGGGTGGGGGTGGCAGGCACTGTAGCCTGGTTCCTCTGTCTTGCCAGGGACTGCTTCACTAATGGCAATATCAGAGACAAACGAGCGTCACACTCAGAACAGAAACAAAATAATTGTACACTACCTAAGCACTTGCTCTGGGAGCGAAAGGCCCTTCTGCTGGTGAAAGTAAGAACACGCCACATTTTTATCGAAACCCCTCAACCTTGTGAATGCCTTGAGCTCCGCATCCCAGATGTAGCGGATCTTCTTGTTCTCAAAGTAGACTAACTCCTCAATCGACTGTAGCGAACCCTGAAATGGCAGATGAGTACGATGAGTACTGCAACGCTCTATTGGCATTTTCAGCACCCCACATGCAAATATGTCCCTTGGCACTGAGAAAACACAGAGCTGGGGGTTCTGAACTGCCCAGGTCATGCTGGCACAGTTTTCAGTTGAGCTATGTGCCTCAGCAAAAGACTTTCAGTCATTTGCAAAAGCAGTGTTGTCAACATGCCCTACTGTAGTGGTGCAGTAGCTAAGGTACTCGGCTGCTGACCCGCAGATCGCGGGATCGAATCCCGGCTGCGGCGGCTGCATTTCCGATGGAGGCGGCAAAGTTGTAGGCCTGTATGCTCAGATTTGGGTGCACGTTAAAGAACCCAAGGGGTCAAAATTTCCGGAGCCCTCCACGACAGCGTCTCTCATAATCATATGGTGGTTTTGGGACGTTAAACCCCACATATAAATTCATCAATCAGTGTTGTCAACACAAAAATAAATTTGGGGGGAACATGATAAATCAAGTGATCTCTCAAATGGACACTGCCACACATACACCTGCAAACTTGCTTTTTTTGTGCAAGGTACTGATAAAATGCTTGTGGGGCATATATAACTAGTAGTTATGCTCAGTCATCAATTAAAAGTCAAGCAGGAGGTTGTGTATTCGATTCCTGGCTGCTCCAGCTAAATCCTCGCTTTCAAGCATGCTCATGTATACAATTGCGTCACCTGCTTCGCGACACCAGAATGCAGAAAAAGAGTGTTCCACACTCGCCGTCATAGTGGCGCTGACTATCAATTCCTGGTTTAAATGAACACATCCCGTGGAATGGATAATAGCTGCTGTAGCTCAGTCGGTATAGCATCACGCTGTTGCCCACTCTTTTCTGTTCCAACCTTGAACCTCGCAATTCGTTCAATCCGCACATAGTGGTGTCATCCGACTGAACACATTTGAAGTTAATACTAATGACCCTTTTCACCCCATACCACACTAAGTATGTGTTTTATGTGCGACCATATTGTAACTGTGCAACATTAATGAACGGTGGTTTGGGTTCAAATCCTAGTTTTGAGATACGTGCAGCTCAAATCAGTCACAAGGCACAATGCTATTTAAAGTTGCATCGCCAATGTGCACAAGGAACAAGTCATGGGAAAAAAATACAAGCACTTTGTCTATGCAACAATGCAGGTTGATAAAGTACTTATATTACTGAAACCTTTTTCTGACACATCTTTTAATATCTGCATAAACTTTGCACAAGAAAGTAACGACAAAAGGCAAAGAACAGATGCAGCGGCATATGCAACTAGTGCTGCTTCACATCCTTTAAATCAGCAAAGGGCATATGTGAGCTCTTCGTGCCTTTTTGGTATCATATTGTTTTCAAAGGCAAGCTTTCCATGTACCATGCAGTCATGTGCTCTAAAACTTCACAGACGGCAGCTTTCATCGCAAAATACATTTAACCTGACTAAAAGCTTGAAAACTCAAAGAAACAGAACTTTTGTTTGATTTCACGCAAATGGTACTTAATGCTGCAATCACAAGCCATAAATTCAAGCCAGAGCTCACGGTTTTTTTACCACAGTTCTCAACAAAAGTGCCCTGTTGCGAGTTTGGTATCTGACAAGACAGGCTCAACTCTATAGTTTCTTTAGTTCAGTTAAAAACTACGATGAAAACACTTCAAAGCAGAAAGTTACAAAATTTATAAGCTCAAATATTCAGAATATACAGATCATTGGCAGCTTATCCTTTTTTAAGGTTGTAGTACACTTATGAAACTCCAAGTAAAAATATAAAGTTGCAAATTACCATAATATCAGCACCGTACAACTGATACTACAAAATGTAGACTGACGTAGTGATGAAGTCTGCCTTATATAACAGCACTGTGTGCTGAAGAGCATATTTCATTATTATAATGCCAGCTGATGCACACAGTAAACAGTACACTCAGTGTTTACATATGTCTAACCAATAAAAAAGGAGCAGTAAGTACTCACTCCTGGTTTCAAGATCACAAGTCTATCAAGTTTACTTGACTCTTGAAAAGAGGAATCTGCTTGGCCTATTACAGATAGCATAAGTGACACACTGGAAAAAAAAAAAGGGGGGGGGGGGTCACTGTACTGCTAGAAATGTTATGTGCGAATCATGAACATGATGCTGTCTGTTCCTTCCAAAACCACTTTGCATCAGACTACAGATGACCGAACAAGTCTGACAATGACATTTTCTTGTTTCCAAACTGACCTCTGTTTTTTGTTGTGATAAGTAGAAGTTTCTAGCGCAAGAAGAAAGTGTGACATATCAAGTCATGTTCACAGAGTATTATTTTTAATGCAATGAGAAGAAAAGTGTACAGACCCTTTGAAATTTCGTGATGTCATCCATATGCAGCACTAACATCTCGCACCGGGTCCAATCGCAAAACTTTTAATTACATAAATAATCACTCAAATGATATCTGTCAGGCAAACTTGTTCAAATAAAGAAGCATGGTCTCTAAAACTTCACCCCTTGGGGATGACTGGGAAGGGGAGTTTTTGTGGCGCCTACAGATATTTTCAGAAGCATGGGAACGCTTTCTCGCTAAATGTAGTAGGCAGTCGATTATATTAATACTTGTTCTTATTGCATGAATATTAACAAACCTGGGACACTCAAAAGAGATGAATTCATGTATTTAAAACAATTACACATGAAAAATACCTACTTGACTTCAGAAGACTGGATAGTTTGAACTTTTTCTACGAAAAGCTGTTTGTACTGATCCTGAAAAATGAAAGAAGAGAAATTAGTGCAATGTGGAATTCCATTCAAGAGCCTACTGATCAGCAAAAAACAAGAGCAATCCACAAAAGTTAGAATGTAGATTAAAATGCCAGAGTTCATTCAAATGAATGACACAGCCCACACGGAACACGCAAATAGAGAAGAAGATGGGATGCTTGTCCTCTGTTATATTTTTTACGTGCTCCACTTATAAAAGTATATACGAAAATGTGTGTCTTGACACTCAAGCTCTACTGAGAAGACAGTGAGATGCTGATAGTAATAAGTTGTACAGGTACCCAGGTTGTCTCGTGCCTAGCGTAACATCTGTGAACCAGCAGCCCCAAGAAGATTCCGCTCATTTGCCTTGTCAATCAACTATTCCAAAAACAAGAAAAACATGTTCCCAAGAAGCTTCCGCTCATTTGCCTTGTCAATCAACTATTCCAAAAACAAGAAAAACATGGTATTGAGTTATTTTAGTGTAGAGGAACTTGACTTTCATGTGCTCAAAAAAGAAAAGGTGCATAATGTTTTTGATAAAATAAATCTTCTTGTATGGAGTTCGGGTAGAGTACCAGAGAAGAGAGGCCACTGTCTGCGGGCTTCTGTTTATATCTAATTCCTCAACTTTTCTGCTTACTAGACTTAGCCAACTGTGTCAGTAGACAAAACTGAAAGCTCTCCATGTTTCTAACAAGCAAATGTTAATTTATCATGTATTGTTCCTTTTGCAGATCATAGAAAAGTATTAATACAATTTTTGGAGTTATAGGTCTCAGAACCACTATATTACCTCGATATAACGAACCCATATATAACAAAATATAAGTTATAATGAAGTAAATAAAAAATAGTATGCGGTAAGTATATTGTTAGGAATAAACCATTATAACGAATTTTCGGATATATCAAACTAATTTTTGTGTAAGATGCAACTTAATTATAATGAGATTGAAGTATATCTATTCACGTGGTCTGGAGACATTTTGTGAACTGGGATTGGTTATGGAAAAATAGCACTGAAGCATAAAGAACAAAAAGAATGTCAAGTAATCTTCTTGTTCGGCTAGATGATGAGAAATGTTTTACTATCTCATTCAGTGCATTTCAAGAGGCTTAACTCTGTGGTGCAACACCTGTCATACAAGCTTAGAGAGAAACGTTATTGGCTACACCAGAGACTTCATGAAAATATGGTTGCCCTAGCCCATTATTTATTACTGTCACACAACCTGTGACTCACTTCAAGTTGTTGCTTGGATTGGTGTTTATGATTCTTCTGCACTGGAGATACCACGTAAAGAGTCCTCGTTAAGTGTAGGGTTCTGAAAATTGACTATTTCATGTTCTGTCATGTGCAGCTAAACCTACCCACAGTCCCACACAGGCCTCAGGCTTTCGCCACCATGTTTGGGATTCCATCTTGTGACTTTCTGGTGAGCAGTCGAGCACCGTAACCTATAGACCACAGTGGCAGGTTCAACAACATTGCTTCAATCACCAATAAGACGAGCGAAAACACACCACAAGCAACACTCTGATGGCCTGTTGGAGAGGGCAGCGCCGATGTGTGCAGTAAAGCCACCAGGCGGGGTGCCAGTGGAAGAGGAGTCGCAGCAGGCCTGCCGTCAACAGCATGCCACACCAGGTGGCCAAGGTGCAAAAGCCATTTGGCTGGTACCCAAACACCTCCTGCAAAAGATGCGAGAACAAGACGTTATTTACAGCACGAATTGATTTGCAGGCTTTGAGGGATGGCACTCTATATGATGAAATAACATGGCCATCATCATGATCCATATTCATTGTTCGCTTAAAAGGTAGGCCACCACCTTCAAAAATATATTTTTTTGTTATGAAATATTCTTTTGGAATAAGCATATTCAAGTTCTCTATCTATTCATGAATATTCAGCAAAAGGAATTATGTTTAGACAATTCAAAAGTTATGACCTTCTTTTCAAATCCCCCTTCGACAAATACAAAACAGAAACTTAGTCGAGAGTTCGACGGAATGCCATCTGGTCAGGTAAAGGCATTGTTGAAAAAACAGGTCACTGACCAATTTATTGTGAACAAGGGATCCGTACGGGTCCCGAAACGTCATTGTTTTGTTTGACATTGGTCAGTGACCTGTTTTTTCAACAAAACAGAAACTGAAGGTTTCCAATTCAACAGCATCTGCATGTTGCCATAAATGCCTCTTTGCATACATAATATATAATAATAAGTTATTTAAGTACGTTCTAAAGATTTTGAAAACCCTTGTGGGACATGTTTGAATCCTACCGGCCAGTTTCAGTTGTGACTGCTAGTGCTACGTGCATATTTCGTCAGTCCCCTCTCTTGTAATCTACTGTGAATTTGTTACCATTTTTAGCGGCTAACACTTTCGCGACTGCTCTAAGTGTTCCAACCACCCTACCCCATCTTCTATTTCAAATAGCATTCGGTAGATTTTGATATTTATAAATACAGTTGATCCCCTTTATAGGAGACATGCACGGCGCTACTATTCTTGTCGCTTATAAGAAGGGTAACACGTGTGCACTTTCTTATTCACCCCCATTTTTATGTAGGCACACTGATGTCTTTTGTACGCTTTGTCTCTTATGTCAATGTCTCTTATAAAGGGGTTTAGCAGTATTACTTTTTGCATCTTTAGCCATTTCATATAAAAGTTTCACACTATCTAATCCTTAAAACCCATAAGTATAATAGTAATTTTTGTACAACAACTGTAAATTCTTTTTTCGAGGTTGAGACCTACCTAATTAAAAGCCCCTGCATGCATAAGGGGGTTTTGGGGTACATGTTCGAATTCCAAGGATCGGCTACTATAAGTGCAAATATACATGCGTGAGCAGTTATACATTGAACAAAAACAGTTTAACAAAAAAAATATAAAATAGCATGTACGTGGTCAATGAGGAGTCAGTGACAAAATTACAAATCTTTGCACAGCATACACAGGTTAGAACAAAGGGCAACTCAAGATCACTTGGTGCAGACAAAGGCAAAAATGAAGCATTTTTGAAACAATGCAAACAAAGCAAAAGTGAGAAGAGGTGAACACAAATGATTAAATTTGTTTTGAAAGCCGGTTGGTTGGTCTGTCTGTGTGCATGTGAGTGTGTGTGTACTATCACGGTGGAAGAGCAGAATGCACGTTGCACGGTGATCACGGGCATGCGATGCTGATCCATGTCTGAACGTCCATGCCTGAACGTAGCAACACACTCCGTTCCTCTCTCGAACGAGAACATTTCCTAGCATACTGCCACTACCATATATGCAGGAAGAACGCGCGGTCGCTCAAAAATCGGCAGCCCTTCTGGCTGCAATTCAGTTGTCAGTGCCGACGACGCGCATGTGCAGCAAACACGGCGGCACTGGGAAAAAAGAGAGAGAAAACAGGAAAGAACATCGAGACGGCAGTGAGAGCCGCGTTTGATGCAAGGCAAACACTCAAAAAAAAAATCCACAGCATATCCACGGAGTGATTGATGATAAGTGGGGCGAAGCGTCCGTCCGCAGCTATCACCCTAAAGCACGCATCGAATGGACGGACGATTCGCCACATTCATCATCATTCACTCTGCGGATATGCTGTGAATTTCACTAGAGTAACTGTATATGGACCATATACAGTTACTCTAAATTTCGCAATGTAACAGCGCCATCTATCCCGTTCAATCGTCAACTATGCGAAAATCACTAATGCCATCTAGTGATATTATTTGTACGAGAGGTCGACCCACACCCTAAGGAGTTTCGCTCCTAAAAACCACACATGACATGACAAACAACTTTATTTGGTCCTGAGAGGCAAGGCAGCGGGCCAACTATGTAGGTCCCCACCCAGCCGTTGGCTAGTCCCATGTCGGAACAGAGAGGCCATGCCTCTCCGCTCGTTCACGGGCCCTCTGGACAGCCTGAAGCTGGACGTCTTGTCTGGGGTCTGTGATTGCCGTCGTCCAGTCTTCTTCTGTTTTAAAATCCTGTAACGCAGGGCACTGCCAGAGCATGTGACTCAAAGAGCAAAATTCACCACAATCTGGGCAAAGTGGATCAATATCCGGATGAAGCATGCTCAGAAAGCCCCTAGAGGGGTAAGACCCCGTCTGGAGCATGCGGAGCGTGCTTGCTTGTGATCTGTGGAGCTTATGATGGGGAAAGGGAAAAGTCTGTCGCTCTCCTCTGTAATGAGATGTTATCTCGTGAAAAGTAACGAGAGGATCACTGTGGACGAGCTCTCCCGAACTCAATTGAGAGCCGCCACTATGTATATGATATGGTCCAATTGAGAGCCGCCACTATGTATATGATATGGCTCATGAGGAAAGCGTGGTGGGCTCTAAGGAGGATATCCTCGCCTATGCCGCCCTTCTTGTTGGACACCCGCATAATTAATCTCAGAATGTTCTCTGTTTTTGTGGTGAGATGGGCTATAGTCTTTGCGTTGCATCCGTTAGAGTCTAATAAAAGCCCCAGAATTTTCATAGAATTGACTCTAGGAATTGTGCGACCATCCTTGGTGCAAACGCTAATGGGCACCTGATCGAGAGGGGTGAGTTCCCTAACACCTCGTCTAGCCTGTCTGTACAGCAGGAACTCCGACTTTTCCGGCGAAAGCGCCAGTCCCGTACCTTCCAGGAAAGACTCTGTAACGTCCAGAGCCTCCTGTAGAGCTTGTTCAACCGCCGCCTCCGATCCTCCGGGACACCAGATTGTAATGTCGTCAGCATATAAAGCGTGTCCGACATTAGGAACTTTAGAAAGGCTTGCCGACAGCTTGCGCATGGCTATGTTGAATAGAAGGGGGGAGATAACTGCCCCTTGGGGAGTACCCCTTCGTCCGAGTTTGAAAGGCTCCGAGACTGATTGTCCCAATTTTATTGCCGCCGTCCGACTCTCGAGGAAAGATTCAACGAAGGAGAAGAATTTAACTCCCAGGTTCAAAGCCGATATCTCCTTAAGAATATAGTCGTGTTTGACAGTATCGAATGCTTTAGTGAGGTCCAGTGCGAGGACCCCTTTTACATCTTTGCTTGGAAAGTCAATTATGTGTGTTTTGAGGAGGAGCATGACATCTTGCGTGGAAAGTGAGGGCCTGAAACCTATCATATTATATGGAAATAGGTCATTCCTCTCGATGTAGCGCGATATCCTGTTGTGTACTGCATGTTCTGCTACTTTGCTAAGGCAAGAAGTAAGGGAGATCGGGCGGAGGTGATCTAAGCTGGGTGATTTACCTGGCTTGGGGATTAAGACCACTGTGGCCCTCTTCCAAGTTTCTGGTACGACGCCCTCCTCCCATACCCTGTTTATCTCCTTCACTAAGGCCTGAATGGCTTTATCATCCAAATTTCTTAAGAGCCGATTCGTAACTCCATCGGGACCTGGGGCAGACCTTCCGTTTAGGCTATGGAGCACTTTTCTGATCTCAGCTTCCGAGAAGGGAGCGTCCAACTCTGGGGAAGGCACACCCTCATACCGGTGGGGGACAGAAGTTGAGCTCTGGCTAAGCGGAAGGTACTTGTTGGCAAGTATCTGAAATTGGGAAGCTTCTGAGATGCCTGTCATTTTCTCCTTATTAATAAGTCGGTCTATGGCTAGTTTCTGATTGCCTTTGGATTGTCCATCATCTAGGAGGTGTTTGAAGAGGGTCCATTTGCCTCCTTTGCGCATTTTCCCGTCCGCAGTCGAGCAGGCGTCCCTCCATTGTTGTTTATGGAGTTCGGAGCAGTGCTCCTCAATATGCCGATTGAGCTCCGCAATCTTTTTCCGTAGCCTGCGATTTAGCCTTTGTTTTTTCCATCTCTCGATGAGAGAGCGTTTGGCGTCCAGGAGGTGCGCTAACCTTGCATCCATCCCCGGAGCATCAAATTCTGTTACTATTTCTTTGGTGGCCTTCTCGACATCCTTCTGGATTTGTACAAGAAGTTCACTGAAGGTGTCATGTACTGACTCATCTTCACCTCTGATTTGCCTAAAAAGGTCCCAGTCTGTATATTTATAGGTTCTTGGGGGTGGTGCTCTTATTTCCATCCGGAGTTCTATGATGCTGTGGTCGCTTCCCAAGTTCTCCTGTAAGTTGGACCACTCGACCACCGCATTTCTAGTGAAGCTGAGATCAGGCATCGTGTCTCTGGCGACCGAGTTTCCCAGCCTCGTGGGAAAACGCGGGTCGGAGATAAGCGTTAGGTTTAAGTCTATACTGGCTGCAACTAGATTGGCCCCTTTCTTTGTCCTCGTAACATAGCCCCAAGACGGATGGGGAGCGTTGAAATCCCCAGCTATTATTAAAGGGTGCGATCTGGCGGCAGTTGCGACCCTATGAAGGAGTGAGCGGATATGTTTATAAGCCGAAGGAGGGCTATACAGGTTAAAAACGAATATGTTGCTTCGGATTTTGCCGTTGGGAATGATTTCAATTAATTGTGCCTCGAGACCGGATCTCTTATCCGAGTCGCAAATTTTGACTTCGTGCTGCTCAAAGGAGGTATCTTTCCTGACCAACGTGGCGATACCTCTGCCATTTGCGCCTTTTTGGCTAATCGAACGGTAGCCCGAGAGAACTACCTTCTCGCTAAGGGTTTCCTGCAAGAGCAGGACGTGCGGCATTGACGCCTGTGCTTTGATGAGCTGCAGTAGAGCAGCTTTACGCCTTAAGAAACTTGCGCAATTCCACTGCCAGATAATTATGTTTCCGGTTTGGCCCACCATTTTGAATATTATTGAAGGAACATAGCCTGCGGCGAACTCGTAGCGTCCGAATCCTGCTGCACTATCTTGGCTTTTGCAATCGTACCAGTGTTGGTCGTCTTGAGTTTGCTAGAGTCAATCATTTTCATTTTAGATTCGAGGATTCCTACTCGACGTGTTAGGTGGGATACGCTCCCGTCCATACGTTCGATTGTGCTAGATTGAATGGCTAAGGCCTCTCTCACCTGCTTGAGCGATTCCTCAATCGCCATTAAAGACGCGAGTACATTTTTCTCAGGGACCTGAGCGGGGGACTCGTCACTTTGCATTGCCTCGCTTTCCGCGATCGCGGGGGGCGAAACGGCCTTGCGCTTATTCGACCCTCCTGCTTGAACCGGTATGGGTGTGGCTACTTCACGGGGTTCACGCGAGTTGCGGAAGAGCTCGAACTCGGCCCCCAGCGTTCGTAGTGCTTCTTTAAGTTCTGCATTTTCTTTTTTAAGCATTAAAATCTCTGATTGTTCTCTTTTTTGCTCTGGTAAAATGCCCTGCGTTACCTCTTGGCCGCTTGGGATGTTCATCCTGGCCTTGTCCGCCCAAGACATTTGCTTCTGAACGCGGCCCTTGGAACCCGATCGTCCTCTCGAACGGGAGCGACTGCTGCCCTTGTCACGCCCTCTGGAGCCAGAGCGCGATTTGCTGCCGGAGCGTCCTCTGGAGCGGGAGCGTCCTCTAGATGCCGATCTGCTGCGATGAGCGCTGGAGAATGATTCTTCTTCCGCCAGTCCTTCTTCGCCTCCAGCTGTGTCGGAGCCACGCCGCGCGCGCCTACGGCGGCGCCGCCGTCTTTGGCGCACGATGTAGGGCACCTGGAAGCGCTTTCTGCACTTGCGGTCCGCCGTTGGGTGCGCTCCGCCACAGATGGCACACGTGGGATCACACTGATGATCCGGTGATGGTGACTGCATGCCGCATCCGCGGCATTTCTTCTGTTCATCGCCCTTGGGGCAAACATCGGACCTGTGGCCCAAATCACCACATGCATAGCACACGTCCACTTGCCTGCGATACAAGGAACAAGGGTATCGAACACCATCACACACGACGTGCTGGGGGACCTTTTGTCCGTCAAACAACACGATCACTGTTGGTGTCTTCTTGATTCTTCGAACCCCCAGAGCGTCAGGGTTCCTCCGGTTGACGATCATCTCCGTCAGTTCTGCGTCACTGAGATCCACATTGATTCCACGGATCACTCCTTTACATGTGTCGTCAGACGCAGCCACGTAAGCCGCCAAGCCTATGACAGTCGAGCCCATACTTATCTCTTGGACCCTGGCGTAGGCGCGCGCGTTCGCCTCGAACGGCGTGGCAACGACGAAAATGTTCTGGAAGGGGTTCGTGCACAGCGTGTCGTCGAACACCTGCTCTGCTGTTAGGGAAGCCGCCTTTGCGAGCGAGCGCTTGAAGATAAGAAGGTCTGTCTTCTTGACATCTATCCCTCCACGTGGCCGTATAATGGTCTTAAAGTGATCCCTGGGAAGGTTTGGGATCCTGGAAGCTTTCACAACACGCCTCAACACGTTCTGTGAGGCGGCAGTGCGGGAGCCGCCTTTACCGCTTCCTGTCGCTGACATGGGCGCATTACCAGCGTTACAATCCGCCCGCTCGGCAAGTTTCTTCTTCTTGCTGGCTACTTCAATCCATCCCGCGCACTCCGCTTCTTCCGGATTGATGTCCATGCCTTCTACAACCGACACATTGGGGTTAGAAGCCATTCTTCAACTCGACGACGCGTTAGGCGTCGTCGCGACGCTGTTGCAGCGCCCGAGAAACGCGTCGACGCGCGAGGCGTCTGCGTGGCGTGGGTAAAAGTCCTGGGGATGTCCAAAAATTTCACCCACCGGTAAGATGTTGGTATCTGCTGGTTCACTACAACAAACGGCGTCGAATGATGCACAGTTCTTGCTAGTTGAGGCAAAAAATCCGTGCCAGAACGCTTGAACAAACGGGAGCCGACGTGTTCGCACATCCGCACTGGACGAGCGCCCCCTGGCTATCCTCTCCTAAAAACCATACGTACGCGTTACTTAGCAGCGTGGCGGTTCGGGCTAGTTGGTATGACATGACGATTGTTATAGCGCGACAACAGAACGATGACAAAGGGACAGAAGAAGACGAGCGTTGCAGCGCATGGCTTGCTGACGCGGCGCCGCGCCCTCTTTGAAGAGAGAGAGCGCGCGGCTTTATGTAGCCTTGAGAAATGCCGTGTGCCCTCTCTCTCTCCAGAGGGAGAGGAAGTGGCGTAGGCCCAACCCAGTGGCCCAACCACACGTACGTGTTGCAGCGCGTCATCGCGTGAGGCACTGCGCCGTGCTCCCGACCGGGTTGCAGAAATTAGGTGCCTTTTCTCATCTTCTAACCAATACCACCACCACTGCGTGTTTTTTAAGGGGCGAAGCTCATTCTAGCGGCACCCGTTCGTCCCTCGCAGCCGTTGTAGTGTGTAACAAGTATAACATTTTGACCTCCAAGGTAATGCCGGTGAGAGATTTCTTCAGTGCGTTGTTGAATAATAAAAAATAGTGCTCAATGTACATGCCAATAGCTGCTAATGGGGAATGAGAGACAGGGGCATTCGGCTTTTAGTTAACGCACACGCTGCGATCCCCATTGGCATGTACATTGAGCACTATCTGACAATAACAGGTTGCTACGTTATACTCACTGGGTGTAACCTCCTTAGTTTTAAAGGTTTAGCGAGCGTTGAGCCGCAGTGCAATGAATACAGTGAACTAGTATATACCATGAATGAACTCGAGGTGTTTAAAGGTGGGAAGTAGGTACGAAGTGCAAGCCGTACGAAAGTAAAAGCCGAATTCTCCTGTCTCTCATTTCCCATTAGCAGCCATTGGCATGTACATTGAGCACTATCTGACAATAAAAGGTTGCTACGTTATACTCGCTGGGCGTAACCTCCTTGGTTTTGGAAAGGTTTAGCGAGTGTAGGGCCGCAGTGCCATGAATACAGTGAACTAGTATATACCATGAACTCGAGGTGGTTAAAGGTGGGAAGTAGACCCGAAGCGCAAGCCGTAAAAAAGTGTGCGTGTGCCACCTCTCGTTTAGTCCTTGGAATGTCCGTTGGATGGCGGTGCTTCTATATGGGGAATATATGATGAAAAGATGCGAGTTGGTGGTATTTGGAGTGTCGAATAGATGGACGAACGGACACACAGACAGATGCATGGATGGACGCATGAACGGACGCAGGGGCGGGACGAACGCAGGGACGGACGCACGAACAGACGCACGCACGGACGGGCGGATGGATGCATAGACGGTCACACAGACGGACGCATGGACGGACGGAAGCAAGAGCGAATGGACGGATGAATGCTTCGCCCCACTCTCCTTCATTCACTCCGTGGATATGCTGACAATTTTTTTCTCTATTTTTACGTGGCACCGCGTTTTTTTTTTCTATGAAGGAAGAGGGTGCACGGCTACGCGCCTTCTTTCTCTCTTTCCATATAGTATAAAGCGGGTCAATGCGGCAAGAAGTGGGGGTGCGTACCTGAGTATCCCGGGGGTGTTGGCACTGCATGCGTACAACAGCGCGGCAGATGTTGAACAGGTCAACGAGCAAGACATGTGTCAACGTATGTGTCAACGTGTCCCGACCGCGCCACGATCGGGGCATGCACGTTGACATGCTCGCAAAACGTGGATAAATGAAGTTTACATCCACCTGAAACGTTTACAATTCTCGTGTAAGAAGGAAGGACGCAGGCCAAGGTGATGCACACGCGCCCCGACGAATATATAACTACGAGGAGAAAGAGATTCTTGAAATGAAAGAGGGTGAAGATTGGGGCTAAGTGATGCAGTAACTGTCTCTCAGGCGAGGGACAACACCTTCCACTGGTCTTTCTTCTCCAGTACACACAGTGAAGGGGTACAGCCATCTTTGCCTCAACCGCAAGTCCACACGGACACCAAGAAACCTCTCCAAAGAACCGGATTTGCGAGACAGCAGACAGCAACAATCGAGAGGACCCCGGCACACAGCAGGACGAAAAACCGTCCATATCCACGCATCAGGAATGCGAGGCCTGCACCCTCATGCCGCCTTCGTCGCAAACGTCCTCCTCTTTGGAACACTCTACGCCCGCTCCTCTTCCCCCGCCGATTCATCCGCGGACAGCCGCTGTTACGCCTCAACTCAACGACGTCATCAAGCGGCGGCACCAGTCTGTCACGCAACGCGTAGCGAGCTCCCTCAGCCCAAGAGCCCGTTGAAGCGATCAGCGCCTTCCAGTCTGGCGAGTCTTACGCAATGCGTGGCAACGAAACTCGTCCTTGGGTACAACCACGCGCAGCGGCTCCGGATTTGATGAGCAAAACGCGGTCCAGCGGCGGACCCCATTGGAGGCTTCTGACATCACGGCCAGCGGCGCTTCTGGTTGGACGTTGGCGGCTCAAAGGATCCACCCGGCGCCTATAAAGAAAGCCCTGCGGCACGTCGCCAGCCGTAGACCTATGCGTCAGTGAAGCCTCTCGATGCTTCGAGCCCTTTCGCTGTCGGCGCAGCCAGTGGCCTTGGCAGCGGCGAGTTTCATGACACCTATCGTAACCTCGTCGGCGGTGCGCTTCGTAACAGGGTACAAGAGAAGACATCTCGGCTCTTCGAGTCCCTAAGCTGTCGGCCCCAGTGCCGAATTTGTAACGCCTCTATTTCTATGCTGTACATAAACCTTGCCTTAACTCACGGTCGTCTCGTCCACTCGTCTATCAGCTCTGCGCAGAAGCAGTCGCGAGCTGAGTAACACGCTACCAAACGGCTGGTGACTGTGTCGGCGGAGTTCGGAGCAGTGGCGCCTTCGGGACCGTGTTGGCGTCTCGCCTTCGTAACACCGCCCAGAGAAAAGCCTCCCGGCCGGTTCGCCTCTTACCTCCTCCCCCGCGGCAAATGACGTCGGGAAGCCCTCCCAAGGAATAACTACAGACGTGCGCGCAGGCAACGGGTGTCACACTTAGCTGCAGACAGTTGCGAGGTTCACCTTTCTTTTCTTTTTCAATTTCAAGAACCACTTCCTCCCTTCCCCAAATAGGAGACGATGCCCTACCAGCCCTACTCCCCCCCCTCCCCAAGTCAATCTCATATCTCGACTGTCGAACCTGTGGTCACTGTTTATTTTTTTTAAACATACTGCAGGCCACATTCGGGCCCAAGCAGGAGTGGTGACAAAAAAAGTACAAGTAGATGAGTGGCATGAATTGACACATGTTCTATAAAAAAATAAGTGAAAAATACAAAAAAGTTTTAAACATCCAGCGTTGCTTTCCGTATTCGCCTAAGTTCGAAAGCGTTACGAATATTATTGCAGCTTTTCTTTACTTTTTGTTCCACGATAATGACAGCTTAAAATTTGGCGTGTTAACTGCACCCATGTTTTCAGCTCGTGGGCCTCAAGCTATAAACGCATAAGTGCACGTACGAAAAAAACAGGCTGCCCCCCCCCCCCTATCCTAATCGGGGCGCCAATTACTCGGCCGGGCCTATGCCATTTGATAATGCGTTGGGTTGCATGTTCTCGAAACATATCCCCTGAGCGGGTTACGGATACGTGACCGAGACTTTGCACGTTAAAGAACCCCAGGTGGTCTAAATTTCCGGAGCCCTCCACTACGGCGTCTCTCATAATCATATAGTGGTTTTGGGACGTTAAACCCCACATATCAATCAAATCAATCAATGTGACCGAGACTTTTTGTTCAGAAACAATCAGTTTACTTGTTTTCACCTTTACGTCCGGAACGGCGGGGCCTATGGCATGCCGTTGCGGAAAACACGCCGTCACTTCACTGTCATTTCTGCATCCTTGGTTATGGTGCCGACCTTGGTGGAGCTTTTTACTTACTTTTGTTACTACATAGGTTGCACGTGACGTCAATTCCGGCTTTCAGAGCGAGCGACCGCCATATTTAAGAACAATGTAACTCGCCGCTGCGTCGGAGCTTGTCAGCGTCGTTAGATTTATTCTGTGTGACTTGGCGAAAGGAAACACGCCCGCGCTATATATATTGTTACGGGGAATTCACGTTCAGCACTTCGTCGTAGTCATCCTCAGGCATCTACTTAGCCCGTGACAATATAGCCACCATATCCGCGCTTTGACCGCAGTACTTTCAAGAGTTAGTGCGGCCGACTCGGGTACGTTATTGCTGGCATGGGCCCTTACGATCTGCGCATATCGGCAACTACGCTGCACCAAACGTCGATCTGCTGCCTACCGTGAAACATGGCGACATTGTGAATTATTTGGTGCTTTCAGCAAGTCACGATGCTGGGGGTGGCACACCCGGCCCGGTGGTGCCCCCCCCCCCTCTCTCTCTCTCTCTCTCTAAAAAGCGTTTGCCTACGCCACTGGGTGAGAACCGATTCTCGCAGCAGCAACGAATGCAAATCTACACTCACCATTTGGTCTTCTTCCCCTGTGTTGACATAATCGACACCATCTCTCACGGGTGGCGGTCCTTGCTTTCGGCATTTTGCTGCAATGAAGGAAAAAAAAGAGTAACAATTAGGTTAAATCTAGAGTTAACCGCGAACGCGAGAAAACCCCTGTAAAAGAAAACGACAGAGATAACCATGGAGCAGATAATACAGTAGACGATGAGAATTATAAAAACCGCGAAATTTCTGCCATCTCCACGGCGTACTGACATAGCACAGTACAGGTCATTTCCCTCTCTAGCGCTAGCATATTTTGCCTCCATCGAAATATGACGACTGCGGCCGGGATGCCTACTTTAGGGTTAGCAGACGAGCACAGGAACTGTCAGCAGTAGCCACTGTAGCACTAGAAATGAGAGACCATTTTCCAAACGCGCTCAAGCGCCGCCATCTTGGACTGATAACGTTGCTGTTTAGTATTGGTATCAAATAAGCAAACAGTGCTAGGGTGAACTCGCACGCACGAAATCGCTTTGCCGGTACAATCAACGTTTCATGACCACGCTAATTTCATATTGTGACACAGCAAATCTACAAAACTATCAGTCCAAGATGGCGGCGCCCATAAGTCGAAAACTACAGCTCCGCGACGGCGCAGCCTGATCGCAGGTTTTCCACCGACGAGCGATTCCGAAGCAAACGTGACTTGACCGGCTGCAAGAGTAGGCCTCCAAGCTCAAGTCGGGCGCTGTCACGGTTATACCTTTGCATAGCGATGAGGTTCTTAGTCGAAAGCGGGAATAGGGAGGCGGGGCCTCAACGAGCTCGAAGTGATACATTTCGAATGTGTGTGCCGGTTGACCCGTGCAGCTCTGACCTACTGGACCTGCTCTACGCCATCTACAGACGCCGACAACATCTCTCGCAAGTGTACCCCGTCCTCGGACTCCAGTGACCGTGCTTCCATCTTTCCTGTCTCTCCTATCCCCTCAGTTTGTTGTTGCTTCTTCTTCCTCTTTTCTACACCTTTACTTCTATCCTTTTTATCCCTCCTCACCCCCATCCCTTGCGAGCTCTGTGGCGGTGTCGCTCCTGAAGCAGACAACAACGGGGCTCACTTCTCTCTTCCTTTCTCTATCTTAAGAACCACTCGCTCCGTGCGGGGTTGCGCGTGCAGTGATGCTCAAGATGACTGACGGACTCATAGAGCAGACACGGACATCGGATTGCAAACAAACAATGTTTAATGTTGTAGGTCCGTGTGCTCATGATTTGGGTGCACGTTAAAGAACCCCAGGTGGTCGAAATTTCCGGAGCCCTCCACTACGGCGTCTCTCATAATCATATGGTGGTTTTGGGACGTTAAACCTCACATATCAATCAATCAGCAAACAATGTTTGATCAAAACACACCGGCAAGGTATTGTCACGGGGTCGTGACGTGAACGAAGGGAGGGGACTGCAGGACTAATATTAAACTGTTTATTTGGAGCCGCACTTGTTGCCACGTAAAAGAAAAGTCAGATTACTGCAAGACACTTGCACTGATAGCGGTGGGCAGAGCCTCGGCCGATTGACCATTCTAGCGTTGCTCCGCCGTGGTGGTCTAGTGGCTAAGGTACTGGGCTGCTGACCCGCAGGTCGCGGGATCGAATCCCGGCTGCGGCGGCTGAATTTCCAGTGAAGGCGGAAATGTTGTAGGCCCGTGTGCTCAGATTTGGGTGCACGTTAAAGAACCCCGGGTGGTCGAAATTTCAGGAGCCCTCCACTACGGCATCTCTCATAATCATATATGGTGGTTTTGGAACGTTAAACTCCACATGGCAACGTTCTAGCGTTATCCCTAACGGCGACGTAGGTTCCAGAATAATTTGAACGGTTCACAAAGTGGGCGTAATCTTAACAAAACGATGTACTACTGCAGCCTCGAAGCTTCTCTAACACAATAGGCGCGGTTTGCGCTGAACATAGTGTAACGGGGCGATAGCAAAACTTGAAGAAAGGAACGGGGCAGTGCACACGTTGAGCAAAGAGGAAAATATACGCGCGACGGAGAGAACAACTTCGAAACAAGCTACATGTACTAAATGGACAACTACTGGGCCATGTAGAGATGATGCGGGATGTTGACGCACAGACATGACGGAGACTAAAAGAAACAAGATCGGAAAATTGCGGAAAAGAAGCTATCCCTTTTTGGAGCATCTCGTGCGTTGCAGCGCGCACTAGGACAAGAGCTGGTTTTACGGCTGCTTAAATAGAAAAACGATAAAGAGTATATAAAGAGTTCTGTACGGACCATGCCAGCTCGTGGGGCTCATGGGTGTTGACGGGGTGCCGCTGGACGACGAGGGTACCCGGTGTGTTGCAACCGACTCGTTTCGTTGCGCAGCGAGCAGGGCGCGCACGCGAGACTCGCGACACTGATGGCTGCGCTCTTCGCTAGTTCAGCGTCAACTGCCGCAGCATCCCCCTCCACTCACACTTGTATACTTGTATTTTGCTGCAGGTGCGCCTCGGCTGTGCCATTCCCGCAGTTTGCTGCCTGAAGTCCCCCCCACACACATATGCACCTGTATTTTGCTGCAGGTGCGCTCGGCTGTGCCATTCCCGCAGTTTGCTGCCTGAAGTCCCCCCCCCCCTCCCCACTTACACACGCATATGCACTTGTATTTTGCTGCAGGTGCGCTCGGCTGTGCCATTCCGGCAGTTTGCTGCCTGAAGTCCCCCCCCCCCCCCCCCCCACACACACACACATATGCACTTGTATTTTGCTGCAGGTGCGAAAAAGCCTCGGCGGTGCCATTCCCGCAGTCTAGCTGCTACCTGAAGTTGTTCAGGTAGCAGCTAGACAGGCGCCGTTCCTGCGACGAATACGCTCGCGGTTTGAAACGCCGTAGCAGAGGAGTGAGTGAGTGTGGATAAGTGAGTGAGCTGAGTGTGAGTAATTAATTAATTCTTGGGATTTAACGTCCCAAAATCACCACACTATAATGATGAGAGACGCCGTAGTAAAGGGCTCTGAAATAAATGTCGACCACCTGCAGTTCTTTAACGTGCATCTAAAGCTCACGGGCCTGAAGCGTTTTCGCTTCCATCGAAAATGCGGTCGCCGCCTCCGCGGTTTGATCCCGCGACCTGCGGGTCAGCACCAGTCAGACACCATACATAACCACTAGACCATCGCGGAGCTGATGTGTGAGTGCGCGATCGAGTGATTCAATTGCGAGAGATCGAGTAAGTGAGCCGAGTAAACGTGTTATTGCGTGAGTGAGATGAGTGAGTGAACTGAGCGTCAGTGAGTCGCGTTTCGGCAATTGAAACGTACAAATCTGAAGAAAAAAAAGCACATGACAGCGCTACCACGGTCCTCGCTTAGAGCGCGAAGCGGTCCGCTGCATGATTTGGTTGGCTAGCAGCTTATACCACGTTACTCGGAATGACTAGGAGTTTTAGTGCTGGGTACGCATTCTCTTGGGGCGATGCGGGCTTGGGAGCGCGCGGCGTTGCGTGCCCAACCCATACCCAACCGGAATGCCTTTTAGTTGGCGCCACGGTGGCACGCACGCAAACGCAAGCCGCACGAATTTCACACGCGCTCGCAGAGCCATAGCGTCTTGTCGCGTAAGTATTATTTAAGTCTTTTTATGATTTAAAATGTTAAATTAAACATACATAGCGATCAGTACACTTTCTTATTAGTGTACAGTAACCTGGTAAAAAAATGAAAAATGCAAGGTTACTGTAACGACAGTGTCGACATCTTGTGACACTTCGTGCAACCACAGCCATGAACTTGTTAGCTTACGCGTAATGTTTTTGAGATGAAAACAAATAAAAACGTTACTCATTTGTAATATTGTCGTTGCGCAGTTTTTGCATCAGATGTGCTATGCACAATGTTTCTGCAATAACAATGTTGTGGTTGTCTGTTTCAATATAGCCGCGCTAGATGGCGCCACCTATTCAGCTTGTCGGGGCTGGCATATATTTAGTTTCTATGTTCCAGGTAATTCTAGCTTTAGAAATCGGGCTGAAACCATGTAATCGCTATAAGTGCTCGCACTTTGGCTTATTTTAACTCGACGGCTAGAGTATACGCAGTGCGGATACCGTGAGTTCTTGCGAAGGTGGACCGCGCCGACGCATGGCCCCCTCGCCCCAGCGATCTTGCGACGCATCTGTTTGGGGTTTCGCGCATGCGCAATACCGCCGCCCCAACGTCCTGCGTACGCAAGTCGCTTGGGTACCCAGCACTAAAACTCCCTAGTGTGGCACGCGATGTTTGCGGCACCGATGAAAATATCGAACACCTGCTGTGCCAACGCAACGCGGCGACTGTATGATGGGCGTCTTTCTATGCAGGTGATATTACAGCAGCGTTCACATCCCTCGACAGGCCACAAGGCAGTGAAAGCCCTGCTGTGTTTCTTGAGAAAGACGGGTTTGTGTGAACGCCTCTGACATGCGGTGGAGTTCACACTCTGCAGTAAAACTACTGTCAGTATCTCCTTTTTTTCTTCCCCTCTTTCTTGTCCCCTTCCCTAATCCCCCAGTGTAGAGTGGCCAACCGGATGTCTTTCTGGTTAACCTCCCAGCCTTCTCCCCTTTGTTGCTTCCTTCCAACATCAGCGAATTCGAGCGAGGTGCGATGCAAGAACCAGTCGAACATGACGCACGAAAAGCGAATTTTAAATAAACAATGCAAAATATTGTTCTCTCGTCCGAGCGCGCGAAACAATAGCCGTCGCTAAATCGCACGCCTAAGCAACAGACGCGAAGGCAGAGCGACGAAGCTCGAAATTCATTTCAGAGGGCAACAAACGACGGAGTGGAGTTTTCCGTGAGTGCGTACACGATCAATCAAGCGTACGTGTGTGGCATCGCTCCGCGCATGCATGGTAGTCAAGAGTTCAGTATGAAAACAACGACTTCGGGCGAAGACTCGGTAGTAGCAAGTGGGGTTGTCTCTCTCAATCATGAACAAGAAACGCTGGCAGAGAGAGAAAGAGAAAAAAATGCGTAGAAGGAGGTACAGAGGCCGCACTGTCGTTTGTTTTTCCGTCTTTCGACTCGCTTTTTAGAGATGAACAGGCCTGCCCAAAGGAATACCATCCTTTCTCGAAATGGTGCGTAAATAATGGTGTGATTCACAATAGATTTTTCTGGTTCTGAAGCTACGTATATAAAATGTCCTTCTCCTACATGCATGGTGTATGTTTTACACAGTATCATAACAGCTGAAGGTAAGGGGGCAAAAATACCTACTCGAGGGGAGCGGCTTGTTGGTCATTCAATGCCTCATGCCGCATGGTCACGCAGCTGTGGTCAGTACAAACCTAAGTAGGGGCTAGAAATGCTAAAAACCACTGCAGAATAAACTAACAATGTATAAAATATTACGTACTTCAGAAATGATCAAAAATTAATTACATCAACTAACCTAGTGTCATGGAAAGTGATATTGAAACACGCGATGGATACAAGCTTCGCGCAAGAAAGGGCACCGCATCGGAAAGTGCGTGGTTTTCAAGGGAGTCGCTAGGTTGCCCGCGCTACGCACTTCCTCGGGTTTAGCGGTAGTGTAGTTGCATTAAAGGGGCCCTGCAACACTTTTTTGAGCATGGTCAGGAAACGCTGCCGATCGGTAGTAGAGGCTCCCGACAACACGCGAGAAAAATATTATAGCACAGCACGAGGCCTGGAATTCACAACAAATTATCAAAGTCAGCTAAAAATTGCTTTCTCTTCTTTCGACGAATGGCGAAATATACCCAAAATTCACTCGCGAATTGCTCATCTATCAGCCATTGGCTGATTTGAACGTGGCGCGTTCGCTCGTTACAGAGATGGCCGCGGGAGGCCGCGACTTGTACACGCGTGCGCGCGCGATCTCACCAAAAAGGCGGCGCACACAAAGAAACAAAAAGAAAAAAAAAGTGCTGAAGGCCACGAGGCGCGTGTGACGTTTTTCTGTGGCCCTTCCATCCCTCCCTGCTTAGATTCCAGCACTTTCGTCGAGACGAGAAGAGAGAATTCAATTGCAGCTAGCAAAAAACCTTTCTTTGTAACTCCACTCGCACTGAACGGATTCTTAAAATTTTTGCGGCATTGAATTCGTGAGGCAATAAGCTTTTCCAGTGAATTCATTCCGTGGTTACTTGAAAAAGCGTTTCAGGGCCCCTTTAAGCGCAGAATTTAGAACTACACAAAGACTTACAAAACTACATTTTTTTAGCTTAAACATTAAGCCAGTGATAATCTTCGTTCCTGCTTTGAACCAACATTCATAACAAAAAACATGCCCGGGTAGGTTTTTTGAGCACCACGCCATGTTTCTATTTTACGCCGCTTACAAAAAACCGACGTTTGGAAACAGAACCACGTGAAAAGCAGATGTGTACGCAAAGGTGAAGAGGGTCGAGGATTTCGTGGAGACAATAAATTAAACTTCTTATAGCCTTCCTTGAGCACGTAACCCGAAACTTCAGGCTTAACATGTAAGGCAAGCAACATCGTCATGCATTCATGAGCCGCTGGCTGTGAAACAATTGTTTTCGTTTCTCGTGGGACAGATATGCATAGACAGAATACTATCGATCACGGTTTTTATGAACACGAACACACATTCTATGCGCGACAATATATGGTCACAGTGCGCGCGGTACTATCTGTGAAATACCGCGTTTTACAGTGCACCGTGTATACACCTTTTCACAGGAGGGAAAAGAACACCGCCCTAATGGGCTGCGCGCGTGAGTACAAAGGCTAAAGGCGCAGCTTTGTCAGTGCATTTTTTTGAGAGGTAACGCCAATTCGCGCAGCCCAAAGAGGACTATGGCGGCGCCTAGGGAGGCGTTTTTGAAACGGTCTATACACCAGGTCATCGCAAACATGTACGCTAGACGCGAGATAACTGCTGTTTCGCCGCATTTCATGCTACATCATAGGCTACTGGCCGCGAGGGCCTCCACTAGAGAGGCTAGCGCTGCGATCGTTTTGACGTCACAGATAGGATGCGTCGCTCGCCTAGCTGCGTACAGTTGTGGAGTACGGCACCTTTACTTTCGCGACATCACTTGCATCGTCCGCCATGGCTGCACCGGTTCTTAGTCGCCATTTTACGATGTCAATTAGTCACGAGAGTGTCACCGAGGGCACCTATTCATATTTCTAAAAGTTTATTCGAGCGCGAACACACGACACACACCTATTCGATCGTAGTTTGCTTGCCCGTATTATGAGGTCTTACCGCTTCTTTAAGCACAGAGCTTCAAAACAAAGGAAGCACGCATGGTGCCCACAGCAAAAGCGCAGAAATGCGGTGTTCTAGCAGACAAAGTCAACTTGGCATCCTATGAGTGACGTTATCACGTAGGTGGCACCAAGGTATGTCCTAGAGCCAAGCGTAGCACGCTCGCGGCAACAAGCGTGCAATGCTTGGCCTGTCGAAGCTACTTGGCCGCTATGCGCACGCTAACAGAGCTGTCATTATCACATACCTCACCGCTTTTCCTTAACGGTGTCAGTGCGCAGATCCGACGCGCTAAAGCTGCGTGAGAGCAGATACTTGCTTACGACCCCCCCCCTCCTTTTTTTTTTTTGATCAAGCAGGGAAGTTTCACGTCCGAGCAATTTTCCAGCCCTCCTCCCTTCTAATCCGCCCCTCTGGCTGCTCTGCGGAGAATGGGTAAGGAGGAAAGAATTCAGCCGAAATATATCTCGTAATTAAATATCAAACATAGTATAGAAGTTACTTACGAGGCATTCGGCTGTTCGCTCAACCGCGGGTTCTGGCTCAGATGGCTAAAGTTCAGGAAGAGTGCGCTCTTGATCCGGGAGCCAGAGAAAGCGTGTCTATGAGAGCTAGCCGAACGAACAAACGCTTGAACGACAGGACAATCGGAGGCCGGAAGGGGAAACACGAGCGCGTCATCGCCAGAGCAACGAGAAGGCGGAACAGAGAACAGTGCGCGCCGGGGCGAACCATTGCGCCTAAGGTCACGTCAACACATGAAAGCAAAGAGAGAGAGAGAAAGGGAGGAGTATTGCTACTTACTGACATTGAGAAGCGCTTGTCACAACATTGGCACAGAAAGACTTGAGGGTCACCACGGCCTACCGGAGACAGGGCCTGCCTGCCTCCAGTCTTGAACAACTGCTCTTCCCGTCCCGTCCTCACCTGCCAGCAGCCTGGTCGATTTCCTGGATGAGACGGGAATTGCTGCCTACGCCCCTGCTGCCACCTCTTGGCCGCTCCGGCCATGACGAACACGCTTCGACTTTCTACACATATACACACCTCATCACCCCTATCCTCTTTCATTCCCCTTCCCCTACAAGGCACTGTGCCGTGTCGCCCAAGAGGCAGACAGCAATTAGGTGCCTCCTTTCTAGAATCACTCAATCAGTCAACATTTACTACCGATGCAGGAACTAAATGTAACTGCTCTGCCAAGTTGCTGCCAATTAAGTTTCTTGCCTTAATTACTGCCGTGATGATAAACTTCCCTTTTCTTGCTATCTCGATTGCCATGCATGCATAAGTTTACATCTGAAACGTCACCTGCTCCTCACTCTACATGGTTTTCCTCTTTGCCCTCCTCCATTTCACAATATATACGCAATTGTAGCGTGCGCCTATTCTGAAACTTTTCAATCGAGCTGCAGTGGACACCTATGCAAGCTTTAAATTTACCATTCGGAGTCATGAACACTGACGTATGGTCGAGCCAACGTTTTGAAGCGATGGTACAGCTTATCATCAGCTCTATGTGGTTATCTGCGGTACCAATTTAAAAAAAAAAATCTTGGGTTAGTGCTCATCGTGATGGCACAATGCCTGTCTATATATTGGCTTTGTGAACTGAAAATAAACGGTTCATACTGTGAACTCTATCCTGTATCCCTTCTTTCCTTCTGCTTGCACAGCAATTATGTTTGATGTTTCTGCTAATACGAAGTAACCACTAATTCATGGGTAATTCCCAGATGAACTAAATGCAGCCTTATCCGAGAAAACTTTTGACATGGTGCTATAAAAAAAAAAAAACCCAGGCACAGTGATCTTCAGTGGTTGGCACATCCGAATAAGCAGCACAAAGAGAAAACGAGTCATAATGCTCGATTTTTTATTTTTCGAATAAAAACAAATTTCACAGTAGATATGTCAAATTTCTTGTAATTTCTTTTCTTTTTTTTTCTTACATCCAGCATTTCCATTCTTTTTCCCAATACCAACAAGAAAAATGCCCTCATTGTTGCTGCAAGCATCACTGTTGGAAAGTGGAGGCAGTACAAACATTTTTTTTTTTCCTCACTTGATCACTTATAAGTACAAGAATATACAAGAAAAATCAGACTACAAAGCACACATGCTTGAGGGAACTGCAAGTTCCTACAGCGTCCCTCTGTCATGGGTGTAAGAAAAAGATTTAACTTTGACTTCGTTATTATGTTGTGACTGGTAACGTTCTATTGGCCATCACAGTTGCTAAGTTGAAGGCCCTTTTGCAACGACAACCTCAGCGTATGTTGCATGTACACACTTCTCGAAAAGGCAATGCTCATTATACTTGGAAGACCGTATACACGTGGATGCAGTAGGCTAATGGGAAATTCTAAGTGCAATTAACCATAGTTATCTCTCCAACTGAAGTGCAGAACACTCGATCTGAAGATGATGCGTTAGATGCTGTACCAATTCGCCGATTAGCAAGACATGCTTACAGCTGATATCCATTAATGTGTCATCTCGAAGAGATCACAAGGGACCAGCAACGAACAATCACAGCAACTGCGCTATGACCCCTACTTGAACCTGTTGGTGTGCCAATAGTACCTGTAATGTCACATTCAAAAGACGCAGATAGAATAAAGGAACGAAGTTATGCTACAAAAGGGAAATTGACAATCAGTCGTTTCTCACATGAAGCCACGCGGAAATCCATAAGGATTTCTTGTAAAGCTGCCAATTGCTAGCGTCCTGGTTAGCTCAATTGGTAGAGTGATTGAGGTGTTGGTCCCAGGTTTGATCCTTGGACCAGAACGAATTTTCTGGCAACTAAGAATCTTTCTTTCAGTTTTTCTTTTTGAGAGATCCGTATGGGTTCCCTTGCGACTTGGTACTACAAACGGTGTTTGTCAATTTCGCTTTCTTAACCCGCCCGCCACTTTGCGGCATTTCACAGAACTGATTTGCAACAAGAATCGATGCCACATGTGTGCAACTGTTTTTTAGAATTACAGCAGAACCTCATTATGAAGAAGCAGTACGAGAACCATCAATTAGCCCATTATATGCTATACTGATTGTAACTGTGTAGATAAAAATCGTTTTTAAAAATTTGCAACCTCGCTCCCCTGAATATTCTATACAAAAACACATTATTCTTGGCTTCAAGCCTCTATAAAGTGCTTCCAAAGATTTTCTGTTTGCTCTATACTTTTAATGTGGTGCAACCGGTAAAATTTGCTCTTTCCATCACTAAATGGCTAGAAAAATTTCTGCTACATTTTAACTGCATTTAAAACCCGATTTTTATTTTCACAATTAGCTTTTAAAAAAATATGTGAATTGTCCGTCAGAATTTATTTTGCTTTTTATGTTACCTTTAGAGTTTTAGGGCCCGTTCAAACCAAGTATTTTTTTCATTATAGCAGATATCGGAGTAGCTCATGCATATTCAGTCTCTTAAAGAACAAATGTCACTGAAATGAAGCACGGCCGACCAAAGGTGATATTTGGTTTGCTATAACCAATAATTTACTGTATCAGTGTTTTTTTGATAATCAGATCATATTTATTCATATCTCTTACATGTGACGTTATATGTACTAACAGCAGTTATGAGTGCTTCCAAAACAAGTTTTCGCGAGGTTCGATGCAGGATATAACTTCTGCCAGCTGCGCAGTGCTTTACTACAGCAAGATTAAGCCGTGACAGGGCATGTAATCTACGCGTGCATCGTCTTCTCTCTTCAGACACAATGCGGTGGACACCAATGAGCACCACCGATTAAGACTACCTGTACTTAATAAGCTCAGCTTCACTTTAACTAGAAAAAAACTGTTGAAAACGCGAAGCAGGCAACTTCGTACATGGCAGATGCTAAGCTGGCACAAACAGGCAAATTATCCGCACTTAGGTGTCAGAACTGGTACAGCGTAGAAAATGTTACGAGTTGGGAAAGGAATTTTCGAACTGGCAGTAAGCAGCTGCAGTTGCTGTCGCAGCAATCTGCACAATCAATAGATAACGTGAATGTGCTCCAACTGTGGGAAACAGCTGTTAATTGACATGGAGTACCATAATGGAACATTTCCATTAAGAAAAGAAAAAAAAAGGAAAGAGCCACGTCTGCATTAAGTTACAATGAACTTGGGGAGCTCAATTTTTTTTCAACTTGCAAACCAGCGTGTAAAACCCGTAAATTACAAAACTGCACTCCTTATGAAGCACGCAAAAGCAATAGTCTTGCTTCGCCCAGCCTGCTATTTGTGTAGCACGCTTGAGATTCTGCACAAGTCATGTATAAGCATACAGGAAGCAGACACATACGCACACTTGCCCAATGTGTTTGGACGGAAATTATTTTCCACACTGAATGCAGGTTGTTCATAAAGCATGAAAGGAAGAAATGTCGAGATAAAGTTGAAAAGATTACTGGCAGCAAGAGAGTCAAAGATGGTCCACAGTTGAACACTTCTGTGCAGTCTACGTCACTCAGCAATGTGACAGCCGTAGAAGAGAAGAAAGTGGCTGAATTTGGAAAAGTGGTCACTTCTGCGCAGTGGGAACTACTACTGCTGACACCTGTACACAACGCTAAGCCATTTGTTACACACCAGTAATAAACAAGATAAACTAGTCATCAATAAGTCGTGATGACGTGTATGCGAAGTACCCTTTATGACGTCGTGGATTCTTACACACAGTTTGTGGGCCATAGGCCGAGTACAGACTTACAGGGCAGGACTGAATGACGTCTCAAAACGTCCTGCAAAGTATGCCGCCACTGCTGAAGGACAGTTGCAGTGGAATTTCAAAGGAGTAGAAAGCATGGATACAAAGCAGCCACCATGAGAACTGTCACATTAGAGGTGCGAGTGGAGCTCGAAACGAATGTTGTCGTCGCCACCGGCCACAAACGATATGAAACCAGGAAGCAATCATTCCGAGGGTGTTACACTTGCCTTTTTTTCACGACTCAGCAGCAAGGTGCGGAGTAGCACAGGGCTGGCAGTGCTTGCTGCAGCGTGCAAAGATTGCAAGCTCTGTACAGCAACAAAAACATTGCTGGCCAAGAGCACCGATGAGCCCTATACAGAGTAACGCAAAAGTGTCGTGATCGCTCTAGAAAACCGACTCAATAAAGGCGACCAGTAATGACCTCCAAGTGTACATGGCACCTACAGAAAGCTTTCGTAATTTCATAGGGCAACGTTCCGAAACGTGCATAATGTCCTGTAAACACAAGGTTACCACGCGAGTCCGCTTAGATTTTATTGACAGGCTGCCGATAAAAGTGCAGAAGAGAAGAAAAGACCAAATGGATTCCTGAGACAACTCACAGTCGCAGGTGCCCCCACTCTTAATATGTTAGGCATTACTTTGATGATGTTCAAAACAATTACTAGTTCTACTGCACTGTCAAGATTGCTTCAGTTATTATTCATTAGTAACTGAATCAATCAAAGGTGGTTTTGTTACAGATGGCTTAAAATGAGTGAACGGTTCCCAGGCTGCTCTGCGCACACCATAGACTCCTCCGCACATGCTATAAGCATTCAACAGGAACTGGAAAGAATCAGTCTACAAGTAGAGACGAGTAATAGTTACCCACTGCATACACAGACATAGCAAATGTATCACCGGGGTAATACGCAGTGGAAGCAGAACGATAATAAATAATTCAACGAAGCACGAAGAGGAAAGCCCACAGTCATATTTTATTTGGCTTGACGGCCAATAAGTATAACTTTCAGTATGCATCGCAAGATAAAATAATAATAAAAAACATTTAGCCAATGCCAAGTAAGCACAGTACTTCGTGAAGCCCAGCAAACTCGACAAAACAAGACTATCACTAAGAACAGTAAATAACACTTCTTCACCTGTCCCAGAAGCCGTGCCATAGTCAGTTTAAAGTCCCAACTCGCTTGACCAAAACAAAAGAAAATATGGAAGGAAATATGGAATAGTTGCCAGCGGAAATAAACGACTGGTTGGGGCTAGGTTTTTTTTTTCATTTAGCCAACTCGCCAGCGGCAATTGCACGAGTCTGATTGCGACCAAATATACCATTGGCAAGGCCAGCCAAGCACAATGCATGCCATATTACTATTTCACTAATCCAAGAATTTGCTTATCATTACCTCAGAGACTAGAAGCACCTTGAGAACCAACACACACACACTTGCGCTCTCCAGGGCAGCACAAATACCTGCACTATTCACGCCGAACATTCCCAACAGCTCTTGTGGTAGACAGTCAGTAAGACCCAGGTAGTGATCTCACTGCAAATACTATAGCAAGATGCTAAATCCTCATGACCTTCATTCACTTAATTAGGCTTCTCAATGAAGCCTTTGTTAAAACTTCATCAAGATGAATTCATAGCCACAACTTTACCTGAAGAAGTGGCTTCGCGGTGAGGATTTCATAATGAGGAATTCACAGTGAAGACTCGATAGAGGAGACCCAACAGCAAAGACAGCATCACAACGACTTCCGAGGGAGAACTTTACGATGCGGACTTTCGAGGAAGGATGCCACAATAAGAACTTCGCTGAAGTGAATAAACTGAAGACTTTGGTGCTCTGATGTCACTGCAAGAGAGGTCCGACTCTGATGACCTCACCAGTGGTATTTTTTTCTTCTTATCAGCCACCACAATCCAGTAAAGGTTCAATTTGTGAGTCAACAAGCAAGTGAACAGAAACAAAAGTTATAAACTTTGCATGCATATGAGGATAACTTTACAAACATTTTTGTGTCCAGCTAAAGAAAGAAAATGCCAGGCGAAATGCAAACGCATCCTTCTTTTTCCGGACTTTAAGGCAATGTTTAAAAGGTAGCAACTGCTTGAAGCAAAAGCAGAGTACAGATTGAAACAAGAGAATGATACAAATCCAAACAAAGACACAGAAGAGACCGCTCGGTCTCTTCTCTTTCAATGTGAGCTTTTCATTTCCTGGTAGCAATTGGCAACATGGTTATGACAGCACACACAGTGCTAACAAGAACAAAGAAGAGATAGCTAGACTTCATAACTTTTCGTTGCTGTGCACAGCAGATCGCTTTACAGTGATTTTAGGTTTAAAAACACGAACACTCATTTCTTATTAAAAAAAAAAAACATTTTGTGGACAGTGACTGAAACCCTCATAAAGTTGTGTGTGGCTATGCGGCTTCTACGCACAGCTAGTATACTAACAGCACACCACCAACAGTAGACTCATGTTACTTCAAACCCACGAATACATGTACCTCAGTTAAAAACTGTCAGAATTCTGGATTATCAGAGTTAACTAAAAAGTTTGAAGGTAAAGATAATTAGGCAAGCTAACATGTGCACACTTGATTGAGGTCAAATATGAATACGTGACAAAGCATCGTAACCAGATGCATGTACAACCTGAATTCTATTTTTTATAATTGGCGGGCAGTTAAACCATCTATACATACACAGAACCATGAAAATAAAGCAGCTGGCTGCTTCAAGTATTTCTCCCATCTATCGTGGCCTGAGGTAACCATAAAGATTCAGTAAAATGAAACGTAATTAGTTGCCTGCAATTGCTACACCAGGGTTCAAATGTGAAAGCAGCTAAGTGAAAACATTAGATATCCAGTTTTAATCTACAATGTGTTTGAATAAGGTGAAATGCAGTGGACTCAATAAACAGAAACTGAAGAGGCCGTGAAAATATGTTCCATTTAACAGTAGTTATGTTTACTCAGAGATGAATGAGGCTGCAAAATTAAAGTAGGAAAACCAATTGTGTTAGAGGCAGCTGTTCCGTTTAGGCAGCCCTTCCGTTAAAAGGATTTACATTTAAAGTAGGAAAACCAATTGTGTTAGAGGCAGCTGTTCCGTTTAGGCAGCCCTTCCGTTAAAAGGATTTACATTTAGTTAGAGTCTACTGTATTCGATTAATGTGAATCTGGCAAGCAATAAAGAATGAGCTGATGAGATGAGCATGCACAAGTGGAAGAGCGAAAGATGACTAAAATCGATACGGTGGCAAGTCTGGCTTGTACTACTCCGTAAACCTGTCCTTTCAACCAGGAACAGTCAGAACTGCCGCAAGATTTTGAAGGAGAGGAAACTTGTGATCAGGTTTTCATGGATGCACACAAATCATCTCCAAAATCTAAACGTCTTACTTTAGCCTCGAACATTTAAAATACATTTTAAAGGGCACGCTACGCAACTGAACGTGAAACAGAGCACTTTGTGACGTCAGCTTAGTTTTGATGTAAACAACCGACAGCCACCCATGGCACAAGTTTCTTTGTTTGCTGCCACGCTCTTTGCACGCAATACCTGCCACAGTTGTCAGTGCAGCGTTGACATAGACGTGAAGCCCTGCACAACGAGTGTGTCGCAGTTTTGTGTGGCCACATCACCAGCTGTGTTTACAAATAAATCGCCCTGGGTACCACGTCTCTCAGCGCACTCTGAAGGCGGTATTACGTCTCGGAGCTACAAAACCATCTCCAAATACTTGACCATTGTACAATAAACCACATGAGGTTTTCAACCATGATAAGTGGGTCGTCAACTATGCACTATGGCTGAAAAATGCGAGATGTCAAATTTTCGTATCGGTACTTTTTTAACAAGCAAACTGTTTCAAAATTGTTTCCTTTTTAACAAAACACTGCAAACCTAAGGACACAGACAATACAACAGACAATAAATATGTGCATTCTCCAAGTGCCTGTGATGAGTGAGTCGTGTTTACTTTTTTTCTTGTAGCAAGCTTGAAGTAGTAAGACTGAAGCACTTCAGACATGCAAATTTAATAGCCAAAACAAGGTGCATGTGGGCATCGATTCTGCCTAACATAACTGAAAACACAAAGGGCTATTATGTGCTTTCACGCAATATAGCCGCCAACAAGTGGCATACAGAAATCAATCATGCCCACGGTTTATCACATACATCACAAATGAAACGCGGCGAAAGACTCTATAAACAGTGTCACAAGCCTCAAAACAAACAAGTTTTTAAAGAAGTTCAACAGGCTTGACACTGTAGCCTCGCGGTGTTTGCCTTTAATAGCTTCACAATACTTTAATATCAATTGCACGAGATTACGATCAGAGGCATCACAGTCTGTAAACGTTGAAATGCGTGCAAATTGACCGTATAAAATTCGCCGTAGAAGCCACTCTGGCAAGTGGCAAATAGTTCATTTCCCTACCCCATCCATTAAAATATGCGCAGCTACATGCAGATAGCTAAGCAGAAAAATTGAGCCATTAGCGAATTGTTGGAAACCGCAATCTTCATCACACGTTAAAGCACAACTTTACTACGACGATCTACAGAGAGCTGATAATGGAGTGCATTGATCGTTAAGTGACAAGTGTAGTTGCCACGAATATCAATCGCAAAACGCTCCCTTATTAAATCATTGCTCGCACCGAATGCCACTGTATTTCACTTCTATGCGGTTCTCCTTTTCACTTGCAGTTTGCAACCATCGAAAAGAGGCGACGATAGATGGCGAAAACGAACGACCGAAACCGCCCCACCACAAAGCGATTCGCACAAGAAGTGTTGGGAAACGTTCGTCACATGTGTGTGACACAAGGTAGTGGCGCTGCGCAGTTTCCGTTTTGCCTGTCGGTGGCCGATCCCTCGCTCCCGCAGGCGTCGACAACAATGGCGCTGTCGACACTGGTGTCTTCCTGCGGAGACGCGAGCTGTAAGGCACTGGGTTGGAGAATGCAGTCCCGTGTCGTTCGGCGGGTGCCGCCACTCATGATGGACGACTCTCGTGACAGTGGCGTCCACGGCGACTGGTCCTTGAGCTCTTCTTGCAGCTCCTTGTACGGAGTCGAGGTGCTGAAGAATCGTAGCTGGAGCTGCTTGAAAACGAAACCCTGCACGAAGTAGTCCTGCGAAATGTGAGAAAGAACAATCATTCACTCTAGGAATAAGATGATTGGGTATAGGATGAAGAAATTGAAAGAATGAATTACCACTTGTTATGAGAAAAGAGAACAACTGGGCTATATTGACAGTACTAAAGTACAATAAAAGAATCACAAAGTCCTAAATGAAAAAACCTCTTACTGATGCTTCTTTACTCAATACACTGAAAACAGAAAAAGTTGATTGATAGAGCTTGCTCAAATAAATAAAAAAAAGTTAAATACGTACTCATGTTTTATGCGTCAAAACCACAGTATGGCTGGACAGAGCTTTAGATAATTCTCTCCACAAGCTTTTCAGGTCAGCTGATTAAGCTGAACATGAACCATTGAACATGAACTTAACCACTGAACATGACATATACAAAAGATGCAGTGTTTGTATACATGCATGCATAATTGAGTGTGCATTTGATTTCACATTTATTTTGCATAGTGCCATTTTGTAAAGTTAAGGCAGTAGTCAAACCAGCTCTACAGAAAAATCAAAGATGGCAATCACGCATGGTGCGCTTGTTTCAATTCGGTACACTTCAATAATGGCATCATGCATGTACAGGCAAGAGACATTTGAATACAACAAGTTTCTTACATGAGTGTTGCTCGCCATAATAAAATTTGAGTGCTCGGCATTTTTAGCTGCACATCGTAAAAAACTTGACCGCTTACCTCCAAGATGTAAGCAATGATGAAGTGACCAAGAGCAATGGCGACGCAGAGCATTCGGAACTTCATATCTATGTCTGTCATGTCGAACTGTCAGAGTAAAACGAAAGAAAGATGTACTTAACAATGCTGGTAACGGTATGCAAAGCAGCATTTCAACTGTACTCAGTATGATCTAAGCACAGCTCCACGTTAGCATTGCACTTTCAATTCAAGCTCAGATGTGAAATTAACACCCATATACATGCTCTTAGACATTTAAGAGCAAAATCTGCATTATGAAACTACACTGCTACAATACCAGAGCATCAGGAGGCTTTAAAGAGACTTTAAATAGTATGAGATAAATGTGCAAGAACTGCTGAGCGTTGCGTCCTATCTATCAGTCAGAACAGCTCCATTTTTGGAACATCTCTTCTTGAAATGTTTTCCTTTGAATGTAGACTTCTCGCATTTACTAATTCTGTAAACTGCTATGCTAATATGCTAACAAAGCAAAAAGCTATAGAAGGCAAGAATAATAGAAAATGAAATGTACTCATAGAACAAAGTTTGCTCAGCAATCCAGAAAACTAGACTGACAGACAGATTTTTCGACTGATTGGGCAACCTTGTTCAGCAACCAAGAAGACTTGACCGATTGACTGGTTAGGTTAAACCCCACATATCTAGACAAAAGTTCAGGGAGATGCCATAGTGGAGCATTTCAGATTGCACATGAACATGTAAGATTCTTTAATTAGCCCACTAAGTACCGTATGCAAGTATTTGCACACCACGCCAATGTTGGAATGTAGCTTCCACGTAGAGCAAGCAGAGGTGAACAATAAGAGAACAGGTAACAAAGTAACATCGAACCCTATAAATAAAGGTCGACTTAAAACTTGTGCAAAAACACTTACTTCAAAGCCAGAGATGAGAATTTCGGTGGGATAGAGCACCAGGTACAAACTAAAAGCTGTCATCACCACCAACGCCGAAATGAACAAGTCTGTGAAAGACAACATGAAAGAATTTCAGCACATGCTCCGTGCCAACAAACCTTTTTCAAGAGGGGAGACGTGACACTCAATGGCCAAAAATCAACTAAAAAATCAAGTTGTCGCTGAAAATCTTTGCACGCACCTGAAGTCATTGCACCCCTATTCGCAACTTTTCATAGCTGAACACTGTCAACTTCGATCTTTATGCTACATCAAAAAACCAAAAGCGGTGCACCTGGCCCTTTAAATCGAGGGTGAACAGGAACTGATTTTTTATGTCCTTCGTGTGATGGAGTAGCAATATTTTTGTTCTACCTGGGTTATAATATTTATTTTTTGTTTCAGAGAAACGGATGTGATGTGCGGTAAGGTAAATTTTGTCATTATACTTTCATAAAGAAATGTTCTAAATTAGAGCTTTTGTTTAAAGTATCAATAAGTGAATTTGAAATCCGGTACAATATACCGCAACTTTGCTAGGAAATGGCCTAGAACAATGGTTTATACCTTTGCAACACACTATGAACATCTGTAATAAATTATGTGGGTTTTACATTGCAGTAAAGACTGCTGTTAATTAGCTAACTGGGCCTTAATCAAAGAAGTAGGCATTCGCAATATCTCGGAAAGTACTTATCACAAAAAAAAGAATCGAATATCTTAAATCCGCTAACAAATATTCATCAGCTCAGCAATTTCCATCAAAATCGATAAATATTGTAAAAAAAAAGTTTTTCAAGTGCCCCATCTTCGAAACGGAGGGACCCTGAAACGTTTATTTGAAAATTTATGAGTGTTTAGACTAGAGCATTCGCAAACCATTTGCACCACAAATTTAGTGACACGCCGTGCATCATACCCTCCTTCTCACCTCTGCCTTACCTCCTCAACTCATAAGGCACGCTAGCATCACTGGCGATCGCAGAACTCTCATAAGTGCGCGCAACGATTTGAGCCTTTACCAATCTAGACCTCCTAGATTGAATGCCAACAGGTTGCGCGCAGTCTCAGAGGCCATCACAGAGAGAGTCCGGCAGCACGCACGCCGTCTGGCAACAGAGACGATGATCGCGGAGTGGTTTATGAACCACTCCAACAGGGTGCCGCCACTCTACCACCCTATTAGAGTTACTGTATATGGTAAACCTTTAGGTAGCAGAGTTAAGCCAAGGTACGCCATCTTGGGGTCAAATTTTTTGCGGCAAAATCACTCGTCAACCGCGTAAGAGCAGCGCGCTTGCGCTTCAGAGTAGCGTTATTCTCTTGCTTATGAAGGTACGAGCAAAACGCGACTGCTCAAGTCACGTCTATAAGCCTTGATTTTATGCTTACATTCCTAGTATGTATGTTGTAGGCCAGTGTGCTCAGCTTTGGGTGCACGTTAAAGAACCCCAGGTGGTCGAAATTTCCGGAGCCCTTCACTACGGCATCTCTCATAATCATATGGTGGTTTTGGGACTTTTAAACTCCACATATCAATCAATCAATCAATCAATTCCTAGTATGTAATAACTAATAATAAAATGAAACAAAGTGCGTCAGCTCATTGAACCAGTTTAATATATATTTAGAGTTGGTCACACAGTAGCTTTGTCTTCTTTACAGCTGTTTTTCCCATTTACAGATATCAAATCTATTTCGCACTTTAGAGCGCTATCGAGCCAACTAGGAATGAAATTTTTTTTTGTTGCATTGAGCTCATTCGTTAACTGTGTGAAAAAGCCAGCTGTAGTTTATTATTTCAGCTTTCAACTAAATTGAGTTGGGGAGGGTAGCGATCAAGAGTGACCGTGCGACACCCGTGTTACGCACGGTTCTCGTTTCACGCATGTATTGCAATCGTGGCTCGCGACAGCTGACGTGAATCGTTGTTGAGTGACGTGAAACAGCCTTGTCGCGCCCAACATTCTTTTCACTTAAAGTTTGAAAGCAGCATTAAATTCATGCACTATAGCTGCTACTTCTTGCTGATTCCAATGTTTCTAGTTTGACTTCTGCCTTCATATTTAGCATTTTACCCATCAGAACTTTTTGGACGTATGCAGCCGACACACGCTCACCAACTTGATGTATAGCGTGTTCACAGCATCTGTGGGTAATATAAATAGAGCGAGTCTTTTAAGTGCCGTGAATAGATAAATAGAAGCCAAGCATTTATTCCTTCCTCATTGAACACTAATCCTTCTATAGCAACACCCGCTGCACTCGCATCTCATCACATGGGCTGTACGTAGTACAATTCAACACAGAATGCACTTGCTACCACATTTCTCGTGACAAACAGGCAACATAGCTACGATACCAAAGAAGCACGGCGAAAATAACAACAGCTGATGCCAACCACGCTTGATCTGCCAGGAATTTGCGAAGCATCGGCGTTGTCTGCACAGTGTTGGCTTCCCCGCAATGCGAATGAACCGCCTATAATCACGTGATGACGCTCAACCAATAGCATTGCTGATATCGCCAAAGGCCGAGTGAACGGCACCCAGAAACCAGTGGTGTAGCTCTGGTACCTAAAGGTAGCATATACAGTAACAGTATGCTGCCTATCTTACTTCCAGCATTCGACAGCCCATGACAACCAATCAGGTCAGCAGCCACGGTGACGTCAAGTGGCCAAAGCATGTCGCTCTGAGATGGATGAAGAGCGTTTAGTTGAGTCGCAGCGATATGCACCGATCTGCAGCAATTCGCAGCTTTGAAGTGTTGTAATGAATTACACAGTTTACGCAGATAGCTCAAATTGGTCTCTAAATGGCCCTTAGGACTTCGTCTACTGGCCCAATGTGTTTGTACAAAATTGCCAGAAACTGTTCCAGGGTCCCTTTAATGAGCACACATCAAGATTTTGGATTAAGCAACAAAAGCCAGTTGCATGGACACTTTCTATTACTGCATACTTGTTAATTGATGCTAGGGCATGCTGCGATTCCAAATTTGGTACCAAGATGGCCAAACTTCTTGATAGTAGACCTCGCTTTACTATGCCAAACTGTTTTAATTACTCTGCACAAACTAACTCGCTCCTCCTTGTGCCAAAAATGCAATTTGTTTCACACACTTTATCAGGAAGGCCTTGCTTTATAGCCAATTACTGAAGACTTTCTGCCTGTAGTCCCAGCTGCATGCAAAAGTAAACATCATTTCTGCCTGTGCAGTTTTGTTGTACATAGAGGAAGGAACTGAGCGATGCATAAAATACCGTATTTACTCGAATGTAACGTGATTTTTTTTTTTTCAAAATTTGTCTGAAGTGACTTGGGGGTCCGCGTTATAATCGAAGCACCTCAAATCGTGCCTTGGCAGTGTCACCCACTGGTTTCTTAAATTGGCTACGACAAACCTACAGATCTTTCAACCTTGTGCTGGCAACATATGCACGCTGTCAAAATCGAATCGAATCCAATCCAATCCCATTGTTTCCGACGTGCACATGGCGACGTTTTTTGGAGGCGGTTCATTTTCTTTGTGCTTCCGTGACTTTGGCTTGAGCAAATGGCAGCGTGACGAGTTCAGTACGAAGCCCGCCTTAAGAGAAGTGCAATACTGATGACTGAGGAAATTCGGAACTCAGTTGTGGCTCGACGGCTAGATGAGGAGGAATCCACTATCCGTTGGTGGAAGTTCCAGCGTGAAGCACTCTTCAAGAGTGAGCCCGGCGGAAAAGGCTTCCGTGGACCCTGTTGTGACCGTCACACAGAACTCGAAAAAAAAAGTGGCGGCGTTTGCGATTGAGCAGCGAAATCGCCTATTAGAGGTCAACGTTGCGCTGATTCAGCGAAAAGCCAGAGATGCAGCTCGAGAGATGGGAATCCGGCGGGAGAAGTTTAAGGCTTCACGTGGATGGCCACAAAAGTTCATGCGAAGAAATGGATTTTCCCTCTGGCGAACAACGTCGATAAGGCAGAAGCTACCAGCAGATTGCGAAACGAAGCTAGGGGACTTTCAGCACTATGTGCTTGACCTGCCCCGCTCATCGCAAATTCTCTTGGGGCACATTGGAAATGCGGACCAGACTCCCATTTTCTTGGACAAGCCTATGTCAAGGACTGTCAGCGAAACAGGTGCCCCCAAAGTTTGCATAAGGACAATAGGCAACGAGAAAACGCGGCTAATCGTGATGCTAGCCTGCTTGGTGGATGGACGCAAGTTGCCGCCATACATCGTTTTCCGGCGCAAAACCATCCTGAAGGAGCTGTTCCCCAGGGATGTGATTGTTCGCTGCAGAGAAAAAGGTTGGATGGACACTCCGCTTATGCTTGACTGGGTCAAGACTGTGTGGTGACGAAGGCCAGGTGCGCTCTTCCACTTCGCCTTCATCCTAGTTCTCGACTCATTTCAAAGTCTCCTGATGCCCGAAGTGAAGAAGCTGATGCGGGAAACTCGGACGCAGCTCGGCGTTATTCCCGTAGGTATGACGTCCATGCTGCAGCCATTAGACGTTTGCCTGAACAAACCGTTTAAGGATAGAATGCGGCAGTTGTACGAAGAATGAATGCGAGAAGATTAGGCTTTGAAACCTACAGGTAGGATAAAGCAACCTAGAGCCGCGAAGATTGCAGAGTGGGTGTCCGCAGCTTGGTACGGCCTGCCGCACGACATGATAGTTCGCGGATTTAAGAAGTGCTACATATCGAACTATGTGAATGGCACGGAGGATGACCACATCGGGGAGGGAAAAAGTGACAAAGAGGGCTCAACCACCGGCAATGAAATCGACGAATGAACAAAACTCACTTCATATTTAGAAACTGGGGTGTCTTTACCACTACTATGTGCAGAAAGTAAAGGTGCTCCCCCCCACCCTCCCTTACTCACGTTACATTCACGTTTTTTTTTTTTTTTTCGGCACTGAAAAGTCACCCCTCGCATTACAATCGCGGTCATGTTACATTCGAATAAATACGTACTGTCTCAGTTTTAGCTCTGGTGCCACAATAATCTCATTTTACTATGTACCATTGCCAGAAGAGCGAATACACTTCCAAAAGCTAGGGGTGAGCGAGTATTCGAAATTTCGAATATTTTTCTAACAGTGCTAGCTATTCGATTTGATTCGCACTGAAATTTTGCTATTCGAACTTCCCGAAGACAAATACAGTCAACGTTCAATTGGTACTGGCCCTCATATTTTCAATGTGCTTCACGCCATAACACTCTCGAGAATATTACGGCAAAGCTGCCTTTCAGGCTCTACTATGGTCGCAAATCATTGACTCAAGAAAGTGTTGGTCCCAACATGAATTTGATAAATGCGGCAGACGTGTGGGCTCAAGTAATGATGTCTTGGACCTAAAATTCGGGTAGGAAGTTAAAAAAAATGGACGCCAGATTTTTAGCATCCAACGTCTATGAGGCAGATTTGGAACTCTGGACACGAAGGGAACACAGTCGACTCGCAATAATTCAAACTCTGATAATTCATACTTTCGGTTAATTTAAACAAATATTCAATTTTTTGATTGGGCCTCTACTTATTAAAAGTATTTAAAAGTGTTTTATTCAAACTATACCACCCATCTAATTCCTACTTTTTAAAATGCACACTGAAAAATATGTGCTGCTTTCACACTACAATTTGAAAAATTGCGTGCTTATATAATCCTAACAACCTAAAAATGGAGAATAAGCACCTCAGTCCTTCAAAGAAAAAGGCTTTGCTAGTAAACAAATGTTTAAAACAAAGCACACGCATGGTAAACCATGATGCTTCTCACCTAGTATGGAGAGCTCAATGCTGAAGGCACACACATCGAAGAAGCAGTTTGCAATTCATGATTTCTTTAGAAGGTCTGATCAGCAGTAAATGGTCGATAAACTTGTGGACCTTACACCTTTGGTTTCTGTTCATTGCATGCCGTTATGATTTAAAAATGCTTAAAACATTTTGAAATCCGATAAAATCAATGCCTAATCATAATGTGCAGCGTCACCTCACCCACAGTCATCCATCTGACCACCTCTGATAATTCAAACTTCTTGATAATTCAAACGAAATTTATAGGTCCCTTCGAGTTTGAATTAACGAGAGCTGACTGTGCACACTTGTCGGCCCCGTCAGTTGAGGTCCCACAGAGGTTGGAGAGGGGGAGAAGCTGGCGAAATAGCTTTCTCGCCTTTCACATGTAAAGTGTTGTGGCAACACTTTGGCTGCACTGCCTCATTCTTGATAAGGCAACTACGGAACATCAACTTGCCAGTGCTTCATTAACCTAGCCAGAACCAAAATTACTTTGTGTTGCTACATCATAACAGTATACTTAAGAATCCCCTCCAACTTTTTATTCTGAAATTTCGCTTTGAGGTATTTATAAATATTATTCAAATATTCATGAAATAATAAAAAAATATGCAATTCCCACTCACTCTTCAGTATTTGAATTCACTACGCACCCAAAATTTCGCTATTCGCACAGCTCTACTAAAAGCTTCCAAGATTAACTTTAGTATACTGGTGCTTTGCACATGACAAAGCACTGCCTTGCTTCTTTCTCTAGAGTAGGAGAGCCCAGACTCACAGTTTGATAGGATTGTCTTGCGATACGGATGCCCTCGAGAGAATACCACGGCCAGGGTAATGTACTGAAAGACGGACACTGCAAAAACTGTATAATTGTCGTGGCATGACAGCTCTTCTTGGTCATCCTCCCCGGCAACCTGTATGTGCGGATGGTACCTGCACGCAAGAAACAGAAAAGATAGCTCCAAGCGGAAACTCTGGGGCCTGATGTTGGTTCACAAAAATCACTCTCACACCTGTACTAAGCAACAGCTGTCGTTCTTTGAGCAATTTGCGTGTAGATGATAGCACTATGCTGCACAATAGCAGCTGCAGAGATCGTATTGAAATGCATGGTTACAAAATGGCATGCACTACACAAATGTTTTGGGCTTTTCAGTGCGAGTATGACACTAGTGTGTTCATGCGTCTGTGAAGTAGCAATTAATATCACTCAAACTTCTTTATAACAAAGTTGCTTATTAAAAAAAATAAGTTTGTAATATCCAAAACTTTGTTATAAAGGTTATTTTTAACACTACCCATTGCAAGCCTATTTTTCATTTACTTTGTTAGAATTATTTCATTATATCCATGCCCGTTGTATTGAGGTTTGAGTGTAGTAACGGCATGTTTGTGGGCAACATTACATTTACCGAATTATCAGATACACTTCAAAGAGGTATGAGAGGCGAACTCACGGATAGTCATTTTGTGCTCTGGTCTTTCATTGAAAGTTGGTGTCTTCGGCCTATACTCAAACTCGTGACCTTGGTCTTAAGCGTAAACAACACCAAAGCTGCAGTTTTATCAAAAGCAGGGATCTCAAACTCACCCGAGCCAGCGATTCGCAGTCGATTTAGTCCCGCAAGGACAAGGACAGAGGAGGATATAGGAGCGGTAGTGGGGGGAGGAAGGGTAGGGTAGTTGTATGGATTGTCAGCAAGCGTGACCATTTGAAAGAAAACCCTTCCCATATCTGAAATACGGGTTATTTTTTAAAGACATTTGGTGCCAGGATTTTAACAGTGTGTTGGTAGCAACTGCCAAATAAACTAAAATCTGGACAACGATTTTGAAAGGTAGTTTTTGTGTCTGCATTATGTTTCGACATGCAGCGGCTACATGGGGTGCCTCACGGAAACAATGCCTTAAACCAGTCATGCGGGTCTAGCTTAAGGACATACTTATTAGGTAAATGAAAAAAATAGAACGAAGACTGCTATGTAGAGACCACAGGCCACAAGCTAGCGAGGCTAGCAAGCCGCTTGTTTGAGAGCCCTGATCTAAAGAAACACGAGTAATGTCTCTCTACAGAGATTTCACTGCACGCGTGCACAAATAATAATTGAATACCATACAACAGCCTTGAAGTAAGGGCACCTACCAGTGCTGTCTCCAAAGAGTGACGATGCCGAAAACTTGCACAGCAATGACTAGTATAATCTGACTAAGGATGGACGTCAGTGGTGTGACTCCCATCAGGCTCGACGGGGGTGGCCGCTTATCCAGTGCGGCACTTGGTTCGGTACGGCCAACTGTAAAAAACAAGTGTTCTTGTGTGACGTAGGTCTCTGCTTCAGTTAAGCCATGGCAAATGCGCAAACAACCACAAGGCACCTTGAAAATATAGAATAATATAACAACTTCTTAGACAGTTACAAGCCTTGGGCCACTAAAAAATCGTGGGCTTCAGATTTGGTGAACATAACACATGAGTGGTCGTGAAAGACAAGTGCTACACTAGTTTTGAAATGTGGAATGGGCACTTAGTAAAGCCTTCACGTCCATCCGCCCTGATGAAGAGGTAAACTGCCCGTCACGAGTGCGACAACAAAGACGAATCGCAGTCGTGACAAATTCCATGTAAGCAATTAAACTTAGAAGGCAAGATAACCGGACAAAGCCGCAACACTAAGAAATCCTTCACACGTCTGCCAAACATTATTGTTGGAAGTAGCAAACTTACTTTTCCTTGTCTTCACACATTCAGATGCTCAAGTTACAGCATGAAATTTGTAAATGAACGTTTCATTTCTAATGCTGATGAAATGATTGCAAAATTAATAACAAAGTTCTCACGCAATAATTTTACCGTCTAAACTTATTTATTGCTTTATAATGGTATCATTTTAAAGTATGCACTCCACAGCTTGTATTGCACCATATGGAAATCATGGTACGGTCCGGTACCTTTGTCTTTGTGCTACTCACACAGGCCGGCGAAGAGCGTGATGAGGAAGAGGTCAATGTAGAGGAACTCGAGGTCGGTGAGGTTGGAGTAGAGAGAGTAGAGGATGAGCACCGAGGTGAACTGCGTCATGCTGTAGCATGCCATGTACTTGAGGATGCCAAATGACGTCACCAATGCTGCCCGGCCTTCCCTGGGGTTAGATCAAAAGATAACGTGAAATAACACATGTCTGGACATTCCATTTTGGCATCTAGGACAGGACAAGACACAAGGAAAGCATAAAGTACAAGAGCTCCTGTCTGTTGCATTTCGTGCTGTCATGTTGTGTCCCACACCCGACACTGAAATGACCCTTTACTGCCAGATGTCGTGAATTCGCGACATACTGAAAAACTTCGAGCAATAGGTCACGAAATGCATGCCACCTTTATTGCCAGCTGCCAAGTACTCACGGGGAATGTAGCTTTCAGCATGAAAAATCTAGCACAGCCTCGTCCAGGGTAGTTTAAGCTACAACCAAAGCCTACATCTTGTGCAAATTACAGCTCCTGGTTACTGACCTGGACACGAAAAGCAGAACAGTAGGTTTGAAAACTAATATGCATAAAACTTGAGTAATGTGCAACAGTCTAAGCAGAAAACAGCACTTTGCAGTAGGTGGCGAGACACTGGAAGTTGTTAAGGATTATGTCTAATCAGGACAGGTAGTAACCGTTGAGCCGAACCACGAGAGCATAACAACTAGAAGGATGGGGTGAAGCGCACTCGGCAAGTGTTCTCGAATCATGACTAATAGTGTACCACTATATAGCAGCTGCATCTTACCGGTATTTATCTTTATATAAAGCAGATCTACATGGAGGTTTACAAAAAGGTCTCAACTTAATTTGGGGACAATGCTGCAAGCAATGGAAAGTATAATGATAGGTGACAGGAATGCACAGTAAACACTAGTAAACTTCTTTTTACAGTAGTACATAGGCTGCGCAATGTACGGGTGTTTGCAGTATAGCTCACACATTTCAATACAGTAAACAGTAAACTGGTGTTTATGGTACACTTGTGTTTTTTTTTAAGGTAACCTGGAGTTTACAGCACGTGGTGTTCACGATAACCTGGTGTGCATAGTAACCTGGTATTCAAATACATTAACCTAGTGTTTACGTTAACCTGGTGTTTACGGTATGCTGGCGCTTATGGTAAGCTGTTGTTTTCGGTAAGCTGGCGTTTAGTGCAAGCTGGCATTTATGGTACCCTCGTGGCAACAGTACACACTAGTACAAAATACAATTTGTAGTTGAATTGGTGCAAAAAAATTGCGAGCTGCGCGCTCTCCACTAACACAGCAAGTAAAAGGACTGGGAAGGCTCGAAAACAGAAAAAAAAGTGTTATCAAGTATGCATGTTTAGTGAATGAGGGTAATAGGCAGCTTATTGGCTGGGTAATGTAACCTGCTAATCCCAAACCCTCATGCATGTCATCCCTGCCATTTGGTGGATGGAAGACTTGGATACTAGGTAGGCATTAATGCAAGCAGCTAACTGAAAGACTGTATAGTTGTCCTTCACAAATTAAAATGCTGCCCAAACCGAATCTTTGTAGAGGTGTGCCTCTCTTTGATACTACCACATTGTCTCACATTCTGTAAGAGACACTTACTTGATAAGTGTGGGCACACAGGAGATGTTGGCCACTTTGGATGTGAAAGGAGATGCCACAGACGCCTCCGTGTCCGAGAGAGAGATGCCAGCATGTGCTGCCTTCAGGGCCTTCACAAAATTCATTGATCAAGAAATAAATGAAAGTTTTCGTGAATACGCCAGCCAATTAAGTTGAATTGCTTTATGTCTACCACGAACAGATATACAATGTAGTACAAGTACCGCCACCAAATTTTTTAATTTTATGCAAACATAAAAAAAAGGAAAAAGATGCCAGTGACTTGCACCATACTTGATAGAATGAATCAAATTGAAGCTCAAGGATTAGGCATCACAATCTTCTCACTGCTGCTGGGATCGACAAGAAAGAGTAGCTTCAAAGTGGAGAGCAATACAAAACTTTTTCCCAGCATGTGCTTACGTGTTTCAGCCATACAAAGTGGTCTTGATCGACAACCATAGAATTCTAAATTAGCACAACAGATGCTGTTCTTGAAACTGCCGAGAATGCAAGTTCTACAAAAGCTGTTAATCCTGTGCATAAACCCTAAAATGATGAGAAAGGCCGCAGATGCTCAATCAACACAGTTTTGAAACTCTGCTTCGAGCTTTGGGTATGCTCCAAGCATTCATTATATGAGGACTTCCATGTGTGCTTAAGAACTCTGGACGAATATTACACAATCAGCAAGTGAAGCCCACACCAAAAACATAGCAAATTGAACTGCTTACCCCACAATCATTAGCACCATCTCCACACATCCCAACGTAGTACCTGAAATACACAAATGTGCATAGATGCTCATAAAACCTGCTCCTGCTGACAACAGCCTTTAATCCAGTGAAAATCACTTATATGCAATGGTACGGTGGTGCCATCTGTTATGTATTTTTCTTGCGACCTGTGTGACGTCTCAATGACACTGGGTGCAAAGGCACAACACTACAAACTATCACTGCATACTTCATTCTTACACAAGCCCCATACCTAACTCATCCAGTTTTACACATAACTCAGTCGTTATGTGTATAACGTGTGTACAAAGACCATGGCTACTCCCATAAAACAATCGATTTAGCAATTGATTGCCATTATTTTTTAAAAATACAGCCTTTAAGTGTCAGTTTGAATTAAAGAGGATACAGATGTGCAATTCTCGAAAATTTGAATGTGAGCAATTCTGAAACTACTCTGACGAAGTTCCGGTTTGTGTACACCTGTAACAATAGGCCGATTCAAACTCCAAAATGTAGTCTACGCTGTACTTCCATGCAACTGTGTATTAAAGATGTATGTCACTGTTCAAGCTGCAGTGCTAGTGCCCTGTACACAGAAATGAAGGTAGCTTGCGCTAAATGCTAGCAGCAAGCTTCTAGAGGCATGCAAACAAGTGTCTATGGGTGAATTTTAATTCATGTGCTAAGCCACCTACCCCATCTCCTGAAGTAGTTCCACCAGCTGCTGCTTTTGATCAGGAGCCATGCGTGCAAACACGGCGCCACACACAGCCACCTGCAGATTTTCAAAAGCTCATTTCAATTCAGAAAAAATGCGTAAATACAAAGAGAAATTAATGGACATATTAGTGACATTTGCCGTGTGACCATTTAGAAATCGCAGCATAAGTTCCGCAGATTAAGGTCTCGTGCAGGAAACACGCCTTGCATGATATGTACTAAGTACCTAGCGTATTTTCGTTCGCCTTGAGTTTATCGAGCCCACCTCCAGCACTGCAAAGTACTCGCCCATTTGGGAAAACAGTATCGAGAAACTACTTTATACGAAACTTAGAAACACCAGAATAAGCTAAATATGGCTTGTAAGGAGATGGCAGTCTACACCAATGCGAAATGATTATGTGGGTGCACGTTGTAAGCTGGAGGGAGAGACATAGAGGCACTGTACATGACAAGGACAAAAATCCATGATTCAGTTAAAAATTTTTATAGACAAACCAGTTTGCATTAGTATTCTCTCCCTTGCAGGAGGCAAATTTTTTTAATATTTATCATGATATTTAGTGTACCAATATTCTCCTGGTACGTGGACGGGCTGCGACTACTGTTGTGCATGTATTTACGGTGCCTTTGAACAACAACAACAATAATAATAATAATTAACATCCTAAAACCCCAATATGAATATGAGAGATGTCGCTGTGGCGGGTTCCATAAATTTCGACCACCTGCATCCTTTAACGTGCACCTCAAGCACACGGACCTTGAGCGTTTAGCAAGCGTCAAAATGCAGTCGCCACGTGAGGGACTCGATCACGCAATCTTTGGTTCAGCTGTCAAGCACCATAAGCATTAGACCATCACAGAAGGTGCCCCCCTTGGTGTAATAAAAAAAAAATATGTTCAAGGAGGAAGTGTGACTAACTGGTTTCATGGACAATGGCAAGTACACCAAGTCACGAACGCAACGTACAATAAAGGCAAGAACCCTCACCTTCTGCAGGACATCTGGATAGTGTTCACGCAGCACAGCGAAAGTCTTTCCCGTCACAGCAACAAGCGGATGGCCCATAGAGATGGAGGTCACGCCCTGAGGTGCCCAACATGCAACAAAGAAGAACATTTATGTCACAAAGCTGCGCATTAAAATGACAGCAGCATAGCTGTATTGAAGATATTTTTTACACAATTTTATCAGAAAACATATTTTCAGTGTTAGTCAATACTGGTCTATTCACCTTGTAGTAAATTTACGTTGTTGCTGCTGCCTTGGTTCTGAGCATGGCAGGAAACAATTGCAGTATTATATTCTCGTGGTATAAATAAATAAAAAAAGAAATAGAGGACTGATGGATGGCTGCTGCAATAGCTTTATTGGAAGAGCAGGTTTTTCTGGGGCAGGTTCGCCTCCAGAGTGCAATAAGTTGTCTTTTCATTCACTTTCAATTACTGCTTGCTAAACTTGTACGTGATACTTGAGTCTTGGAAACGTATCTGCACTGTGTGGTTTAACGAGGGTGCAGCGCCGCAGTTGAAGGGGCACTGACACCAATTTTTGAAGCTGACTTTACTACATCATACAGATCTCCTGTATATACAGACTGCTCTGACCAAGTGTGAGGCACAGTAAATTATAAGTTAGTTTGCCTTAACACTAAAGTATATTGTCCCCTTGCACACCTGCTGACATCAACACTAGTGAGACATCAGACTACAGTATCAATTCTGGTGACCTCACACATCTTCTGTGGTGACATCATGTACTAGAAGATACAGAAAAATTGGACACCTTGCAAATTCCAGAGTGTGTTCGGCGAACACCTGTGCCCATTGAGACAGGGTCGGTCAGAACGGAATGCGATGCATACGTCTCTCTTCTGGCATGATTGGACACCCTGGGCGCAGTGATGCTATGGAAGCAAAACGCGAGCGCTGCAAAGTTCGATGCGACTGGAGTCCTTTGGCGTGCCTCACCGCCCACCTGACACTGTGCCAGGGCACGGACGGAAGGACGGACATGAGCACGAAACAGTAAAGGTTTTCACCTTGAAATGGCCTTTTGTTTGCCACCAAAGAAGTCACGAATCATAGGGGCCATAACGCCACGTCATATTGTGTGAGCATGCGGCAAGAAGCTCCTTCTGTGTCATGACGTCAAGGCACAGCAGTAACTGAGACTAGCTTTCAAAAAAAAAATTGCGATTAATTTTTCAGGATGTACTTATATTTACCAGTACACATTCAATACTCTTGAGGACCTGCGTTTTCATTTGGTGCCAAAAAAAAAAAAAAACAACTTAGAATTTTTGTGTCAATACCCCTTTTAGAACTTGGCAGGTATACAGCAAACTACGAATTTAATTACCGTATATACTCGTGTAAGGGCCGCACTTTTTTTTCGAAAATTTTGCTAGGTGCGGCCCTTACACGAATCAGGCCGATTTAGTACAGGCAGTACAGGCCAAAGGTCTGTACTGTTTATGCAACAGTAGCAGAGTGCAAGAGTCACAAATGACATGCCAGAAATGTTTTTATTCGGATTCCATTTCGCTGTCCTCGTTCTCGGAGGAGCTCGCCTCGGCGTCCGCGTCTTCCCAGAGACGGTCATCTTCGGTGCCGTTCATGGAGTTCGAAATTCCCGTTACCTTGAAGCTTTTAGCAACTACTTCTACTGACATGGCACGCCACGCATTCAAAATCCATTCACACACCTGTTGGAGCGACGCCCGCTTCAGCCGTCCTGTAGGGGTCTTCTCGTGGACGCCTCCAGCCATCCATTCAGAGTAACATCGGCGAAATTCCACTTTGAATGGTCTGTTGACGCATACGTCGAGCGGCTGCAGCACACTCGTCAGGCCACCGGGAATGACGGCCAAGTCCGTACGAGTTGCGGCAACTCGGTTCTTGACGCGGTCGGTCAAGTGGCCCCTAAAGCTGTCCAAAACAAGGAGGGCTTTCCGTTGTAACAGCCCTCCAGGTCTGTTTGCCCAGACGGTCTTAATCCAGTCAACGACCAGTTCCTCGGACATCCAGCCCTTCTCTTGCGCACGTACGACGATTCCCTGAGGGAACTTCTCTTTTGGGAGAGTCTTCCTTTTAAATACGACGTACGGCGGAAGCCTCCTGCCGTCTGCCGTGATGCACAACATCACAGTGCACCTTTGGCGTTCTGCACCAGTCGTGCGCACAGACACACTTTTCGCACCTTTTAAATCCACTGTGGTGCTTTCCGGTGCATCGAACCACACAGGTGTCTGGTCCGCATTCCCAATTTGGGACAGGTCGTATTCATGCTCCCTCCTGAGAGCATTCACGAAGCGATGAAACTTAATGACGTGGTCTTCGTACTCGCGCGGCAGTTTTTGGCAAATCGTCGTTCGGCGCCGAATAGAAAGCTGGTTACGGTTCATAAACCGCGTAGCCCAGCCCCGACTTGCCTTGAATTGTGCCGGGGGTATTTCCATGTGGCGAGCGATGCTGAGGGCTTTGACGCGTATCATGTCAGTCGATACGGCGTAGCCGTCCCTTCGTGTGTCGACGACGTAGTTGACGAGCTCGCTTTCGAGTTGCGGGTACTTGCACTTTTTCCCGCGAAACGCCTTTCGGCTCCTGTTAGTAGCGGCGAGGGCATCTTTCTGATTCATCCAGTAACGCACGCGCTTCTCATCGACGTCGTACTTTCGTCCAGCTTCCCGCTTCCCGTGCTCCTCGGCATAGTCAATCACTTGCAGCTTAAATGCTGCAGTGAATGATCTCAGATGCCGGCCCATCGTCCGTCACGTGCGCTGGCTTCTGCAGGGTTCACTACAACCAACAAAGTGACACCGACGACACCGATCTGAAGTCGCGCTGCCAACGTATCGACACGATGCTAGGAACGATGCCAACAAAGAGGCCGCACAAGGCAAATATGGCGGCGCGCTGTCAACAGCGTGGTCGGCGCGTCGGCGGAAGTAGAATAAAAGCGGAAAAGCGTGCAGCGCCATCTGGCTGTAAATGAACTAACTACACTTTTCTGGCGGGACATTTTGAACTTTTTTTTTTTTTTTTCGAAATATCCGCTTTCAAAGTTGGGGTGCGGCCCTTACACGAGGGCGGCCCTTACACGAGTATATACGGTAAGACCCGAAATCACATTTTTTTTCTAAGTTAGTTTTTCTGATGACGTCACCCACAGTGTTCAGTCAGAGGAAAAAGTCACAGCTTTACCGCAAAGGCGAAGCAATGATCGCGACAGCAACAAATTGGAAGGCCACACGCAGAATGACAAGCAGATCAAAACGTGCCCCGCATTTCTCACGCACAAATGACGCACAAAACATACTCACAGGTACAGATGCACGCGAATAAGCATCTCAGTTGTTACTTCACTGTGTCTGAAAAGTGTGCCCTTTTTGCAAACAGAGGCTGTGCAACAATTGCAGTGACCTTTGTGTGCCCCGTAACTACAACAGAATCGTTCCAGTGCAAGCCCAACGCCAGCTAAGACGTATGATCCTTCCTACCGAGAGATAAAGGCGCGCGAGAGATTGTCCACTCCCCTCCTCTCCGCGGGCCAAAGCACGCGTCAGAGATGAGAGCCGCCGCATGCTCATTGTGCCATCTTGCTGTTAATGCTGAAAACACAATAGTTCCCCCCCCCCCCCCCCCACGAACTGCCCGCCAACAGCGGTAAGTGGTAGATAGAAACAGCTTGCTGTTTGAATGTTGAAGGAGGTGCCCCTCGGTGGCTCAGTGGTGAACGCCTCGCATTCATGGTGTGGAGGTCCCACGTTCGAATGCACCCGCCAGAGTCTTTTTCTGGATTTTTCTTCTTTCTTGTGTTTTCACATATATAGATACGTTTACATATACAGTGAGTGATGGCGACGCCGATGCCGGCGCCAAACTCCAGCGAGAGTGTCCTTATAATTGCTATCACAATAAAAAAACATTTCAACTTTTGCTGATGTGAAATCGGGGCACGAGACAATGTGAGCGTATATACAGAGGAGTTGCCTTGTCACTTACGTTCGGGAGGATGTCACTGGCCTTGCGATGAGACTTGTTGGATGGTGGTGGTGCCTCGGAGGACTGCCAGCTGAGGACAGGCACCATGTCAGATGTGTCTGTGCTCGACGAGAGGATCTGCACCTCCTGGCCCCGTTCAATCATGTGGCAGTCACGTGCCACACTCACGGCCGTCAGCATGTTGTCACCTGGTGGCAGTGAAGGATGTCAAGGACATGGCGCATCGTTGTGTTACTGTTATGATGAAGATTAGCACACTGTGGCCAGGCACTTAAGACCCACAAATATGAGGTTGCACGAGAGGATACCTATGATGACAAATATGGGAGAGAGAGGAATAATCTACGTGCTCACAGTGCTCGTTCTAACTGAACCCTCCCTAAAGACAAAGGAATGAAAACAGATTGACCTTCCTTGAATGAAGCAGATTTAACAACGCTGAATTCAGCAGACGATACCTACCTGTGACCATGATGGTGCGGATGTTGGCAGCTCGAAGCGTGCGAATGACGGAGGTGGTCTCTGGCTTAAGCCTGTTCTCCATCACCAACAGCCCGACAAAGGTGAGATTGTTCTCGACTTCTTCCCGCGGTAGTCGGTGAACCTTGGCAAAACTCGATGTCAGCGGCCGGTGTGCCAGTGCCAGCACTCGATGGCCTAGCTGGGTGTAAAATGTTAGCGTCTCCACGAAGTCCGGTGGCACTGTGAATGCGAAGAAGAAATGGCCAATGACTTTCAAAGCTATGACAATATATAATGAACATAACATTGTCTTTAAAAACGGTGAGAAAGCAGATGAAAATATATGCTCCCTGAAACCTTCTCTGAGCTTGGGTAATCGCCCCACTGCATACATTCGGCATTTCACAAATGCTTGCACGTCAGCTACCGTGTTACACAATATATAAATTTTTTTCATTACTTCAATAACAGCATCATTACCAAGTTTGAGCATATTCCCAAGTTTCTTTTGCCTAGGTCACTGGCTGTGAACTACGAGCCATTAGTTGGCTGAAACCAAGTGAGAGAACTGATTAAAAGTGGCAGCCTTACTGAAGTGAGTGCCACGAGCATATCAGGTACGTATTACTTTTTATATGTTTTCTACATGCTGCTTGATTAAGTGATCTTTTAACGTTCGTGTCTGTGCATTAAAAATATTGCACAACTACATTTCTGCTGATATGAATGTGTGATGTTCATTGATCTATGTGAATCATCTGGCCTACTTCAAATCTCCATCACAATTCATATCATGCATGTTAACACACACAGTTAGCAGTCTGGGTTGGCAGTATGACGCATATAGTTTATGCATGATAACTAAAGTGTGAAACACTTTCTTCCATTTGCCTTTTGTTTACACACATAGTCTTCAGGCCCAGTCTTCTGCGACCAGTAATGTGAAGCACTGATGCAACTGACTGCAAGTTTATTGGGCAGTAGTCTCATTCCACTTCTGTCAGACTAAACGTCCCAGGCAACACGTGAAATGCCAACCTGTCTCAGACTTGGAGAGAGAGGCGATGGTCTCGGGGGCGCCCTTGCAGAATATGTCGAAGTGGGTCGACCCCAGCACACGAGTGACCACACTCATGCGTTGAAGACCCGAGGAGAAGGGGAACTCGCGCACTATGCCGACCTCAATGGAAGAAGGCACCTGCAAAAGAAGAACCGAATGACTCGTAGCAAACCGAGCTTAAGCATCAGAAAAGTACATTCGCCATATTTACACGATTTTAGGTCGACCCAGAATCGAAAACTACTTCCGTGTGTAAAGTATTTCTGAAAATGATTCCCATGTACTCTTGCGAAGCTAGCTTTCCTGCACAACGTTCAAACACAGCCATGAAGCCATCTTAATTCAATTATGTATTTTTTAGACATTGTAAATATATGTATCTTTAATTAGATATGCTCGTGCTCTTTTATTTAATTATTTTTTTGCCATGCAACTTCAAGGGGGGGGAGGTCGACCTATGTTCAATTCGACTTACGGTTGTGTAAATATGGTAGTATTTTCATCCTGACATCCAGAACCTTTACTACAAAGAATGCTAGATATAAGTATTTGTTATTGTTACTGAGCTCATCAATGCTTGTGCAGAACAGAGAGAGAGAATAAACTTTATTGAAGAATTAAAATTACGTGACTAATCCCGGGTGGAGCCCTCTTGTAGAGCCCCACTGGCCACAGCGGCTCGTCGGGCCTGGTCTAGGGTCACCAGTTGGCTCCCCAGTGCCAGCTCGGAAAGCCGTGCCTCCCAAGACCACGTTGTGAGTGTTTGTAGTGAGCGCACCAACCTAGATACTGCATTGGCTGGCCGCTCGGTACATTGGTAGGTTATGTGTGTAAGTGTGGCTGTGTGGTTACTACACCATGGGCATACCCCTGTTGTGTATATCTGTGGAAAAATTGCGTGTAGTTTTGATATGTGGGGGTATGTGTTCGTTTGGAGACGGCGCCAATCCCGGGCTTGTTGGCTGCTTAAGTTCGGATGTGGAGGGGCGTACGTGCGTCTTGTAAGGCGTTGGTTTTCCAATATCTGCCTGCTTGTTACACTTTGCTCTTCATGATGCCCTGTGAGGTGTCCTGAGGAGAGTCCTGCGTCTAGGCCAGTAAGTCCGCGAGCTACGCAGTTTGCCTCCTCGTTCCCCCCCAGGCCGTCATGCCCTGGGCACCAAGTGACTCCATGTGCCTCCATCAACATGGACCCCAAAATATCAGTGACGCACCTTGGAAGTGTGCCTCTAAGGTATAAGCGACATGCAGCTTGCGAGTCTGTCAAACTATACGCTGAGCGCCCCCTTCTTTCGGCTTCTCTGATTGCCAAGGCTATGGCTGCTGCCTCTGCGGTGGCACTTGATCTGGTGCGTAGGGACGCGCAGGCCACGACTTTGCTTTGGTTAGTCACTGCCAATGCATATGCTTGTTTTCTGGAGCCTTGTGGTGGCGCGGGATAAAGACAGACGTCGGTAAAGTAAGCGTCTGGATCGCTACTTCTCTGCAGGAGTTTTCGTGCTCGCGCTTGACGGCGCTTTTTGTTGTAGAGCGGGTGCATGTTTTTTGGAACTGGTTCCACGATTATTTGATCACGTATTTGCTTGAGTACAATGACTGTCTCATCGCCACAATATTGAGGGGTGAGAGGGTATCCCAGCCTCTGTAGCAGTGTTCTTCCCTGGAGCGTAGTGGTGAGTCGTTCTCGCTGTGCGATTAGCCTAGCGGCGGCCAATTCTTCATACGTATTATGCATGCCGAGTCCCATGAGTTTTTCTGTGCTTGTGCTGTTCGGAAGTCGCAATGCTGCTTTTGTACGCAATTCTGATGAGTCTGTCAATCTGCTCTATTTCGGGCTTGCGTGTTGATTGAAAGGGAAGAGCGAACGTGACTCGGCTGAGAACGAAGGCCTGTACAAGGCGTACCATGTCGACCTCTGTCATCCCATCATTACTTCGCGCAATTCTAGCTATAAGGGATGCAATACTCTTTACGGTGTGTTTGAGTTTGCCTATTGCAGTCTTTACGCTGTTGTTTTCTTGCACGTGCATGCCTAATATTCGAGCTACTGAGGTCCTGTTGATGATCTGTCCGGCAATTTCTAGCTGCAGCGCTGGTGCACGGTTGGACCGAGTGCGTGGGGGTCTTATTTGCAAATATTCCGATTTGCTAGGTGCGCACGACATGCCTGCAGCAGTGAGGTAGCCTTGAATCATGTCTATAGCGGTTTGCAGTACATCTTGTCGTTCTCCATAGGAGCCCTTTGTTGCCCATAGCGTAATATCGTCCGCGTAAAAGGCACAGCCCAGGTTTGGTACAGTCTCCAGCAGGAGGACTAGTTTCCGGAGGCCGATATTGAATAAAAATGGAGACAAGATGGAGCCCTGAGGTGTACCTTTCAGTGGGAGGTCGTATGGTGATGATTTGGTACCAGCTATGCCAACCTGCGCCTTGCGATTTCCAAGAAAATCAGAGGCATAGTTGAATATGCGTTGTCCGCATCCTATGGCTGCAAGACCGTCTAGTATGGTAGAGTGCGCAATATTATCAAATGCTTTTTCGATGTCGAGTGCAGCGAGTAGATTGTTGAGACTACCTGGCGCTGGGTTAAGCACTTCCTCTTTGAGCAGTAAGAAGATATCCTGGGTAGACACTCCTCGCCTAAATCCGTACATAGATGTTGGTAGAAGCCCCCGCTCTTCTGTGTATTGCTCAAGACGAGTGAGTATAACTTTTTCGAAGAGCTTGCCAATGCATGACGTTAAAGAAATTGGTAGTAGCTGATCAAGGCTTCGCCGTTTGCCTGGTTTAGGTATGAGTACAACCTGTGCCAGTGTCCATTCTGCAGGTATCTTTCCACTCGGTGTCCAGACTTCCTGATTAAAGTGGTCTGTGATGGCTTGTAATGCTTCATCGCTGAGGTTCCGTACCATGGCATTTGTAATGCCATCCAATCCGGGCGCTGTATTTCTTTTGAAGCTTTGAGCCGCTGCATAAACCTCAGCAAAGGTTATGGGGGCGTCGAGCTCAGTGTTGGGTTCTCCATTGTATTCTTGACTGGGTGTTGGGCTAACGTTTCGCTTGCGTTCTCCTGTGTAGGGTTGTTTCAGCTCTTCTATTAACTGATCCGGATCACCTTGAAATTCCCCAGCTAGCCGTTGAAGGGTAGCGTTTGTTTCGGTTCTTGTTGCAGAGGGATCCAAAAGACTCCGTAGGATGTTCCACGTCTTTTTCGTGCTTAATGTGCCTTTTAAGGAATGGCAGAAGGTGCGCCAGTTGTTGTTGTAAAGTTCCTTTGAGTATGCGTTTACTTCCTCTGTGATTTTCGCTATACGGAGTCTGAGTTTCTTATTTAGCTTTTGTCGGCGCCACTGTTTCGTGAGGCGGCGACGAACTTCCCAAAGATGTGTCAAGTGGGTGTCAATGGCAGGTGCGTCGGTAGTTGTTTGATATATCTTGGTGTTCTTGTCATAGAGACCCTTAATGTACGGTGTCCATTGGGCTGTAGTTGTTGGCTTGGGCCCGTCTACTTCCTGTTGCTCTCTATATTTAGTCCAGTTAGTCAGTCTGGCTTTTCCGAGCGGGCGTCGCAGTCGAGCTGTTTCATATGTTATTTGCACAATATTGTGATCGCTGCCCAGATTGTCGTCCAGCACACTCCAGCGCATGGTCGCGGCATTGTTGGTTACGGTAAGGTCGGGAGTGGTGTCCCTGTTGACACTGTTTCCTATACGAGTCGGTATGCCCGGTGTCGTGAGGAGTGTGTAGTCGTAGCGCTGTATCGCTTCTAAAAGTCGCGTACCTTTGAGTCTGTCTGCGCTATAACCCCATGTGGTGTGCCAAGCGTTGAAGTCCCCAGTGATGATCAAGCGGTCGCGTGGTTGAAGCTTGTTGTTCAAATAGTGGAAGATATTGCTGAATTCTGCTTTTCTGTCTTGTGGGGGACTGTATATGTTACATATAACCTGCCTCGGGCGTCCTTTCTTCGCTGGCCAGAGCGTTACGATAAGGTGTTGCGTCTCTTCGTTCGGTGCCGTTATGCATGTAGCTGCCAATTCTTTCCGGACGAGTGTCGCAATCTTAGGTGTATTTGGATCCATGTACAGTTTGTAGCCAGAAACTGTTTTAGGCCTGGTTCCCACCTCTTGCAAGCAGATTACGTCAGGAGGAACCAGCGCCGCCTTTATGTATAGAGTGAGTGTAGCGTGCTTGTTGTGCAGGGAACGACAGTTCCAGGACCATATAGTGAGATTCTCGTTTGCTATGCGTCGGTTAATTGCCATGATGCGAGGAGGTGGGTGTGCTTTCAGCGTTCGAGGTAAGCATGCTTTTGGCGTCAGACTCCTGGGACCGCGGTTGGCTCTGCTTACGTCGACGCTTCGTTTCTTTGTCGAGGCTTTCATGAACGTATCGCTTCAGGTCATGAAATTCGACAAAGAACTGTTTCATTTGGGCTTCTGTTTGCTGCAGTATGTGCTGTTGCATTAGCTGCAGTTGTTGTTGTAAAGTGAGGTTTGTCGCTGTTTGTTCTGTTCCTATATTGGCTGCAGGATCTCGTGGTGGTGTCGATTGCGGTTGGATGTGCCCATTGTCCCGTAGCTTTTCGCTTGGGTGGCTAGTTAGATTTTGAGAGGCCTGGACTGTAGTTTTCGGGGTGGCTCCCATTAATTGGGCCAGCTGTTTTTCGAGCCACATTATTTTGTTCTCGTATTTGTCAAGGCGTTGCTTAAGCTGTTTGTTTTCAGCGATTACTGCTTGATAGTGTACGTTTTGTGTGATGGGGGGAGTACATGCAGACTTGGGAGCCACGGCTTCCGCCCAGCTTACCGGAAGTGATGATGCCTGTTGGGTGCATCCTTGATCCCCGCCGTTGCCTTTGGCTCCCCCTCCTGGAGGACCGCGGTGGAGGTTCTGCTGAGTCGGTGCTGGCGCGCTCTTCTTGGATGGCTAGTGCGGCTTTCTGCCCGGGGACCGTGAATGCGACCGGGAACTGTGCTTGTCATCGGCTGATTTGTAGGCGTTTTCTTCCTCTTCGGAGGAGAACGAGCGGATATTCTTGGTCCTCGGTGGGTCGTTGCTAGTGCCCTGTTGAAGCTTATCACTGTGGCCTGCTTGTACTTGCGGCTGTTTAGGCTTCGGCGGCTTAAGTCTTTTTTTGCAAGTTGGATCTCCTGTGGGGTGAGCCTCCCTGCACGAGGCGCAACTAATAGAACACGGATGTCCATCCGTTGGATTAGTCAGTCCGCACAGCCGGCAAATGGGGCGATCCGGATGCGGGCAAACGTCCGCGCGGTGTCCTTTTTCTCGGCAGACCTTGCAGACTTGAATCGTAGGTCGGAAGGGGTAGCAGCGGAGTTCACCCCCGTAATAGTAGACGGTACGAGGTAGCGTTGGACCGAAAAATGTAATGGCTGCGCTTTTCGTTGTGCCTATCATTCTGGCAGTGATGATCTCCACACCGCGCGTTCTGACACGTAGGTGCGCCATGAGAGTTTCGGTTGAGGTGTTCATCGGTACGCCGTGAATCACCCCTCTCAGAGTATCGTCTCCATTTGCGGCGTATGCACGGACAGCGTGAGCCCTGCCATTAAGCACAAGGGCGCGTATCAGACGCACTTTGTCCGCCACTTCCTCATATTTGGTCGACAGAATCGCTATGTTTGACCCTGGGTTGATTCTAAGGATGAAATGGTCATCTCTGATGCCAGCTTGGCATGCCTCGATGATTGCTTGCGCAAGCGTAGGAGTCAGAATGTTTCTCAGCGGAAGGCCCTGGTTTGGACGAATGACGATCTTGTAATCGTCCTTCGGCAACGGCGGTAGCTTTGGCAATTTCTTGAATGTTGGCGTGCCTGTCTTAACTTGGTCCTGGAGCCCTGCGCTGCCGCGCCTCCGCTCCAGTGCTCTTGCTTGCGTTTTTTGGTGGATTTCGCTGCCTGCCAGCTAGCGTCCTCTTCTGCATGCGATTGAGCGCCGATAGCGTCTCGGCTCACCGTATCGTGGTCGCCCTGGAGTTGATCCATTTGGTCGTCTGCTGTACCATCCTGGTCTAGGAGGTGGTATTGTTGGTCGGTCGCCGCGTTGAGAGCAGAACAGAGAGTTCTGCAGAACAGAGAGTTCCTTTCTACAAAGTAGCACTAATGCCCAAAGTAAACCACGATTCCGGCATCAAAACCAAGTTACTCTGGTAATGGCTACGTGGGTTCTTTTGCCAAGCATAGGCTACATGAAAACTGTATGACATAAACAACCGTCTTTTTAGTAGCACGTGCTGTACAGTAGTTGCTTTCTAGAAAAAAGTCCACCAACTCAAACTGAATGAAAATGATCAGTGAAGCAGACCACAAACAATAAGCGTTCTTTAAAGTAGCAACAATGTATACCAAGTACTTAAGTTTTACCAGCTCACTGCATTTTAGTATCTTCGGCTGCAAACTACGAGGTCAAGAAGTGCTTCTTCATACTGAAGAACCCTGCTTATATGCTCTACCATCATACATCATTCTCCTGAGTGTAGTGTTTTTGGTGTTTTTGTCCCAGCAAAGAATCTATAGATAAGTACAGAAATCTTAATAAATGAACCCTGAAGGGACGAGCAAAAATATGCCTCGTTTAACATGAGTTCCACGAGAGATGAAAAGGGGCACGGAGGTGAAGTATGAAACCGATCACACTAGAAACAGTTGCTCTTTCAGCAGCAGTTCCATTCGAGAGATTTCCCTTTACTGAGAGTTTACTGGATATACTACGAAGAGAGAGCTCTGTATTATTCACACGTCGTTCCTACAACATTTCTGCCCAATACCTTGCAGGCAGTCACTGTGCTGGATGCGCTGTGGAGTCAGATAAACGAGTTTGGTGATGTTAACTGCCACAGGGCCATCCAAGTACTCGAGTATGGTTCAGGAAAAGGTGTGACAGAAATGCCACATGTTGTGTCTTGCGACCCCTGGTGGCACACAAAAATGCCAGTGTGGTAAAGGTTCCTGTAAATGTCACTGGGTGGAGACAGGCCTCTTCGATGCCTGTTTGCTGCAGCCAATCTGTCGTGGCCATTGCCAGTCATGTGACCTGTGTCCCATGAACAAATCACTGTTTGTCCCCCTCCATAAAACACAGCCTGCAATAAACGTGAGAGCTCAGTCTCCTGTCAGTCTCCCCAAAGTCTGGTCTACGTGTTGTCACTCTACCCACTCTCCCATTGCTCGGCCTCTCTGCCGGCCTGCCGCAGAGTTGCACCGTGCTCCTGCTCAGAAGCAACACTGGACTTCCATCAAGGACTCCTTTACGCCATACACTGATGAACGAGTACGTTGTTCTAAGGTGAAACTGTGTGCATGCATCTGTTTTATTATTTAGCAGCCCCAGTTTCACTGCTTCTTCGAGTTACATGTCTCCCGGTTACTTACTCTTTTTTTTTTTCTCACCATGATCTTGTGAGAAATGCATTAGAGGGCTATAATGTAAAGGTACTAACTGTCATGTGAAACAGTCACTAGAATAAAGGAAATGTCTTAAGCAAAGTGTTGAGAAAATGCAGTTCAAACCTCAGACAAGTCTCCGGCAGCATTCAAAGAAGGCACAGATGGTGTTTTTAAACTGCTGGCAGGTCCTGGTCGCACAACTGTCGGTGCAATGATGTCGTACTTTGAGTTGTCGTCGACGTCTGGCTCCTCCAAAACCTGTGTTTCGATGCAACATAGTGCAAAAACTCATTGCCCATTCCAGCCAATAAAAAATAAGCAGTGCTAGCACCAGTTAAGTGTCTCATAGTAATGACATAAGATGACTTTCTCCACAAGTTTTAGCTAAGTAAAATTTGATGACTACGCACCAGCCAAGACCACTAAAAAAGACCAATCTACAGCCCCATGCAAGACATGACTGCCAATATTAAACAGGACAACTTCATCTGCATTTGATATGACTAAACGAACTTGATTCCTGGAACTTAATCCTGGTTATTTACAACACACAAAACACTAACAGCTTCTTCAAAAGTATATTAAAGATCAAAGAGCACAGAGCCAGCAAAACTCTTGTTATTATTTTCATTTCTTCAATGAATAAATGAATAGGCTTCCTAATTCTGAATATATTTACATATCCAAAACCAAAATAAGGTCTTGAGACACATTTCAATGAGGGATCTGGACTAATGTGTTATTTAGTATGCACCTAAATTTGAACTGTGTGCTTTTGCATTTCATCCACATCAAAATGAAATTGATGTGGCTAGTGATTGAACATGTGCCCTCCTATTTAGCAGTGCAGTAACAAAGCCGATCAACCACAACAAAGAATAATGAATTGATGAATCAATACAGGCAGAATTATGTTGTCACTAGTTTGACCATACAGTACAGACTATCTTTAGAAGGGGATCAAATGAAATTAAGCAAATGAACATAGCGAAGTAGTGTAGATGTGAATATAGTACTAATCTATGTGACGCACCCAACTGGTGGCCTCGAACATCTTGAGATCAAGCGGATCACCCGACAGCTGACGGTCAATGACTGTAATGGAGTGGCAGGTGGCCATGCCTTGGAGCAGCAGAGAGTCCAATGGAAGCTTGTTTGGGTTGGAAACCTGTTCCTGAAATCTGAGAGCAACAGGAAACAACCCAAGATTACATCAGGCACTGCAAAATGGTCAGGCAGACAACATCGAAGCACTCAGTACAGCTGAGTTTCTTGAAACTCGCACCTTGGCAAGCGAAGCTAGCAAAAAGCTGTTCCCTTCATTGTAAAAACAAATGCAGCCTTTGGGGCGTCCTTAAGTCTCACAACAATTCCCATCTTGCTCACTTGTTTGAAAGTTTGGCACTTGCCACTTTTTATGAAAAATGCACATCGTTGGCAACCTGGACGTACTGAGCACGTGACAATGATGCAAGAAAAGTAGGCTTGTGCGAATAGTGAATTTTAGGTTCGAAGCAAATTGAAAGCGAACACCTATATGACGTATCTAGAAAAATAGGCATATTTATTATGACTTTTAGTAGAATGCAAGTGATAACCTGTAAAATACGCAACATTATTCAATACAACTAGAATGTATAAACTGACAAAACAAGCTTGAAAAAATGATTAATTGATTTGAGTATAGTATGTTCATTTAAAGGGACCCTGCAACAGCTTTTCAGGTAGCTATGGAATGGATTCACTAAAGAAGTTTATTGCTTTATGAATTAACCGTTGCAAAAATTTTTCGGATCTGTTCAGTATGAGTGGAGTCGCTTCTCCCTTCTTGTCTTGATGAAAGCACTTGAAGCAAAGCCGGGAAAGATGGCATTGGGAAAGAAAATATGTCACGTGCGTGTCGTGACCTAAAGCACTCTTCCTCTCTCTTTTTTTTTTCTTTGAATGTGCAGCTTTTCAGTGCAATTTCGCATGTGCGCGTGGACATGTCGCGGCCATCCGCAGCGGCCCCAGCGACGACTGAGCTATTTTTGACAATGTTGCGTCATTTGCGAAAGAAGAGAGCAATTTTTATCTGACTTTGGGAATTTATTGTGAATACAGGTCACGTGCTGCACTATAACATTTACCCCGCGTGTTGTCGGTAGCCTCGACCAGCAAACGGCAGCGTTTGCTGATTATGCTCCAAAAGTGTTGCAGGGCCCCTTTAAATTTGAAGTAGGGCTTTGCGGCAGGGCAAGTTTCTTCTGGACCAGTGCTTTCACAGCTTAGCACCACAATACCGCAGTGAAACCACCTTTACAAGCAATTGCATGCGGTTTAGTGTACACCTATTCGTTTATGTCGAATACTTCGAAATATTCGATAATTTAAATTCGAATCGAAACCAATTCGAATACTCTACTATTTGTCTGAATATTCGAATATTCACGCAAGCCTAAAAAATAAGGTATGAAAGATCAATGATGATTATTGTTGCATCTCAAACAGGTGTTTCAAAAGATGCCAATGTTTTCAAACTGTTTTGGGCATTGGCGTCTTGTGTTGTCAGAGCAGTGTCCAAGCTGGCCAGCATGGCACTGTTATTTGATTTAACAGATCAAATAGAGACTTTGTAACTAGGAACAGAGTTGCAGCCTTGCAGCTAACAAACTCTATTCAATGCAGCTGAGCTGCAGCGATGTGTGGCTCAGAAACAATCAAGTCCTTGGAATCATCGTGCACGTCACTCACCTGCCACCACTGGCCGGGACGACGCCCCACAAGTCCAGCCCTTCTTCAGTTAGCGTGCCAGTCTTGTCGAAGCAGAAGCAGTTGATGCAGCCCGAGATGTTGATGGAGCGCGGTGAGATGCAGTAGATGAGTGCTCGTCGCAGGCGCGACTGGGCGAACACGATGCCGATGGTCATCGCGGCTGGCAGGGCAGGCGGGATTACGATGGTGACCACATCCAAACTGCGTACTATGATGTTCGAGACGGGCACACCTCGAAGAGACTGCGAGAACAACATTTTGGAGGGAACAGGCCAATGTGGTTGGAGTGATGACTAGAGTGAACATGAAATCGGGTGCATTGAAACATAGCCAAAATATTTCTCTCTGTGTTATGTATTTTTGCAGCCAGTTTAGCAGTTCGCACGGTGCTTCGATTTATAACTTAAAAGTTCAAAACACTAAATATTGATCAACGACTACAAAAACTCTTCAGTTAAATAAAACTGAAAAACTCCTAGGCTTTTTTAAGCATACACAACTGAAATAAATAAAAGCTATTGTCAGTTACGCTTATCATAATCAGCTGCATCCACTATAAGCCTCCAATCAAACATCATAATTTAAAATATTTGCCAACTGTTGCACTGTCAACAAAAAATGTACCTCGTGGGGGTGGTAAATACAGCACGCTATGTTTCTATACAGCAGCAACGATGAAAAACAATGAAACTCCTGGACAGCCACAATGAAACTAGAAATATGAATACCATTCAGCTTGCCCAAAGTGAATCTCTATGCAACTTATGCTTACCTTGAGCACAATGGTATACATGACTCCTATGCTAGCCAGGGACGCGAGGAACAAGAGGAAGTTCTTGATGTGCCGGTTAAACTTGAAATCAACTGGCTTGGGGAACATGATGGAACGCACCAGCTCTCCCTTGGCTGTCAGAAAGCCTGGAAAATTGGAATGGAAGGACATGAGCAAAGGACAGAGTATGTGGTCCAACAACTTGAGCCCCATCAGCAAGTGAGTGGCAGTGAAAAGAGATGCACAACAAATAAAATCACGGCATCCTTACTTCTTTCTTAGTAGAGTCGACACATTAATTGGGCTCTGATTAATATAATTTTTTTGCAGTCTGGGCTGTTGCAAATTGGCTGTTAGATGGGCTGTTGTCATCTTTTAATGGGCTGTTGCTAATGCCCATTAGAAGATGGCAACCAAACACTCTGACAGCACAAGTTTTTGAACAGCACGGCTTTCAGTCAGATCATTCTTGGCATTCCAATGAATAGCACTGCAAGACAAACTAGCGAGGGGGTTAGTCTACACATAAGCTATGGCACACTTTGTGACTGTTGCAAAGTCAAGTTGAGCTTCAGCTTATTGGTTACATACATTAATGATTAGTTACCAGGTACTTAAGCACAGAGTTGTTTAATAAGTGCAGATTACCAGAAAGCTGTGAACATAGCTAAAGATATGTGCTCTTTCACAGACCGTAGCAAAATGCTGTCCAAGAGTGATGACAAAAAGCACAAAGCGAACAAGCTTACATTTCACAACTCCAGGCATGCTACCTTTTTCACGCTGAAAAATCGAGTGTACGCTCAGTTGCTACTTGTGTTTGACAGCTCTAATGCCACTTCTACATTAGTTTTCCACTTGAACCTATAACAATGCGATGCACTTTATTTCAGGAAAGCAATTAAATTCAGATAATGCGCCAATTCTGTCTGCAGAGCATTTTGGCTTTTTTTTTCTTCCATCGAATCTATCAGGACCGAAGTTGTTGACTATATTCGAAACCACAAAAATACCATCTCAAGATGCATTAAGGATGAACACAAAGCTTGTCTCCTCTAAAAAAATACTCTGTATAATACGAACATAAAATGAAAATGACACCACAAAACGCAACCATAAACAAGGAGAAACATTTGTGGTAAAAGCAGTCCTCAGTCGCGGGAATCGTGCCACACATGGCACAACTTCCTGCACAATCGACAAGTGGCAGCATGGCACAAACATTGTTGCATTTGTGTTGTGGCTTTTTCTCAGCACGAGAGCACTAAATTCACAAGTGGGGACGGATGTTTGAGCCGATGCGCAAAACGTGTGGATACCACGTTTTCCCCAACCATGAAATGCAAAACAGCACCTCCTTCAACATTTTGCCATGCTTGCTATTTTGTAGCTCACCATTGCTACCCTACTTATCTTGTCTTCTGAACACATTATCTAGGTAATTTGAATTTGACCGATCTTGTGTCTTGTCAATTACAGGCGATAGACACGAACAACGCAAACATCTGCTATCAACTGAAGAATTGTGCTATGGCGAAAAGAAGGTGAGCACATGATTTATCTGTGCACGCAGTCTCCACATGTGGCTCGATACGACAGATAAACTGACGAGCTAACTGTTTAAGCATATTTCTTCATTATTAATTGGGATAGCTGAAGTCTGGCTCATGCACACACTATAATATTAACATACCAAAAATGAACTATGAGGATTGTTTCCTTGCTATTATGTCTACGTATAACATGCCTTGTGCTTTCTATGATGAATTCTTAGGAAGCAACAGTCTGCAGTTCTATGCGAGACATTAAAAATTTACGGCGTTGCCCTAACCAGCACCATGAGCAGCGAGTGGTAAGAAACGCCTGAACTCACCCGTGCGAACGACAACAGCCTCAACATTTTCTGTGCCGTAGAAGCGCGTCTGAATGACTTTAGTGCCGCAGAAGAGCGTGTGACGGCTGTGCTCTTTCGGGTGATACATGACGTCCAGAGCTGGCTGTGAAGCTCCAGGATTCGGCAGCGGTGTCTTCACGACTGGTACACTCTCGCCTGCAAAAGAAGCACAATGAAGTTTATGCAACTTTAACCTACTTTAGCCTGGTTAATCCATGCAAAAGAAAAAAAAAACATTTTTTTGCAGCTAAAAATACTTGTATGAGAGTTAAGAACATCCAATGCTACTGTTGCGCCGTTCCACTACCCCAGGTAAAATTTGAAGAATGAATTAAGAAAGGTAAGCTGGGATTCCAGTATAAAGAACAATACAACAGTTCAATGTTTGCATGTTTGCACATAAAGCAAACCCAGATTTGCTAAGTGAACCACTCTCTTGTGTCATGGCAGCCAGCGACACATTCAGCATTGAAGAGATGGCGATTTCAAGTTATGCCTATGAATCCGTACAGCACCACATGAGCATTCTTGAAGCGCTTGCCTTTCGAAGAACTGAGCATTCGAAGCACATTCGAAGAACCGAGAACTAAATGCATTTCCCTAAATGACGACATGGGTTATTGCCACGTGGCCCCATGTGATGTTCCAATTAAAATTTGTCTCTATTGAGCAACCTGTTTAGATGCACCATCTCTGGTTTGGCAAGTCGCAAAATCACAACAAGAAGCTATAAGAGGTCAACAGCAGTTCATGACATAAACTTAGGAAAGTGGGAACAGTGGACTTTGCCTATATAATTGAATGAAGATACACAGTGAAAGTAAAATAAGCTTTGAAAATCTAATTCTATGTCACACAATTTTATAATCCTGAAGCAACAGGCTCATAAATAAAGTAAACTTTTAGTAAATGAAAATCTGTTACACATGCTTCTGACAAGATTGGTTTCGTTCTGGTATTCTACAACCCGGGCGATCTCTTGCTAAACAGAACTCCTGTTAAATGGAATGCATTTCCCTGGTCCCTTCAGGTTCCGTTTAAAGGGTGTCTACTTTATTGACATGTACATGCGTTATACGCTGTTCAGAACAACTGATGATCCTGAAAATGGTAAGCAAGAGCTTTGAGTATTTTTGGCAATAGAGTAGTGACATCACTAAAAGATGTTACTACCAGACGCACAGTCGAGTGCAGAAGTCTAGAGGCCATGAAAGTACCGGAGAAAGGTGTTATATGCAAGAGTTCCATGCAAAGGAAAAAATATATTTTAGAGTTTATTTCACCACACCGAGCTTTCACTGCACGAGCCATATAACAAAGTTTCAACTATGAAGTAGGGATAAAAATAAAAGCTATAGGCCAACTTTAGGTTCAATAACTTGGTTATGAATGAGTTATTAATTTTATGTGGGCACATTGACGAACTGAAACAATCTTGGCAAAACCACTTGATGCCAATCATCATCATCATCATCATCATCAGCCCGACTACGCCCACTGCAAGGCAAAGGCCTCTCCCATGATCCGCCAATCAACCCAGTCCTGTGCTTTCCGTTGCCACGTTATACCCACAAACTTTTTAATCTCATCAGTCCACCTAACTCTGTCTCCCTTTCATGCGTTTGCCTTCTCCGGCAATCTTGTCAGTTACCCTTAACGACCACCAATTATCCTGCCTACGTGCTACGTGTCTGGCCCATGTCCATTTTTTTTTCTTGATTTCAACTATAATATCCTTAACCCCCGCTTGTTTCCTAATCCACTCTGCTCTCTTCTTGTCTCTTAAGATAACACCTATCATTTTCCTTTCCATCGCTCGCTGCGTCGTCCTCAATACAAGCTGAACCCTCTTTGTAAGCCTCCAGATTTCTGATCCGTAGGTAAGTACTGGCAAGATGCAACTGTTATATACCTTCCTCTTGAGGAATAGTAGATATCTACCAGCCATGATTTGAGAGTGCTTGCCAAATGTGCACCACCCCATTCTTATTCTTCTAGTTACTTCAATCTCGTGGTTCGTGTCCGCGATTATTACCTGTCCTAAGTAGACATATTTCTTAACAGCTTCCAGCACCTCTTCACGTATCACAAAGTGCTGTTTTCTGCCGAGATTGTTGTACATTACTTTAGTTTTGTGCATATTAATTTTCAGACCTACTTTTCTGATTTTCGTGTCCAGTTCAGTAATCATGAACTGTAATTGTCCCCTAAGTTACCCATCAAGACAATGTCATCAGTGAATCGCAGGTTACTAAGGCACTCTCCATTAACTTTTATCCCTAGCTCTTCCCCATCTAGGGTCCTGAATACCTCTGTAAACACGCGGTGAATAGCATTAGAGAGATAGTGTCTCCCTGCCTTACACCCTTCATTATTGGGATTCTTTTGCTTTCTTTGTGGAGAACTATGGTGGCTGTGAATCCTCTGTAGATTTCCTCCCGTATGTTTATGTAGGGTTCTTTGATGCCCTGATTCCGCAGTGCCTGCATTACTGCTGATGTCTCGACTAAGTCAAACGCCTTCTCGCAATCTACAAATGCTATGTATAGGGGTTGGTTGTATTAAGAGCATTTCTCTATTACCTGATTGATAGTATGGATATGGTCTATTGTGGAGTAGCCAGTACGAAATACTGCTTGGTCCTTTGGCTGATTGAACTCTAATATCGCCTTAATTCTATTCGCTATTATTTTTGTATATAGCTTGTAGACAACAAGGAGTAAGCTGATCAGCCTGTAATCTTCTAAGTCCTTGACATCTCCTTTCTTATGAATTAAGATGATGTTGGCGTTCTTTCAAGATTCTAGTACCCTTCCTGTCAAGAGACACTTTGTATATAAGGTGGCTAATTTTTCTAACACAATTTCTCCGCCATCTTTCAGGAGGTCCGTTGTTACTTTATTCTCACCAGCGGCTTTGCCTGTTTGCATTCTCCCTAGAGCTTTCCTTACTTACTCTGTCATTAATGGTGGGTTGTCGAATTCTCTTGGACTATTATAGTTTCTCCCAATACCATCCTGGTTCTTTTGACTTCTGTACAGCTCTCTGTAGAACTCCTCTGCCATCACGACTATCCTATCCCTATTGGTTATGACATTGCCCTCCTTGTTTCTCAATGCACAGATCCGATTTTTGCCTATGCACAAGTCTGCCTTCGCAATGGTCTAACTGCCAATGGTTTAACTCTTATCAATGGGAGATGCGATTCGAGAAAAAAGAAAAAATTGCATTGATATGTAGCCTAGGGCGATGACAGTCTTTCAAGGCTGGTTTCAAACATGTAATTAGTTTCATGGTAAGTTGCAAAGTTTTTGTTTTATGCCATTACAATGAGTAAAGTATGTATATAGTTTGTTCTGGACAAAGTTTTCTGCCACTAAGCTTTTATGGTTCTGAGCTATTAATGGCTAAGAATGCTCTGCATTAACTGTAAAATGCAAATAACTATCAAGAAAGTGCATATAAGACATTTTAATAGACAACAAAAATTTTATATAAACATTCTTAGAATCTTCAGCTCATACCAAATGCTTACTTTATGTTTATAATAATTATACAAGTGATATCAAGTTATAAAAGAGATAATTGCACCCTTCACATGTTAAGCAATATGTGGGCAAAATTTCACCCCAATTGGGCTATCAGAAGTACCAAAAGTATCATGTCCAAACTCAAGACGTTGCCCAAAAATGGACCTCGAGAGCAATACATTTCGGAGATGTAAGTGAAAGCTCATCTAGGTGGAAAAGATATGTTTTTCAAGACGACTTCTCCATCATGAGAGCTTGGCAATCATAGTCATCTTCAGCATGTGGCTTTAGTGAACCCCTCAGACGAAATGGAATGGCAAGCAGGCAGTTGACAATTTCCAGGAGACTCTATACAATGAGCTCTTCTTAGTTTTTAGTAGCCACCGTGTGCTCTTTAGAATCAATTTTAACCTACTTCAAACTTAATTACAATCTTCACTTTATTGTCCCAAAAATAGAGAAACTCAACTTGTGAAGGCAATTAACAAAGAATATATAATATTAGAAACAAACTTGCACTTCTTAATTCACATCTCCCCTTAACTGCGGTTAAATAAAATGCAAACAGATGACGTGCATATCTCATCGTTAGCACATACAATATGCAGATCCTGAACTATAGCATTTGAAATGTTCAGCACAATCAAAGTGCCGTCCAGCCCATATAGTCGCAGTGAGGAATCATTCCTGACTTTCATCGTTGCAGGCTTTGCTTCATTTCCCGCGAGTTTTAGTGGCCACATTTCTTACAGGTTTAATGAAAAAAAAAAAACTGTATATGTACGTTTCCTAGCACCGCGATGAATTGATATGCCTTTTAGGAGCACAAATATATTTTTTTTTCATGTACAGTCTAAAACTCTGCTTCCTCCCTGATGCAAATTTTCATTTTATCTGGCCTTTCACCACTCTCGTTAATGCAGCCAAGTCATGGCAATGCTCCAAAAAGCAAATGAAATTCAGGTGTAATATGGAAACCTTGAGACTGCTTATAAATTTGAACACCCGATTAAAAGGAAATACAGGAGCATTTTTGTCCCCAATTGCAGCCACGAGAGAGTAGAAAGCAGAAAAATAAAAGGAAGTTCTATATAAAAAAATATTTCATAAAAGCTAGAACATACCTGTAAGCATGCTTTCGTTGACGATGCAGTTTCCAGCTGTGAGGACAGCATCGCACTGCATCACACATCCATTGCGAGGCACAATAAGTACGTCTCCTGGCACCAACTGCTCTGATGGGATGTTTTCATAGACTGAGATGAACAGGAATAGATAACAAAACAACAATATCAGAAAGGAAAGCGGTCACATCCAGCAGTGATATGATGAACATATCGCATAGGACAGCTGAGAAAAAACAAACACAAATATTTTCACACCTGTACTTAGAAGAATAAAAGAACATAAAGGATAAATACTAATTAGACAAGATGATGTAAAGAGAGGTCCAACGCCTTGAATACGTATGACAATGTAAAACCATCATTTATTAACCCTTAACTGCCAATTTAACTGCCGAAAGATGTACCGAAATTGCCTATTTTTTAATGCAGTTATAATTTTTTTTCATTTTGTTCCGATTCTGAAAATATATTGTGTCACTGATTTGTGTTTAGAATTAGCACAAAAATCAATATTGAACAAAAAAAAATGCTTCTGCGGGCAGTTTTTCCTCAATGCATGCCATGGTGAAGGGTCAGAATGTACCGAAACTCAAAGTATTTATTTGATGCAATACATGGTAACGCACTAAAAATTGCAAAGACGTCACTTCATCACAACAAAGGCTTTTGTGACTATTAATCGCTTTTTGTGGTAGATTGCGAAGCATGACGTTGAAGCATCGTCGTCATCTCTTGTCATCTGAAGCAATAGTATATGGGGTAAAGACATTGTTCGCGTCGCTGGCTGTCAGACACAAATTCCATGATGCCACTAACGCTGCTTTCCGTACTGTTTCAAGAAGCAGCTCTTTTTATTGGAGCATTGCTGCCACCCATGAGTGTTGGCAGGATGTTGTCTTAAGGGGGCAAACCCATGTTTTATTGTAGCTAGGATAGGGGGAGAGCGCTGGTGTACCTTAAGAGGAGAGTGCAAATGTGGCTTGAGGGAGGGCACGTGCCCCCTTTTCCCCCTCTTGCCAATGTCCTTGCCACCAACGGCATACTTCTTACAAAGTGGCATTATGTGATGACTATTGCCAGGCTTAAAGCATGCATGAAAGGTCCGAAATGTGGTTTGCCATTGACAACTGCCATCCGAGTTGAAAATTGCAAGCAAAGCAATCGATGACCGTGATGCGTCTTTGGCAGTGGAAAGAGCGAAACATCGAGCTGGCCGAGTGTGACTCGTCGTTGGCGATATTGGTACACACTCGTGTGACGAGTACACCACAGTGTTGGCAGATAAAAGATTAATATACTTCAGGCAGTGTCAGCACAAAAAAATTATGCACTTAGAATTAAGAATTAAAGGGGTGGCGACACCAAATTTGTAGAATGCGTGTTCTTTGCTGTAAGCGTTTCTTTCAGCTCCAAGAAGCATGACACACGCACCAAGATTCATGTATTTTCGCTAAATATTTTAATATTGCTCTGCTTATGTGAGCCATTTTCGGTTTCGGCTTCACAGCGCCGAGTTGGGCAGTGACGTCGATGCATAGACGGCTTGGTCATGTGACCACACAAAGCTGTGATGCACATCGTGCTGAGTTTCGTCTGCTCTCATACGCACGTGCCACACGAGTGCCAGCAAAACAATCGCACTGACAGTAGCCATGGGCAGAGGCAGTAGTATCCAGGCAGTTGCAAGCCAAAAGGCAGCCAGAAGGAAACAAAGCGTTTATATTTGCAACGTATGCACAGGACGTGGACGAGGAAGCCTGCCAACGCTAGATGCGCCGTCCTTTTGTAGGCGCCGATACGCTGAAGGAGCAGGAGGCAGCCCCGCTGCTGGACGGGCGCGGCGTCTCTGACAGACGAAGACGCGTTGAGTGTCTCTCTGAAAGCACCCAGTGTCCTTGACGGACACACACAGTTTCTATGAAAGGAACGCCATCACACTCGTCACTACAGATCTGGTGTAACGTCACGACAACTGCCGTTGCTTCTCCTATTCTGAAACGTCGGTGTTTCTGCGCAAGCAGTGGGTCTAGATCGTGAGAGTGGGCATTGAGCTACACTTTTAAAAGTGAATTAAAATATATTCTACGCGTTTGCTTTGTCTGATCCTTCGTGTGGAGAGTCCTTGCATATAGAAGAAACCCACAGCAGACTTGAGTTAGCCTCGAAATTTGGTGGCACCACTCCTTTAAGGCAAGCGGAGATCAGATTACCAAATGTAATACAAAATCCCGCACTCAATGTAGCACTAATTTAGCTCTAATTCAGCGCTAATACTGCAGCTAATTATACAGTGCAGTCCACTTATAACGATATCGAGAAAACCTAAAAATATGATCGTTATAACCGGTGATCGTTATATCTGGACTGCCGCCAAAACATCGTCGCCGGACGTACCTTTTGTAGCTCCAGGCTTCATTTCGCTATTTTCACCAATTAATAAATATTGTAGATAGTAGGATGTCAAAAACAAGACTTTATTTCTTACTCCGAAGAACGCATCACGGGTTCGCTGAGGAAGAGAGACTGACCGACGGCGGGGTGGAAGCAGTGGGAGGAAGAAAGCACAGCCAGAAGTACACAGCCGGAATGCCAACGAGGCCCCGCCCCGATGCCGCCGCGCCGCTTTGCTTTTCGCTTTTTTTATTTTCTCTCTCTTTCCCGCTTTCGTTCGGCAAGCTACGAGTAGCTTGCCGGCTTGCCGTTGTAGAAGGCGGGGAGCCGCGGAGCGCGGCGCTTTGCTTTTCGCATTTTTTTTTTTTAAATTCTCTCAGCCTCTCCGCGGTCGACGCGCGGCGTGGCGCAAAACGTGACACAGCTGGCGCCATCTGTAGCGCGTCGCGCCAACTCGCGATGCTCTCCTCGGCTTTTTGAACGGCCGGGACTCGCCTACGCTAACTTTTCGTCTTGTCTCGGCATAGTTCGTTTCAGAGGAACTTCTCAATCTAAATGTTACGATTATTCTGAATGAAACATGCCGTCCACGGCAAACTTTTCATCGTTGTATCCGATATGCGGTGGATAACATATCGTTATATATGGTTTTTTTCCCCATAGCCCTAATGCATAAAATGAGACTGTTAAGTCGACCCATCGTTATAACCGATATACCGTTATATGTGGTATCGTTATAAGTGGACTGCACTGTAGTGCTAATGTGATTTTTGTGTAGGTGTCGGTGGAGATCCCAATGCCGCACTAAATTCTGCACCAGTGTCGTTTTTGTATAGGCCCTGGTGTAGTTGAAAATCCCACACTAAATCTTGTGGTAATGTTGTTCTTGTGTAAGTAATGGTGTATTTCTATATTCCGCACTTAATGCAGTTCCACCATCTGAGAAAGTGCGTAGCATCGGCAATCCAATGATTCCCTTGGCAATCGCACTCTTGCCGATCTGTTGACACACTGTCTTACAAGGCGCGGGTCTAAGCCAGATGTTTCAGACGGTTCTTTTTATTGCAGTTTTAGGTAAATTATTGATAATTATTCTTGGCTATTTCTGTAGTTTATAGCTTTAATGCCTGAATAGTGAAACTGCCATAAAATAAAAATTGTCTTTATTTACCAGCTTTACACAGCAACCTTTAAATGATTCCGCAGTTAAATTACCTAAAATGGAACTTTAATGCATACCTTTATGAATGTCATAAATTCTCCGTATGTCACACAAGCGAGGACTTTGCAACAGAAAACGTACTTCTGAACTACGCAATATGTCGCGTTCCTCATCTTAGGTACGTACACACCAAATAAACAAAATTATTGAAGATAGAACTTACGTCACCCAGGCGAGAAAGAACAAAGAAGTGAGAGCTGCTGCACGCACTTCACGCTCTCCACCATCAGCTACAAAACAATTGGTTCTAGCATAAAACACTTTAAACGAAACAGCAGTAGGTTTTCAATACTGAAAGCTATGTTCTTCGCGAGTACTTTTGGTCGGCATTGCAGGCATTTTGGGACTTGTTTGCTCGAGGTTTTTTGGTATGTCGCCAGTTCCCGACACTAGGCAGTAAAGGGTTATATTATTATGGACTGTGTTAGCTTATTTTGCACCGATTTTCAGCCTTGTTAGCCTTCTTTTAGTTCTGTATAGACCACTGGGTGACCATGTGACATGAGCTAGAATAAAGGACAGACAAGCTGGGTCCTTCAAGTGCTAGGCACTCGAAAAAAAAAATTAAAAAGTATGATGATGCACATGTTTGATGTTCCCCCGCACCAATTTCTTTACCAAAAAATTGAGATTTCGACAGCGTTTCCTCTCATTTAGAGCGATAATAGTTTTTTATGAAGATCACATTTTGTTCTAAATAAAGCAATGGCTGAGAAAAGAAATGTGTGAGGCTTCCTTCTGTGCTAAAATGTTTCAAATATTAGAAGAAAACTTAACGAAATCTGTCCAGTAATTTTTTTCATGCAGAGTTCCTCCCTCAGTCTATGCAATCACACTATCTTCGAACCTTTTGACAAAACACCGCCCCGCTAAAAAAAAAAAAAAAAATTCACTGTAGGCTCGACGACCTTGCACGAATCCCTGCACTTCAACAGACATTATGGGTAATTAAATATCTGCCCATTATGCTCGTTTGTATGCAATGGATGAACCTGGTGAAGTTTTTTTTAGCTGATGCTACAAAATAAAGGTAATGACACATGATACAGCAATTGTTGTCACTCACCTCCTTTGCTTCGCTTGACTGTGACCACATCCATAGCATGTAAGGTGTCACTCAAAGCTTTTTGACTCTGTAAAAGTGTGAACAAGGAACATGTAAGTGATAACAAACAAAGCAAGCTAGTCACTCACCAACTACAATCACATGGAATTCATACATGTTAGGCATTATTTACGAGGAGTGTGTGAAGTGAAAATTTTCAACCTGAACTGTATTAGACTGAACTTAAAATGTGGCAATTACATAATGTCTGCAAAAAATCGTCTACTAAATCAGATTGGTAGGTTTCACAACATAATAACATGGAAGCAGTTGTGCATGTGCTGCATGATATAAACAAATCCATGCCACGAAATTTAAAGCAAAGCTAATCCTGCATGCAACATTCTTTATAGATATCAAACAGTGCACATTCTTATTAAAAAATAAAAAGAGAACTATGCTAAAAGCCAACAAAAAATTAAAAAAAAGAGGCAGACAAGTTCAAACTTCAAAAATAAAAGCAATGTAGCATTATTGTATATATTACGACACGAGTATATGAGCAGATGTATGACTTCGCTGCTGCTAATACAGTCGAACCCCTTTATAAGAGACACTGATACAAGAGACTAATAAGAGACACCAGTGGGCCTATGGTAAAATACGGGTTGATAAGGAAATGCATACGAGGTCCCCTGCTTATAAGAGATATCTCGTATAAAAGACTAGAACTGCTGTCTGGAGCATGCCTCTTATTAAGGGGTCTAACTGTACACCAATAACACAATCGAGTTAACTGCTAATGCCATTTTCCGGTGGCACCAGTAACGAGAATATCATACGAGGGCAAGCTCTTTTTATTCATGCTTCAGTCTCATTATCAAACACACACATAATAATTACTGCTGACTCAAGTATGCACTACCGATAAGACAGCAAAGGCTTCAACAAGCCAAAACTACCAGACTCACCAGCCTTATCTGGTACACGCCTGTGACTAGAGACAATGTAGACATGACGATGATGCATGAGGCATAGTAGTAGTAGTCATCAGAGAACCAGATGATTATGCTGAATACTTGGAACACATAGAAAGGCTCGAGAACCTGGATTGCAGGGGGGTGAAGAGAGACAAAGGAAAGCAATGAAGAAACACCGAGCTTAGAACAACTGCCACACAAACATTTTGACATAAAGACAGACACTTACTTCTTGAGCAGAATTATTTAACTTCTTTATTCCTTAAGCTAGAACTTAAAGGGGCCCTCCAAAACTTTTGAAGCACCTACTTTTTATTTGTGCTTTGTGTAGAGCGACGGCTGGGGATAATTTTAGCATAGGCCTAAGTGCCGATATCAAACGAGTTAGCATATTAATGATATTAATAACATCACTACATCGCTGCGTCAGCACGTAGTGACGCTTGCCAAAACTGTTGGGGGCGGAAATGACGGAGTGCGGCTGCAAGCGTATGAATGGATAAATGTAACATTAAGAGAGATCATGGTGTGCTATCACAACTGAGATTTCTAACGTGTTTCATTGTTCTTTTCTGTGCTTTTCACTGAACCTCAAACAGACGCAGCCATATCAGGAAAGATCATGACTACAAAAAGCACAATAGAGACACTGGCTACCATTTCGACTCGGCATTTTTGGCTTGCGCGTGGTGGATGTACATACGAGAGACCTCCCTCTTCCCTCGTCTTGCTTTGGTGCCTTTGTGAGCTGCCTCTTTTTGCATGTGCGGTAGACTTTATTTTGTTGTTGAAGGGGTGCAATGCACCCTTGTGGTTTGTCGGGCTGCTCACTGACAAACTTGCGAAGGGTCAACGGTACATCGCCACCACCCTGCAAGTCCATCTCAGAATTAGATCAAGAGGGGGTGGTGAAATAGAGTGTCTCTCCTGATCTTCTCAGCAGAAAATACTGGCTCACTTCGAAAAAGTAGCACCCGCTCACGTTCTGACAAGTCAGGCACCACGTTTGTGACTATGGTAATGAGGTGTACAATAGGCTGAAAAGGACAAACAACAATAGTGTGCGAGCTTCCCCTACAAAGAGCTTCGAGCTCATTTCATTGGGACAGCCATCCAATGCCCCTAAGCCTGTTGGGGTGAGTGAACAGAGGTCAGGTGACCTTGCGAATATCAAGTTGAGAGGAGACATGTTTTTCTTGTATTGAAAATTTTCAAAGTTGAATAACTTAATACTACGTGCCATTATCACTGCCGTTCTTGCTGCATTAATCTGTCTGTACTTTAGTCTACACAAATCAAGAGTAAGAAATGGGGGGTTATATAGTGTAGGAGGGCCCCTTTAACTAACAATCATCTATAGCAAGTCAGTGTTTTTCAAGCAGCATTGACCAAATCTGGTAGAATGATACATTAAAGTGTAATCATCACCAAATTAGCATCAATTAAAAGCCAATAACATTTGTTCTGAACTTCTGAAGTTATAAGTGGCATCTGTAACTTGTCAAAAAGTTGATATGAGAACGAACATGCAAATATTGTGCCTTGTCTCCTGACAGAAAAGAATTGATCAAGGCAGGTTTTGAGGTCTAGCCACTATCTTCAGTTATAGAGCATGCAGCAATGTTTAGAACTAGCCGTTTCCGGCACTGTGGCACTAGTCCACTTTAGTTATACGTCTATTATTCAAAAGACGAGACAATGATAACTGCAAGCAAGGCGAGGCAGAGAAAGAGCACAAGGCTGAGCATGCATGACCTATGGTTTTATACAACTTACAAGGCTAATTTTATGCACCACTGACAGCTTTTCTACTGCTCAAAGGTTATACCAGAGCGCTATAACCAAAGAGAAGTGAGAGGTATTCAAGACTAACCTCTTGAAAGAGGATACGAAAGACTGACTGTATTTGGACACTAATTACGTTATCCCCAAAAAGAACTCGTCTGAAAAAGTCAAGGAGCACAGTTTCAATCAGGGGCAGAAGCACATGAGAGCAAGGCAAATAAAAACACACATTGGTCGCTTCAGGCAAATATTCCATAAAAAAAGACCATAAGGAGGGAACAATCAAGACAGGTGAGGGAGAAATGAGCGCTGTTGAAAGAGAGAAACAGGCTTCAAGTGCAAAGAAAGATTCAGGCCGTGCACGATGAGCTACGTATCGCGGAGAAGCACGAACGTGTATTATGCATGTTTTCAAAAAAAGATTTCAAATATGTTAATAGATACTACTACTAATAACATTATAAATAAACATCATAAACACCAAATTTTCAAAGCATTGGTAAGCTTAACATGCTAGCAGACACTTTACTTGAGGTGTACAAATGTACGTGCAACCCCCTGCAGGCTGCCAGTAAAAATACCAGATGCATTTCCTGCGGAGGTACTTTCTTTTGCTAAAAGCATTGTAGCAGTCATCATTTAAATATTTTGCCAGGAAACAGGTTTCATATATCTGGCCCACCTCCCACATTAGCGGTTTTAGCATGTATGTAACGCAACAATACACATTACTCTGTGCTGCTTTTCATATGCCGAAAACTAGTATATCGAGGTAGGCGCGTTCTCTCAAGTTTGAAAGCTTATGTAGACATCCTGATGAACTTTTAAGCGTAAAAATATAATCCACTTTGACTGCCCTTCTATTAACTATTAACTATGAACGTTTCATTAGCTATGAAATGAAAAAGCAAAAATGACGAAACTCTTACATCAACACAAACAAAATGTTTTTTTTCTTACTAACTTAAAGGGCCAGTAAAGAACACCCATCTCCAAACTGTGGGACGAAGCTAAGTGCGCACTCGTTCGATGTGAACATGCTGCCACGAAAAATTTCGACTCTATAAGGAAGTTGCAGGGTAGTATAGAACAATCCACTTCTGCACCGCTCGGTGAGCTTGTTTTGGGGGTGTTTGAGCCTTTTTACTGGCCCTTTAAAAAAAGTGCTAGTCATATAAACACTACATAATGTAAATGTGCCACAGGTTATATTAAAAGGATGCATTGGACACAATTAAAAGCACATGTCGTACTACTTTAGCACAGTAAAACATATACCACATGCAACTCCGACTGCCGGAATCTGCAATTTCTATTCGCAGCATGTCAGTTCTAAACACAGATTACAGGGCCATGAAAAAAAAAGGAGGGGACAAGCAATAACAGATTTGAATGTAAGCAAAGAAAAGGGGAAGAACAGTAGCAAAAAGTCAGATGCACAAATAGTAGCAAGTGTGACGCTAGGTTTCTCAAGTCTTGCCAATGTGAAACTCCTGTCTTTAATTTACTGGTCCTAAATACAGCCTAACAAATATATGCCAAAGCAAGTTTACAAGCCAGATTACATGTTTATGAGCGGCTTTAAGTTGAGGATATATAAAGTAGCAGCAGTCGCCGAAAGTAAGCGCATCCATCGGCATATAAACTTCTAGTAACATCCTTGGTGCCCATTCATTGACCATTAACATGTTCAGCATGTTTAGTCACATTTACAAGAGGATTTCAAACAGATGTTCACTTGTGAAAGAAGTCAGTCTATTAAGTCTTTGGGATAAAGCACGTCAATGGGCAGCCTAGTGACTACACTGTAATTGCAACGCCAAGCAGCTTTTGTTGCTTTAGCTAATGTGTTTTATGTCTGGCACGGTGGGCATTGTAGCCAGGTTCTTCTACGTTCTCAGGAACTGTTTCACACATGGCAAGATCGGAGACAAACGAGCTTCACACTCAGAACGGGAACAAAACTTTTGTACACTACCTAACCACTTGCTCCGGGAGCGAAAGGCCCTTCTGCTGGTGAAAGTAAGAACACGTCACATTTTTATCGAAACCCCTCAACCTTGCGAATGCCTTGAGCTCCGCATCCCAGATGTAGCGGATCTTCTTGTTCTCAAAGTAGACTAAGCTCTCGGCCGGCTGCATCGAACCCTGAAATGGCAGAGGAGCACGATGAATACTGCAACGCTCTTTTGGCGGTTTCAGCACCCCACACGTGCAAACGTGTCACTCGGCACCGAGGAAATGCAGAGCTTGGGGGTCCTGAATCGCCCGGGTCAGGCTGGCACAGTGTTCAGTTAGGCTACATGTCTCAGCAAAAGACCTTCAGTAATTTGCGAAAGCAGCGTTGTCAAGAAAATTTGGGTAAAATGGTCCTTTGTTGGGCACTGCTGAATAAGTTCTTTCATGGTTGATTATTGTGTGAATTTTCTCATAACATTACGCTCAATCTGCAAAAGAGTAAGTATACTGCTTAACCTTGAGTTGCAAGTCTTAATTTTGAACCAGAACAGACCGAAAATGATGAAAAGTTTCAGATAACAACGGTTCCAAAACCTTTCATCAGTTTCAATGGGTGCTTCCAAGCCCAGTTGAACAAATTTGTTTATATAAGGTTTTCAAAACACCTACGAGTCGAAAAATTTGCAATGGTGCTCCGCAGCTATGGCGGCTAAAGTTGAGCAAGAGGTCATATATTTGATTCATGGATACACGACCTCTGGCTGCACGACGAGTGCGAGAGGCAAGAGGGCTCATACATACTATTTAGACTTTAGCACCATGCTAAAGAATGCTAGGTAATAAAAGTCATCCTCAGGTACCTTGCAACAGCCTCTGTAGCTTCAACACAACAAACCAGATAACTTTGTTATGGTCAAATCAAGATCAGTGTTCTTCCAAAATTGACAAAAAAAAAACTCATTCTCGATGCTTCAGGGCATTGCTAAGCTTCTGTTTGAGGACTAGTCTTACATGCCAAAACGTTAGCTTGGAAATGATACCTTTCCTGTGCGAGAACTCATTAGTTAAAGCTAGGCAATTACTGTCCAAATATTTCATAATGAAGTGCTCAAGACCTTCAAAATACTTTGTTAAACAGGCGAGTTGGTTAAGGCCATGTGCTGCAGTGCTCGTATTTAAGCCAGAACGCAAGCAATCATTTGTTATGCAATGTTGTATAGGTGCCCACAGTGGTGTCGTCTGGCTGTACACAATTAAAGTTAAGTACCGATGATACTTTTTACCCCTCACCACACAAGGAACAAGTTGTGGGAAAAATATACGACCTCTTTCTTGCTTTTTAGAAAGGTTGATAAAGTACTTGTATTACTGAAGGCTTTTGCTGACACAATTGCTACTATCTACACAACAAATGCAGCGGTATATGCAACTAGTGCCGCTTCACATCTTTTCACTCGACCAAAAGCATTTGCAAGCTGTTTGCGAGTTCTTGCCATGATATTGTTTCCATAAGCAAACCGTCTATGTATCATGCAGTCGTGTGCTCTAAAACCTCACAGACTGCATTTTTCATTGCAATATACATCTAATCAGACTGACAGCTTGACAAAACAAACAGGCAGAATTTTTGCTTGATTTCACGCAAATTTTATTTAACGCTGCTATCACAAGCCATAAATTCAATCCCCAGGCTCATGGTTCTCTTAGTCCAATTCTCAACAAAAGTGCATAGCCCTGAATGGGGTGTTTGACAAGACATGCTTAACCTTGGTTCATTTAGTTCAGTTGAAAAAAAAAAAAACAGTGAAGGCATTGAAAAAAGCTTCAGAGCATCCTTCGTCTTTTTTTTAAAGTTGCAGTATGCTTATGAAACTCTGACAAACACAAATATAAACTTGCAAATGATGAGAACATCTGCATCGCACACCCCAAAACAAAGTGTGAACTCACCCACCAGCTATAAAGTTTGCCTCATATCATAGCAAGGTGCTCTATTTGAAGAGGACCTTTAATTAGCATCGCGTAAGCTGATGTGCATAGTCAACAGTACCTAGCGTTTGCACATGCCTAACCATTAAAGAGAAAAAAAAATCAGCAGTCATTACTCACCCCCGGTTTCAGCATCACAAGTTCATCAAGTTTGTTTGATTTTTGCAGAGGGGAATCTGCCTGACCTGTTACAGATAGCATAAGTGACACACTGCAAAAGAAAAAGAGAGATGATCAATATATAGCTGAAAATGTAACTGGAGAATTTGCAACAATGTGCTGTCGGTTTCTTTGAAATTTGCATCAGATTTCAGGCGACTGAATTAGCTTAATTGACTAGTACATTTTCTTGCCTCTATATAAACTTTTTTTATATCGTGCAAAGGAGAAGGAGTTTGTAGTGCAATAAGAAATTGTGACATTTCAAGTTGTTTTCACACAGCACACATTTTTAATGCTCGGAAAAAAAATTATGCATTTTAAATTTTGTTATTTCGTCCCGCTGTAGTTCCTAAAATCTTTTGTCAAGTATAACTGCTCAACTTGTGATTACACAAATAATTCCTCAAATGATCCATCCAGAAAATTTGTTCAAATAAAATAGCATGGCCTCCAAAATTTCCACCCTTGTGAATGACCGGGAATAGGAACGAGGGAGGCAACTAGCCTACATTCGATACGTGGAAACACTTCTTCGCTAAATTTAGCAGGCACTCAATAATTCTTTTTCTTATTGCATGAATATTAAGGAACCTGTTGCCTTCATACTTCAAAAGAAATAAATTCACTTATTTAAAACAACAAACAAAACTGAGGGACCATACTCACTTGACTTCAGAGGGCAGGATAGTTTGAACTTTTTCTACAAAAAGCTGCTTGTACTGATCCTGCAAATAAGAGAAAGGCAATGGAATGTAAGGTTGAATTTTCATTAAGAGCCGAGTTAACTAGCAGAGAAAACACACAAAACCAGTAGCAAGAGTCATAATGAATCAAACGACACAGCACACAAGAAATAAAGAACAAAAACACATCCCCACAAACAGACAAAATAGAAGGCAAGACACTTGTCCTGTGTTCCTTTAACTTTAAATCATGTTTTCTCTGGTGCTCCACCTCAAAAAGTATACGCTCAAACCTCATTATAACAAAGTTGAATCTAGCAAGAAAATAAGTTTGTCATATCTGAAAATTCGTTAATAAGGTATATTTCTAGTGCTCTGTCTATTGCAAGAGTACTCTTCACTGTCTTCGTTATAACCAATGCTTCATTATATCCTGGTTTATCATATTGAGGTATGAGTGTGTACGAAAATTGTGTCCCGATACACATGCTCCGCTGAACACAATACTGGAGATTCCCGTTGTAATAAGTTGTACACACATACAGACTATCTCTTGCACCCGCCATAACGCCAGCAAACCAATGGCCCCAAGAAGTTTCTGGTTATTTGTTGCTTCCGTCAGCCATGCCGCAACAAAATTTAGAGATGTTTGATGAAGAGAAAGTGTACTTTTACGTTCCCAAGTACACATAAAGAAGAGTGCATAATGTCTTTGAGATTAATAGTGAATTTTCTTGCATGAAACTTTACTAAGTACAAGACAAAAGGTGGCCAATATTTGTGGGCTTCTGTTTCAATGCATTTCTTGGTCTTTTCTACCTGCTAAACTTAGCAAACTGTGCCAGCAGACGAAGCTGAAAGCTGTTTGTTTTTTAAAAGCAAAAGGTTCATGTCTTGTGTAGAAGCTACAGAACTTAAGAGTGTGTTTGCTAGCGAGCCAAAAAATAGGATGCAATTAATGTTTTTGTTTGACTTTACTGGCAAATGAAAGCACACTGCTTTATTCATTATGAGAACAAAAAGAGTGAGTGCAGTCATGGAGAAAATAAAATAATTGTTCTCTTTACAAGAATTTCTTCTTTTTATTTTTTTTCTCTTAGCACATTTTCTGCCGACCTGTTGTACAAGGTAAATATGGTGTTCTAGATATGTGTTGGTTCAGCTGCAGCCTTAAACTCTCAGTTCAGTCCTCCAAGAAAAATGAAATCGAACAATGCACACTGAACAATCAGAATGTCTCTCCCATTTACATCTTTCATGTGGTGTACGTTCTGGACGTGTGTTAACTCTGCAAGCAAGTGAAACTGAAAATGCAATTGATATTAGCCGGAAGCTGCTGTACTCCTAGTGGAGTAACCCGAATATGCAGAATCCCCGACTCAATAGCCCTTCTTTCATTGTCAAGATGAACCTGTCGCCAAGTGTGACGGAGGTACACTAAACGGCATTGTTTCAATTAGTGATAAGAAGAGCGAAAACACACCACGAGCAACACTCTGATGGCCTGTTGAAGAGAGCAGCGCCGGTGGGTGCAGTAAAGCCACCAGGCGGGGTGCCAGTGGAAGAGCAGTCGCAGCAGGCCTGCCGTCAACAGCATGCCACACCAGGTGGCCAGGGTGCGACATCCGTCCTGTTGGTACCCAAACACCTCCTGCGATACAACAATAACAAAAAATGAACGCAAGAATCAGCTGTTATTTGCAGCACAAAGCAATCATAGGCTGAAGGACGCCACTCTATAGAATGGGATAGCATGGCTATTCTATTCATCACCACCATCATTTACTGTTCCCTTAATGGATTAAAGGACCCTGCTAGGGGTATTACATGGAAGGGGGGGTTCATGTTTAGAATTCACAAATATCAATTAATGCAATTAGAAATAAACACATGTGAGAAGTTATTTATTTTATAAAAGGCAGTTGAACAAAGAAAAACAGCATACACATGGTCAATCAGGAATTGCTGACACAAAATAACAGAACTTAATTCCCTTAATTTGCATAGCATAGACACAGTGGAACTAAAGATGATCCAAGAACACTGTGGGGGTGCTGACACCCCAGTAAAGTTGTATGCGCCGCGTGGCGCACGTGTCTCACACAGAAGCTGTATTTTGGGGATGACAACTACGTGTATTGAGCGATAGGTGGCGGTGTGTTGGTGAGCGGTGAGGGAAGTGGACTGGGCTTCAGCCTCTACCAGCATTAATGTACGCAGATGATATAGTGCTAATGGCCAACAACAAGAAAGATTTGCAGAGATTGATGGACATCTGCGGTAATGAGGGAGATAGGTTAGATTTTAGATTCAGTAAGGAAAAATCAGCTGTCATGATTTTCGATGACAACGACGGCAGTGAGCTTAGAATACAGGAGGTAACGCTAGAGATAACAGGTAAATACAAATATCTGGGCGTATGGATAAGCAATGGGACCGAGTACCTGAGGGAACATGAAATATACGTGACGACTAAGGGTAACAGGAATGCAGCAGTGATGAAAAACAGGGCACTGTGGAATTACAATAGGTATGATGTTGTGAGAGGAATATGGAAAGGGGTCATGGTTCCTGGGCTGACGTTCGGCAACGCGGTCTTGTGCATGAGATCAGAAGTTCAAGCAAGATTAGAAATTAAGTAACGTGGAATAGGTAGGCTTGCTTTAGGAGCTCACGGGAATACACCAATTCAGGGAGTACAAGGTGATATGGAATGGACATCATTTGAGGGCAGGGAAGCTAGCAGCAAGATAAAATTTGAGAAGCGATTGAGAGATATGGGGGAGGAGCATTGGGCTAGGAAGGTTTTCAGCTACTTGTACATGAAGAATGTCGATACAAAATGAAGGAAGCGAACCAGGAAGTTGACTGGTAAATACTTAGAAAACAGCAAGTGACCAAACCAAAAAGAACTATCGGTTAAGAAGAATGTGAAGGAAACGAAGACTGACATGTAGAGAATGGGCATGATTAAGAAGTCCGCACTAGAGATCTATCGAACAGTTAAGCAGGAAATTTCCAAGGAAAGAATCTATGATAATACTCGGGGTAGTTCTCTACTGTTTGAGGCCAGGACGGGAGTACTGCGAACCAAGACATATCGGGCCAAATACGAAGGGGTAGACACAGTATGCAGTGCGTGTGGAGAGGAAGAAGAAACTGCCGAACAGTTGATGATGTTCTGTAAAGGGCTTCATCCTATAGTTCAGGATGATGGCGCAGAGTTTTTCAAAGCACTGGGGTTTAGGGACCGTGAGGGCAAAATAGACTTTAAGCAAGTAGACTTAACGAGAAGGAGGTTATCTGATTGGTGGCTAAAGTCAAGGCACGAGTGAAAATTAAACTCTTCACTGCAAAGTACGAATCCTCAAACTCACTTTTTAAGGAAAAAAAAATAAATATAGTTTTGGGTTCATTAAGTATTACGGCTTGGTGGCACTAGCCACCACCCGATCTAAAGGGTACAGCCATATCCATCCATTCATCCATCCATCCATCGTGATAACCACTATCATCATCATAGTTGGTAGAGCGCTAGCGCCGGCCGGCGGTGACCCCTGGCGGACGGCAAGCCTTGGTATCGGGCGAGAGAGCTAGGGCATGGGGCGGTGACGCGTACGGTTGCCTCTAGCGGTGGGTCTGCCGTGGACGGCACCGCGGGCCGTCTGCGGTGGGCCCACGCGGTGGTTCAGGCGTTAGCCCCACCGCCTTGTTTGTCATGTTGTTGAGCGTCGTTGAATATTGTGTAAGGATGTCTTAGCGTGTTAATTACAATTAATTTATGTTATAACAATTCGGCTGACGATGTCGTCGATCAAAAAGTAGTTGAATAAATGTGTATTGTTTGCTTTGTTCCGACCGCGTCTGCTGTGTCCGTTCACTCCAAGAGCGTGGTGGTGGCGCTCGTTCGCCATTTCGAGACCCCACAACACTTAGTACCGACAAAGTGAGAAATGAAGCATTATCGAAACAAGGCAAAGCAAAGGTGAGCAAGAGTTAAAGCACTAATTAAATAGTCGTGAAAGTAATAAATCATGAACGTTATTTGTACGCACGGTCATAAATAAACGGGGCCCTGAAACACTTTTAGAAGTAACCATGGAATGAATTCACTTCAAGAGCTTATAGACGCACAAATTCAACTCTGCAAAAATTTTAGGAATCCGTCCAGTACGAGCGGAGTCACAAAGATTTGTCGCACGTTGCTATTACGTTCTCTCTTCTCTCGTCCTGACGAAAGCGCTGGAAGCTAAGCAAAGATGGATGGCAGGGGTAAAGAAAATACGTCATGCGCGCTTCGTGACCTTGAGCACTTCGATCGCGCGAGGACAAGTCACGGCCTCCCGCGGCGATCTCTGTAACCACCGAGCGCGCCGTGTTTAAATCAGCCAATGACCAATAGATGGCCTTCTACGAGTGACTTTTGATCATCTTCCGTCATTTGTCGAATGGAGAGAAAGCAATCTTTAGCTGACTGATAATTTATTGTGAATTACAGGCCACGTGCTGCGCTATAACATGTGGCTCGCGTGTTCTCGGGAGCCCCTACTACCGATCGGCAGCGTTTTCTGAACATGCTAAAAAAGTGTTGCAGGGCCCCATTAAGGACGACTGTTTTGGTTACCTTATTCGATTCAGCCAATGTGACATCTTAATATCATGCAGTGTGACTACAATGCTATTTTTTTTCCACGCTCCGTCGGTGGTCCAAGCAACATCGCCCAGACACATTATGGCACGTGTGTGTGAGAAACAGGGAGAGGAAACGATAGTACCGCAAAGTGTCCTGGAGTTCACTCGCACTATCATGAGGCCGTCTAAAAACAGCATAAACATTCTGAAGTGTGACCTAATCTAATACTCCAAACATGTGCGCCTTGCCACGTTCAAGGTTACATCAATACAAACACTGGCGGAAACTGCATAGCCGTATTCCACAGCTGATCAAAAAAAAAAATCCTAAATATACAGCGACATTGATATATGGGCACTGTGCTTCGTTTATGCCTCGTAAATGATCGGGGTCGGAAGCATGAAAAGATGCAGAGTCAAAACAAGCAGTGGATAAAAAGCAACCTAACATCTCTTTCGTTTTCCTGCATTAAGTGTGCTGTAATTGTAAATCGTGCTTTAATTGGAAGACAAATATGAACGTATAAAGATATGCTATCATAACTGCAAGAACAGTATAGGTATCACTTGCAATGTTTCGGCTGTGGTACGGCCTTCATTCTGATTCTTGATGAAGGCCGCATCCCGGCCAAAATGCCTTACAGTGTAGTTGTTTTGCAAACAGATCTCCAGTTTTATTACTACGCGGTCGCTCTGTGTGCTCGTAAGATCACAGTGGAAGAGGAAGATCTTTTTTTCCCTCCTACGTCGCACAATGATCATGAATATGTAGTGTTGTCCCAAAGCAAAGTCCTCGCCCGAACATTGCACCACCCTGCCCAGCTCCTTCTCGAACAAAACCATTTCCTGGATACGGTAGCTAGAAGAAAAAAGATAAAGACTGCGGCACATAAATCGACATCCATGTACTATGTGAACGAGAGCTTTAGGAGCGAATCTCCTTAAGGCGTGGGCTGAGCGTTCCGTCGTAATCGTAGCCACCTCTCGTTAGTTCTTGAACCGACCGTAGAGGGCGCTGCTTGTACATATAACGAAATGCATAGACGATGAAAAATGCAAATGGTACGATACTAGAGGACGTTACTTGTATGATAAATAATAAAATTCACAGCATATCCATGGAGTGAATGATGATGAGTGGGGCGAAGCGTTTGCCAGTCCGTCCATGCGTTCATCCGTCCATCTGTCCGTCCGTGCGTCAAACAGAGACAGACAGACGACGGACGGACTCGGCTAGCGGATGACTCACGGTTTGCCGATAAAAGGTATAATAAGCGCAAGGCGGTGGCGGCGCGCGCTCGAAGACGGAACCCCGATGTGCAAGCGCGCAAGAAAATGGGAATGACGTCACACGAAGATGCTAGAGATCGCGTGTTCATCGGCGGCGCCGTACGCTAGAGTATGGCTAGAGGGCGCGGTGTAGTAAAAGAAAAGCCGTTCTAGCGTGCGTTCAGAAGGTCGGCGGATGGACAAGGCTTGGACACAGAGCGGCTGGTGCACAACGCGGCGGCGGCAAGATAGGCCGAAGCGGCGCGGGAGCGGCGTTATAGTGTACTAGAATATGCCCACAATTCTAGTACACTATAGCGGCGTGCGGACCCTGCTTCGCCCCTCTCCTGCATTCACTGCGTGGATATGCTGTCATTTTTGTTGTTGTTGTTGTTAGAAAACAACCTTACAGGAAAGCCGCCTTGCAAATTTCTGCAAAGTGTCCAATCAGCGGTCAGTGAGGCCGACGCACATGCACAGCAGACGCGCCAGCGCTGTGAAAATAAAAAAGAAAATGAAAAATACAGCTGGCTGTCAGAACCGCGTTAAACCACGAGCGCTATAGGCGAACACTCCGCAGCTGCTATACGTGTGGCACAACACAGAAGCGCGATTCGAGACACGCCTAGGAAGTGCGCACCTGACCACTGCACGCGGACAACAGCGCGCGGCAGCTGGTGTACGTACTACAGGTCACGAGCAAGACTCGCCTATTTATACGGTCTACCTATAGTACCGCGCGGCGCGGTCGGAGCGCGTAGACAGGCTCGATGCGAGGGAAGAGGAAGTTTACGGCCGGCCACCTCAAAAGTTTACAACCCTCGTGTGAGGACGCCGGCGAAAACGAAGCACCCCGACGCATGTGAACACAGACGACGGGCAAAAGGGGGTGGTGGGCCACCCTCATTAAAAGCGGCTAGAGTTACTCTATATACCTAAAGGTTGCATATACAGTAACTCTAAAAGCGGCGACAAGTCAGCCCCACATCTCGACTGTCAGACGAGACTCGCTGTTCAATTTCCAGGGTTATTATGACAATGCAGGCATTTTTTTTTCATCCGAGACATTGACAGCCGAGGAACAACCGACTGTCGCATCCAAGAACGTTTAAAAAGGTTTACGACTGGGCGTGTCCGATGAATGTTGGGGGCGAAGCTCCCTATGCCGTGGGTCATGCGTCCGCGATGTATGTAGTAGTAATAGTAGTAGTAGTAGTAGTAGTAGTAGTAGTAGTAGTAGTAGTAGTAGTAGTAGTAGTAGAAAGAGGAGGCCACCTCTACGGCCGGACTAAAGGAGCGGCACGCGCGCCCCCTTTTCAATTGAGGAGGAAACCCGCGCACGTTAATCATAAATAAAAAGATAGTTGTTTCTGATGAAATAACTTACAGGGGTGAGTATTGCTGACTTAATCTCCAATAAAATTTGCCTTCAATTCAATGCTTACTAAACAAAAAACAGTATTGGAAGGACGCACTTTGAGCACTATCTGACCAGAAAGGTTTGCCACGTTAAACTCGTTGGGCGTAACCTTCTTAGTTTTAGCAAGGTTTAGCGAGGGTTGGGCCGTAGTGCCATGAATATAGTGAACTAGTATATAGCCATGAACTGGAGGCGGTGAAAGGTGGGAAGTATACACGAAGCGCAGGCCGTAAGAAAGTGCGCGAGTGCCACCTCTCGTTTAGACCTTGGAATGCCCGCTGGATGGCGGTACTTGTATATGATGAAAGGATGTGAGATGGCGGTACTTGAAGTGTTCACTAGATGGATGGAAGGACGGACAGGCAGACAGACAGGTGCACGGGCGGACACACGAATGGATGGACGGACAGACGCATGGATGGACGGAAGCAAGAACGGACAGACGGACGCTATGCCCCACTCATCATCATGCACTCCGTGGATATGCAGCGTTTTTTTCTGTGGATGTTTTCTTTTATACAACGGCTATCTTTGGCAAATGGTGGTCGATGTGAAGGCCCGTAAATACCTTATCGATTGATTTATGGTGTTTAACGTCCCAAAAACGTAGTGGAGGGCTCAGGAACCTGGGGTTCTTTTACGTGCACCCAAATCTGAGCACACGGGCCTACAGCATTTTCGCCTCCATCGAAAATGCAGCCGCCGCAGCCGGGATTCAATCCCGCAACCTGCGGGTCAGTAGTACTTTAGCCACTAGACAATACTTTAGCATCACAGAAAAGTTAAAGCGCGAAAATATTTCGGGGTGCGTCACAACCACCTCAACAAATAAACGTGCCACATGAATGATGCGCACAACAGAGCGATTTGTTGTGTGCAAATCTTATGCCCTACCGTTACGTCGTACCTTTACAACCCCAACGCTGTACCACATCCGGGAAGCTGGATACCATGGCAAAAGGCAGCCGATCTGTTATTTTCAATTTTGCATGATCATTGCGAAGCTTGCCTTTCAAATTTTATTTCACAATTACATTCCTTATTCAACAGCATTTTACCCGTCCCCCTTGCCGACAGACTTTTCAGCGATCGCGGACTTCAAGGAGGCTATGCTCAAGCACACGTGTAAAACGACACCACGTGACTGCCGAACGACATTAGACAGTTATAGTTTAGCGTTAGCGTGGTAGCGTAGGTTAAGGGAATGGCGCTACCGTGCAGCAAACGTTCGTTGTGGGCAGCGTCTTATAGTTTAGCGAAATAGCGCTTACGCGATTTACGTGCCCCCAAGTGGGATGGTGGCGCCACCTATTAGATTGTTAATAAATTAAACAGTAAAATTAAAAGAAAACGAGAATGTTTGCCTATGCCACCGCGCGAAGCATTGTGAAAAGTTTATTTTTGTGATAATAAAAGTAAATAAATATGAACCACGTACAAAACGCGAAAACATCTACGTTGCCGATTTGTTTACATTGATCTTGTAGTTAGGCCTAGGCGCGTTCAAAATGGGAAGCTATCTCAAAAACTACGCCGACTTATCCGTAATACTCAGTCATCGCAGCTAACTGAAGGCAAGCAAAGCCACTTTGAACAGTTGTTTGCTGCGAACAAGGTGAATCTTTCAACAACTACGCCAAAATCACTTCGAAGCGGGCGTCCGAGAGCGCCGCCATGTTTACGTACACTACGTGCACCTACGCTACCTTAAAGCTAAAAAAATACCGCGCGTACGGTAAGCGGTACGCGTAACGTACGTATCTGCGCGTGCGCTCTTCGATTCCGGTATCACGGTACGCCCAGTATTACGGTAAGCCCGGTATACTATAACTCTCTATTATGCGTAAAACAGCCCTTATCTACCCGAAACCCGCTTGCAGCAACCATATATAGCAAGGGTGACTGCTTCGGTCCAGTCGATGAGAACCTTAATTCGCACTGCAATCGTTGCCTTATTACAGCAACCAATGGCAAATCTACTCACCATTTGGTCTTCCTCCCCTGCGTTGACGTAGTCGACGCCATCTCTCATGGGTGGTGGTCCTTGCTTTCGGCATTTTACTGCAACGAAGAAAAAAAGGAAGAGTAACAATTAGGTTAAATCTAGAGCCAACCGCGAAAGCGAGAAAATCTATGTAAAATGAAAACGGCCATGATAATAATGCAACCGATAATACAGATGATGATAATTATATCCCACATTTTACACGCCAAACTGCGATATGATTATCAGACCCCGGAAATTTGAACCATTCACAGGGGCGGCGCCAAAGGGGGGTATGGGGGGGGGGGCTTTTTTCACATGTTTCCGCCTGCTTAATCTATGCCCCCCCCCTCCCCCAGAGCAAGCATAGTGAAGATTACCCAGCTTCCCTACACTTCTGAAGATACTGACTGAAATGGCGCAGAACACACGCGTGGACTACAGCGTTTCGCCTCCATCGAAGCGCTGCCGCCTCGACCGGAATCGAACCCGGGACTTCACGGTCAGTATAGGCAAGCACGGTAACCATGACAGGAGGAATGAGGGGGAACCTACTGCTCTGGTATCCGCGACGACGCAGCATGACTGCAGGTCTTCCACCGACGAGCGATTCCGAAGCAAACGTGACCCGACCAGCGTCTTCAGAAGGGCACACGTCGGGCTGCCACAGCCATGTGTGCTTTCGCACAGAGATGAGGTCGAAGTATTTATAGAAAAAAAAAGAATGCTTCCTTTGTGGATCGAGACTGCTGAGGAACGGAGGAAGGAAAAGATGGGAAGAAGGAAAGCGGGAATTAGAGGAGGGGGAGTGTCTTGCCAGGCTTCCTTCCTACACTTCCATCGCCAACGAAAACCGGCTCACGAAGGCAACGCGCCTCTCAAACTGTGTGTGCGTGAAGGAGGGGGGAATGGGGGAGAGGGGTCCATCTAGTCTTGGTTAAAATCGGTTAGCCGTAACCGACACGAGCGCTGACAAGCTGCTAAGCTCGGACAGCGACCGGCAGAGGTGGTGGTAGTGTTTAGAGAAGGAAGAAAGGCGCCCAATTTCTGCAGCCCGGTAGGGAGCACGGCGTACCAGGTCCGTGCGTAGTTCGACCACTTGCTGTGGTCACGGTCCGACGACTATAGTTCGCCAGGATCTGCACGAAGGAGCATACCACGAGAAGCGCTAAAAAAGGAAGTGCGCTGGGAAGCGCGACTTCTCCTCGGGCAGACACGGTATAGATCTGCAGTAGGACGCGTCCACACCGGTCTTCACCCGCTATCATTGCCCGTTGAACAAAGTGCCCTACATAGGTCAATGAACTTCCCTCTCTAACCCATCCCAGCACTCGTTCTTCACACCTCCATCATCAACTGACGGCTCCGAAAACACAGCGGCCATCTGTTTCCAGTCACTTCTGCTGTGTGCAGTAGATAACTACGTTAGCTTCGGCTCCCATGATGTTAACGCACGTCGCTATAGAAAGTCATGACAACTGCGCTCTGCGTGTCCGTTGCTATGACGACACACGTGCGAGCAGGCTCGGCTTCAAACGCACGCGCAATAACTTTTACTGGGTTCGTACCAGAAGTACAGCTACCGTTCAAGCCTTCACTCTTGCACTGTGAAAAAAAGAGTAAAGTGGACAGGCGGATGGCCGGCGCGGTAGCTCTTGGTAGAGCATCGAACGCGTTTATTCGATGGTCGCAGCATGTTCGGACCCTGCACGCGGCAAGCTATCTTTTCGATTGCTCGTCTTTCTTCACATTTGAGTTTACTCCTAATAACGTCCCCTAAGCTTTCTTTGGCATTATTGTCTCATATTAACATCGTGTGCTAATAAAAGAAACGAGCCCTTAAAACTTTTCACTTCTTTCCTTCATTGTATAATCAGTCGTGCGTCTCTGCTCTGATTAAGATGTAGACGTATTCTTTCGTCAATTACTGTTCTAATTTCCGCGCCGACAAGTTTTGTAAAACCTGCCGCTGTGACATGCAGGAAAATGAGCACGTTTTCGACCCGTTCCGATACACTTCTGGTAAGCGAAGTGGTCTCGCCTAACGAACGTTATAAATAAGATTTTGCAACACCGTTTATATAGCGCATTCCGAGAACCCGCGGCGTACCATATATGTACTATCATTATAAAACACGTGCAAGGAGAGCACAGAAAATGGAGAAACCGTTCACGTGAGAAACGCAACGGACGTCGCGTTTTTTAAAAGACATATTACTAGCGAAACTAAAGCACGGAGAAAGAAAAATCTGCACAAAGAAAGCCCATTAGCCCATGCTATGCGCAAAGGCCACATAGCACATGCGCAAAGTCGTGCTATGCGTAAAAACATGACCCATAAACCCAGACGGCCAAGTACAGCCACTGCATATCGTGCGTACAAATTCAGAAACGCAAGAACGTAGAATATACTAATTCACTATTACGTAGAAAGACGATTAGAGAGTTTTAGTACTGCGTACGTGGCGGCGTTGCGTACGTAAGGACGCCACGTTCTGCGTAGTGCGCAGACCGCAACGCGCACGTATCGCGTTACGTACGCAGCCGCTACGTACGCACGCATGAGATGCGTGCGTGCGTACGTATGAGCTGATCGCGCCGCTCTCGAACAAGTTAGCGACAGCGCGAGACTTCGTTTTGCAAAATGGCGGCATCGAAGGCAAGCACCGACCGGCTCTGTGGCTTAAAATATGGCCATAATCTGGCTATAACACTTGGATTGGCTCACATTGGCTGTCAACAACACGCGCTTCTATTTTTATATACCAGATGACGCAACACGCTTCACGCTCGTTACGTACGCGGGTACTACGGCGTACTAAAAGCCGATTAGTGGCAAACGACGCCGCGTAACGCAAGGCGCTTGCGTGATGCGTACGTAGCACCATTCCGCAGTACTAAAACTCTCTATTGTTGCTCACTGTTCGAACGCGGCGCCATACAGCATGCCGATCCAGCGACGGTCCTCGGACAACTACGAATTTTACGTGTCAGCTGACGCATCATCCCGGAGCGAAACTGATTAACCAATCAGAAGTCGCACAAACAACAGGAATGCGTTTTTTTTATTTAAGCGCTGCTCTTATATCGACGTTGCGAACAGTGGAGCAAACGAAATGCATACGAACTGATAAGCAACAGACCGCATGCAGCTCACCCAGAGGACATTCCTTTTTTAGGTTTGTCATGCCGTAGTTGAATGTTGTAGACAGCCCGGACGGATTCACGGTTTACCGATGAAAACCTGCGAAGCTTCGCCCCACTCATCATAATTCAGTCCATGAATATGCTGCGACTTTTATCTCTTCTTTTCCTCTTTTTTTCTTTTAAAATCGACAACTTCCACGTGTATAACAACAGACGACAACTGTTGTAGAAGCAAAGAAGAAAAAAGAAAGCATGACGTTGCTTACGCGCGCACAGTAACACCCGTCGCGTTACGTTCTCGACGAAAACGTCATTCAGGATTCAATTTCTGCCCGTTAGTTTAGTATGTCAGCAACAGTAGATGAAGCATAGAAATTCTCACGGTTTCGTACGCGAAGGTTGAAACAATGACATGAATGTCCTTCGGACGTTATTCTCGTTGCAATGAAGACAGTATACGAGACTATAAATATAGCACGATTACGACAACGAAATAATGCCCGTTATCCAAATATGAATATCTCCATAGAGTCTCCTAAAGTTTGGGAAACTCTATGCCTATCTCCGAGGCCCCCGAGATGGCGGGCGCACGGCGTGTTTCTCTAAGGCCGTCCAAATCGCCGCACTCCCCAGCAAAACCAACGAGTATCGCCTCGAGCTCCCGGCTATACCGCGTTGGGCGCATTGAGTGTGGATTCCGGCGGCGGTTGATGCAGCGGAGACCAGGCGGAGACCGGGACAGAAAGCAAAGTGCACGGGATTCCAGCGTGCGCATTTTTTTTTTTTTGCATAGAGCAAGATTCATCGCGAGAATCTTCTGGCTGAACTGAAGGAAAGTATTTTTTTTTAACACGAAAGTGTTTTAGCCGGAGACAAAGATTTCAGTGACGTATTTCCGTCACGGAAATGACGTCAAAATATGTACGAAAATGGGCAGAATGCCTAGACTTCATTATCTTACGAGTACACGGTCGTCTGCCCACAAGTAGAGACGCTCAGTGCGCTCGCGTTTTGTGTTGACTACATGCGTTCAGTTCTTTACCGATTCAAACGAGAAATCAGTTAAGAAAGCAAGGAATTCGGTATGTTTTTACTTAGCTTTCTCTGGTCGACGTGAGGTGGCATCACGTTCGCACCGACGGACGTCATGCAGAAGCGTTCCATACATGCACTACCATGAATCGACGCTACAGGATTTCGAAGCTGTCAACGTGGAGTGCATACGACGAGGGCCAAAATAGGAACACGTGCCGAGTTCACGGCACCAAAAGCTTCGATTCGTTTAAACCCCGAGCCTGCCCCGGGAACACGCAAATCAATGCTAAGTGAAAAAAGCCGCTGCGTGAACAGATGCGGAGACCAACCGCGTGATGCGACTGTGTAGATCGCGTGCAAATCGCTGCCCTACCGCGGTTTCCGTTCACGTGTAAACGGAAATAAAAAGGCCTGCGCTAGCAAACGTTGCAACTGTTCTCCGTGGAACATGGGGAAAGGCAGGAGAATAGAATGACTAACTACGCCACGAATCCGCCCATACGTGCCAGATACATATTCGTTGACAGCCATCAGCCGACACGAAACAGTGCACACATACGAACGACGTTTCACGATTTACCCCTATTTTTAAACCAATTAACTTCACAAAACCCTGAAAAAGCCAGTGGAAAGCTGCCGTCATAAAAAAAGAATGGATGGATGGATGCGAAACTTTATTTCCTGAGCTGTACGACTCAGCGCCAAGGCAGTGGCCACTTGTTCGGCTGCACACGACGATGAGCATCGTATAGTGAAACGGCGCTGATGGAACCCCTGTGGTTGATCGATACCGCTGCAAAACAATTTCTGTTGCCATATCGAGCCACGTCGACGAAGCAGCTTCCGCCAGGAAGTTCAGACGCCCGACGTAGAAAAATAGCTTACAGCGAATTACACTTAATTGTGCGTTAATCGGCGCGTGTTCGTAGTGGGATGAATGCAGTTGGAAAATAATCAGGCATGTGCTGGGGCTTTTTTGTCACATCCAACAAATAATAGTCCAGAGAGCATAAGGCATCATAAGCATCTCTCAGGCACACAACGTAGACGCAGTATACGCGAAAATATGTTGATGGCAAACTTCGATAACCACAACAAGAAAACCGGCGTTTATTCGACGTTTCGACCGGAGTCCGGTCTTCATCAGTGATTCCCGGCGAAGACTGGACGCCGGTAGAAACGTCAGACAACCTTTTCCACTCACGAGGCTGTTACGAATGCCAAATTGATTGAGTGCTTTAATTTTGCCGAACCAATCTTCTATTTCAATAGGAATCGTCTCTGTGGAGTTGCGCAACCAAGCCCCAAGCTGCATAGGATTGCACAATGGAAGGGGAAGTGGCTCCCCCTCCAATTACCTAAGAGAGAGGGGGGCACAAAGACAGCCCTATACGTTATTGACTTATTGGGAGAAGGGGCCATTGCGACTCGGAGGGGGGGGGTGGCATAGTCAGCCTAATACCACGGCCACTGGATGAAACAGTTTTCATCCAGCGGCCGTGCCAATACACTGACGTTATAGGGAGGGGGCGCGGCGACGACTCTTCACACCCCCCTTGCCCTGAATGGGGAGCCCTGCGTCTTCTAACGCCTAGCTGCGTTGCACATGTCTCGGCATTTCAACAAACGCTAGAAATGGGCTTTCCGAAAACTAAGAAACAAGCCCCTGCACAGCCACGGTAAGCTTTAACCAGACGAGCTTATTTTTGGGGGGCGAAGCTCCTAAAGGCGTGGGCTTGTCTGCTGTAGTTGTTTGTCGTATAGTCACCCCGGACGGACGGACGGACGGACACAGACAGACAGACAGGCAGACATATAGTCAGATAGATAGATGAATAGATAGATAGATAGATAGATAGATAGATAGATAGATAGATAGATAGATAGATAGATAGATAGATAGATAGATAGATAGAGGATTTACGGTTTAGCGATAAAACGCTCTCAAGCTTCGCATCACTCATCACCATTCACTCCGTGGATTTGCTGTCAATTTTCTTTCCTCTTTTCCTCCTTTTTTTTTTAACGAGGCGTATTGTCTTTATGCAACGTCCCCACCTGTCTATCGCGAAATGGGGCTAGGCGAGCAATATCAGCTAAGCAAAAAAAAAAAAAAGCAAACGATACAGGAAGTATAGGGTTCCATTTCGCTCGAAATGCAACACGGTAGAGCGATGAATCTCACGAAGCGGAAATATTATATGCGCGGTTGCACCCTAGCGGTGTCGGTTGGGGTATAAGGTTTCTGGAGATGCCTATAGCTGCGCACGTGCTGGCATTCTTTCGAGAAAGCCTTAAATATATAGACAGACAGTGACGCTTCTACATCGAGCCTTTCGTCCTTTACTCAGGTTACGTTCTATCCTGGGTTTTTTCTCGAAAATACGTCATCTTGTCAGCTCCGATTGGCCGCAATAGGGTTGCTATGCGCACCTTTTTGCGATTGGCTAAAAAAAAAAATCCGCCATTATGGTACTGCACACTACGGCTGAATCGAAATGAGTAAAAAATACAGGTACGTTTTCTTTTTTTCACATCTCTCCCAGTGAAAAGCCGCCGCAACCAGTAATCAAACCTAAGATCTGCTTAAGACTTCTGCTAAAGAAAATGGCTCAGTGACTATAGGATTCAAGGCGCAAGCCTTAACAGGGCATGTGGAACAACCACCAATTTTTCAGCAAAACAAAGAAAACAAAAAAAGAGGTTACCGATTAACCTTTCTGTTGAGTTGTAACTTGACACACGTATATACAACTCGCTGTAAAGTTAGTATCATTTTTTTTTTGTTACAGGTGTTCGTCCCACGACTTCCTGAAGAGTACAAATATCCCCCAAAAGAGAACTAACGTGTTATCTTTAAACAGAGTCATATATGCGTCAAGTTGGGATATTCGTCGGGGCCCACCATGAGGACTCGCCAATCCAATGGGGCACGCAAGAAAGAGTAACGGGAACTCATTTTAGGAGCGAAGCTCCTTAAGGCGTGGGCTGTGTGTCCCCTGTATGTAGCCACCTCTCGTTTAGTTCTTGCAGTGTCCACTAGATGGCGGTACCGTCTCCTGTATGTCGCCTCCTCTCGTTTAGTTCTTGCAGTGTTCACTAGATGGCGGCACCGTCTCCTGCATGTAGCCACCTCTCGTTTAGTTCTTTCAGTGCTCACTAGACGGCGGGACTTCTAGTTGATGATGATTCAGTAAAGAAGAAGAACAATGCACATGCTGCGGGAAAGATAAGGAAACGGCGGAGCATGTTCTGATTGAATGTGGAGATATCCACCCAGGTGTACGTTTGGGCACGAGCCTACAGGAAGCCTTGGGTTTTAGGGACAACAATGGAAAGCTGAACACACCCGCGATTGAAATAAGTAAGAGACGGTTAGAGTATTGGTGGCAGAAAATTAGAGAGAAAGGACAAAAATAAATATTGGAAAAATAAAATATGGACAGTGTGCCGTAAATGGCAGAGAACTTAAGCTGAAAATTTACCTTTTTTTCCATTAAGATAGAATTTATCGAAGTAGAGGCATTAGGCCAACATCAAAAAAGAAAAAAAAGGTTTTTTTTTGTCGAGCCTGGTGGCATACTTGTCACCACCCCGTTATAAAGGGGACGCTCATAGCATCCATCCATCCGATGAAAGATGCGAGATGTTATAAAATAGGAATGATGTCGCATATGGCACGTGTCATTGGTGGAAGACAATCGTTCGATTTAGTGCGGCGACGTACGCTAAAGGGAGCATTGTAATAAAATCGAGTAGGCAAAATGTACGGAAGATTCATGGTTTACCAGGTTTTCCTCCAGAGCTTCGCCCACTCATCATAATTCACTTCGTGGATATGGCGGAATTTTTTTTTGTTTTTCGCAGGGCGCCAAAGTTCGTGTTTCAACTTACCTGACGAAACGGCGGCCGGGCGGACGTCCCCGCTGCCGCTTGGCTCTGACATTTCACACAAGCCGCCACGAACTGGGTCGAAATCGCGTAACTCGTTATATCCGAACTTGGACCTTCTCCTGCAGCGCCGCAAGCGTATTACGAAGATGACGTATTAAACCAAATATATATATATATAGACAGCGGGGCAACGACGAATCTAGAGTCATTCCAAGTTCGTAAACAGCGTTATATCGTCACGCGAGATTCTCATCGACGCGCCGTGCTCGGAGGCAGCTTTGCAACTGCTACGTCAGTTGTCACGTGATCATAGAGGGCGGTGGCGAGCTGGGCGGAGCCTGCACGACGCGACGTCGCTACAAGTGCCTCTGTATGTCGACGGGGTCTATAGGTTTACAGATTATCGAGTCACGTGCTCGAATGCGGAACGTTGCGGCTATATTGTATATAAAAAAAGAAGAAGTGATAGCTTTACGACGAATGTTACGGCGAACGCGGCTATGAATTGTCTTAGGCGGACCGCGCGGACACAATTTGACGTGCGCGAGCACGGCAGCTTACACATGGCGTCTTGTTATACACAGTAAAACGCGCACCATTTGCTCGCATATCACATGCTTGTGTATACAAAACGCTTCTGTGTCTGCCCAAATTGAGCTATCGCAAAGGCATTGACAAGGGCGTTAAGAGAATACATACATACACCACGCATCTCGACGTGGGCACGATGTCTATACTTCATGGTTGCTTATATACGCCCCCATTTTCGGTGTAGTCGTGAGAAAGACACACATGGCACGGCTATAGCGATAAACGCTCCAAATGGAATTTACGACGCACACGTAAAAGAAATAGAGAGGCAGAGAAACAATACAAATGCCGATAAGGAACATCACACATGCTGACGAGAAACGCCCATAAAGAAGCTGAACGTTACCTTTTCGCGACGCTTTTTTGGATAAAATTCCAAAATGAGAAGAGGCTGTGGGTGCCGCATCGAAGCAGTATCGAAGCCCGAAATGCACGCACGCGAAGGAACTGTAGATAAGCAGCTTTACTGGATTCGATTAAGAATAAATAATAAACGAAGCGGAAGCATTCTTACCGTGACAAGTGCGCAAACCGCGACTGGAGGAAGCACATTATTTTCACGTCATCCATCAAGACAAGTGGACGACGACTCGCACGACAATAATGCCGACGCATCTGCGTAGTAGCGAGCCACCGATTAAACGTAAAAGAAAGTTAAAAAGAATCACAGGATTCGAAGCACATTTGAGTGAATCGGAGACATGCGGAGTTTTCCCACTAGGTAGTATACTGTCGCTATTGCTCGCCTTGTAATAATAGTTAATACCCACTCTCGATGCCTGTTAAACAATTGGGCGGTTTTATAAAATTGCGTGAATTATATAACAGGGTAACTTATGGAATCGATAAATTACGAATTAGAGACGAAGTTGGTTGCACAGTAACGTGTACAGGGACGTCCACTCTTGAATTATCAAATTCTGCAAACAGCAAACCATTATGAATGAATGCGCGGATGTGGATGCTTAGATCTGCCAACGTAACCGGGGAAAAAAAAGGAACCCCACTCGCCCAAAATTTTACATTTTATTGAGATACCAATTATGTGGAAACTTTCGGCTGATTTTTGTCGTCACCATCATGTTCCGAATATGTATAAGTATATATGTATAAAAGGCACAAATGAAAAAATAAATCAGACGAAAAAACTCCAGGGCAGCAACTGGATATTCGAACCAACGACCTCTCGCTCCTCAGCGCGCTGCATTAACCAACTTGGTCGTGCCACTCTATACTGTTCATCACACTCACACTAACGGCGAGCTATGTGTATACACCACTTGCCGCTGGCTTACTGTCTATGAACTTGAAAGAAACATCCTTGAATAAAGCATGTGCTTTGTTTGGACAAGCCATACATGCATTCCCTAAACATTGACGTGTCCGATGGCTTGATCGATGGAGCGGTGAGTTCACTGAGGCACGTACAATTGGATGAAAGGGGCATTCCAAAATGTCTCTGGCTGCACTATCACACTGAAGCAACAAGAAAAATTGCTCGCGTCAAGCCCAGGACTATTCAAGAAGTTGCTGGTCCCGTCATGCCTGCAAATTCTGCTGCTTTTTAAATGCGCACCGCCACTGTGACGTCAGACAAACTCATCTCGCTGTCCCAGATGAGTTGTGGTGACACTGGAGCCGTTCACACAGCGCACGGTTTCTGCGTCGCAACAGTGTATAGATTTCACCAGGAACCTTGCGGACTGACGTCATGAACTTCTTGCTGCACAACTTCCGTGCAGTGTGCCTACAGGATAGGTCTGTGATAGTAATTAGATACTTCATCGCCCAGTGTTTTGCTATCGCATCCATTGCTTTGGCCTTGTGCCGAAACTGACTTCTTTGCATACACGCCCACAAGCGAACGCTCCCGTGAATTAGAAGTGTGGCAGCTTGGGCTAGTTGGTATGGCATGACGATAGTTATAGCGCTATAACTATGATCGGCTCCCGTGAAGCTACGATTGACCCCCGCCCCCTCCCACGAATAAAAGTTTCTGGCTAATATCCCGCTCAGACCTACAACGATAATCCGGGTAATCAACTGAAGTATTCAATAAACGAACAAACAACGTCCCAGAAATATTTGTTGGAAACGCAGACGCCCGAGTTTTATACCCAGCGGCTATGGTACACGTTTGATTGATTGATTGACCAATTGATTGAATGATTCATTGGTATGTAGGGTTTAACATCTCGAAACCAGTGGTACGCGTTTCCTTTCCATATCGTAAGTGCCAAGGACGTTCGAAATGATTGTTTTAAAAAAATAAATGTTCTCTCAGCTACTTTACCTATATCACAGTGGGTTGGGTGCGCAACACGGAGTTATTTGGGTCAAATGAGAACAATGCTATCAGAACAATACATAAGTATGTTGAAAAAAGCACAGAAAACTCACGGGAAGCCAGAAAAAAAAAAGGAATGATGTGAGGGTGAGAAAATATACAAGCTAGATTTGGAAGAGAGAGACAATAAAACGAGAGAAAGACAGGGAGGTCAATTAAAACTGTAGCATCCGGCTTGGTAACAAGAACTAAAGGGATGCCATCCATAAGGGCGGAAAAGAAATAAGCGACCGACCTGTGAATGACCTTTCGACACGCTGCTGAAATTCCCACGAAATGAGCAGAGCAAAGCGTAGAAACGATTAGCGACCGCATCGGTATCACCGTGTTTGCAGGCAGCATATCATGAAAGTCCCCGAGATAAAGCCGACGAAAGAAGTCTGCAGGAGCGGATGACCTCGAAGGCCGTGCGCCACAGACCGATATGCTGCCTGCAAACACGGTGATACTGATGCGGTCGCTAATCGTTTCGGCGTTTTTACAATATTTACCAGAAGAAACTCTGCAGGCGCTGCGATCGTTCAGCCACCACGGGAATGATGGGTAGTACGCGGATTTGCCTGGTCTTCGATGCTTGCGGCTTCGAACGCACCAGCGGCTTCGTTTGTCCGTGTGTACTAGGCGAAAACATCAAACGCGCAACTTGACCGTCGGCGCCCAGCGGCGTCGGGGACGAGCGATAGGAAAAAGTCAGTAACAGATGACGACACCACCACATGACGTCATCGTGACATCACAAGTGACGTCACGCGGAGTAAAGTCACGTGATCACGTCGTCACATCCATAGAGTTTCCCAAAGTTAACTAGAGGGCACTCTGGCGCTGCGATCGTTCAGCGACAATGGGAATGATGGGTAGTACACACATTTGCCTAGTTTTCGTACTTGCGGGCGACGAATCGTCCTTGCGGCTTCGTTTATTACTGGTTACGGTTTTGTTTTGAAAGAAAGAACGAACCCTTTTGAACTTAGTGACTTGATTCGAAATAGTAACCCTAAAATAATAAGGTTGTGAAGCCCAAACGTTGAACATTTGCTAATTCATGTTTTCGTGAAAAAACAGCTTCAAGTCACACGAACATACACGGAGCCAGAAGCAGGCCAGAAGTACGAAAATTAGACAAATGTGTGTACTACCCATCATTCCCATGCTCGCTGAAGCGCCGTGTGTTGCAGCTCCCATAGACACTAGCGCAAGAGTTCCCTCTAGTGTATATTGGGAAACTCTATATATGGTCACATCACGCCGTATTTTGGTCAAACGTGGACCAATCATGGAGGCCGTACAAGACTACGTTACGTGCTGCAGAAAGCTGTCGGAAGGTGGCGGGCAAGATCATTACGTCGACAAAACAAAATTGGTTTTAGATGCGGAAGCATCTTATACTCGCGCCTTGTAGTGCGCCGTCCGCGCCGTCCGCACCGCTTCTCGAACATTCGACAGCTGACGCGCGCGCATGCGCCGTCGCGCCGTCGCCCACCATCTGTGCCGCGCGCGCTTCTCCTTCGAGAACATTCGACAGCTGACAGCGCATGCGCCGTCGCGCCGTCGCCATCTGTGCCGCGCGCGCGCTTCTCCTTCGAGAACATTCGACAGCTGACAGCGCATGCGCCGTCGCGCTGTATATATACTCAAGGTCGGCGCTCGCTCGCTCAGTTGCCGCTCGTCGGTTGGTTTGTACGGCGCGTCGACGTCCAAGGTCGCGGTGAAATGAATTCCAGCGAATCCACAAACACAATTATCGACGTCCCTTCGACCAGCGCCGCCCTTTCGCATACGTGTGTACGTGCTCACTCATTTAACACCCCCTCCTACAACCACGTTAACCAATTTAGCCATCGACCCAAGTAAGTCGCAATTTAACACCCCATTTCACAACCACGTTACCCAATTTAGCCATCGACCCAAGTAGGTCGCACTTTAACACCCCGTTAACCAATTATATGCTCCGCATCCTCCTCAGTGTTCCCCCGAGGGAAGCTGCGGGCAATTTTTTTTTGTCTTTTGTCTTTGTCATGCGAGTTTTTTCTTTTGGTTTTGTTTTTAGTTCCGCGTAAAATAAACGCTCGTCATACACCTCGTGAGCTCGCTTGAATTCGTCAGCCTGTCAATGTGGCGAAGAGAGACGGCCGAACGTTCGCTTAACTCCACCTTGCGACAAGGCGGCTGCAGGCCACATAAAGCCGAAAGAACGAGGCGAATCCTACAACCTCTTAGCCACCCTATATCCGTGATTCCCAAGCTGGCTCAAGCGTCACGCGTTGCAGCTGACTTTCCCCTACTCTCTATACTATCACAAAACTATGCCATAGACTATTATTGCCTGACCTCAACCACGGCTTTGCGATATAGCAAGGCACCTTCATATGCACTGAAACCAATCGTCTTTTGTTTGTTTTTCATTTCTAATTCAACTAAATTGATATGGACGCGGTTGCACCTTTCGTGTAGCTTACGCGTGGTGCTCGGTTGATGATAAAACTCGGCTGAATTTGGCGTTGCACACGCAAATTGTTTAGGCGCAGCATGGTCAGATTGGCGCAGCACTCCACCCCTGTTTCTTCCAATGCAGGTTAATTATCGTTTCTGAGATTAAAAAGAAAACAAAACAAGCATATATATACACGTGCACTCGGCGAAGAAGCATTGAAATACGTACATAGAAGAGCAGTAGTCAAGCGAGTACATCTCGGACAATTCGAAAACAACTCTGTGTATCGTCTGTTCTCGCGTAAGCTTGGAATACAGCGACTCATTTCTCTCCGTTATTTCTTTATTTTAATTTGAGGAGTTTAAGCTACCCGGGGAGATATGGTAGACGACGCAGTTGAATGGCTTCAAATAATTACTACCACTTGGGGTTCTTTCATGCGCACCGACATCCTTGGGCGCAGCCAGAAATTATTTTTTCATTGGACGGTGGGGTGCGGATTAAACCTACTTTATGAATATTCATGCCTCTGTATGTGTGCCTGGACATACGCAAAATTTTAAGGAATGTCGGCTATATATAAGCAACACACAGGGCGAACGTTCCGAAATAATGGCATTTCCTCATTATTCGAATATCTGGTTATGTAGCGAATGTACACATGCAACTTTATGAACACTGGAGGCTTCTGATTTTGTACATGCAACTTCTGGACAGCGGAGGCTTCTCATTTTGTATGTACACATACCAATTGAGAAGCATTCGCTGTTCATAAGTTGCACGTACATTCGCTACCTAACCAGGCGTTCGAATGATTGGGAAATGTCATTATTTCGGAACGCTCGCCCTCTGCGTGTTCCTTCAATTGAGCGTTTCCTCTTGCGCTGCTTTTTGCCACGTACAAATGAGCGACCAACGAGGACGACGAACCCCAAACCTGCAACAGCTCGCTTCCCGGAAAGGCGACGCTCGGTCAGTGGTGCGTGGTATTAGGCATTAAGCGCCGGAAGAAGGCCACAGCGTAATTAACGCGCAATCAGCCGGAACCCCGGACTACGGGTGATGGGCAACGCTTGAATACAGTTGATTTCTTAGGAACGGACGCATGCCAAACGGAAGAGTTGCTAAGCGTTGTAGAACAAGTGAGTGAGTGAGTGAGTGAGTGTTGATTGATTGATTGATTGATTGATTGATATGTGGGGTTTAACGTCCCAAAACCACCATATGATTGAGAGACGCCGTAGTGGAGGGCTCCGGAAATTTCGACCACCTGCGGTTCTTTAACGTGCACCCAAATCTGAGCACACGGGCCTACAACATTTCCGCCTCCATCGGAAATGAGTGAGTGAGTGAGTGAGTGAGTGAGTGAGAAGAGTGTGAGTGCGTGATCGAGCGATCAAATGAGAGAGCCGAACACGCGTGGCTGAGTGCAACCGTTGAGATTTAGTAAGTGATACACACTTCTGCATATGAAACGTAAAAATTTTGAAGAACAACGCACGATATGCCACAAACGTTCCTCGCTTATAGAACGCGAAGTTCAGCACGACCCTTTTCGTTCGTATATAGCCGCCCCGCCGCGGTGGTTTAGTGGCTAAGGTACTCGGCTGCTGACCCGCAGGTCGCGGGTTCGAATCCCGGCTGCGGCGGCTGCATTTCCGATGGAGGCGGAAATGTTGTAGGCCCGCGTGCTCAGATTTGGGTGCACGTTAAAGAACCCCAGGTGGTCGAAATTTCCGGAGCCCCCCGCTACGGCGTCTCTCATAATCATATGGTGGTTTTGGGACGTTAAACCCCACATATCAATCAATCAATCAATCGTTTGTATATTGCCATGACTGAATCGGATCGAAGTGCGCTGAAAGAACCAGCCGAATAAGACGGTCGTCGCCAGATCGAACGCTCATGGTGCGCACCAAACCAAATTTTGAAAACAGACGCAAATTTTCCTTCTCCCGCCCAAGTGCGCGAAACAATAGGCGTCGCTAAATCGTACGCCTCATGCAGCAGCAGATGCGAAGGCCGAGTGACGAAGCTCGATCAGGGGGCAACAAACGACGAACGAGTTTTCCGAGAGCGCGTACACGATCCATCAAGCGTGGTAATCATCGTCCTGCGCTTGCCTATATAGAAGTCGCGAGTTCCAAGATGGAAATAATATTTTTCAAGCGAGGGGCTCAATAGTAACACGAGTGGCTGCCTCTGTCAATCATGAGCCGGAAACGGCGGCAAAAAAAAAAAAAGGTTCAAAAGATGGCCCGCGGCACTGTGGATTGCGTTTCCTTTTTCGACTCGTTTTTTTTTCTTTTTTATAGCGCTATTTACGGATCTTTTAACCACGAACCAGTCAGCACAAAGCAGCAGCCTTTTCTCTCCAGTTGATGTTTATGATGATTCACGATTCACAATGTGTTTCCTGCTTTCCGAACTACACAAAAACAACAAAGACCTTTCTCTATATGGTCAGCAGAATATCTGGACAGCTGAAGTTCAGGGCACGAAATGAAACTATCTTATAGTGTGTGTGTGTGAAAAACATTTACTTATGGAGAGCTTGCAAGACCATAAGGCCTTTACACGGGGGGAGGCCTTATTCCGGGACCCCATTGGACTAGAGCTCTTTGAGCCTCAAGCCCTGAGCAATTGAGTAGGGCTGCCTCCCATGCCTCTCTAGTGGGTGAAGGGTCAGGGGGAAGGGAAGGATTCATCTGACATGCCCACACCATGTGAAAGTTATCCGTGTAGGCCCGTGTACTCAGATTAGGGTGCACGTTAAAAGAACCCCAGGTGGTCTAAATTTCCGGAGCCCTCCAATACGGCGTCTCTCATAATCATATAGTGCTTTTGGGACGTTAAACCCCAGAAATCAATCAATCAAAGTTATCCGAGACTTCCCCACAGTGAGGGCACCGCCCATCGACCTTCGGGTCAAAATGTTTTACTACTGCAGGACGCAACAAGGTGTTGCTCTGCAGGCGCCTTAGGGTTCCTTCATCCGCCTTACTCAGGCCATTAGCAGGCACCGGAAAAAGCCGATGTTGTTCGCAATAATACACCAGAATTTCTCTAAATCGTAGAAGCGGTTGGCTAGTCTCTGAGCCGGAAAAGCCTGGGTGAGGTACCCGGTATAGTTAAGCGCGCGGGCGACCACATCCGCAGCCTGGTTACCTCTAAGGCCCTCGTGGCTCGAAGTCCAAACAATGCGTTTGGGTCATGGGTCTAAATCCCTAACGGCTCGCTCTAAAATATCGTAGGCTAATGGTAATACCTCGCCCGCCAAATAATTTTCACAGGCTCTAGTTCGGCTTGCCGCCCATCTACTGTATCGCGTCGCGTGATCATGCAGTTGTCCGATGCAGGCATACGAGAAGGCCGACAGTGCTCAAAATTTAACCAGTGCGAAATAAACGAACAAAGTCGAAAGTAATATGAACCACAGAAATAACGAAGAATTGATCGCGATGGTTTATCTAAAACCGCAAAATAACGCTTCTCAAACATCTGGAGTAGCACGGGCAACAGGGTTGCCCGTGCTACTCATTCGCTCAGGTGCCACTGTACAGCGGAACTGGATTAAGCAAAGAATTTAGAACCACACCAAAATCCATAAAAGACATTCCCAGAAATTGGAGACGTCAGCACGTGACACCATCTCTCGGCGGCGGGAACAGCAGCCTGCCATAATTGAATAGAAAATGGATTGGGAAAATCATCTTACAGCAAACGACTCCGTATTATATATTGCCACCTGGCCATGAACTGCGGCGAGCACGAGCCCGCATCGAGGAGAAAAAGGAGGAAGAAGTTGTTGGGCTAGCGCGCTCTCGCCGAGGCTTTTGGTTCTTTTTGAATTGTGGTGTCCCTGACCTGCGCCTCTGTGACTACGCGGTATTCTTTACCTGAAGTCCCTCTTGTTCACGCGCGACAACTGGTGGAGTCGCTGGGTATTCCCAGTCAATGATCCAAACGCCTCCTGGGAGCCCTATACCCGCAGTCGCAACACCTGTCCACCGGGCCAGCCGGAGAATCCGAGGATTGTCCCCCGAGCGTGAACCTCTACCGGAGATGGCATCAACTGCACCACCCCAGAGCGGTACGGAAAATATTCCGATGGCTAATTACACGCTGCAGAAGCCACGAGTGCCGAAGGTGTTCCGCGGCTCCATGTTGGAGGATGTTGTGGACTGGTTGGCTCACTTTGAACGCGTTGCGGCTTTCAACGAGTGGACCGACGCCAACAAGCTGCGGAATGTATATTTCAGCCTTGAGGACGGAGCTCGTACTTGGTACGAGAACCGCGAACCCTTCTCGTCGTGGACGATGTTTTGCCGTCAGCTGCTAGCAAGTTACGCTGACCCCCATCGCCGTGAACGAGCGGAACGGGCCATCCAATCACGCATCCAAATGCCGAACGAGAGCGTGATGGCGTACGTGGAGGACATGACGAGCCTTTTCCGTCGCGCTGACCCAGGTATGGGAGAAGACAAGAAGTTGCGCCATCTAATGCGAGGAGTTAAGGAGCAACTCTTCGCTGGTCTCGTGCGAAGTCCCCCGAATACTGTGGCAGAGTTTTTAACTGAAGCAACGACAATGGAAAACATGCTGCAGCAGCGATCAGCTGTGTACGACCGCCACGTGAATGTTGCCTCGCCGGTGGACCAGATTGGAGTTGCGGGGAGTAACGTCAATCTCGAAGCTCTCTGCGACCTCATCAGATCGGTGGTACGCGACGAGCTGCAGAAGATTCACGGGCCGCCTCCACCTGCTGCGGGATCCATCTCCAGCCTCATCAGGAGTGAAGTACAGCAGGCTTTGCAAGTCCCGCTGTCCAACGATGCTTCCCCACCTGTACCGATCGAGCCTCACCGTGCGTCTTATGCCGAGGCTGTGAGCTGTTACGTCGCTCCTGCATCGTACGCCGAAGCTGCGAGTCGTTACGCTCCTCCACGCCGTTTCGTACACCCTGCACATCGCGATCCACTCCCAGCAGTTCAACCAGTCCAGCATTTCGAGAATCGGCAGCTCCTCCCGCGGAAATCGGACGTATGGCGCACACCGGACAGGCGGCCGCTGTGCTACCACTGTGGCGAAGCCGGACACGTGTACCGCGAATGCCAGTACCGTCGCCTCGGACTTCAGGGTTTCGCCGTCGACTCACCCAGGCCAAGATTTGGCGAAAGACCCAGAGCGATTGAGGAGTACCTGTCCGAGCAGCGCATGCCACTGCTCCCGCGGCGCCAGTCACGATCACCATCTCCAAGAAGGTCTTCGTCAAGTGTCCCGAACTACCCAGGGGCGGCGCCAGCACGGCCGCTCAGCCCTAGGCGGGAAAACTAACGACAGCGACCTTCGGGGGCGGGGCCGCTGATAAACGACACGAACAAGGGCCCCAATCCATGCGAGTACGTACCAGCAGTGGTTCAACGACGACAGCTCCCGAATCAGAAAGCCGACTTTCCCTAGATATACCTGTAGTGCTCGACGGCCGCCACGATATTACAGCTTTATTAGACACAGGGGCCGACTACTCCATCATGAGCAGAAAACTGGCGACGCATCTCAAGAAAGTGGGTACGCCGTGGTACGGGACACAAATCCGTACAGCCGGCGGGCACGTCGTCACCCCTCTCGGTATCTGCACGATTAGAGTCGGCATTCGCAAACGCACATTTCTCTGCAGCTGCCTTATACTTCCTGAATGCTCCCGAGACCTCATCCTAGGCGTCGACTTTTTACGTGAATACGGTGCTATCATTGACCTCCGACAGCGCACAGTGACGTTCTCTACAGACAAAGCAGAAAAGCCTGATGACAGCCATCTCAGTTCGCTTCGTGTTTCGGCCGACATAATCACGTTGCCTCCACGTTCAAGCATCCTGGTTGAAGTCGTGTGTGACGAGATACGTGACGGTGAGGCAGTCGCCGAAGGCAACTTGACACTTTTGTTTAGCATAGGTGTCTGCGCAGCCCGCAGCCTCATTACGCTTCACGACAGACGTGCCACGCTGCTTGTGACAAATTTTAGTAATGAGCAGCGGCACCTGTTTCGACGCACCGCTATCGCTTTCGCCTACCCCATCGAAGACGTTGCTGAATGTTTTTCTGCCGCATCAATAAATAGTGGGCTACAATCGACATCGACCGGCGTTTCTAAGGCTCTTGAAAAGGTGGACATCAATTCGAGCCTCACGCAGAAAGAACGCGCAGCGCTGCAGGAGCTGTTGCTTGAATTTCAAGAGTGTTTCGCTTCGTCCTCAAAGGTGCGTCAAACGCCCCTTATGAAACACCGGATTATTATACACACCGATGTCTCGCCCATAAAGCAACAACCCTACCGAGTTTCTGCCAAAGAACGTGACGCGATCAATGCTCAAGTCGAAGAGATGCTTCAGGATGATGTTATACAGCCGTCCAATAGTCCATGGTCATCGCCAGTCGTTCTTGTAAAGAAAAAGGACGGAACGTTGCGTTTCTGCGTGGACTACAGAAAGCTGAACGACGTGACAAAAAAAGACGTGTATCCTCTGCCACGCATCGATGATTCACTAGACAGACTACGGCGAGCAAGGTATTTTTCATCCATAGACTTGAAAAGCGGATACTGGCAGATTGAGGTTGATGAAAGAGACCGAGAAAAAACTGCTTTTGTTACACCGGACGGCCTGTATGAATTCAAGGTGCTTCCCTTCGGCCTGTGTTCTGCACCAGCGACATTCCAAAGAATGATGGACACTGTTCTTACCGGTCTGAAGTGGAACACCTGCTTAGTTTATCTCGATGATGTCGTCGTATTTTCGGTCACTTTCGAGGAACACTTGAAACGTCTGCAGGCTGTTCTGGAAGCACTCCACTCTGCGAACCTCACGCTGAAGCCAGAAAAATGCCACTTTGGCTATAGAGAACTTAAATTTCTGGGGCATGTTGTGAGCGCAGACGGTGTTCGACCTGACCCCGACAAGACAACCGCCGTAGCCTCCTTTCCCGTTCCCCGTGACAAGAAAGCAGTACGCCGCTTCCTCGGTCTGTGCGCCTACTATCGTCGCTTCATCGCCAATTTTTCTAGAATTGCCGAGCCTCTGACTCGTCTCACACGTGACGACGTACCATTCGTTTGGAATGAAGAACAGAACGCGGCTTTTATCGATCTACGTGAGCGTATGCAGGCACCACCAGTTCTTGCTCACTTCGACGAGGATGCTGCCACGGAAGTTCATACCGACGCGAGCAATGTAGGTCTCGGCGCCGTGCTTGTCCAACATCAAGAAGGCACCGAGCGCGTGATAGCTTACGCCAGCCGTGCCCTGTCTCGCGCCGAGATGAACTATTCCACCTCGGAGAAAGAGTGCCTAGCAGTAGTGTGGGCCACTATGAAATTCAGGCCTTACCTCTACGGTCGTCACTTTAAAGTAGTTACTGATCATCACTCATTGTGCTGGTTAGCCAATTTACGAGACCCGTCTGGGCGTCTGGCACGATGGAGCCTTCGTTTGCAAGAGTTTGACCTTACCATTGTCTATAAATCAGGCCGCAAGCACGAAGATGCTGATTCCTTGTCACGTGCACCTACTGGAGTTTGTGATCCCGACAATGACGATGACTGCGGCTTCCTCGGAGTCCTCACTGCAACAGACTTGATCGCACGACAACACGATGACGTCGAGATTCGCGCAATCATTGACCAACTAGAAGGACGCAACACACCCGTACCTCGGCACATCTCTCGCAATCTCTCTTCGTTCTGCCTGCGGAACGGTGTCTTGTATAAATCAAACTCGAACGGCAATGGGAAAGCCTACTTGCTAGTGGTCCCATCTGACATGCGAGACGACATTCTTCTGGCCTGCCACGACGAACCCACATCCGGGCATCTAGGTTCTTCACGAACTCTCGCCAGAGTTCAACAGGCGTACTACTGGCCGAGACTTGCTATGTACGTCAAGAGATATGTGAAAAGCTGCCGTGAATGTCAACGCCGCAAATCTCCGCCACTGAAGCCTGCAGGCCTGCTGCAACCAATCACACCACCAAGGTCGCCGTTCGATCAAATAGGCATGGATTTACTGGGGCCGTTTCCTCTGTCATCTGCCGGTAACAAATGGATAGTTGTAGCGACAGATTATCTAACGAGATACGCCGAGACAAGAGCCCTGCAACGAGCTACAGCTTCCGATGTTGCCCAGTTTTTCGTCGAACAGATCGTTCTTCGCCATGGCGCCCCGTCTTGCGTCATCACTGATCGCGGAACAGCTTTCACGGCTCAGCTCATTGACGATGTATTCAAGCTAAGCTTCACGAGCCATCGCAAGACGACGGCGTATCATCCGCAGACTAACGGCCTGACGGAACGACTTAACAAGACCATCGCCGATATGTTGTCCATGTATGTAGACGTTCAACACAAGACGTGGGATCAGGTCCTTCCATACGTAACATTCGCCTACAACACTGCCATCCAAGAAACGACACGATTCACACCGTTCCGTCTCGTCTATGGGCGTGAGGTCCAGACCATGTTGGACGCTATGTTGCCACACGATTACGACGGGTCGCTCACACCTGACGCTGAGCAGCTTGCTCAGTTTGCCGAAGAAGCTCGACAGTTGGCACGCCTGCATATCACGCAACAACAAACTGCAGATGCACGCCGCTACAATCTTCGCCATCGACAGGTCGAATACCACCCAGGAGATCTAGTTTGGGTATGGACTCCGGTTCGCCGCCAAGGGTTGTCCGAAAAGCTCCTGAGTCGCTACTTTGGACCCTACAAAGTAGTGCGTCGCATCAGTGACGTGAATTATGAGGTGGTTCCATATGGAACCATGTCACCCCAGCGTCGAAAGCACTACCCAGAGATTGTTCACGTTGTACGGCTCAAGCCGTACTTCGTACGTTAGTGGGACCGTGCCTCAGCCTTGTTCTTTTGTTGTTGTTTTTTCTTGAGTGTGCCCACAGTGTGCATGTCTGCTTTACTTCCGCTTATCCACTACCATTCGCGCGAGCATCGGGGCGATGCTTTTTTTTTTCAGTGGGGGAATAATGCCACCTGGCCATGAACTGCGGCGAGCACGAGCCCGCATCGAGGAGAAAAAGGAGGAAGAAGTTGTTGGGCTAGCGCGCTCTCGCCGAGGCTTTTGGTTCTTTTTGAATTGTGGTGTCCCTGACCTGCGCCTCTGTGACTACGCGGTATTCTTTACCTGAAGTCCCTCTTGTTCACGCGCGACAATATGTAGCGGAGACCCACTAGTACATTTTGGTAAAACCGATGTATCGCACTATACAAAGCGTGTGGGTTCCCAGGACAATTGAACACCGTCCACAAAAAGTGCATGGGATATTAAGTCACGTGACCCGAAACTCCATACTCGGCATTGTAAACAACATCGTCATTCGTTCGCGAGCCTTTAAATCTAAGCATATACAACCCCGGTTTTTGTTTATGGACTTTCTCGCGGGACGGGTGCATAGAACACATACTTTTTTTTCGATTACGGTCTTTTAATCTCTCTCTTTCTTTCTCTCTCTCTCACACACACACACACACACACACACACACACACACACACACACACACACACACCACAACAATAAAGTCACGATGGGCATTACTATCTGTGGGAATGCCGAGTTTCACAATGCACTATGTATACAAGGAGTCGTCGCAAAACAACCCGATAGCAAAAGCGATAACCTCTGCCGCTTGACCGCGTTTCATGCTACACGTGGTGCATACCTTTCGGCGATAAGACAGAGAACGTGCAACAACGCTTGGCTCATCGAAGCTGTTTGGAAGATGTGCGCGCCATCGTTATCATATACCTCGCCGTTTTTTTTTTTTGTAACGTTGTCGGTGCGCCCATCCAACCAGCTAAAAACTGCACGAGAGCACACCTTAAGCTTAAAGTCATTGATTGATAATTGGGGTTTAATGTCTCAAAACCACGATATGATTACGGTACGCCGTATAGTGGAAGACTCCGGAAATTTCGACCACCTGGGGTTATAAACTATATAGCTATATAGGTCAAGCTCAACAGTAATAAAAACTACAAAATGCAAGACAGATTACTTAATAATTTGTCTAGCATTTGTCTTTTTCACGAGGTTTTTTTTTACAGCTCCCTCGGTACGCTACCAAGCAATACTATAGTCTGTGTAATAGCCCTTCTGAGGGTCTTCATGAAATAATAATAATAATAATAATAATAATAATAATAATAATAATAATAATAATAATAATAATAATAATAATAATAATAATAATAATAATAATAATAATCATAATCATAATAATAATAATAATAATAATAATAATAATAATAATAATAATAATAATAATAATAATAATAATAATAATAATAATAATAATGTTCCTTACTGACATGTCACAATACGCGGGCCTCCAGCGATTATGCTCCTTCGAAATGCGACATCCGCGGCTGCGACAATATCTTTATATCAAGCAGGGAAGTTTCATGCCCGATAAATCCATACACGAATTTAAATTGCTTCAGCCACGTGCAGGAGCGATTTTCTCCACACGGCGGAGTTCTCTCTCGTCCCTTTTCGGCCGCCACGTTCTAAAAAGTTGAATGTATAGAAGCCACTCACGGGTCATTCGTCTGGTCGCTGAACCGCCGAGTTCTCAAAAAAGTGCAGGATGGGCAGCACGGCCGGGAGCCAGATATATAGAAAGCGTGTCAAGAGCGAGTCGAACGTGCGGTCGCTCGAACGACGGGACAAGCCGGAAGGGGAAGCACACGCGCGCGCGATCGCAGCAACACGAATCGAGGCGGAAGACGGGGAACAGCGCGCGTCGGCGCGAGGAATCGCCGGCCGCGCACACAACGTCACGTCAGCACATGGACGCTGTCGGTATACGCTCTTAACAACAACAACAACAACAACAACAACAACAACAACAACAACAACAACAACAACAACAACAACAACAAAAGGTCAATTAGTAACATTGAGAAGAGTGCTCGTCACAACATTGACTACCTCGAGAAAGCAGTGCCAACTTTTACCTTTGCCAACCACCAAGTACACTTCATCGTTGCAAACATTCCACTATACGCCCCCCACCAGTACTTCACCGACCATAAAGCAAATACTGTTGAGAAGTAGCCAATATGAAATGCAAGATGGTTTTTTACTTGTATCCACGTGCGCGTTAAAGAACCATACATTATCTCACTGTGTTCATACCTTGTTTGTACGTGACCGCCTATAGTTCCACCTTTGCCAGCTGCCCACTATACTTCGTCCTTGCAAGCGTCCCACTATACGCCCCATTACCGATTCACCATGTCACCGACCATAAAGCCGTTATAATGAAGGGGGAACGGAAGCGACGTATAGATACCACTTACGAGCATTAAGATTTCTTGTATAAATATACACAGTGTTTTTCACGTCTTTGATGATCTATATAGCGGCCGATATTTGCGGATGGTTCACGGTTTAGCGATGAAAACCTCCAGCACTTCGCCCAACTCATCATCATTCACTACGTGGGTATGATGTGATTTTTTCATTTCTTGACAGATGGCGTCTTTTTGTATTTCTGTAGGCCTTTACTACCTATTGAGAAACTGAAGGTGGTAACCGCCAAGTTTGTAAGCTTACAACCATGACACTACTTACAGACATTCTGACAGGGTAGTAAAAATACAACGCAACTTTAGTACGATGGCAAGCTCGAAAGAAGTGAACCTACAACGATGTAGAGTAGCGCTGGTCACATCCGCTACATCTGTAGTGAGCGAAAGTAGTGACTTTAGCCAAATTCGTGACTTTACTGCAATGACACCACCTATAGTGATTGCATACAGGGAAGTAGTAAGACGAAGTAACTCTACGACAAGCTCAAAAGGACCACATGGTATTGTATCTTCTTGCGATTACTCTGGTGAAGACCTACCACAATGGCATCTTCAAATACCAATGTATACGTTAGTTCAGGGGAAGATGGAAGCCTAAAGAGATGCAGAATTCGACCATATATACAGGGTGCCGCTAGAGCAGAAGTTCCAACTACCAGACTTTTCTAGAAGACATCCTTCAGTCTTGGATGACAGTTCCATGCTATATCATGGGCAGATGCATATCCTGGTATAGAAACATATAGAAAACACACGTTCAAAATATCAAATGAGAGTAAGAGTTGATTGACTACGCCATCTCCTGACGCCGACGACCTTCGACGACAGTGTAGCTCTGACTGACTGGACCTGCTCTACGCCATCTACTGACGCCGACAAGAGCTCTCACAAATGGTGCCCCGTGCTCAGACTCCTGTGACCGTGCTTCCATCTTTCCTATCTCTCCTATCCCCTCGATATGTCGTCGCTCTATGGCTTACCACCTCACGCCTCTTTCTCTCTCTCTACATCTTTATTCCTACCCTTTTAATCCCTTCTCACCCCTATCCCTTGTGAGGTATACTGTTGAGGTGTCGCTCGCTGAAGCAGACAGTTACGGGGCTCACTTTTCTCTTCCTTTCTCTCTTAAGAACCACTTAGTAGAGTTGATTAGCTTATCTGTAAAACGTATACCCAAATTAGGACTATATAAATTCCTTGGGCTGTTGGAGCCCCGAAGAAGCTAGGAGAGTCTGTGCGTGCCTACATATACGCGCACGAGTCATCATTTATGGTTCGTTCGATCATGACTGAATGTATACACAGCCAAGAGGCGAAAAGATTGTCTACACGGGGTGTGGAGCCGACTAGTCGACAAGCGCACTTCTCTTATTCAAGGCTGAAGCATTGAAGAAGACAAGTTCGCTTGCCGAGTGGGTCAGGAGCGCTAGATTCCGTCAAAGCAACCGTGTGACGCGTGCAGCAAGGAGGTTTGAAGCGCTCCATCCAATGCGACCAGCTGACCGTACACGTCATTACTGTCACGCGGACTGCGCTACGTTGTGAGTATGCCTAACGTTCGTCGCGCGTGTCACAGGCATACAGTGTACACAGAGACACGCCATTGCAATGCATGCATACATATTAAAACGCTCGTCGGCTTGCCGTCCTTCCGGACGGAAGGACGAAGTGGCTACGCCCGTCCCTTTTCTTGCGGACGCGTTCAAGGACGGCATCAGCGCGCTTCGAGGACAACGCGGATTCAAACGGTCGTGGAAAAGAGAGAGGCCTGGGGACAGAAAATAGACGCACGGGCGTATAGCGAAGGGCCCGCCACGAAAAGCCGTGCAGGCGCTGCAAGGGTGTCTTTTTACAAAGACGGCAATCGCGGCGACCATGCATGAAAGCGGAAGTGTATACAGCCGTTCCCGCATGTAAAGCGCGCTTTATACAAGCCGTGGGATGGTTTTTCAGTATACGCGGTGAACGCTGCACGTTCTCGGCATAGAGATGCGCAAGCGCGGCCTTGTCTATAGACAGCCTGACAGAAAGTCTGGTGGATGAGCTACAACGGCTAAATTGCTTTTCTACGCCGAGGACTGGGGGAAGAGGCCAGCTTCAAATCCAACCCAACGTGCACTATAAGAAAGAAAGAAAGACAGAAAGAAAGAAAGAAAGAAAGAAAAAAAGAAAGAAAGAAAAAAAGAAAGAAAGAAAGAAAGAAAGAAAGAAAGAAAGAAAGAAAGAAAGAAAGAAAGAAAGAAAAAGCGCCGATTTAGCCGCGAGTGCGAGATGAGTGAGTTAGGATTGAGTATAGGAAGATGGGGCACCAGCGGGGTGGAGCAACTTCACAGAGTATAAGAGTAGTTCAACACAGTCGCTTATGCGCACAAATATGGGCTCCCGTTGGGGAGCATGTATACGGTATAGCATCTAATGATGCAGACCTCGCATCTCCTCGACTGATGCGAAACGAGCACGCGCGAGGAAACTCAAAAGCGACAACGCAGAAGTTACTGAAAATTTCACGACTTATTTTCAGGGCCGCAGCCCTTTCGGGTTTCATCATGATGCACGCATGGTGAATGCTTCGGATTTGACCGACGGGCGCGCTGTGTGCCTGTGAATGCGTGTGTGCGTGATTGATTGATATGTGGGGTTTAACGTCCCAAAACCACTATATGATTATGAGAGACGCCGTAGTGGAGGGCTCCGGAAATTTAGACCACCTGGGGTTCTTTAACGTGCACCCAAATCTGAGCACACGGGCCTACAACATTTCCGCCTCCATCGGAAATGCAGCCGCCGCAGCCGGGATTCGAACCCGCGACCTGCGGGTCAGCAGCCGAGTACCTTAGCCACTAGACCACCGCGGCGGAGCGCGTGTGTGCGTGTGTGCGCGTGTGTGTGTGTGTGTGTGTGTGTGTGTACACGCACACACACACGCACGCACGTAGGCACGTAGATGCAGGCGATATGGAATGGAGGCCGGTGTACTATAGCTGCGCGATGTTAGTGGAAGTTAACGTCTGAATTTCCGGAGCCCTCCACTACTGCGTCTCTCATAATCATATCGTGGTTTTGACATGTCAAACCTCAGATATTGTTATACGTGAGCGTCAAAATTATTGGCGCTGTTTGAACCAGTCAGAGATGAACCAGCTTAAGCGTGCGCCACTCACTGCTAGTGTAAACTTCTTGTAATGTCGTTAACTGTAAATGCTTTCGTAGTAACAACATTCGTCGAGCGGGAAAAGAAAAGTGTAAAAACACGCCTGCAAACTGTGGTTAGACAAAACTTCACGAGATCTCGTCGTTGCCAATCGCCCGGTAACCCATGGAGTGTTACGTAAAAGCCATTGCATAAGCCGGAACACGAAACTAGCTAAAACTCTCGCACAGATAGGAAGAGGAACGCGCTTGCGAAATGACTCCCCAGATACCGTGGTTAGGAAAAAAATCCCTTCAGGCGAAGCTTCCCCGTTTAACGATGGGATTCTTTCTCTCTAAGGAATTCAGGAGCGTACAAAGCAGCTTGCGTTAGCATGGTGACGACGCGCCAGGAGTGCGCGCCACGTCAAGTTACGCAACGCTGTCTGCAGCCCCCGACTCGGCCCGCTAACACGGTGCGGCACATATAACTGGGTTTCGAAAGCACTGCTACACTCCAGAGATCAAAGCTAGGGCGCATTAGCGACATGCTCCAGCTGTGGCTGTTCAGCGAGCCGCGAACTGGAGCGAGCGCAGCAGGGCAGCAAAGCTCCAGTCGACACTGCGGCGCTGATGCTTCAACTGAAAAGCTAAAAACGTCATGCTAGCGCGAAACATCTCGGTATGTATATACTATGTAAATGCGTCATGGTAAAACGTAAAAGAACCCGGAGCGACAGCGAAATGCACGTGCGCGCACTCTTGCGGGGAAATGCTGTCGCATATACTCGTCCACGTGTGACGTAAACGATGATGCAACGTATAAATTATGATAATAGGGAGCTTTAGAATAACGTTTGCAGACGCTGCGGGCGTTGCGGGCATAGCGGGCACCATACGAGTTTTAGAATAACGTTTTCCCCTCCTAGAGAACAATCTACGGACTTTAGCTGCCCCGCAAACTCAAACGCACGCAAACTACGCATAGCCTCAGCACCAGCGCTCGCGGGCCGCACACACCACTCGCTATGGTGGATTTTCTGCGGGCGGGCCGCGAACGGCGGCTCGCGTATACGACGCATGCGCAGTGGCAGCGACCGCACCGCAAGGGCTCTCGGTGCGCTATTTCATTTCATTTCAGCTCTTTATTTCAGACAAATGTATGTCTCGGATACAAAGGCAAAAGGCAGATGTGCTCTGCCTGACGGGACACAAGTAGTACCCGAAAGCACCACTCGGAGCATGGTCAAAGAAATACAATATAACACACTAATAATGCATGCGTAACATTGTTTTTGTTAACATTCTAAAGCTCCCCAATATTCAAAGTTTTACGTCCCAAAAACCGCGGCGTCATTATGCGTGCCCGCCGTATTGAAGGGTTTCGGAAATTTTGAACACCTGGTGTTCGGCGACGTGCACTAACATCGCACAGTTCACGGGCATCTAGCATTTCATTCCCTCCATCGAGATGCGACCGCGGGCCACGGCTGCGTTCGAGCGTGGGGCCCGCTCACGCTATAGCGGCCACTCTGCCGCAACGGCCGTAAACCAACAGGCACCACCGTCCGCGGGAGAGCCGTTCGACGTGCACGGCAAGATTTGCCGGCGAGGCATTTGAGCCTTAAAGAATAAAAAAAAAAAAACATGGCTGCTCTTCCTAATGCATTTGTCGAACACCTCCAATCTATCAAACGGCCGCTTTGCGCTCTGTAGCTAGTAAGTTCCGAACTGACGCTTCCATTCCCTTTAGAGTCACGTCCTTAATCTTCGACAACGCAGTGCTCGAATCGATACGGCACCCTTTATGAGAGCCGTACTCAAATGATCGATATTGTTGGCTTCCTTCGCGAATCTCGGAGGACATATATTACACGCTTGTTAGTTGTTCGTAACCCTAAACAGCTGGAGCCACTTGTCGGGACGCGAGTTTTGGGACACGTTGTTTGGTTTCACGCAATAGATATACGATTATATTTGAATATCGGAGAGGCTGAAATGCTCTATCAACTGCCGCAACCAAACAAACGCACGACACCCACACTTGTAGCGTAAAAAAAATTTGGAGGAAGAAGCAAACAGCTCGAAGCGTCCCGCGGCTGACGCAGACGACGCGGTTCACCGATGAAGCTCCTCCATCGCTGATTGGCTACGTCACTCTCCGGCAAACGGAAAACAGCACGAAAATGGGTCTCGGACGAGTCGGACGCGTTCTTCGAACGGCGAAGAACGGCAGACGTGCGCGAAGGAAACAGTCAAACTGTGAGGCATGATTGCCGCTATAGCGTGAACCAGCCCTTAGGGCCGTTCCACGCGCTTCCCGCACAGCCGCAACTAACGTGCCGGGAACCCTAGCACACGCAAGCGGAAGACAAAATAGTCCAATCGGCGACGCTGCGTAAGGTGAAAGAGCGTCGCCAATTGGCTTATTAGTCTCCCGCTTGCGTGCGGTAGGGGTCCCGGCACGTTAGTTGCGGCTGTGCGGGAAGCGCGTGGAACGGCCCTCACGGATCCGCAGCCGAGCGCCACAATTATGCTGTATACCACCAAGCAGCGTACGATGCGTCACCCGTTGCACACTCGCTCGCTGGATTTCGTGCCGACAGGTTGTGCCCCCGCGATCTCCGACGACAGCGCAGCTCTGGCCGACTGGGCTCGCTATATATATATACGCCACCTTCCAACGCCGACAAGAGCTCTCGCCGAGTAGTGCCCCGCTCTCGGGCTCCTGCGACCGTGTCCATCTTTCCTATATCCTCCTTACTTTCGTCGTTTTCTGTCGTTCGCTGTCCCTGCGCCTCGCTCTCTCCGCCCCCCCACCCCTATTTCTCTCTCTCTGTCTCTTAACCTTTTAATCCTATCCTTTTAATCCCTTCTTCACCCCCTACCCTCGTGAGCTACTGTTGAGGTGTCCTTCCCCTAAGAGAAAGTTACGGGGCTCACTTTTCTCTTCTTTTCATTTGAAATCACTCATACACTACACACCCGTTGTATATATATATATATATATATATATATATATATATATATATATATATATATATATATATTGCTAAGTTTGGCCTGGAAATTCGTCTGGGCAGACGCCATTGTGCATAAGCCGGTCTACTGGGTTCTCACGCTGTCGAAGATTTGAGCGATTACCCAGACCATGTGGCAAGCGAAAACGAGTTCCTGACTTTCAACTACAGACCCTTTCGTCGTCTCTTCCAGCAGCAGCGGTGACTGATGCCCTCGGCGACTCAACTGGCGATGGGGAAGCTGTTGTGACCAGCGCCAGAGCTGACAGGAGAGCGGCGCTCCTTTTAATCCCCAATCAAGTAGACGACCGGCCGGCTGCCTATGCTCGTCAGGCATTGTCCGTGCTAGCCGGAGGATGAGACGTCGTGTCGCCAAGACGCCGTTAACCATTCGAGAGAGGCCAACAAAGACAGCATCTTCTTGGAAGAGACCGCAGCGGCCACCGCAAATCACCCCAATAATTAAGCGAACGAAATCGGCGGACCCTTTGATGTATGCTGTCCGGATCGTGGGACCTCTCGACTAGCGGCACACACACGACGAGGAAGAGCCCTGCTGGCGCCACCTTGCAGTGCAGTGTTCACGACCCAATATTAGATGTTCGCGTGGACCGTGCATGCTCGTCCCCCTCACCTGTTGTGTGTGTGTGATTGGTGTTCCACTCGGAGAGGAGGAGCCCGACAGGGCATAAAACGACGCCGCAGAGTGCTGGACGTCGCTCTGGACCATGTAACGGTTCAACCACCACGCTCATGGTTTGCGAAACCACTATCCCTTCTTTGCTGTGAATAAGTGTAAATAGTGCCATAAACGTGTTTTGTTTTCGTATCATCCAGCGACCTTCCTTCCGAGCCTTAACAATATATATATATATATATATATATATATATATATATTGTAATGCAAATATGTAATTATATTGTAATTTAAATATGAAGAAAAGTGGGTGAAAAGATAACTTTCCGTGGGAAGCTATCTTTTCACCCACTTTTCTTCATATTTACATTACAATTTGGTCGAATATCTGCACCTATACTTTCCTTGGCATTATTGTCTGTTAGATCTCATTATATATATATATATATATATATATATATATATATATATATATATATATATATATATGACCGAGAAACAGAACGCCAGTCCGAGGCAACACTCGCTCCTTGGCAGGTGTCCTCTCCTCACCCGTATATGCCATGTGTTACCTACAGTTGCCAGGGGCACGTATACTGCGCATTCGTTACTTCGACAGAGCCCCGCTGGACACTTGTCCAGGCGAAATAAGCGCGGCTGCTGCAGCTGCGGCCGAGACGCGCGCAACAGACGAAGCCGCTCAGGCGGGTGCATGAGCGTATATAAGCGGCCGCGTGTTTACCATATGCTGAGTATTTGGGTCCTCCAAGCTGAACCCTTTTGAAGACGACGCAGCGAGCCGCGAAAAAGGAAATGATAATTGTTGGGATTTTACGTGCTTAAACTACGATGTGGTTTTGAGAGACGTTGTCGTTCTGGAGGGCTCAGGAACTTTCGACTACCTGCGTTTCTTTGAACGTGCAGCTAAATTTAAGCACAGGGGCTTCCAGCATTTTGTCGCCAACGAAGCGCAGCAATCATCGTCGCGATTTGATCCTGCGACCTCAGTTTCGACAATCAAGCATTGTAATCACGACGACCGGGGTGGGTGGAAAGTGACAGACGTAACGATAAGGGACGACAAGAGAGCAGAGTAGTTCGGCGAGTAAACGCGTCTTCAGGAAGTCTTAGTCGAAACCATGAGCTGCATGGGCAAGGCGTGTAGTGAATGAGCGAAACAGACTGGATTCCAAGGGAATGCAAGTGCGTCGGGTGAACGCAGAAAGTTGGAGGGACAAATGAGATTAAGTGTTCACAGCGTGTGATGGAGGCGGAACTATTCGCAACAGGATACCGTCGGTAACGGTTTACGTTAGGCGAGTATAAGCGAAGGCTATAGCAGAAGTAGTAGGCGCTCTTCGGTGGCTATAATACCACTTCAAAGAGGACTGCAGAAACAGCGGGCCCACAGAAAGCGCAGCGCCGCCGCATTAGCCGGAGAAACATAGGAAAAGCTTTCGCCCTGTAGTGGGCGTAGTCGGGTCAATGATAATGATGGCGAAGATATGCGTGCGTGCGATGAGTTTCGAGGCACTCGGTTTATTGAGGGACGACAGACAGACAGACAGACAGACAGACAGACAGACAGACAGATAGATATATAGATATATATATATATATATATATATATATATATATATATATATATATATATATATATATATATATAGATAGATAGATAGATAGATAGATAGATAGATAGATAGATAGATAGATAGATAGATGGTGAACCTGCAAGGTGTGAAAAGAGTGGAGCTCTGTAAAGAATCTCTGCGTGGAGCTCGAAATACATTACAACGCACATTATAGTACACGCTCGGATGCATATAGAGGCAGGGAGCTCTCTTTCGAAAGGGAGTGAATGCACGTGCATAGAAGAGCGCGCGCGTGCTCATGTGTATGCATACATGAAGGGGAAAAAAAGCACGCTGCAGTCTGCGCGGAGCGTTGAGCAAAAGCGAAACGACAAGCAGTTTCGCATGCAATATAAGGATACCTCACAAAACGAAAAGAACGAGAGAAAGATCAGCGACTCGTGACTGGATCTGCGGCAGCATTATATAGGCTTCTGCGTTAACCCTGGAATATAGACTAGGCTAACGGTATATCAAGTCCACCGAATCAACTCTATCGAAGCCAAGTATTGCAGTCTGACTTTTGAGAACTGAATTATACAGGTCGAGTTTCGTACCTTCTCGAGCATGTCGCAATACGCCTGTCAAGTGCAGAAAAAACGTCGCTTGGCACGGCAAGTTATCTTTTCAACCACTTTTCTTTCTTCACATTGACATTACAATTCGGTCTAATATAACTTCCACTATACTTTCCTTGGCATTATTGTCTGTTAGATCTCATTATTATTATTATTATTATTAATGTGTCAAAACACGGAAAAACGAGCCCTTAAGTATATACTTCTTCCCTTCGCGCGTGTGTGTGTGTGTGTGTGTGTTTGTGTGTGTGTGTGTGTGTGTGTGAGAGAGAGAGAGAGACTTACACCATACACGCATACACCGCTTAGCAGTGTATCTGACGTATACACGCAACTTTCGAAATGACGTACCTTCACGTCTTCACGTCTTATACACATACAGCGCGCGTGAAATAAGCACGCGCTGAAAAACAACACAGCGAAACTATAAAAACCACCAGGTCTGCGCGAATTAACACTCAGCACAGTTCCAGCGAAAGCTGACGAGCGACCTTTACAGAGCCCGTTATAAGCTCCCTTGAGGCTTGAAACAACCTATTTGTTAAGTAAACTTCCAAGGTACCCGGTACGTCATAAACTACAATTTTTGTGAATCAGAAAAGCACCCACCAGGTGTCTGTATAGAAGCGAGGTGACCGCTACACATCTGTAAGACATTGTATATGCACTTTTTGTGGGCGCTACGGCTGACGACGATGAATAATTAGGGCTGAGCACTTTGTAATAGGTTGAAAGTTCTCACGACCAGAATTTGGGGGACATTTGCACGTAGCGCCATCTCTAGTGCCATCTCTAGTCGGTGATAGCGACGGCCTGCCGTAACTGAATGGAAATATGCGAAAAAAAATAATGTTTTTTTTTAATAAGCTAGTTATCGGAAACGACTCCGGGATCTATACAGCATAGACCTGTACTGGAACATTCTGGCGAAATTTCAGTATCACACTGTCTACAAAGCGCGTCGCTTCCCAGAATGTTCAATATTTTAGTATGGGGCCACATGTCTTTCCAATGGGCGGCGCTAGAACGCACTACAGCTCAGGCCGACCTCTATGCCTTCTAATAAATTTTCTCTTTCTCTCTCTCTCTCGAAAACCACAAACTTTGTAGTGCGGCACTGAAATTTCCCAGAAATGTTCCGGTATAGGTGTATGGGTCCGGATTCAAATCTCCCTGCCTATATTTCCTACCTATTTGGTGTCATTGCGCGTCACAGCGGTCACGGATGGCAGCGGCAAAGAACTATACGCCACCTAAGTCGGCTCTTGGTGTGATCTCAAAAGCCTTCGGCGTAAAGAATAAACAAAGTCACAAAAAAACAATGATGAGCGCATTGCCGTGATGATAAATGCTGAAGGGTTTCTTGAAGGGCCAGTTGGTGTACATGATACCGAGGGGAACAGCGCAAAAAAAAAAAAAAACGGGACGGAGAAAGATTGAACGCACCACACAAGCTCTGACGAACAACTGCGTGTAAATTTTACTACACCTGGAACTATATAGCTGAAAACAAGAACAAAAACCACTACGTGCGCATAATAGTGAAATGCAAAAAGGAATGCCACGAGTCGAAAAGTATACAGGTTAGCTACTCAAAACGAAGACGAATCAACACGAAAGGGAACATGTGCGTCAGTGAGCCTTCACTCGCTTTCCTAGAAAAAAAAAATGTTTTTGAGTGGTTTACTTAGACATTTCCACTCGTGGCAGATTTGTATTGCTCTTCACCTTTATGTGCACGTGATGTTTTTTTTTTTCATTTCCAGTCATATATTTCCCGCCGTAATAAAGTTACACGCCGTTGTTCGCCAGCGCTTGTGTCGTGTGTTCATTTTTTCTCCGTCCCGTTTTTTTTTGTTGTTGCGCTGTTCCCCTCAGTATCGATAAATGCCGTCTTTGAAATCCGTATTCAATTACGACTCCACGGAAAAGAGAAACGTCAATTCGTAAGTATACGTATAATTGAACATTCGCCCACAATATACGTCCCGTATGTCCCGCAGATCCGCGATTCCGGTCCGCGTATTTAAATATAGCACGATGAGACGCGACGCTCGTTGAATACCAACAGCTGTCATCCACGCGTCGGGCACGTTAAAGAACCCCAGGTGGTCTAAATTTCCGGAGCCCTCCACTACGGCGTCTCTCATAATCATATAGTGGTTTTGGGACGTTAAACCGTCACCCCCGGAAAATCTTTTCTAAGCTTCCGGGGGTGACGGTTAAACCCCACATATCAAATCCACGCGTCGGAGCTCCTTGTTTTTATCGCGAGATGCGGCCAATAAATCACGCTCGCAGTGATGGACGCGCCTGACTTGCGAAAGACACGACACGTGCGCGGTATATGCGTGCGATGTTGCAACTGCGGCGGCTCGCGTATTTTGTAACTGTCATTCGTCCTGTGAATTACTTATTTTATTGTTTGCGTTTCAAACGTTCCTGCCGAGTGGCCCATATATACCACCGCGGTCACTTCGCAAAGGGCCAAGTCGAAGACGAAAGCGAAACGGCAAACAAAGGAAAAAACAAAAAGAGGACAGGTGATACTGTGCTTACATCGCCAAGGCTAGAGTGTACAAGGCCATACGCGTGGTCGAAAGAAGAGGCGAAGACCGGGAATTCAAGCGCTTTCAGCGTCTTCGCCGCCCCTCCTTTCGTTCAATAAAAGGCCTTGCGCAGTATATAGTTACCACATCCTTAATGGGACGTTTAAGTGGCGCAACGACACGATTTAACTGATAGACCGTACTCTGACAACTCTGTCTTTAATTTAACCACAAGGTCAATAAAATAGAAAAAAATGCCCAAGTTCCATTTTTGTTTTAAATTTTCGCGTCCATTTACTGCGCGCGTGACTTTCATAATTTTCCTGATTTCTTAATTGTTTCGCGCTTTGCTCGCTTCCTCGTTTCCTTCCTTGATCGGTTCGTTGGGTAACTATATACTTCACTACTTTCTTGCTCTTTTTCTTTCTTTTAATTTAACTTTTGTTCTATTCGTCCCTTTATTAAATGCTTGTCATATGCAAAACTAATTGCTCTTTATTATAAACATGTTTACGGACATGCACCTTTATAACCCAGCTCCGCTCTGTAACGATTGAGCCTCGACAGAAAATTATTGCAAAGGAAAATGAAATCAATGATTGGTAGATATGTGAGGTTTAACGTCCCAAAACCACCATATGATTATGAGAGACGCCGTAGTGGAGGGCTCCGGAAATTTCGACCACCTGGGGTTCTTTAACGTGCACCCAAATCTGAGCACACGGGCCTACAACATTTGCGCCTCCATCGGAAATGCAGCCGCCGCAGCCGGGATTCGAACCCGCGACCTGCGGGAAATATATATATATATATATATATATATATATATATATATATATATATATATATATATATATATATATATATATATATATATATATATATATATATATATATATATATATATATATGTAGTCAAGTAGATCCTCCATGAGCGGTCACAACGTGGTTTGTTTCGACGTTTCGACCTAGAGTCTGGCCTTTAGCCTTCGTCAGGATATATATATATATATGTCTGTGTGTGTGTGTGTGTACAGCGAAAATATTTTAGCTTCTCGAAAAAAAAAACGCATGGCCTGACTTCGTGCAGATTCGGAAATTAGGGATATTTGGCTGGCACATCCGCCTGACATTCGCACGTGCACAGAAGAGCCCTTCATTTAGGCGCGTCCAGCAGCAGAAGAAGATTGCGTCATGCGCGGGCGCAATCGTCTACAACACGCGTACCTAATTATTTCGTGAAGTCCCTGATGGATCGCCCGTGTTAACAATAAGAGGTGCGGGCAAACATTACATTGTTGGGACTCAAGGTCTTAAACGTATGATGCTATTGTAAGAGAAACACCATTGTGGAGGGTGATGGACGTTCAGACCACATGAATTAACGTGCACCTAAATCGAAGAACACGGGCCTCGAGCCTTTTCGCCTCTATCGAGAATGCTGCAGCCGCCACAGCTGGGATTCGATCCCGCGACCTGCGGGTCAGCAGTCGAGCGACAAAGCTACTACAGAGGACGGTGGCGGGTAACATAACCTGGCTTTACAGGAAGATAGGAAGCACGACGCTATACGAACTGTCGTGTGGGTGCAGCAGACGATTGGAGCATGCACGGCCTTCGAAATTGCGCTCCGACAGGTCTATATACAAAATATGTCGGCTTGCAACCTCAGAGGACATGATTGGAAAACGAATCGTAGGCGCTAATTAATACCTACCAAACATGACTACCACTATTTGTCCTCGTGTATCTTGATTATGGCTAACAATGCAGTTACCACGGAGGCGGGGGGAGGGGAATCATATCTTTGCTAACTTTCCTACCCCCTCTCTCCACACACACACACACACACACACACACACACACACACACACACACACACACACACACACACACACACACACACACACACACACACACACACACACACCTATCGCGAACTGCTTCGCAGGGGCAAACCGAGAGATCCGAATGCACAGTAAGTGCTTCCCTTGTAAGAGATGATTGAAGTCTCAATATTGAGTACACACGTTTGGCGAACACGAACACATACGAACGTATACGGACTCACAAACCGATAAAGGACGGCTGGCAGAGCATCCGATCTACGTGCGTGCGTACGGATTAGAAGTTCGCTTGTCGGGCCTTGGGCAGGACCACGTGTCGGACCCACCTGAGTGCTGAGGAGAGAGACAGGGCGAAGGCTCGCTAACTCGTACAGCGTGACGTCATGTTCCTTGTTTCCGGTTTGTAGCCTTCCTGTAGGCGGTACTCACAACACAGAGAACATTCACCCAATCCAGAATGACGCGTAGTAGATCAGTCAGGAAGTCGACCGCAGACGCGGTTACGTATATACGCGATTTCGCGCGACGCTCCGTGTAAAATCTGTGAGTGCATACTTATACAACTATGATAGTCCCTCGCAGCTGCACATGCCACGCGCGCATCAATGAAACGACCCGAGTCACAAATACGGAGCAAGAGAAAAATAGACGCCGCGTCGCGACCCGTTGTCGATTAGCACGACGAGCTGGGGTCAAAAACCTGCAGCTCCGCAGCGTGTAACATGCAGCTGCTTTGTCGCAAAGCCAGCAATATATTTTACGCCTTACGGGAGTATAGTGTCGGCTGGTGTGAGCAAAAAACAAGATCAGTTTCACTAAAAGGGCGAAACAGTGACCGGAACACATAGCGTCAAATTGTAATAGTATACCGCGTGCCGCTGGCAGCTAAATCTTTTGTATCCGACAGCACCTAAAATTATTGAAAAAATACCTACAAACACTTGTTTTAAGGGGCCCTGCATTATCTTTAGCAGGGTCAAAAAACGCTGCCGATCGGTAGTAGAGGCTCCCGACAACGCACGAGCCAAATATTATAGCGCAGCACGCGGCCTGGAATTCACAATGATTTATCAAAGTCGGCTAGACATTGCTTTCTCTTCTCTCGACGAATGACGGAAGGCGCTCGAAAATCACTCGTAGATAGCCCATCTATCAGCCGTTGGCTGATTTGAACATGGCGCGCTGGGTAGTTACAAAGATCACCGCGAGAGGCCGCTACTTGGTCCACATGTGTTACATGCGTGCGCACGCGATCACATGTACTGAAAAAAGCGCGCATTCGAAGACAAAAAAAGTGCTCAAGGTCACGAGGTGCGCGTGGCGTATTCTCATTGCCCTGCCATCCCTCCCTGCTTAGCTTCCAGCGCTTTCGTCGGAACGAGAGAATGCAGAATTTAATTGCAGCATGCGACAAATCTCCCCTTTCACTGAACGGATTCCCGAAATTTTTGCGGTTTTGAATTCGTGAGGGAATAAGCCCTTCCGGTGAATTCATTCCATGGTTACTTGAAAAAAAAGTGTTTCAGGGCCCCTTTAGGAGAACGCGGCCGCTGCAAGAGTAGAAGAACTTTTCGCACAGTCTATACGCTAAGAGCACATCCCAGTTCTGCGCCATCTCCTGATGCCTGGCAAGACAGCGCGCATATGTCAGCGACCTCAACCACAAAATCAATGTTCGCAGCACGAGCGACACATTATTATTATTATTATTATTATTATTATTATTATTATTATTATTATTATTATTATTTGATGACAATCGCGCATACGACCGCAACTCAGCATTGCGGACGACTGAAGACCACGTACACACCATCCGGCAGCCACCACAGAACGCCTTTCTCCCGTCTCAGGCCACTGACGCACGCAACGACGGCCGACCGTGACACATGCGCGTCTTGCGTTTCGCCGACCTGCCCCGCCTTTCCTTCGAAAGCGACAGATTTCCTCCTTGCATCCTTCGTTCGCCGCGCGCGGGCGCTATATACCCTTTGTACTCCTTGGGAGGCGCTGCGCCTTACGACAGACAGAAATTAGGTGCCTTTCTTCCCCTCTTCAAGAATCACTACCACCACCACTACCAACCACTCCATCGGAGCGGAAAAGACGATTCGCGTGCTTGCCCCCATCTGTCCGCAGCTCGTGCAAGCCGAACACACACAGCAAAAGCTCCATCACCGCTTCCTTGCTGTCCCGTCATCCTTGTAGGCCGGTCTATACGAAAGTGGGAAGTGAGAGAGCCGCCGAGTTGGTCGCAAAATGGAATTCCGCCAGTTGCACGCCATGGAAAGCATCCAACAACGAAGGCTCTACTGCTGCTAGCCGGAAGATGGAGCCAGCGAAAAACCACACGAACGCAGCAAAGAAGAACAGCGCTTGTCCTCTGTGCACGGTTGTTATTCTTCGCTGTCTTCGTGTGGTTTTTCGCTGCTTTGCATCTTCCCAAAGATGAAGCCAGCGAAAAACCACACGAAGACAGCGAATAAGAACAGCGCTTGTCCTGCGTGGTTGTTATTGTTCGCTGTCTTCGAGTGGTTTTTCGCTGGTTTGCATCTTCCCACCAACCAACTCGCCCAGAAAGCTATACGTTACTGTAACGATGGCAATTATGACAACTCATTTAAAAAAAAAAGTCAATCATTCCGAGCATCGTCGTTTCGCTTTATTTATTCACTCCTCTCGAGAGGGTCATGTGACCTGCGCGACGCTTCGTAATACTACAACTACCACCACCCCCACCATAATGTTGGTACATTATTATAAATATGTTGGCATATTATAAAAATGACGTCAAGAATAAGTTAGCTGTCACGCGAAGAGTATAACACGCAACGTCGGTTCACAATGCCACGTATCGAATTATTATTATTATTATTATTATTATTATTATTATTATTATTATTATTATTATTATTATTATTATTATTAGTAGTAGTAGTAGTAGTAGTAGTAGTAGTTGTAGTAGTAGTAGTAGTAGTAGTAGTAGTAGTAGTAGTATTTTGTAAGTGCTCTTTCTCCTCGCGACCTGAACCAACGCCACCTAATCGCAACCACGCAGTACCCCGACACGCAACTGCACACGCCGCGTAGGACCAAGGGCATCGATCGCTTGATGGCACACTGCATCCACACCTGCAGGACCACGGAGATTTGCATCATTTTGCTGCACTGGTGCCAGAAACTGCATGGCAAGAAATTAAAGTTTTATTTATTAATGCTCGACGTTAAAAAAAAAAGACGGAAGGGAGGGGGGGGGTGCACGTGTTAGCAGAAGTATATTTATACCTCGCTATCGAGGACATGGAATAAACACTAAAACTTGCAGGGTCCCTTGTGGATTGACTTGACTTCACCTAAGACGACTTGAAGGCACAAGCCATGTTTTTTTTTTCTTTCTTTTTTTCCCCGCTCGATGTTATATAAGGGAACAGGGAACACGACCCCTGGCTTCAAGCGCCACTGCGAAACCCCGTCTTCATTCTCTTCTCTCGAGGTCATCACGCTCTCTCCGGCTTTTTTTTTTTTTTACCGCCCAAAGGAGAGCACTACAACGGCATACGTCACATGACGGCGCGCCAGAATTTGTGACGTCGAGATAACGTCGCCAATTCTTTCGATCTGTGACCTCATATGTCGACCTACCCCCTATCCCCTTTTATTCCCTCTACCCCACCCCCTGTGCCGACCTGTTGAGGTGTCGTCCAAGTGTTAGAAAGTTACGGGTGACACTTTTCTCTTCATTTCATTATCATAATTAGAAAGAGATAGCTTCGTACCTAAAAAATAACCCACAAGGGCTGCAGAACATGTACCACCACCTTCTTCCTTGCTTCAAGAACCACTTCAATGATGACGAAAACTAAACGAGAGAGAGAGAGAGAGAGAACTCGGACTGGCGCGAGCGTCGCACAAATGTAATCGGGTCACGGAACGTCGTTGGGAGGAAGAGGCCTGGTTACGAGATTACGTAGTTCTGTCGCTGTTAACGGTTGTACGTGTCTCGCGGTCGAGGCGATAAACATCGCTCGTCGCCGCTGAAGCCACAGAGGATTCACTTTCAAAAGAGGTTGATCAGATTGAGACTTCGAGACGGGCCCGGTGTCGCAACAATCTACTACGGCGAAGACATAAGCGTATACAGAAGAAGCGCCGGATACAGCGTGAGGAGATCCTACAGCTCGTAAGAACGTAGTCGTGCGCGGAGGACCCGTAGGGGGAAAGGTGAGTGTTTATGTTATAAGAAGGAAAAGAAAAGTGAGCCCCGTAACTGTCTGCTTCAGGGAGCGACACCTCAACAGTAGCTTACAAGGGATGGGGGTGAGGAGGGATTAAGAGGATAGGAATAAAGGTATATAAAGAGAATAGAGAGATGCGCTAAGCCAGCGAGCGACGACATATCGAGGGGATAGGAGAGATGGAAACACGGTCACAGGAGTCCGAGGACGGGGTTCCACTTGCGAGAGCTCTTGTCGGCGTCAGGAGATGGCGTAGAGCAAGTCCAGTCGGTCAGAGCTACGCTGTCGTCGGAGATCGGCGTCGGCAGATGACATAGGGCGAGTCCAGTCGGCCAGAGCTACGCTGACGTCGGAGATCGCGAAGGCACAACCGGTCGGCACGGAATACAGCGAGCGACTCGACCCGTAGGTAACGGAGCAGTGCACCGATATGCGAGGGACGAATTTAAATGGGCCTCCGGCGTATACTTTTCAGCACATTCGGTATTTACCGTCTGCAGCTGGTACTAACGGTGCTGTAACAGCTGGTAGTTCAATTTGCACGGCGACTCGCCAATGATTTGAAATTAAAAAAAGAACAATGAGATGAAATAAAAAACGAGTATACATGCTTCGTGAAACGCCTACAGTGACGTCACAACCTACCCCGACAGGTAGGAATGCAAACGTCATATAAACAAAGGGCAACCTGCAATCAAAGGCGTGATTTATGAATTGGCCACTAATCTTTAAAGTTCTCTCGCAGAAAAAAAAAATATGCGATTTTCACTCCTATAATCTGTCGTATATAACCAGAGTACCGAAAAGAACATATGCCGAAAATTCGATCGAGATCAGTAAACATAAAAACCTCCGGAGGACGCACAAGACATATTGAAAGTTATAAATTCGGGCCTCTTGTGACGACCGCGCACGCGCCATAACTGATTAAGAAATCGGCCACCATAAAACTGTAACAGACACGCTATATACACATGATTGATTGATTGATTGATTGATTGATTGATTTGTGGGGTTTAACGTCCCAAGACCACCATATGATTATGAGAGACGCCGTTGTGGAGGGCTCCGGAAATTATGACCACCGGGGGTTCTTTATCGTGCACCCAAATCTGAGCACACGGGCCTACAACATTTCCGCCTCCATCGGAAATGCAGCCGCCGCAGCCGGGATTCGAACCCGCGACCTGCGGGTCAGCAGCCGAGTACCTTAGCCACTATAGACCACCGCGGCGGGGACGCTATATACACATGCAGCATCGGTATACAGATGCAGACAACAAACGCAATAGGTGTACACAGTTTGACGATTATATAACGTCTCTGCGACGTGTTAAGGTGACGCCAACGAGATGAACGCTGATTTCTGAACCTTCGTATCGAGTGGAGAACTTAATTCCTAAGCAAGCCACCGTACATTCTCGTGCACTTTCTCGTATACCCAGACACGAAGGAAATACGTAAAAAAAAAACTGTACAACATTTATCAAAAATTAAGTTATATAGAAATAAACTCGGTATGCTTTCTAGGCGCTCAGTCTGCTGAATTGTAGAAGAGTACAGGAGCGGCACGATAGTCGAAAAACTACAAAGACATTTGTAGAAAACGTGAACAAGTGGCCGAGAGCAACCGGAAATAGCTGCAGCAACAAAACGAAAGAAAAGACAAAAACTACAACCGCAAAAAGACCCAGACAACGGTATGAACGTCAGCTGTCAAATATCAATAACTGCTACAGTGCACCGTATATTCTTTACTATTTATCTATTTAGATGCCAAACGCCGGTGGTAAAAGGAGAGGAGTAAGAAAACATGGATGCTGCATGGAATACACGGTCTGATGACTCTACACTTTCGGACAGGGCGAGTGCACATGCACGGTGCAGCTCAGTGAAGGCTATTACAGAGGCAGTAAAGGTTGCGGGATCGAATCCCGGCTGCGGCGGCTGCACTTCCGATGGAAGCGGAAATGTTGTAGGCCCGTGTGCTCAGATTTGGGCGCAGGTTAAAGAACCCCAGGTGGTCGAAATTTCCGGAGCCCTCCGCTACGGCGTCTCTCATAATCATGTGGTGGTTTTCGGGGCCGTTAAACCCCACATATAAATCGAAGATAAATACTAGTTATGCATTGGTACAAACTACCCATTAACAGTATGCCATAAGCACTGATCATGCGCGCCTCTGACCAGGGCATGCGAGATTGGTGAAGGCGGTAAAAGTACGGCGCAAAATTTTGTGGCGAGAACCACTGAAAGAGTGATTGAAACTGTCCTGCATTCTTCATTCTTTCGCTTTTCTCCTCGTCACAAAACTGGCGCCGTATATTTTCACCGTGTATACGAACCCCTCGTCACAAACGTTTGCACTCCTACATACCGGACCGGGTCACCGAGCGCACCAATGGGGTTGCTCGGAGTGCTCAAAGGGACACAAGAATGAAACAGTGAATTGATTTAGATGGACAATGTGTACTCTGAGAAAACCAATATCGTTAATCATGAAGAAAAAAAACAAAGTTAAAGTATCACGTTTAAATTTCGCGGCAATACTCCACGCATGGAGTCGCGGATTTCAAAGTGCATCTTTCGTATTTTGACAAGATTGGCTCCACGAAATTCCCCCAAAACTTGGTATGCTACGTTCACGGTCCCCTTAGAGGACACTGCATTTCACTTATACCAATTGGAACAACGTAGCACAAAGCAGACGCCATCAAAATCTATGACGTCGCGGTGTTAGGTGCAGAAACTTGCAAGGTGGCGCCACCACGCAGATTTTGCTTTCGCGCGTTTTCTCGCGGTAAGAGTGGTAAGCTTAGAATTGTGAAAGAGTAATGTACTAATGTGACAAAAAAAGTTATTTTCCGCCGCCTATACTTGTTGGTCGATAAATTCTATTCTTCCTCCTCCTCGTGGTGTTCTTTTGAGAGCCCAAGCCAATGTCGGACAAGATTATACTTCGACATTACGAGCGTAATACGTGGAAATAGATAACGCGAGAGCTATTTAAAGACAACAATACGCGTGTCTGGGAAAAGGCAATGCGATAGACTATCGGCAAGAGATAAGCAGAGTTACGAAATTTGGAATTGTGAGGGCATTGAATACGGCCTAATCTGATCAAGTGCTCGGAGTAAATACTACAGATCAATTCGTCGGAAGAACGTATCGGGTGCGCACGAACTTACGCGTTTATACGACCTTTTGTCCCGCGAACGACGATGCTGGAAAGCCCGCACAGCGCACTATTTCAACGCCAGATTAACCCCCGTATTTTAGAACCTCCCTTCACTCAACACTTCACCTTCACTTGAGAAAGCCGATAGAAGCGCCCCCTCTAGGTACGGCAAGTCACCGCGTAGCAGCGATAGCCTTCTGCGGTTCTTGAGTAGCGCAGCGTCATTTTCAGCCGAGTGGTGGCGCAGTGCTCCACTCTGTCAAGTGACGGGTGAAATTCGAGTCGAGTAGCGTTTGTGAATACGGGGGTAAATCTAAAAAAAACTATAGCAATAATATCTGGGGTTTCACGTGCCGAAACCGGGACGCGATTACGAAGCGCGCCGTATTGATTGATATGTGGGGTTTAACGTCCCAAAACCACTATATGATTATGAGAGAAATTTCCGTAGTGGAGGGCTCCGGAAATTTCGACCACCTGGGGTTCTTTAACGTGCACCCAAATCTGAGCAGACGGCCCTACAGCATTCCCGCCTCCATCGGAAATGCAGCCGCCGCAGCCTGCAGATTCGATCCCTCGACCTGCGGGTCAGCAGCCGAGTATACCTTTAGCCACTAGACCACCGCGGCGGGACGAAGCTCGCCGTAGTGGGAGGGCGCCGGAAATTTCGGAAACCCGGCGTTTTCTTCACGTGCACCGGCATCACACGGTAAGGGGGCTTACAACTCTGGTATCTTTTTCGCCTCCAAGGAAATATGCAACCGCCAGAGCCGGGATCGAAAACTCCACATCGCGGCGGAGAATTCAAATATTATTCGTGGCATTCCGACGTCATTGCTCGTTTCTTATATACTTTTTTCCCCTTTTTCTTTACTATACCACGTATCTCCGTCATTCGTCACACACTTCGTTCGCCAGCTTGAAAAATGTCGCCGACATTCACAATCTCTTATACTCCCTCATGGCCTCAGCACGAGCGCTTGGGTTTATCTATAGGAGACAAACAGGGACTTCGAACGCTTCCAAAGAGCGTAGCGCGTCAAAGGTGACGTCTTTGATGGGGGGCTGGAAAAGTTTACCTCACCTGCGTTCCATCAAAGCGTGCAAGCTGTAAAAATGGATGAGTGGAAGTATAAATGAAAGACAGTGGAGGTAAAGAACTGTTAACCCAGACCAACCCGACAGAAGCGGTGGCGAAGTATATATACCCGTCAGGGCACCCGCTGAAACGCGGAACAGATACACTGTGTACGATTCCTCGTACAGGAACCAGGCAACCGGCGGTTTCGATACATATACCAGTCAGGGCAGCAGTGGCTGCCCTTGATGATTTATATGTGGGGTTTAACGTCCCAAAACCACTATATGATTATGAGAGACGCCGTAGTGGAGGGCTCCGAAAATTTCGACCACCTGGAGTTCTTTAACGTGCACCCAAATCTGAGCACACGGGCCTACAACATTTCCGCATCCATCGGAAATGCAGCCGCCCCAGCCGGGATTCGAACCCGCGACCTGCGGGTCAGCAGCCGAGTACCTTAGCCACTAGACCACCGCGGCGGGGCAGCAGTGGCTGCCCTGAAAGAGACAAGTCCACTGGTCTAAAACTTTGGCTCTAGCAATATTTCTTGTTTAACAACATTTTTCGTTACTTTATGCCTCCGTCTTCCTCTGAAACTGTCTTAATGAAAGGTCTGGCCACAGCGGTGAAATTTCGACGGAGGTCAAACGGTAGAGGCCGGATAACAGTGCAATGGCAGCGCACGTTTAAGAACATCAGATTGTCGAAATTCCCGGAACCCTCCACTTCAGCGTCTCTCATGATCATATCGTCATTTCGGTACGCGATACCCCAAATATTATCACATTTCTCAATGCAATGTTCAACATGACCGGCCGCTGTTCCAATAGATTGCTGTCCCCCCGTCCATGCAACGAACATTCTGCCCCTTACTGACGCCGGGTAATCTTTTCTATACCAGCAGCTTTGCAGTCGGACGTGAACACTCTGGCTTGGCGTGTAACAGCGCATGCGCAGTTCGAAGTGTACGCGTACAGGTTGGCACGTGGTATAGTCGCTCGTTATGTCGCAAGACAAGACAAGCTGCTTTCGCGAGAGCCACCGAGAAAGATAAGAGTTCGCGCGCAAGACCTCGGAGGTCTTATGAAAGGAAAAAAAAAACAGGAAAAAAAAAACCAAAGAGACATCGACTGTGCGGAACAAAGGCCGTCAGCGCGACTCGTCGGGTGCAGGGGCTGTTTGCAGAGCGGAAATATGAGTTCCGGGGATCCACAGCGCACGAAGTATATCACACATACAGGAATCAAGATATGATTGATTTGTGGGGTTTAACGTCCCCAAAACCACCACATGATTGTGAGAGACGCCGTAGCGGAGGGCTCCGGAAATTTCGACCGCCTGGGGTTCTTTAACCTGCACCCAAATCTGAGCACGCGGGCCTACAACATTTGCGCCTCCATCGGAAATGCAGCCGCCGCAGCCGGGATTCGATCCCGCAACCTGCGGGTCAGCAGCCGAGTACGTTAGCCACTAGACCACCGCGGCGGGGTACAGGAATCAAGATAACAAGCATTCAACATAACTCTGGCTGGCAGGGAAGGTAGTAATATTATCCATGGTTTCACGCCCAAAAGCCACGATATGGTTATAAGAGACGCCGTAGTGGAGCGCCCCAGAAACCCAGCGCGCAACCCGCGGTGCCACTCACCGAAAACCTAAGGCTAGACAACCGTTCGCGGCAACCGCCACCCGCCAAAGAGGACCGCTCGTATCTCGGGGCGCCGCCACCCAGGCCTTCCGCCAGGTGTCACTGCCGGCGCTACGCACTAATCATGATGATGATGGTGGTGATAGCAAACGCTCGCGAACACCGCGCCACCTACCACCCCTCGGTAGTTGGGAACCTGAAATGCGGCCTACATATAGTCGTGCGCCACGAGGCGCAAACTACTTTACAGGGAGTGCAGGCATGACATTTGAGGTACAGGCATGGATGGCATTTCAGACCTATACAATCAAAAGACCGCATAAACTCGAGAATCTCGCATCACGATTGTGTTTGCTCGCACTAGAGTCTGACAAGAAAAAAAACAGAAAAAACGTTTGACTGCTTTACGTCGGTCCTGACTTGCCTCGTATATGATGACTCCCTTTGAAGAAGCACGTGAACTTTCTTAGTAGATCATTAAATTTTGTTCGGAGAGTCGTGAGAGCCAGATGAGAGTTAACGAATCTTTTTTAAAGAGAGTCACACGCGAGCCACGTCAGGGCTCACCGAAAAAAAAAAAAAGAATGACGGACACTCTTATTTTTTCTTATACTGTACCTATAGAACACAATGCCGCCACATTTAACCCGCTCCGTGCTCTGACGTCAAGATGACGTCCGCGAATCCGGAACTAAGCTCGGAGTTAAGATATAAAATGTTTTCAGCACTTTTCTTATGCGGGAGCCGACTGCAAAGCGGAAGAGTGGCGGGCGAATGACACTGCGGCAAAGAAAGAAGAATAACTATTAGTAATGTGCAGCGAAGTTGATTTGTGAGGGGTCTCAGCACTGGGATTGAAAAAAAAGCCGGGATTTTACGTGCCAGAAACCGAGATCACAATGAGATTTGATTTGATTGATATGTGGGGTTTAACGTCCCAAAACCACTCTATGATTATGAGAGACGCCGTAGTGGAGGGCTCCGGAAATTTCGACCACCTGGGGTTCTTTAACGTGCACCCAAATCTGAGCACACGGGCCTACAACATTTTCGCCTCCATCGGAAATGCAGCCGCCGCAGCCGGGATCCGAACCGAGATCACAATGAGGTCCATCGCAGTGGTGGGACACTCCCGATTTATTCGTAAACACACGGTGTTCCATTACGCGCACCTTAACACACGCGCGATTTTTTTGTCATTTTTTGTCTACTTTTCACTCCCATCGAAATGCGGTCGAAAATTGTTCAAAGCATTGACAGTTCAGATAGGTGTTTCATCATTGGCAAAAAAACATGATTGATTGATATGTGGGGTTTAACGTCCCAAAACCACCATATGATTATGAGAGACGCCGTAGTGGAGGGCTCCGGAAATTTCGACCACCTGGGGTTCTTTAACGTGCACCCAAATCTGAGCACACGGGCCTACAACATTTCCGCCTCCATCGGAAATGCAGCCGCCGCAGCCGGGATCCGAACCGAGATCACAATGAGGTCCATCGCAGTGGTGGGACACTCCCGATTTATTCGTAAACACACGGTGTTCCATTACGCGCACCTTAACACACGCGCGATTTTTTTGTCATTTTTTGTCTACTTTTCACTCCCATCGAAATGCGGTCGAAAATTGTTCAAAGCATTGACAGTTCAGATAGGTGTTTCATCATTGGCAAAAAAACATGATTGATTGATATGTGGGGTTTAACGTCCCAAAACCACCATATGATTATGAGAGACGCCGTAGTGAAGGGCTCCGGAAATTTCGACCACCTGGGGTCCTTTAACGTGCGCCAAAATATGAGCACACGGGCCTACGACATTTTCGCCTCCATCGGAAATGCAGCCGCCGCAGCCGGGATCCGAACCGAGATCACAATGAGGTCCATCGCAGTGGTGGGACACTCCCGATTTATTCGTAAACACACGGTGTTCCATTACGCGCACCTTAACACACGCGCGATTTTTTTGTCATTTTTTGTCTACTTTTCACTCCCATCGAAATGCGGTCGAAAATTGTTCAAAGCATTGACAGTTCAGATAGGTGTTTCATCATTGGCAAAAAAACATGATTGATTGATATGTGGGGTTTAACGTCCCAAAACCACCATATGATTATGAGAGACGCCGTAGTGAAGGGCTCCGGAAATTTCGACCACCTGGGGTTCTTTAACGTGCACCCAAATCTGAGCACACGGGCCTACAACATTTCCGCCTCCATCGGAAATGCAGCCGCCGCAGCCGGGATCCGAACCGAGATCACAATGAGGTCCATCGCAGTGGTGGGACACTCCCGATTTATTCGTAAACACACGGTGTTCCATTACGCGCACCTTAACACACGCGCGATTTTTTGTCATTTTTTGTCTACTTTTCACTCCCATCGAAATGCGGTCGAAAATTGTTCAAAGCATTGACAGTTCAGATAGGTGTTTCATCATTGGCAAAAAAACATGATTGATTGATATGTGGGGTTTAACGTCCCAAAACCACCATATGATTATGAGAGACGCCGTAGTGAAGGGCTCCGGAAATTTCGACCACCTGGGGTCCTTTAACGTGCGCCAAAATATGAGCACACGGGCCTACGACATTTTCGCCTCCATCGGAAATGCAGCCGCCGCAGCCGGGATCCGAACCGAGATCACAATGAGGTCCATCGCAGTGGTGGGACACTCCCGATTTATTCGTAAACACACGGTGTTCCATTACGCGCACCTTAACACACGCGCGATTTTTTGTCATTTTTTGTCTACTTTTCACTCCCATCGAAATGCGGTCGAAAATTGTTCAAAGCATTGACAGTTCAGATAGGTGTTTCATCATTGGCAAAAAAACATGATTGATTGATATGTGGGGTTTAACGTCCCAAAACCACCATATGATTATGAGAGACGCCGTAGTGAAGGGCTCCGGAAATTTCGACCACCTGGGGTCCTTTAACGTGCGCCAAAATATGAGCACACGGGCCTACGACATTTTCGCCTCCATCGGAAATGCAGCCGCCGCAGCCGGGATCCGAACCGAGATCACAATGAGGTCCATCGCAGTGGTGGGACACTCCCGATTTATTCGTAAACACACGGTGTTCCATTACGCGCACCTTAACACACGCGCGATTTTTTTGTCATTTTTTGTCTACTTTTCACTCCCATCGAAATGCGGTCGAAAATTGTTCAAAGCATTGACAGTTCAGATAGGTGTTTCATCATTGGCAAAAAAACATGATTGATTGATATGTGGGGTTTAACGTCCCAAAACCACCATATGATTATGAGAGACGCCGTAGTGAAGGGCTCCGGAAATTTCGACCACCTGGGGTCCTTTAACGTGCGCCAAAATATGAGCACACGGGCCTACGACATTTTCGCCTCCATCGGAAATGCAGCCGCCGCAGCCGGGATCCGAACCGAGATCACAATGAGGTCCATCGCAGTGGTGGGACACTCCCGATTTATTCGTAAACACACGGTGTTCCATTACGCGCACCTTAACACACGCGCGATTTTTTGTCATTTTTTGTCTACTTTTCACTCCCATCGAAATGCGGTCGAAAATTGTTCAAAGCATTGACAGTTCAGATAGGTGTTTCATCATTGGCAAAAAAACATGATTGATTGATATGTGGGGTTTAACGTCCCAAAACCACCATATGATTATGAGAGACGCCGTAGTGAAGGGCTCCGGAAATTTCGACCACCTGGGGTCCTTTAACGTGCGCCAAAATATGAGCACACGGGCCTACGACATTTTCGCCTCCATCGGAAATGCAGCCGCCGCAGCCGGGATCCGAACCGAGATCACAATGAGGTCCATCGCAGTGGTGGGACACTCCCGATTTATTCGTAAACACACGGTGTTCCATTACGCGCACCTTAACACACGCGCGATTTTTTTGTCATTTTTTGTCTACTTTTCACTCCCATCGAAATGCGGTCGAAAATTGTTCAAAGCATTGACAGTTCAGATAGGTGTTTCATCATTGGCAAAAAAACATGATTGATTGATATGTGGGGTTTAACGTCCCAAAACCACCATATGATTATGAGAGACGCCGTAGTGGAGGGCTCCGGAAATTTCGACCACCTGGGGTTCTTTAACGTGCGCCCAAATCTGAGCACACGGGCCTACAACATTTCCGCCTCCATCGGAAATGCAGCCGCCGCAGCCGGGATCCGAACCGAGATCACAATGAGGTCCATCGCAGTGGTGGGACACTCCCGATTTATTCGTAAACACACGGTGTTCCATTACGCGCACCTTAACACACGCGCGATTTTTTTGTCATTTTTTGTCTACTTTTCACTCCCATCGAAATGCGGTCGAAAATTGTTCAAAGCATTGACAGTTCAGATAGGTGTTTCATCATTGGCAAAAAAACATGATTGATTGATATGTGGGGTTTAACGTCCCAAAACCACCATATGATTATGAGAGACGCCGTAGTGGAGGGCTCCGGAAATTTCGACCACCTGGGGTTCTTTAACGTGCACCCAAATCTGAGCACACGGGCCTACAACATTTCCGCCTCCATCGGAAATGCAGCCGCCGCAGCCGGGATCCGAACCGAGATCACAATGAGGTCCATCGCAGTGGTGGGACACTCCCGATTTATTCGTAAACACACGGTGTTCCATTACGCGCACCTTAACACACGCGCGATTTTTTTGTCATTTTTTGTCTACTTTTCACTCCCATCGAAATGCGGTCGAAAATTGTTCAAAGCATTGACAGTTCAGATAGGTGTTTCATCATTGGCAAAAAAACATGATTGATTGATATGTGGGGTTTAACGTCCCAAAACCACCATATGATTATGAGAGACGCCGTAGTGAAGGGCTCCGGAAATTTCGACCACCTGGGGTCCTTTAACGTGCGCCAAAATATGAGCACACGGGCCTACGACATTTTCGCCTCCATCGGAAATGCAGCCGCCGCAGCCGGGATCCGAACCGAGATCACAATGAGGTCCATCGCAGTGGTGGGACACTCCCGATTTATTCGTAAACACACGGTGTTCCATTACGCGCACCTTAACACACGCGCGATTTTTTTGTCATTTTTTGTCTACTTTTCACTCCCATCGAAATGCGGTCGAAAATTGTTCAAAGCATTGACAGTTCAGATAGGTGTTTCATCATTGGCAAAAAAACATGATTGATTGATATGTGGGGTTTAACGTCCCAAAACCACCATATGATTATGAGAGACGCCGTAGTGAAGGGCTCCGGAAATTTCGACCACCTGGGGTCCTTTAACGTGCGCCAAAATATGAGCACACGGGCCTACGACATTTTCGCCTCCATCGGAAATGCAGCCGCCGCAGCCGGGATCCGAACCGAGATCACAATGAGGTCCATCGCAGTGGTGGGACACTCCCGATTTATTCGTAAACACACGGTGTTCCATTACGCGCACCTTAACACACGCGCGATTTTTTTGTCATTTTTTGTCTACTTTTCACTCCCATCGAAATGCGGTCGAAAATTGTTCAAAGCATTGACAGTTCAGATAGGTGTTTCATCATTGGCAAAAAAACATGATTGATTGATATGTGGGGTTTAACGTCCCAAAACCACCATATGATTATGAGAGACGCCGTAGTGAAGGGCTCCGGAAATTTCGACCACCTGGGGTCCTTTAACGTGCGCCAAAATATGAGCACACGGGCCTACGACATTTTCGCCTCCATCGGAAATGCAGCCGCCGCAGCCGGGATCCGAACCGAGATCACAATGAGGTCCATCGCAGTGGTGGGACACTCCCGATTTATTCGTAAACACACGGTGTTCCATTACGCGCACCTTAACACACGCGCGATTTTTTTGTCATTTTTTGTCTACTTTTCACTCCCATCGAAATGCGGTCGAAAATTGTTCAAAGCATTGACAGTTCAGATAGGTGTTTCATCATTGGCAAAAAAACATGATTGATTGATATGTGGGGTTTAACGTCCCAAAACCACCATATGATTATGAGAGACGCCGTAGTGAAGGGCTCCGGAAATTTCGACCACCTGGGGTCCTTTAACGTGCGCCAAAATATGAGCACACGGGCCTACAACATTTCCGCCTCCATCGGAAATGCAGCCGCCGCAGCCGGGATCCGAACCGAGATCACAATGAGGTCCATCGCAGTGGTGGGACACTCCCGATTTATTCGTAAACACACGGTGTTCCATTACGCGCACCTTAACACACGCGCGATTTTTTTGTCATTTTTTGTCTACTTTTCACTCCCATCGAAATGCGGTCGAAAATTGTTCAAAGCATTGACAGTTCAGATAGGTGTTTCATCATTGGCAAAAAAACATGATTGATTGATATGTGGGGTTTAACGTCCCAAAACCACCATATGATTATGAGAGACGCCGTAGTGAAGGGCTCCGGAAATTTCGACCACCTGGGGTTCTTTAACGTGCACCCAAATCTGAGCACACGGGCCTACAACATTTCCGCCTCCATCGGAAATGCAGCCGCCGCAGCCGGGATCCGAACCGAGATCACAATGAGGTCCATCGCAGTGGTGGGACACTCCCGATTTATTCGTAAACACACGGTGTTCCATTACGCGCACCTTAACACACGCGCGATTTTTTTGTCATTTTTTGTCTACTTTTCACTCCCATCGAAATGCGGTCGAAAATTGTTCAAAGCATTGACAGTTCAGATAGGTGTTTCATCATTGGCAAAAAAACATGATTGAATGATATGTGGGGTTTAACGTCCCAAAACCACCATATGATTATGAGAGACGCCGTAGTGAAGGGCTCCGGAAATTTCGACCACCTGGGGTCCTTTAACGTGCGCCAAAATATGAGCACACGGGCCTACGACATTTTCGCCTCCATCGGAAATGCAGCCGCCGCAGCCGGGATCCGAACCGAGATCACAATGAGGTCCATCGCAGTGGTGGGACACTCCCGATTTATTCGTAAACACACGGTGTTCCATTACGCGCACCTTAACACACGCGCGATTTTTTTGTCATTTTTTGTCTACTTTTCACTCCCATCGAAATGCGGTCGAAAATTGTTCAAAGCATTGACAGTTCAGATAGGTGTTTCATCATTGGCAAAAAAACATGATTGATTGATATGTGGGGTTTAACGTCCCAAAACCACCATATGATTATGAGAGACGCCGTAGTGAAGGGCTCCGGAAATTTCGACCACCTGGGGTCCTTTAACGTGCGCCAAAATATGAGCACACGGGCCTACGACATTTTCGCCTCCATCGGAAATGCAGCCGCCGCAGCCGGGATCCGAACCGAGATCACAATGAGGTCCATCGCAGTGGTGGGACACTCCCGATTTATTCGTAAACACACGGTGTTCCATTACGCGCACCTTAACACACGCGCGATTTTTTTGTCATTTTTTGTCTACTTTTCACTCCCATCGAAATGCGGTCGAAAATTGTTCAAAGCATTGACAGTTCAGATAGGTGTTTCATCATTGGCAAAAAAACATGATTGATTGATATGTGGGGTTTAACGTCCCAAAACCACCATATGATTATGAGAGACGCCGTAGTGAAGGGCTCCGGAAATTTCGACCACCTGGGGTCCTTTAACGTGCGCCAAAATATGAGCACACGGGCCTACGACATTTTCGCCTCCATCGGAAATGCAGCCGCCGCAGCCGGGATCCGAACCGAGATCACAATGAGGTCCATCGCAGTGGTGGGACACTCCCGATTTATTCGTAAACACACGGTGTTCCATTACGCGCACCTTAACACACGCGCGATTTTTTTGTCATTTTTTGTCTACTTTTCACTCCCATCGAAATGCGGTCGAAAATTGTTCAAAGCATTGACAGTTCAGATAGGTGTTTCATCATTGGCAAAAAAAACATGATTGATTGATATGTGGGGTTTAACGTCCCAAAACCACCATATGATTATGAGAGACGCCGTAGTGAAGGGCTCCGGAAATTTCGACCACCTGGGGTCCTTTAACGTGCGCCAAAATATGAGCACACGGGCCTACGACATTTTCGCCTCCATCGGAAATGCAGCCGCCGCAGCCGGGATCCGAACCGAGATCACAATGAGGTCCATCGCAGTGGTGGGACACTCCCGATTTATTCGTAAACACACGGTGTTCCATTACGCGCACCTTAACACACGCGCGATTTTTTTGTCATTTTTTGTCTACTTTTCACTCCCATCGAAATGCGGTCGAAAATTGTTCAAAGCATTGACAGTTCAGATAGGTGTTTCATCATTGGCAAAAAAACATGATTGATTGATATGTGGGGTTTAACGTCCCAAAACCACCATATGATTATGAGAGACGCCGTAGTGAAGGGCTCCGGAAATTTCGACCACCTGGGGTCCTTTAACGTGCGCCAAAATATGAGCACACGGGCCTACGACATTTTCGCCTCCATCGGAAATGCAGCCGCCGCAGCCGGGATCCGAACCGAGATCACAATGAGGTCCATCGCAGTGGTGGGACACTCCCGATTTATTCGTAAACACACGGTGTTCCATTACGCGCACCTTAACACACGCGCGATTTTTTTGTCATTTTTTGTCTACTTTTCACTCCCATCGAAATGCGGTCGAAAATTGTTCAAAGCATTGACAGTTCAGATAGGTGTTTCATCATTGGCAAAAAAACATGATTGATTGATATGTGGGGTTTAACGTCCCAAAACCACCATATGATTATGAGAGACGCCGTAGTGAAGGGCTCCGGAAATTTCGACCACCTGGGGTCCTTTAACGTGCGCCAAAATATGAGCACACGGGCCTACGACATTTTCGCCTCCATCGGAAATGCAGCCGCCGCAGCCGGGATCCGAACCGAGATCACAATGAGGTCCATCGCAGTGGTGGGACACTCCCGATTTATTCGTAAACACACGGTGTTCCATTACGCGCACCTTAACACACGCGCGATTTTTTTGTCATTTTTTGTCTACTTTTCACTCCCATCGAAATGCGGTCGAAAATTGTTCAAAGCATTGACAGTTCAGATAGGTGTTTCATCATTGGCAAAAAAACATGATTGATTGATATGTGGGGTTTAACGTCCCAAAACCACCATATGATTATGAGAGACGCCGTAGTGAAGGGCTCCGGAAATTTCGACCACCTGGGGTCCTTTAACGTGCGCCAAAATATGAGCACACGGGCCTACAACATTTTCGCCTCCATCGGAAATGCAGCCGCCGCAGCCGGGATCCGAACCGAGATCACAATGAGGTCCATCGCAGTGGTGGGACACTCCCGATTTATTCGTAAACACACGGTGTTCCATTACGCGCACCTTAACACACGCGCGATTTTTTTTGTCATTTTTTGTCTACTTTTCACTCCCATCGAAATGCGGTCGAAAATTGTTCAAAGCATTGACAGTTCAGATAGGTGTTTCATCATTGGCAAAAAAACATGTTTGATTGATATGTGGGGTTTAACGTCCCAAAACCACCATATGATTATGAGAGACGCCGTAGTGAAGGGCTCCGGAAATTTCGACCACCTGGGGTCCTTTAACGTGCACCCAAATCTGAGCACACGGGCCTACAACATTTCCGCCTCCATCGGAAATGCAGCCGCCGCAGCCGGGATCCGAACCGAGATCACAATGAGGTCCATCGCAGTGGTGGGACACTCCCGATTTATTCGTAAACACACGGTGTTCCATTACGCGCACCTTAACACACGAGCGATTTTTTTGTCATTTTTTGTCTACTTTTCACTCCCATCGAAATGCGGTCGAAAATTGTTCAAAGCATTGACAGTTCAGATAGGTGTTTCATCATTGGCAAAAAAACATGATTGATTGATATGTGGGGTTTAACGTCCCAAAACCACCATATGATTATGAGAGACGCCGTAGTGAAGGGCTCCGGAAATTTCGACCACCTGGGGTCCTTTAACGTGCGCCAAAATATGAGCACACGGGCCTACGACATTTTCGCCTCCATCGGAAATGCAGCCGCCGCAGCCGGGATCCGAACCGAGATCACAATGAGGTCCATCGCAGTGGTGGGACACTCCCGATTTATTCGTAAACACACGGTGTTCCATTACGCGCACCTTAACACACGCGCGATTTTTTTGTCATTTTTTGTCTACTTTTCACTCCCATCGAAATGCGGTCGAAAATTGTTCAAAGCATTGACAGTTCAGATAGGTGTTTCATCATTGGCAAAAAAACATGATTGATTGATATGTGGGGTTTAACGTCCCAAAACCACCATATGATTATGAGAGACGCCGTAGTGAAGGGCTCCGGAAATTTCGACCACCTGGGGTTCTTTAACGTGCACCCAAATCTGAGCACACGGGCCTACAACATTTCCGCCTCCATCGGAAATGCAGCCGCCGCAGCCGGGATCCGAACCGAGATCACAATGAGGTCCATCGCAGTGGTGGGACACTCCCGATTTATTCGTAAACACACGGTGTTCCATTACGCGCACCTTAACACACGCGCGATTTTTTTGTCATTTTTTGTCTACTTTTCACTCCCATCGAAATGCGGTCGAAAATTGTTCAAAGCATTGACAGTTCAGATAGGTGTTTCATCATTGGCAAAAAAACATGATTGATTGATATGTGGGGTTTAACGTCCCAAAACCACCATATGATTATGAGAGACGCCGTAGTGAAGGGCTCCGGAAATTTCGACCACCTGGGGTCCTTTAACGTGCGCCAAAATATGAGCACACGGGCCTACAACATTTCCGCCTCCATCGGAAATGCAGCCGCCGCAGCCGGGATCCGAACCGAGATCACAATGAGGTCCATCGCAGTGGTGGGACACTCCCGATTTATTCGTAAACACACGGTGTTCCATTACGCGCACCTTAACACACGCGCGATTTTTTTGTCATTTTTTGTCTACTTTTCACTCCCATCGAAATGCGGTCGAAAATTGTTCAAAGCATTGACAGTTCAGATAGGTGTTTCATCATTGGCAAAAAAACATGATTGATTGATATGTGGGGTTTAACGTCCCAAAACCACCATATGATTATGAGAGACGCCGTAGTGAAGGGCTCCGGAAATTTCGACCACCTGGGGTCCTTTAACGTGCGCCAAAATATGAGCACACGGGCCTACAACATTTCCGCCTCCATCGGAAATGCAGCCGCCGCAGCCGGGATCCGAACCGAGATCACAATGAGGTCCATCGCAGTGGTGGGACACTCCCGATTTATTCGTAAACACACGGTGTTCCATTACGCGCACCTTAACACACGCGCGATTTTTTTTGTCATTTTTTGTCTACTTTTCACTCCCATCGAAATGCGGTCGAAAATTGTTCAAAGCATTGACAGTTCAGATAGGTGTTTCATCATTGGCAAAAAAACATGATTGATTGATATGTGGGGTTTAACGTCCCAAAACCACCATATGATTATGAGAGACGCCGTAGTGAAGGGCTCCGGAAATTTCGACCACCTGGGGTTCTTTAACGTGCACCCAAATCTGAGCACACGGGCCTACAACATTTCCGCCTCCATCGGAAATGCAGCCGCCGCAGCCGGGATCCGAACCGAGATCACAATGAGGTCCATCGCAGTGGTGGGACACTCCCGATTTATTCGTAAACACACGGTGTTCCATTACGCGCACCTTAACACACGCGCGATTTTTTTGTCATTTTTTGTCTACTTTTCACTCCCATCGAAATGCGGTCGAAAATTGTTCAAAGCATTGACAGTTCAGATAGGTGTTTCATCATTGGCAAAAAAACATGATTGATTGATATGTGGGGTTTAACGTCCCAAAACCACCATATGATTATGAGAGACGCCGTAGTGAAGGGCTCCGGAAATTTCGACCACCTGGGGTCCTTTAACGTGCGCCAAAATATGAGCACACGGGCCTACGACATTTTCGCCTCCATCGGAAATGCAGCCGCCGCAGCCGGGATCCGAACCGAGATCACAATGAGGTCCATCGCAGTGGTGGGACACTCCCGATTTATTCGTAAACACACGGTGTTCCATTACGCGCACCTTAACACACGCGCGATTTTTTTGTCATTTTTTGTCTACTTTTCACTCCCATCGAAATGCGGTCGAAAATTGTTCAAAGCATTGACAGTTCAGATAGGTGTTTCATCATTGGCAAAAAAACATGATTGATTGATATGTGGGGTTTAACGTCCCAAAACCACCATATGATTATGAGAGACGCCGTAGTGAAGGGCTCCGGAAATTTCGACCACCTGGGGTCCTTTAACGTGCGCCAAAATATGAGCACACGGGCCTACGACATTTTCGCCTCCATCGGAAATGCAGCCGCCGCAGCCGGGATCCGAACCGAGATCACAATGAGGTCCATCGCAGTGGTGGGACACTCCCGATTTATTCGTAAACACACGGTGTTCCATTACGCGCACCTTAACACACGCGCGATTTTTTTGTCATTTTTTGTCTACTTTTCACTCCCATCGAAATGCGGTCGAAAATTGTTCAAAGCATTGACAGTTCAGATAGGTGTTTCATCATTGGCAAAAAAACATGATTGATTGATATGTGGGGTTTAACGTCCCAAAACCACCATATGATTATGAGAGACGCCGTAGTGAAGGGCTCCGGAAATTTCGACCACCTGGGGTCCTTTAACGTGCGCCAAAATATGAGCACACGGGCCTACGACATTTTCGCCTCCATCGGAAATGCAGCCGCCGCAGCCGGGATCCGAACCGAGATCACAATGAGGTCCATCGCAGTGGTGGGACACTCCCGATTTATTCGTAAACACACGGTGTTCCATTACGCGCACCTTAACACACGCGCGATTTTTTTGTCATTTTTTGTCTACTTTTCACTCCCATCGAAATGCGGTCGAAAATTGTTCAAAGCATTGACAGTTCAGATAGGTGTTTCATCATTGGCAAAAAAACATGATTGATTGATATGTGGGGTTTAACGTCCCAAAACCACCATATGATTATGAGAGACGCCGTAGTGAAGGGCTCCGGAAATTTCGACCACCTGGGGTCCTTTAACGTGCGCCAAAATATGAGCACACGGGCCTACGACATTTTCGCCTCCATCGGAAATGCAGCCGCCGCAGCCGGGATCCGAACCGAGATCACAATGAGGTCCATCGCAGTGGTGGGACACTCCCGATTTATTCGTAAACACACGGTGTTCCATTACGCGCACCTTAACACACGCGCGATTTTTTTGTCATTTTTTGTCTACTTTTCACTCCCATCGAAATGCGGTCGAAAATTGTTCAAAGCATTGACAGTTCAGATAGGTGTTTCATCATTGGCAAAAAAACATGATTGATTGATATGTGGGGTTTAACGTCCCAAAACCACCATATGATTATGAGAGACGCCGTAGTGGAGGGCTCCGGAAATTTCGACCACCTGGGGTCCTTTAACGTGCACCCAAATCTGAGCACACGGGCCTACAACATTTCCGCCTCCATCGGAAATGCAGCCGCCGCAGCCGGGATCCGAACCGAGATCACAATGAGGTCCATCGCAGTGGTGGGACACTCCCGATTTATTCGTAAACACACGGTGTTCCATTACGCGCACCTTAACACACGCGCGATTTTTTTGTCATTTTTTGTCTACTTTTCACTCCCATCGAAATGCGGTCGAAAATTGTTCAAAGCATTGACAGTTCAGATAGGTGTTTCATCATTGGCAAAAAAACATGATTGATTGATATGTGGGGTTTAACGTCCCAAAACCACCATATGATTATGAGAGACGCCGTAGTGAAGGGCTCCGGAAATTTCGACCACCTGGGGTCCTTTAACGTGCGCCAAAATATGAGCACACGGGCCTACGACATTTTCGCCTCCATCGGAAATGCAGCCGCCGCAGCCGGGATCCGAACCGAGATCACAATGAGGTCCATCGCAGTGGTGGGACACTCCCGATTTATTCGTAAACACACGGTGTTCCATTACGCGCACCTTAACACACGCGCGATTTTTTTGTCATTTTTTGTCTACTTTTCACTCCCATCGAAATGCGGTCGAAAATTGTTCAAAGCATTGACAGTTCAGATAGGTGTTTCATCATTGGCAAAAAAACATGATTGATTGATATGTGGGGTTTAACGTCCCAAAACCACCATATGATTATGAGAGACGCCGTAGTGAAGGGCTCCGGAAATTTCGACCACCTGGGGTCCTTTAACGTGCACCCAAATCTGAGCACACGGGCCTACAACATTTCCGCCTCCATCGGAAATGCAGCCGCCGCAGCCGGGATCCGAACCGAGATCACAATGAGGTCCATCGCAGTGGTGGGACACTCCCGATTTATTCGTAAACACACGGTGTTCCATTACGCGCACCTTAACACACGCGCGATTTTTTTGTCATTTTTTGTCTACTTTTCACTCCCATCGAAATGCGGTCGAAAATTGTTCAAAGCATTGACAGTTCAGATAGGTGTTTCATCATTGGCAAAAAAACATGATTGATTGATATGTGGGGTTTAACGTCCCAAAACCACCATATGATTATGAGAGACGCCGTAGTGAAGGGCTCCGGAAATTTCGACCACCTGGGGTCCTTTAACGTGCGCCAAAATATGAGCACACGGGCCTACGACATTTTCGCCTCCATCGGAAATGCAGCCGCCGCAGCCGGGATCCGAACCGAGATCACAATGAGGTCCATCGCAGTGGTGGGACACTCCCGATTTATTCGTAAACACACGGTGTTCCATTACGCGCACCTTAACACACGCGCGATTTTTTTGTCATTTTTTGTCTACTTTTCACTCCCATCGAAAGGCAGCCGAAAATTGTTGTTAGAAGCATCGACCATTCAGATAGGTGTTTGATCATTGGCAAAAAACAAATAAACCAATCTATCGACACACCTGACGAGTGATAACCGCGACACAGCTGGCACGTGCAAGGTAGCTCTGGCACCCTCTTCTGCTCCCTAAAAAACACGCCTGCGCCGATCTTACCTTTCTCTCACCACAAATCGCGAAATAACGCACCAGAGATAGAGGCGTACTTGTCAAGCACCACCTAGCACTCTATAGGTCCCGCCTTATCCAAATCGAGGACATCTAACTACCTGGCGCGACCAACAAAGCAACAAGGACAATCGTTTGAGCGAGTTCGTGATATCACAACATCTGATTACAGCAAGTATATTGCGCGGCGGGTAACGCCAATGCGATGTAAACGGCCAGCTCCCGCGACAAAAAGCTGCAACGCGTATATAAATGAGGTTTTCCTTCACGCTCACCTACCCCCCCTTCACAGATACACACACGTTGCCTTCACACCTTTGCCGCCCTCTTCACACACACACACACACACACACACACACACACACACACACACACACACACACACACACACACACACACACACACACACACACACACACACACACACACAGGATTTATATTATTCAAATTTCTCATTTCAAAAACTTCTTAAATTTCTTGCCATCTCCATTCTCATGCATGTATATGTATTCTGAAGCGACAGTACAGTTTATCGAGCTGTGCTTAGCCATTCAATTATTATAGACGTGGTTGGACGATGTTGGGCGACGCTGACGAAGCTGCTCCCTTGCTGTCGACCGGCCTCGCATACCTAACAAAGTCGGACCCTATTCATCATCGTTCGAAGGGCAGACTTCCGGTTATGCGGTTTCGTAACAATAGTGTCAGTCGAGGGCAACCGACTTTACACTTTAGGAACTCTTGAGCCCCCTCTTTTTTTTAAATGTTTACATACAAAAAGCGATACCACTGAGACTAGATCCTTTTCACAGAAGGAAAAAGAAAAAAAAAAACACCACCGTGCTTGGCTGCACGCGGGAGTACAAAAGCTGCAGCCTCGGCAGTGTATTCTTTGCTTTGGGGGGGGGGGGGGTGAAGAGTATTTCGCGCAGGCCAGAGGGACTCCGTAAAAAGGTCTGTAGGCACAACGTAATGAAAAACACGTCAACGCTTTAATTTAATTTCTGAATCCGCGCGAAGCTTTTGATTTCGGACACGCGGCACGAGGGGCGTCGGAATTTCCGTGTTAAAGTTTAACGTTAAAGAAGAACGGCTATTTGGGCTAGTTGGTTAAATTCCACGGTAATAAGAGTTGCAGCGCAAGCACAAAGGTGCTAGAAGGAACGTGAAACGAAAGGCGAGGCAAGGAAAGCGAAGAGGCGCTCGTGTTGTCCTCTTTGCTTTCCTTGCCTCGCCTTTCGTTTCACGTTTCTTCTAGCACCTTCGTGCTTGCGCTGCAACCCTGATTGCCGTGGAATTTAACGTTAAAGTTTAACCCCACGTGTCTAGCTAAATTCACGACTCAGAATAGCTTTCCCACTACATTTTTTTTTAAGTCCTGACTTCTTGCTTAAGGCTGTTTCACATGCCGCGAAAACAAAAATCGTTCCGTTCGCTCCAATCGCTCTGTTCGCAACCGTCGCAACAATAGCGGTTTCGTTTCATTTGGACCGCGAACCGTCCGCGATTTTCGCTCTGCGAGTGGAGCGGCGAGTTCTTGCAACCGCTCATTGTGATAGACACGAATGTAATGTAATAATATGTGCATTATGATATCATGAATTACCGTGAACGGCAACGAAGGGCCCGCTTGTTTTCGTCATTTAAGAACACTTTCCAGTCTGAATTCATTTTAAAATGCCCAGCATCGACCACTACCAAAACAAACACGTCGACTCTATTTCGACGGCTTGGCCGGACCAGCTCAATTTCGACGGGTCCCGACCAAAAATCGCTCCCGCCGCTGCGATCAGAGCGAAAATTTCCAACATGTTGGAAGCTCGCCGCAGACCGCTGCGGCGGGAGCGAACTGCCATTTTTTTTCGCTGCGAGCGAATTCGCGGACTGAAAATCGCTACTTTTTGTGTCATGTGAAACGGCCTTTACGGGACCGTTTGGCGGTCGCACGAGGCGGTCGCACGTTGCTAGAATCAACCGAAAGAACAAAAAAAAAAACCATGATCGCAGTATTCGTGTCAGCAAACGATTACGAAAACACCGTTCGATCACAGCTGTAAGCGAACGTATGCGCAGGCGACGTGTAAGGAAAACATATCCTAGTCCGTGGCGTGCATCGCATGGGAAAAGAAAAATACGCATCGAATCTTAAATATAAATGTCACGTGGCTCGGCCTCGTCAAAATTTCTTCCCAAAGGTCAAACACACACTACAAAGTTTATATCCCTTAACTGTCACGTGACGATGAGAGAACCAAACAAGCTTAGACACGATGCGCTTCTCTTCAATGTCGCAAAATTCACAACGATCACACCAAAACGGCGACGCTAGGTAGACCCGATTGGTTAAATGCAGCAAGTAAGGGATGCAGGGATTGCACCGCCAGATCGGTTTCTTGCTACAGCTTCGGTAGTTCTTGACTGCGCTTGCAGTCTACTCCGACACCCCGACGGACGAAACCGAGCCATCTAAAACACGGTGAGGCGGTTAATAATTACTGCGGCAAAGGGGAAGCATGTCCTCGCACGAGAATCGCACTTGCGTCTCGGAATCCACTAAAGGAGACAAAATACAAGTAGAAAAAAAATTCTACACATCAATAGGTTTGTGACAGTGACTTCCCCACGTAACGTCCGCCAATTTTGTTGAGGTTATAATTCCCGAATATGCGATATGCTTATAAGCGGGACGCTGTCGTGGAGGCCTCCGGAAATTTTCGCCATCTGGCGTTTGCTAACGTACACCAAAATCGAAGGAGACGAGCCTCGGACCATTTTGGTTTCCATCGAAAATGCGGTCGCCGCGCCTGGGATTCGATCCCGCGACCTTCGGGGTCAGCAGTCGAGCACCATCGCCACTAAAAACACCACGGCCGGCAGCCGCCAAAATATAATAAATCTACGCCCACGTCGCGCACATAAAAACGCACGCACCACCACGAGGACGCGTGTCGTCTGCTATTTACCCATTTTCGGCGCCTTCCGCTTTCTCGTCGTCTGCTTCCTGCCGGAAGACCCGGATGTCGTCCCTGTCGTCTGCTTCTGCTCCTTGCCGGCGATTTCTTCCCGGCTCTTCATCTCGAGCGCGATGCTCTCGTGCTGCAGCTTGTACGTGGAGGTGACCATCGCGCCCAGCAGTGCCCTCGCGTCGCTGCTCAAGTCCACGGTCGAGTCGCCGTACACCGAGCTAGCGTCGTCGTCGACGCTGCCGTTGTCCACTCGCCACTGCGCCGCCGATGACGAGCGAGAGCCGGCGGCGGCGGTCACCGAAGATACGAGCCGCCGCCGCTGCCCACCCATTTGCTCCGCCACCGTGACTCCGTAGCGCAGGGGCGCGCCACCGCCGCACAAACACACGCAGGTCGTCAGCTAGCCGCGGCCAGATCTCGCGCGCTTCGCTTTGCAGAAGAGCTGCCACTGCCGTCCAGCAAACGCGCCGGAGGCGGCAGCGGCATGGCGAGCGGTCAGCGACACTTCTTGGGTTCACACACACCGTAGTGGTACCACAGAAACACACGAAGCTCTGTGATTATGGGGCGAGGAACAGGGCGGGGAGAGAATGATCGCGTTAACGACGTTGGTTAAAGATACCCGCTTTTTTTTTTTTTTTCTGGCCGCGATGTTATATAAAAAGCGGACCGCCTTCCGAGAACGGATCGCGAACGAAGCCTGCACGCACGGTGCAAACGCCCGTCTGTCGTCTGCCGCGGATCTTGCTACACCGTAGCAGACGACAGCTCCGAGAAAACGCCGCAGGTGCTCGGCCCCTTTCCCCTCCGGATTTTTTTTTCACAGGTGTGGTACTGGAAGTGTAACGTTGCCTGCTCGACGAGCGGCGGCGTAAGCAAAGAGATGGTGATAACGGCAACGCAGGAAGGTGAAGTGCCGCCCCCTGGTGCCGTTGGCGCGAGACTGTAGCGACAGTGAGCATCCTCCGAGATGCGAGCAGTTTTCCGTTTCGGTCTTCTCCTCGAGGGCGAAAAGAAACTGGTTCCGGAATATTAGGCGATTCGCATTTGGTTGCGAAGACGCTGTCTGCATACCGAATGAAGGTGACGTATCCCAGTTTCCGAAATACGTGGCGTCCGCGATGGAACTGCCACGCTAAAAAAAGGCGCGTACGTGGTCTGAGTAACATCTGGTTGGTTCGTTTCCCTTCGCACGTGGCGGCTACCAACTCCGCCGAAAGAGCAGCACGTAGAAAAAGCAGGAATATCGAAAGACGGACTGCACAAACTGCGCGCGAGAACAAATTAAAGCTGATAAAACACGCGGTGGAAAGCGCGAAAGTACGCCGCGCCATCTGTCAAGGAGAGCTGCAAGCGAAACAAACACCGCGCGATCACCTCTGAGACCTCGGTTGCTCTCCACCGAGAATCGCGGAGGTCACACGCCAACAGGTGTTTCCGCTAGCAACCACCAGACCCGCCTGCCGACTTGCAGCTGCACGCTGCGCAACCGTCATGAGTAATCAAGATTGACAACACTGGACGAAATAGCAAAAGAAAATTATCGCCATGGGTGAAAAACAAACACGGTTTTTAATTAAACAGCATGTGAACTGCGGGGGTTATATATATTGCTAGCAACAAATGGGAAACGCCATTGAGGAAGGCAGAGAGTCGGACGAAACTAAGCGGGAATAAAATGAAATTAGCTCGCACGGTATGGGGTAAATTAGATATCAACGTGAGAGGCCTCCGTCCAGCAGTTGACTAACACAGGCTGACAATGATGACGAGACTGCACTAGCTCACTGCGGCGACCTCACGCCATCTTCCTGAACTTTAAAGAACGAGCGAACGCCCCCTCGAGTAACATGTAACAGGTCAAGGAGACAGCCGCCACACGATGGCGCGAAGTGTACGAATCAATGCCACGCATTGAAATCACGAATAACGATACAAACACAGCCACGTCTTCATTGCTGCGAATATTTATTTTTTTCCGAATGACTTGCAATTTTCGATTTCTTTCCTTTTTTGCTTTGTACAACCACACCAAAGATACGTGAAACATAGTTTTCGACAAAAGAATATAGAAAGTTTAAGGAGTCAGAGTGAGAATATTATTGATAAGCAGCACTGATTAATGCATGCAAGCTGCGATTGGGAGTTAGCGCAGACTCCTATTCCCTCTCCCCCCCCCCTCATCAACCGATCACCTCTCAAACACTCTATTGTAGTCGTATGTGGTGCCATTTCTTACATAACTGTACAACAGAACGTTGATGCAATCTTCACGGAACCCAACGAAAAAGACAAAACAACAACAAAAAACAAAAACAAAAAAGACCACGTATCATGCAAAAGCAAGCTCCACAAAGCATGAAAATAGGCTTACTTAATGGCAAACTGAGAAGTGAACGATCATATGAGATCGAGCGACGCTACCAGAGGAACCATCGGTCGACGCCAAGCGTACCGCAGCCGACAAACTTTGATTACAAATTCCAACGTTGTCATTTCGTCAGTTTCTGCCAAACGATCACGACGGCGGGCGTGTCCTGGTGGGTCTTTGGGACGTTATTTAAGTCGGTACGCTGTGACATGCAGCTACCAGAAATTCGAAATATCAGTGAAACCACGCTTTTGTGTGCAATCGTTCGATCCATCGTCAGCTGAAGCGCCGATCGCATTAAACGCGTAAATTATAGTCAGAAGTACTTTCTGTTGGTCTAGTCATTATATATAATGTACTGACCATAAAATCACCGCCACCAATATGCACAAACCAACAAGAAATAGAAATGACGGAAAGAAACAAAGGAGCATGCTTAGAGCTCCCTCTGCTCTTTTTTTTCTCGTTGTTTTGTGCTAAGTGACAACGGTCAGTACACAGCGTGAAAATGCGTAGCTCCTATATGACCTCAGAAAAAAAAATAAATAAATATATATATATATATATATATATATATATATATATATATATATATATATATATATATATATATATATATATGTTTACACAATAATAATGAGATCTAACAGACAATAATGCCAAGGAAGGTATAGGGGAAGTTATTAGGCCAATTGTAATGTGAATGAGAAGAAAGAAAAATGGGTGAAAAGAACTTGCCGTGGGCAGGATCCGAACCTGCGACCTTCGAATAACGCGTTCTCGAGGTCGCAGCGTTATTCGCGGTCGCAGGTTCGGATCCTGCCCACGGCAAGTCATCTTTTCACCCACTTTTCTTTCTTCTCATTCACATTACAATTGGCCTAATAACTTCCCCTATACCTTCCTTGGCATTATTGTCTGTTAGATCTCATTATTATTGTGTAAACCGAAAAAACGAGCCCTTAAGTATACACTTGTTTCCCGTATATATATATATATATATATATATATATATATATATATATATATATATATACAGGACGGACAATATTGCTGCACTCTCCAGGAAAAAAAAACACCAGGGTCCGTTCTCTGTGCTTGACGAGAGCAGCGGAGGCCGTGATGACACGGACCGACACGATACGCAAAACCACCGAAAACGATAAAAAAACGAATGCGAATAGGCAGAACGCAAGCGGCGGTCGAGTCACGCCGTTTCGGTGACGTTTTCTATAGATGGAAAAAGTTCGGTCGCCCCTGGAGTGAGTGAGTGAGTGACCACGGGACAAGAGAGTACAAGTGGCTGGCTCGCCTTCGTGGTCACACTTTATCGACGCCGTCAGCAGAGCCAGGCCGCGGGGCAAGTGTCACCATCGATCGATGCACGAAACGACGCAGCCAAATAAGTGGTACGACGAGGGACGCCCCCACGTGCATATACGATCGACTAACAAACGGGGCCGCGCGGGGTCCGGTGGATTGGAGATTTTTAGGGGCGAAGCTCCTTAGGGCGTGGGCTGTGCGTCCTCTGTATGTAGCCACCTCTAGTTTAGTTCTTGCAGTGTTCACTAGATGGCGGTACCGTCCCCTGTATGTAGCCACCTCTAATTTAGTTCTTGCAGTGTTCACTAGATGGCGGTACCGTCTCCTGTATGTAGGTGTACGTTTGGGCACGAGCCTACAGGAAGCCTTGGGTTTTAGGGACAACAATGGAAAGCTGAACACACCCGCGATTGAAATAAGTAAGAGACGGTTAGAGTATTGGTGGCAGAAAATTAGAGAGAAAGGACAAAAATAAATATTAGAAAAATAAAATATGGACAATGTGCCGTAAATGGCAGAGAACTTAAGCTGAAAATTTACCTTTTTTTCCATTAAGATAGAATTTATCGAAGTAGAGGCATTAGGCCAACATCAAAAAAGAAAAAAGGTTTTTTTTTTTTTGTCGAGCCTGTTGGCATACTTGTCACCACCCCGTTATAGAGGGGACGCTCATAGCATCCATCCATGTAGCCACCTCTCGTTTAGTTCTTGCAGTGTTTACTAGATGGTGGTACTTGTAGCTGATAATGTGAAAAGATGCAAGATGTTATAAACTAGAAAGCGGTACTTGTAGTTGATGAAAGACGCGAGATCTTATAAAATAGGAATGATGTCACATATGGCGCGTGTCATTCATTGGTTGAAGGCAATCGTTCGATTTAGTGCGGCTACGTACGCTAGGGGGAGCGATGTAATCGAGTGGGCAAAATGTACAGAGGATTCATGGTTTACCAGGTTTACCTCCGGAGCTTCGCCACTCATCATCATTCACTTCGTGAATATGGCGGAATTTTTTTTTTTCGGCGATCGCCGGACACCTGCAGCAAAGACCGGGCCGAGAAAACGGCCCTGCGAGGGGCAATGTACATATACACGGTTGCGAGCGATACTAATGGAGTCACGGAAGCGCCAAGCGTGTGTGTGCGTAGAAGAGTGTGCGTCAGTTTCGATTTTATCAGATTAGACCGACCGTCCGTCTGTCAAGAACGATATCACTGCACTCGTTTGCTCGGCTAACACAACCATACAGATGGTTGTGATAACGAAAATGCGTTTTTTTTTTTTCAGCGGTCGAAACCACATCAGTGGCCTCCCTTCGACCAAGTCACCTGCCTAGTTTTTTCTAGCAGACCGGCGTTTTATGTTTCGCTTCGTCCCCGTCGCAAAAGCTGTCTCGGCGGTCGGGAATCGAACCCGCATCTTCGTGATAACAGCGCTACAGTGTACACAGCGGCTGCCAAGCGAGCGCAACCGATAGATAGATGATGGAACTGTATTTGTAGTCCTGAGAGACGAGGGCGCAGTGGGCGGCTTCCGTTACATTGGGAGATGCAGGCCTAACCGCCGCATTGTGGGCTCTCTATAAACGGCCCAAAGCTGACCCCTTTTGTTAGGGCGTATGATGGCCGAGCACCACTTGGCCGGTTTAACATAACCGATAAAAAAAACAAAGATAACATGGTATCGCAAGGCGCACACTGATGATACACGCCTTTGGTACGGCCACAATATAGTGACGTATACATAGGTAATGGAGCATTATAAAGATTAGTTTTTTACGACCGTACTGCTCGTGCTGGAGATTTCGGAAAAGCCTTAGCATCGCCTTTCGGGTAAATGAAGCCTCGTAACAACCCCCTCTATGAATGGGTTGTCGTAGCGAAAAAAGAAGAACGTCATGTGCTCGAAGCAAGGATATCGGAGAGCGCTGTAGAGAGGTGATGGAAAGCTCGATGACCGAGTATACGACACGGGCTTCACACGAAGTTCCTATATACCGTGCATGGTGGCGACCCTGAGTCGCTATACACCCGGCTGCAACCTAAAAAGAAAAACTTGGACCGTCTCCCTGAAGAGGACCCTGATGGGATGCGAAGCAACAGCGTTGCACAAGGGTGGCATCACGGGTTCAACGGCGCTAACGCGGGTGCTGCGGTGAGTGCTGGAAGATTAGTTTGAAGCGATGGGTGGCGTAGGTCTTGTAGGTGACACGTACAGACACGTTTCAACGCGTACGTTAGGCGCGCGTCAGGTTTATTGCGCGTGAACCGACGAGTCGCCGGTGCAGCGAGCGGCGGTCGCGGTAGGAGTTGCGGGCGCCGCGGCGAGCGCGCGGCAAGCGAGGGAGAGAATGACGTCAACGCGCAGCAACGGCGTAACCTACATGGCACCGCGCCAACAGCTGCGGCGGGCGGCGCGTTCGTGCAGAGGGACAGCATTGCACAGGGTAGTCTAAAAGCTGCTTCGCATCTAATATGTGAACTCTGAGCATAGTCATCGGTGTCCCTTCACAGTGAAGTTGCGTTACAGCATCACTCAAACATGCATGTACTCATTTCATTTGCGACGTCTGTCAAGCACGTGTTCAGCGAGCCCAGTCCGTTCGCAAAGGCTGTCATAGGTGTCCCTAAATAGAGAGCCTCCCCATTTGTTTAGAAAAAAAGTTATTAACGTTTAAACTATTTGTTTGGTACTCCACAATGGGACAGCACAATGTCATCCCATGGGTCTCACACTCAATTAGGCCGTGTCGACAAAAATTACGCTGACTCGGATGGAGTCATCGTGGCGCAGAGCGTATGAGCACACTGTCAATGGAGCTATGGGTTCAGAAAAGGTGGTTAACGATATGGACTCCTACATGAATGGATGTAGTTCATACTTCGCATATAGTTCAGACAAGTTCATCGGTAAAGTGATGGTTCCGAATTCAGCTGTCGGTATCTTACACGAGTTTTTATCGTGCTCTTACAAGCATACATCTTTGGAAATGCTTCCTCAGATCTCTATCGCGTTTACCGGCCTTCCTATGGGCCTGGTGCCCTCTCGTCGCGTAAGCAGGGTAAGAGTAATCTCAACATGAATACCCCGGTTCTCTTATCTCTCGTAATCACCTCACCCGCGTATCGTAGGGCACACCTGCAGCTTGCTGCAACACGCGACACGGCGCGAACGCGCAACATCGCACGTGACTGGCAAGCCACAAGAGTTTGTCACCACCTCGTAAAAGAAGCGAGGCGCGACGGCAAACATCTCCGCAAAGAGCCGCGTCCGGGACGCTACGACGCCAGCGCGATCATCACCTCTCTTTATTATACTACAGTCAGGCGGCCGATAAGGACAGCGGTGCCTGCAGGCGTCGTTGTCGTCATCACCGCAAGGTCATCAGAGACTCGTATAGCGGTAGCAGCGGCCCCTCCGAAAGATAAGAGCCACCGTCAGCTGTGGAGAGCTAACCTATGAACGACTCGAATGAGGCGCTCAATCTAGTAACTGTACACGTAAGCCGTTCACACCCATGGCGCCTCTCTAGCACGTCCTCGTGTCTTCGCGCTACACTAACACGATCGAATGAGCGAATAATGGGGGAAAACAGCGCAATATTCGTAAGAGCATGCAAACAATCCCAAGCCTATGAGTTTTAAGTCGGCACTGTTGTCATTCCTTCTTACTTTTGTGTCCTGTCTGAATTTTGCGCTGTCTTTCCTTCTTATAAGCACGAACTAACTTGCCCAAGCCTCACCCCTAACGAACGAACATGCCGCGAGTGGAAAATAGCTGAAAGTAGGCTTTTCCGCATGACAGGAGTGCCTTGCGTGCAAGACGTCGTGTACGACAACGAGCATTCTCGCGCACTTAGGAATGTCCTCTTGTGGGACACCGCGTACGTTCGGACGACGTAGAGACACTTGTTAACGCAGTGGGCACAGCGAACACGAACACGCTAACTGCAATACTAACAATAAAGTGCTGCGTTCTACTTTATGGAGCACCGGGGCTAGCTCGATAGGCCACAGTGGTGCCGCACTTGCTGCCACAGCTCTGAATGGGCTAATGATGAGGCATTTGATGCTTCTCTGTTGAGCTTCGTTTCTTTTCCTCTTCTTGCCTTAGCCCCGATACTGATTTTGAAAAGGAGCGAAGAAAACTGGGTACAGGTGGCTATCATCTCAGCCTCTTTTTGCTGAACAGAAAGGACGTAAGCAAAACACGGGCCCACTTAACGATTGGTGATCGTGAACGGCTATCAAGGTCAGCGGTAACATATGTGAACTCCTATGCCAGTGGATCTCGTAAAGGATTTTTTACGAGATCCACTGGACTGGTGGATCTCGTGGTGGATCCACTGGACTGGTGGATCCACTGGACTGGTGGATCTCGTTTTTTACGAGATCCCTTGTGGACTGGTGCTAATATGAGGGACCCCTTTCACTGAGAGAAAGGGCAGGGAGGGGAGGGTGGGGGTCATAAATTAACACAATGTGCAGCCGTGAGAAAGGCGCCTTTTACTTCTCCTTGGTAAAGAATGGTCTTACTTATGTGAGACGCCAATTTCATCTCAACAGTTTGCGAGTTGTGCTCAAGTTGTGCTGTCGGCAGCAACACTCCACCTGTTTCTAGCTATGTTTTCTCTTCAAATACGAAAGCGTGGAAAAATTCCTCTACTCCCACGTACCTTGGGAATCGATGCTATGGAAAGCATGCGAATGAAAGGTGGCTGTGCTGTAATTTTTTTTTATTGAGCGAAACGTTACGAAGTGTCGCTAAAGATGCGTACACATGTTGTACACACAGAGATAAGTTGAATAGTCGCGTGTGTTTTATATAACCAGTTGTTCATAGTTGCGTAGCGATGTCAACAGCGACATGGGTATTAGTAACATCAGAAGCGGTAACCTGATAGGTAGCGCTTGTGCTCGCGAGGCTGGTAGCCCTGGATATTGCTACATGAATCAACTTTATTTCACGGCACTTAACTACAAGTGACATCAACGCGACGTGACAGCTGCATCATAGGGGTAAATATGTAATGTTTATAAAATGAAAATACCCAGCACTGTAACCACAATTGACGTTTCACCAACATTAGCAAATGCCCGGAATGTAGCATACAAAAGGAATTTCTGATACACTCAACAGATTAGACGACCGGGCACTGTGAGAGGAAAGAATACTACGCTATCGTCCAGACTCAACGTCGCAGAATAAGGCCGTGCAAATGCTAAAGGGCTTCTTGCGAACTACTGCCCTGTCTAAACGACTCTCGATAGACCGTTTTCGTGTGTCGATGCGTGTGCGTGTTGGCATTTTGTTCTTATTTATTTTTTATCTCTATCTCTCTCTCTTTCAACCCTTTATCGCCCTACTCCAGTACAGAGTAACATACCGTATACCAGAATCTGGTTAATCTCATTGCCTTCCTCTTTCTCTCTCACGAGCATTAGGGTCTATTTGAAAAACAGTTCCGAGGCCAGGCATGGCTCCGTGGTCGAATACTCGATTGCCCCACAGAATGCTGCTGGGACCCCCACATTTATTCTTTGCATTCGTGCGGTCAACGCTGTCGATGTCGGCTTTTCCTTAACGCTCTCGTGTAAAAAATGCCAATGTCTATTTTCGCCGGTTCTTTTTTTTTTTTGCTGGTGGTGGGGGGTAGGGGGTAGGAGTAGATATAAACTGTAAATCACGTCTGGAAGATGCACCCATACCTGTGACACGTACCCGCCCGTGGTATACACAGGTATGTGCACCATGTGTCTAGCGGAAAGGGTTTGTCAACGTACGCGATGGGATTGTGACATCATTCACGACATGACCAGCGAGTCATATTCGTCAAACCATCTCACCCTCTCATACTAACTTTCATTTACCTCAAGTTAAGGAGGTGATTACGAGAACACCCAGACGTAGAATAGGTAGATAGACACGCTAAAAGTGTTTGCAGCGCGCAAAAAGAAAAATACTCGGCACTGAAAAGTTGGCTATGTCGCAAAAAGCTCTAAGAAAAGATTTAATGTCATGCAATAAAAAAGCGGAAACCCAAGTTAGCTACCTCTCAACGCAAGTGTGTTATGCGGTGAAGCACACTAAAAAAAAAGGCGGGCCACGAATTATGATGTGCCCCCCCCCCCCCCAAATAGCTTTTTTTCTTTTTTTTTCCGCGCTGGGTTTCACGAACCCGTACAAACGGCTGCGCATATCACCTGAAGCTCAGTGAGCATCCGAGAACCAGGGCTTCATGTATTGGAATCTGCCCTTAGAGCTTGCGTAATCTTCTTTACACGCCAGATACCGTGCATGTACACAGTACTATCTCCAAATTATTTTTTCTTGTTTCTTATTAATTTATTATTTCTAGCTTTTTGTTTTGTGGGTTTTTTCAACACAATTCTATAACGTCGATTAAACAGCTGGCTCTAACGTAGCCTGTCTTCCCGTATTTTTTTCATATACAGTTAAACAATAAATAGAGGCGCGGAGAAGAAAAAACGGGACGGGGGCAGCGAGGGAGAGGTAGGTATGAACATTTAACCAGTAGGCCCACAACTAAAATGTTTACACGCTGTAAACAGCATGGTAGCGAAAACTCCATAAGTCGCTCCTTAGCGTAAATAGGCTTATCTGGAGTGCGACAAGTGAATGACTCTTCATTTTTTCTTTACATACGATCATCACTTGTACATCGCCGTCATCAGTGCATATCATCGTAAAATGTGATTTAGCTCGAGCCTAGCTGAACAAAGCGGTTCCTCATAAGTGGTGGAGGCGTCGGGGTATGTCGTCGAGATAGCATAGACGTGTTAATTTCAAACCACGCAGTATAACCATCCAACATTGCTGCCTTCCCAAGGAAAAGAGTTATTTAATGTTAAAGTAGTTACGATGTAAAAACCGTCTCCTTTTATGTAACGGGCAACCAACAGTACAAGCAGATGAAACAAAGTTTTAACCAGGTTTAGCGTTTGCCCTTAATGCAAGAAACAGCGGAAGTACAAATTAAGCAAACTACGTACTGGGCTCCGGGTGAAGCCACTGGAACGTTTTAGCAACGTGTACAACACGCGCCGGCAGCCAAAGAAGTACAACAACGCTGCAGCTACAACACGGCGTAGGAACGCACTCGAGGAAACGCTCCCGGAAATGTGGCTTCTCCGCGCACACGCAAGCAGGACGGCGAAGCCCGCGTCGCGGTTCACCACCGACGACGGTGGTCGGCGCTATTTCGTCACGGCATTGCTCAAGAGAGACATGGATACCTGCTGTACGTAGCGGTTAAGTAGAGCGCATCGCGTCAAGGTGCCCGGGCGCGTTGCCCACCCGTTACGTTTCCGTTGTGTAGCGAATTTGAGACATGTATGCGCTCACGAATCCATACGAGACGTTTGACCGACAGGAATCTTCCAACCGACTTTCGAAGCCGAGTTTACTACGTAACACGCATCTTTCCTATGCGAAGCTCTGCGAATGCCAACATTTCGTTTCGGTATTGAAGGCCAATTTTCACATGGTGCACCTATTGACATCGACACCAGCGTGACGTCAGAATAAATGGTCAATTATGGAGACTTTGACGAACCAGTATATGGCTAGTTGCGATGACGTCACATACGAGAACATACGAAATGTCCCCTTTATAGCGTCACCAAAAACATTCGAAATGGCCGTTTGTACGTCACCAAAGGAGGGAGCCACCCAACGGAGTGGCCGTAGAAACGTCCCGTACCTTCCACGATCACGGGACGGAAAGCTCATTGATTGGTTGATTGATTTGTGGGGTTTAACGTCCCAAAACCACCATATGATTATGAGAGACGCCGTAGTGGAGGGCTCCGGAAATTTAGACCACCTGGGGTTCTTTAACGTGCACCCAAATCTGAGCACACGGGCCTACAGCATTTCCGCCTCCATCGGAAATGCAGCCACCGCAGCCGGGATTTGAACCCGCGACCTGCGGGTCAGCAGCCAAGTACCTTAGCCACTAGACCGACGGAAAGCTCATACCGGGCTGTGATGTCAAGGTACAGTAGAGGCCACTACTGGCTTTTAAAAACGTACATGCATAATTTTTTCAGAGTTTACTGAAGTTTTTCACTAGACTCTTCAAGACTTTTTTTCTTCAATTCGACGCAAAAAAAAAAAAACAATGGGAAATTTCCTTGTCGGCATTCCTTGAATTGGGACGACACGTGTGGTCACTTGGCAACGCCTAAGCATGTTGCCAGATGACCACACGTTTACTGGGCGTTTAGGACACGGCCATGCACTCGTGAAAAGCGTCGCTTGCGAGAGGGCGCTACGTACGGAGTGTTGCCTTTGTAAAAAATAACTAATTAACCAGCCAAAATTCGAAACCCATTAAAATAAATTTGGGTGTTATTCGTTACGCACGGGTCTGAACAGAACAGATCGTTAGGTTTTGAGCGCGTCATCCCCGGTAATTTTGCCACCATGAAAGGCTGCTTTTCGCATTGGCTTGTTTAATTTCTGTTTTAATTAACAGCGCGACACTCTTGCGGTCTCCTTGCGCTGCCCTGCATGTGCAGCTGCTTGCGAAGGTCAGACCGTGTTGTCTTCCATTCATCTTTCATTATTGTTTTTTTTTTTAGCCGCAGCGCCAATGACGATCCACACAGGCACCTGACACTCAGCGCGTCACGTCACAGCAGTACTGATCGTTAAAAGAGCTACTTTGTGACCTGTTGCACTGAGCAGAGTGTTTATATAACACGCTGCTAGTACACATCACAACACGCCGTCAACGGCCTCGGGGCCGATTTGCTGTCAAAATTTAAGTGGCCCTAAAATACTTTTTTCAAGTAACCAAGGAATGAATTCACTGGAAGAGCTTATTGCTTAACGAATTGAACGCCGCAAAAAAATTCAAGAATCCGTCCAGTGCGAGTGGAGTTACAAAGGTTTGTCGCATGCTGCAATTGCATTCTCTCTTCTCTCGTCCCGACGAAGGCACTGGAAGCTAAGCAGTGAGGGATGGCAGGGGCAAAGAGAACACGTCACGCGCGCCTCGAGGCTTTGAGCAGTTATTTCTTTCTTTTCGAATGCACGGCTTTTTCAGTGTGATCGCGCGCACATGCGTGGACAAGTAGCGGCCTCCCATGGCAGTCTCTGTAACGAGCGAGCGCGCCATGTTCAAATCAGCCAATGGCTGATAGATGGGCTTACTACGACTGATTTTTGGGTTTATTCCGTGATATGTCGAGAGAAGAGAAAGCAATTTTTAGCTGACTTTGATAATTTGTTGTGAATTCCAGGCCACGTGTTGCGCTATAATATTTGGCCCGCGTGTTGTCGGGAGCCTCTGCTACCAATTGGCAGCGTTTTCTGATCATGCTCAAAAAGTGTTGTAGGGCCCCTTTAAACGCGTATAAAGGCCACTTATAGTGAAACAAAGAATCACCCAGGGGTTTGTAACAAGAAAAGTGAGGTCACCGAAGCACACGAATGCCACCGCATTTTCTCGCGTAATAACCGCACGAAATATACAGAATGTACGGAGCCAATGTCGGATTGCAAATTACATGGAAACCTTAATGAGCAAGTCGGCTTCACTGCACGGCTAGATAGTAATGCAGAAAACGCGGCTTTACAATCATACGCGGGAACTTATGATTATTTTTTCCCGCGCTTTATAGCAGCTGGCGAGAGTTGTATGTAGGGTAATGTTATACGCGAGAAAAAGCGGTCAATGCTATTCTTAATTGCATAAGAAATCGTCTGAAAGTACTTAATTAAACGGTATTAAATAGGTCTCACTAGCGGCCATACACTCATATCACAACGCGCCACCAGCGACTCGACGGCATACACTTCACAAGAAAATACAGCCAGTGTTTGTTATTTTTCAGACAGAACAGCGTTGTAATGCGGTCACATTTGAGCGCGATGTGGCCCGATAAGTACAGACTTTCTTGATCGTGACTGAATCCTTTACGCAAGCTACGGAAGCTAGTCAATCACTGGGACAAAACTTGGCCTGGCTTGGTGACGATCAGCAGTACATGAGCTAGGTTACACCGGCTTAGAGATATATAAGCAAGACGTATCATTGGACTAGTAGGTTCACATATTCAGCAAATTTTTCAAACTGTTAAAAGAAGACAATACGAAAACATGACCAGCGGTGAATTTCAATATGCTCCGTAAACATTATTTATGAAGGTTGTAAATAAATATTACCTAATCAACTACGAGTGGGTCTAACATTTTCAGTTACGTACATTAGTACAGAACACCTGACAATGTTACTTTTCACAGAATTTCCTTTACGGACGGAAACCCAGTTTACGTAACTTTTTGGTTACTCTTCGGGAAAAGAAACGCGGCGTACATTCGAGTGGATACGACACACCAGCCGTCACTCACGCACAGCGATGCCATGAAAAGTTATATATATATATATATATATATATATATATATATATATATATATATATATATATATATATATATATATATATATATATGTCAGTACGGACTGTGGAAAACAGAACTAATCTGAGGAATTTCGCGTATGGCATCACCTGCAGGCCTCGTTCAAGCGGACACGGCACACCTGTTGCGCGGAGACAGGTGCGAACGCACTACGACATCCGGGTCTACCGGCGCAGCAGAAACAAACAAACAAAAATAGCTCCTTCATCCACCTGTCCATGTCTACTCATAACACGGTCACTTCATTACCCCTACTATACGATAATCAACCTATTCGCATCAAAGGCAAAATACGGGGCTTTGAGTGTACATATACTGCTGAACTTGTCGCTTCTTCTCGTTTTTTTTTTTCAACGTTCCTTTCAATAAAATATGTCCAGCCTGGTAGCTCATCAAGATCACGAAAAAAAAAAAGAGAACAGCGCGCACTAAAAAGTACTTGAACATCTTGGAGATTATATATATATATATATATATATATATATATATATATATATATATATATATATATATATATATATATATATATATATATATGGTATGAAGAAAGGCAGGGAGGTTAACCAGAAAGCAAGTATCTGGTTTGCTACCCTGCACTGGGGAAGAGGAAATGGGAGACAGAAAAGTAAAGGAAATGGGATGACAAAGAGAAAGGAGAGCGGGAGGGAAGGGGAAACAAACACACTAGAATATTACATTCGTTCGACGAGGCAGGTCGATCGCAGAAACAGCACAAGAACGACACGGACAAAAGAAGATGGGCATACACACTACAGCGCTGAACTCGCAACTCATTTTTTTAATGAAAATACACGCACAGTTCAATACTGACTATCACCCACGTGAGCATTTAAGTTCACACATCAAGTATGAATGGACCACTCTTGATCATAAAACGCAACAAGCAAAAAAAAAAATCTCTCCCACGTGAACAGCCGTAAGGAATGCTTCGGGAGTAGGAGTAGCGAGTTGTATTTGTGGACGCGCTTCATGAACAAGCAAAGAGTCAGGCACGCATAACCAACAAACGAAAACGCTTTCGTTGCGTGGTTTATGCATGCCTCACTGTGCGCTAGCGATGAAAAAAAAAAAAACTTTACACGAGGCTTATCTGCTTGAGCTGACGTTTCGATAAGTCGACTTGTCCACTGCAAGGTTAGAACTTCAGGTTGCAGCCTTGAAAAAGACAAGTCTAGAAAGGAGACTATTCCCACTACATGATATATTTACGACATTTTTTTTTTTACGAAGGCGTTTCAAGCACTGTCGTTGCTTCGTGATAGCACACGCACATACACGACCCGCTTTGCAACGCCGAAGGCCGGGGTTCGACTCTCACCGAGACCGAACATTTTTTTCTAATTTAGTTATTTCAATCCCGTATTGTCGCTCACGGACAGCGCCGAATTTTCGTTCCCAACCAACGCCGCCGACACCGGAAATTCAGTGAGACAAGTTCTTCAACGTTATCGTGTTAAAAATTGACATCCGGTAACCAATGTGGTTGACTACATGATTAACCGGACATTGTCATCTCGTTAACCAGCATTTTTTCCGTTATCCTTATCTAGCAAAGTCGTAGCAAGTGTCATATTATATATATATATATATATATATATATATATATATATATATATATATATATATATATATATGCTGACTAACACTCCCCCCATTTAAATTCACATATATACCCGATAAAGTGGCTGGGAGGATAGCCGCCATGGTAGCTCAGTGGTAGAGCATCAAACGCGTTATTCGAAGGTAGCAGGTTCGGTTCCTGCCCACGGCAAGTTATCTTTTCACCCACCTTTCTTTCTTCACACATTACAATTCGGTCTAATAACTTCCACTATACTTTCCTTGGCATTATTGTCTGTTAGGTTTCATTACCATTGTGTCAAAACGCGCAAAAACCAGCCCTTAAGTATACACTTCTTTCCCTTACTCCTTAACCAGGGTCTCGTACTGCCAGACTTGGTGCCTAAGGTTGTATACGAGGGACTATTCGTCAGCTGCCAGCTCGTAATAATTTCACGCGCTACGTGACGCCACACAGTCACATAAAAAGGGTGTTCCACACTCGCCGCCATGACTGCTGAGGGCGCTGACTGACACTCCCACGTTTAAATTCACATATATACCCAATAAAGTGTCTGGGAGGACAGCCGCCGTGGTAGCTCAGTGGTAGAGCATCGAAAGCGTTATTTGAAGGTCGCAGGTTCGGTCGAAAGCTTGCTCCGTAAAACACAGAAACATGCTCGTGAAGTGCGCAAAAGGGAGTAGTACATATGACACATTTTTTCTTGTGGACAAGTATACAGACCAGTCAGGAAGATGCGTGAACAACCGCCTTAGAGAACATCGCGCATCTGTTGAGGCATCGGGCAACAGTCATCTTGCAGATCACTGCAGAAACTGCGGATGTTATCCTGTGTTTAAAGAAACAGAAATATTTCGACACAAGGAGCAGCTAACGTGAGATAGTGGAATCTTACCACATCCGAAAGAGGGGACATGACTGTGTTAGCCAAGCTACGATTGTGCTGCATGATAAAGAGTACGCGTATCTCGACACCTATAGTACTTACAAAATATAATAAATGATACATAATATGTACAATTTTTGTAATCCTGACAAGAGTGGTTTCTGTTGCACCCTGTTGTGATGAACATGCGCGAAAGACCATGTATCCTCTTTAAATAACTTTTCTGACTAATAAACCTTCAGTTGAGAGAGCAAGCGCTGTCCTTGTCCGCCTCTCCTGTACGTTGTGGAGGGGCTGACACCTCCTGTAAGGTTGTTTGCGCCACGTGGCGGACGTGTCTCGCACAGAAGCCGTATTTTGGGTGTGACAACCGCCGGACGATAGATGGCGTTGTGTTCGCGTTGAGTACCACTGTTGGTAGAGTGGTAGCGCCGGCGGCGACCCCTGGTGGAAGGCAAGCCTTGGTGGCGGGTGAGAGTTCAACGAGTCTTCGGCGCGTGGCGGCTGCCGCGAACGGTTGTCTATAGCGTGGGTCCTCGGCGCGTGGCACCGCGGGCCTGCGCGCCGGGGGGGCCCACGTGGTAAGTCAAGCGTTGGCGACGCCGCCTTGGGTGTGTTATTGTGTGTTTGTCATGTTTTGAAGTGTACGGAAATTGTGTGTAAGGATGTTTTAGTGGGTTGATCACGATTCATGTATCATTCGGCGGACGATATCGTCGTTATAAATTAGTTAAATAAATGTATGTTGTTGGTTTGCACCGACCGCGTCTACTGCGTCTTTTCACTCTAAGAGCGTGGCGGAAGCCTCGCTTGCCAATTCGAGACCCCACAACGTCTGTTTTTTACTGCGCTTCGACAAAATTTTCAATTATGAACGTAATCCAACTGGCCCAACTAGCCATCTTGCTACGATTGAACGGGAGCGGACGTAAACGACAACAATGGGAGGAGTGGCCAGTCGTCTTCGAAGCACCAGCTGGGGGCACTGCGAACACTCGCGAACTGACCGCCGATTTGACGACGGTATACCGACGACACGAGGGCTTTATGCCGTGCGTGCGAGCAGGAGGAAGAGACTATCTCCCACCATGTGCTCCAGTTTATAAGTGTCTGTGGCCGCGCCAACGAGAGGGCACTAGACTACCCGACGCACCGGGGTTTGCGTACACAAGTGACACTGGGCCTCATGCAGACGGGACTCGCTTGGTGGATTCCGTGCTGAATGGTTGCGTCGTCCTCGATCTCCGACGCCAGCGTAGCTCTCGCCGAGCGCTGCCCCACCCTCGGGCTTCTTCGACCATGTCCCCGTCCTGTCTCTCCTCTCTTCTTTCTGTCGCTCCTGTGCGGCGAGTGCTCTCTCTCTCTTTTTTTTCATCTTTCTACTATTCTCTTTATCCCTTTCCCCCTAGAAGGAGCTTAGCCGTGTCACCACATTAGGGAGACAGAAATCAGCTTTTTTTTTTTTTCCTCCAAGAACAACTTGCTACACACATGCAGACCATGGAGCGGTCGGTGCAGCGAACTATGGGGCAGTTCGCCCCACCAAAGCTATAGGCTGGGGCAGTGGTGGCGCGCGACGCAGCGGTCACGTGGTAGAAAACTGAAGGCTTGCAGATTAACCACGAACCATTAGTATATATTGTAGGGACCATATCATCACGGTCGATTGTGTGTGTACGTTTGTGGAGTGTTTCATTGATTTTGGGTGCACGTTAAAGAGCCCCAGGTGGTCTAAATTTCCGGAGCCCTCCACTACCGCGTCTCTCATAATCATATAGTGGTTTTGGGACGTTAAACCCCACATATCAATCAATTCATTGATTTTTCTTTAGTTTTTTATCAATGGATTATTCCCTGGCTTGGGCTAATTGCCCAAGCCCGCTCGATACAGAAGACTCGCCCTCACACCATCATCACAATTGACGGAGAAACAATAAACCGGGTTTTTAGTGACATGCACGGGGCTTCAAAGAGGCGGAATGGCTATTTTCGTTACATACCCCCGGGTAACTCGAGCGCGCCGCAACAACAGCCCCGTACTTCTTCGTCCATCACCGTTGTCAGCCTATACTTTTACGTGCGCAGCAGACAGAAGGCCTCTCTTGCCAATGATCCCCAATTAACCCTTTCGCGCGCGAACTGCAGACTCAATTTGATCCCTCCGAGCTTCCCCGTTTCGCCATTCCATCCAACTCGCTGTATTGTCGCCAACTTCATTTCCAATCCCTCGGCATCCACTCCGTCGTTTCTAACAGACCACTCGTTGGGTGTCCAACGCATTGCGTGGCCGCCCACGAAGTCCGTTTCTTTCGCTGAGCGTCGGCTAGACTGCCGACTGTAGTCTTGCTTGTTGTATGACCCATCCTATACCGACTCCCGACTTCTTAATGTTGTTACGCCTACCATTTTCCGTTCCAGGGTGGCTAGAACTTCTATTCGCGGGTGGGGGACCACTTTTATTCGAGGGGGCAGGACACGGGCCCAATGTGCCCTCCCCCCCCCCCTGGCTACGCTACAAGGGTAGAGAAGGGGACGGGGTGGGGATCAAAATCTGCCTCATGCTTTCACTAAGTAGGGTGGGGGGAGGACGGGGGGAGAGGCTGCGACGAACTTTCGGCCTTCTTCCCATAATAGGGGACCCCCGCACACGCCTACGCAACTGGGCACGGCGCGGTCCTTAATCGAGTTATCTTGTTATTCTTCTAGTTTTCACCGCGTGTGTTAACAGGTGGCTAAATGCAACGATAACACTATAGTTCTGGATTGAGCACCCGAGAACTTTATCATTGCACTGAATGATGACATTTAAAAGGCGATCGAAAAAAAAAAACGGGAAGCGAGACATGGACGACAGCTCGAGAAACCTTGCGTGGGCGTCCTCAACGACTCGCATTAAAGTGAGCTAAAAAAGAAAATAAAAGAAACAGCGGCCCACCGGTGAGCGAGGTACAGGCAAGCGACGGCAATGACTCAGGGCGCACGTGTGCAGACACGTGGACGAGTGCGCACGCCGCGCACATCCACGGTCGTCGTGACTCACGGTATCGGCTTGCACGTATCGAAGACGGCAACAGTACTCGTACAGAATCGAGCCACAGAAGGTGTTCGCTTCCATAGAACAGAACTGGAACGTCGCAAGGAGACCTTTAGACAGAGTATATGTACGCAAATAAAGAGGAAAAAATCTCGGCGGGGAGAGGGGGTGCTGAACTTCCCCAAACTACTTCCCTATGGCTTTACCACTGTCTACGCAAGCTTTAAAAATCGATTTCGCCGTTTAATAATAATAATAATAATAATAATAATAATAATATTATTATTATTATTATTATTATTATTATTATTATTATTATTATTATTATTATTATTATTATTAAAACCATGCAGCCTCGCAATTACCTACATAATCAGAATTTTCGTAAATTTATCGGTAATGTGGTTAATCCATCTAAAACGCGGGGCGTGCAAGCACGATGAAAAAATCGAGACGCCGCAAAACAGATAAGCACTACACGCGTAGAATAAGCAGGAATGTTGGGGATTTGGCATGACTTGCCACGTTTCCATGACTAGATTCTGTTGCATGCGACGCGTCTTCTTTGCTTTCTCTTTTTTTTTAGAGGGCTAAGCTTCTTAGGGCGTGGGTCGTGCGTCTCCTGTATGTAGTAGCCGCCTTTCGTTTTAGTCCTTGGAATGTCCGCTGGATGGCGGTACTTGTACGTGAAGAATATATATGTGACGAAAAGATCCAAGACGGCAGTCCTTAGTGTTCACTAAATGGACGGACGGACATACAGACATACATATACATACAGACGGACGGACGCAGCCAGCGGATGATTCGCGGTTTACCACTAGAACCCTTCGAAGCTTCGTTCCACTCATCATTCACTCCGTGTATATCCTGCGACACTTTTCACTTTTTTTCTTTTCGAATTTCGTCGAGTGATATTTCCGGTCTAACGTAGCACGGATAGCACATTTCCTGCGATCGCGGAGCGCTCAGGTTCGATAAGCGCCTGAAATCGCGGCCCTTAATTCGGACGAATGAAGTACGTGTGTTGCGGGAAATTGCTTGTTACGATAGGTATGCCATAAACTGTCGCGTCCTACAACTTGTCCGCACCGACAATTGTCATCAAGTTAGTAATTATTCCACAATTAAGAAGTTTTTGTTAATTACTGATTTCATGTTCTTTCCTTATACGTATCTCGCGTTAAACGAACACTGAGGGGAAAAGCGATTTTTTGGCACGTTCGGAAATTACGAATTCGAAATACGAAAAAAAAAACCACTCTCACCGTGGAAAGACAATTGGTAAGCGAGAAAATGCACAAAATTCTCACACCAAAACGTCGTGACTTTGTAGATTTCGACACGTATATCTACTATGCCATACATAGTTGCCATAATCAACCAAAATTAAGTACGTCTACCGCGAGGTATCACAAACATGGTATACAAAGCTTCAAGAAATTCCACTGAGCCGACGTCACCAAAATGCAAAAAAAAGGAAATAGTTTGAAAACCGTGATGTCAAACGTGAAGATCTCGGCACGTAATTTAGGCCTCGAGTTCTCTATTATTAAGTGTATGACGGTGAAAATTAACGACGTTAGGATTCTCGGAGTACAATATGCGAATCTAAGCCAATGCATTATTTTACTTTAGTGTCCCATCAACGTACGCTGCAGAGACGCGAAGGTGGTCATGTGACCTAGTGCACAACGCGCCAGCTTTTCGATCAATGTCGAGTTCTCAATAGACGTATACAACACTTTCTACTTGATGAACTTCGCATATCCATCTATTCAAGCTTATTATATCCCCTTCAGCGCCGGTGGCTACAGTGGTGTAGGTAACTTTTAGATGCGGAAGCATCTTATACTCGCGCCTTGTAGTGCGCCGTCCGCGCCGTCCGCACCGCTTCTCGAACATTCGACAGCTGACGCGCGCGCATGCGCCGTCGCGCCGTCGCCCACCATCTGTGCCGCGCGCGCTTCTCCTTCGAGAACATTCGACAGCTGACAGCGCATGCGCGGTCGCCATCTGTGCCGCGCGCGCGCTTCTCCTTCGAGAACATTCGACAGCTGACAGCGCATGCGCCGTCGCCATCTGTGCCGCGCGCGCGCTTCTCCTTCGAGAACATTCGACAGCTGACAGCGCATGCGCCGTCGCGCTGTATATATACTCAAGGTCAGCGCTCGCTCGCTCAGTTGCCGCTCGTCGGTTGGTTTGTACGGCGCGTCGACGTCCAAGGTCGCGGTGAAATGAATTCCAACGAATCCACAAACACAATGATCGACGTCCCTTCGACCAGCGCCGCCCTTTAGCATACGTGTGTACGTGTTCACTCATTTAACACCCCCTCCTACAATTTAACACCCCATTTCACAACCACGTTAACCAATTTAGCCATCGACCCAAGTAAGTCGCACTTTAACACCCCGTTAACCAATTATATGCTCCGCATCCTCCTCAGTGTTCCACCGAGGGAAGCTGCGGGCAATTTTTTAATGCTCCTACGATTGCGTAGGTATACGCAACGCTGATTGCGTGAGGCCATCACTTTGCGTAGCGGTACGAGACGCATGCCCAAGCCGGACTACTTCGCGTAGGAATACATGCGAAGCAGCTGCAACCCCCGTAGCCTTCCCTCCACTGCCAAGAAAGTAGTCCACGAGATAGATCACAATTCCCGCCTGAAGGGGACATCTCGCGTCGCATTCACGCGGACCGACGGCGAATGCAGCTGAGCGAGTCTCTTACGACGTCGACTGTGCGTCGAAAAAAAAAAACAAAAAAAAAACAAGCGACGTCATGGACGATAAAAAGAAATTCAAGACTTATACACAGAAAACACAGACTCATACAAAGAAATACAGACTTATACACAGAAAGACAGACATACACAGAAACACACACACAGACTTATACACAGAAACACACAGACTTATACAAGAAAATACACAGACTTATCGCATAACGAAACGCACGCGCGCCGGAGTCTTTTATCCGTTGCGCTAGGTACGGGCAATCTGGACTGCATCGGTGACATCGGAAACGAGCTAAAGCTATCACGTGGTCAGAGAGGAAAGTGACTTGGCGGGGAGCGTACAGGCATCGCATTTCCAGCTGCAAGTGCCCCCCCCCCCCCTCTCCTCCATCGTGACGCACGCTAAATGCTCGACTCAGTTTTCCTTATCATTGTAAGTGGGACAGCATCGGATCGCATATCTAAACTGCGTCAGCTATACTGAACGAACAATACTCAGAGAGATGACGTCACTCGGAAGAATACACATCTGATCTGGTCGGTAGGAATTCGTGGTGTACGGTTACTCGCACTCCGCTAAAGAACGTTTGACAGAAAAACCGACACTGTTCACCGTGTGTTAGCTTAGTCTTGTACTACGTTGCGGTACTGAAACAAAAGTTTCCAGTTTTCGATTGTTTATTTTGCATTACATGAAAGACCAAGCCGAGAAAATCTACTTGTAAGCGTGATTGTACCTTGAAAAATATTTAATTACGATGTGTTTTATAAAGGTTAACATCCCTTCTTACCGTATATCTTCAACGTCACGACGCGGTACGAACTTCTCGTGACATGCTCGCACACGATACCGCGACATCTCTAAAGGCTGCCCCGCTGAGTTGCTCAATTTGCGAGGCACAAGCGGCCATTTTGAATTTCCCGGTACCTGACTTCGTCCCCACTGGCCATTCTGGTGTGGGAAGTCACCAATATTGACACGATAGCCTGATGATGTCTCGCGTGTGCCGATGTCAACAGGTGCGCTACGCTTATTTTAATGTACGGTATGGAATAACTTTATTTAGGTCCGTCGGGGCGTGAACTAGCACGCAACGGGCCACCCACTCCCTCGTCGGGACAGATGTACGCCTAATTTCGCCGCCCCGTTGTACTGCCCATAGCTGCGTCCTTAAATCCGTACTGCGTAGCGCAGCATCCCACTTGGACGATATAACGTCTTCATTCCGTAACGCAGGGCACCGCCAGATCATGTGATCTACGCTGGCAAAGTCTGAGCAAGGCAGGCATCATCTGTTTCACGCCTGAATTTCTGGGTAAATTTTGTGCAACAGTGCACGACCGAGATAATTTTAATATTATATATATATATATATATATATATATATATATATATATATATATATACGTATTCAGCATTTCATGCACTACGCACTTGCACAGAGACGCCTCCTGTAAACAACTGATTAGTGGCAGATTGATTGATATCTTGGGTGTAACGTCCAAAAACCGCCACATGATTATGAGAGACGCCGTAGTGGAGGGCTCCAGAAATTTCGACCCCCTGAGGTTCTTTAACGTGCACCCAAATCTGAGCACACGGGCCTACAACATTTTCGTCTCCATCGGCAATGCAGCCGGGATTCGATCCCGCGACCTGCTGGTCAGCAGCCGAGTACCTTAGCCACTAGACCACCGCAGCGGGGCTGATTCGTGGCAGAGTGAACTCGGCTTAGAAAATAGCCGGCAGTACCCTTTCAAGCGGAGCGCGAAAAAAACGGACTGTGGATGACGTCACTTCACCCGGCGTAGCAGTGAGGCGTGCCGGGTTAAAAATTCACCGTCCCTTTTGCCTAACCAAGGAAGAACACACGCGACGGCCCGTGCTCACACGATGCATAAACCACTATGACAGTCGTTTCATTTTGGTCTTTTTTTATTAAATGTATGTAAGGAGAGGTTGGTGCTTATTTTGGTCTTGTTGCTTATTGTCACCTGTTCTCTACCGGTCTCTTAAACGTCACCATTGATAGCAAATGCCGACACTTGGACAACAAGGCTTTGATTCACTGTTAATTCCCAATCGACACCCTTCATTTCACTCGAGAATTCCATCCACCGTCAATTCGCAATAGATTCAGTTTTAATTAAGTCAATTTCCCTTATGATTCACACCTGACATGCATTTCAGTCATCTTGTGTAGTAGCTGTCACTTGGCACACCCTTCCTGACAGACGGACGTCAGAGATGACTCCTGCAGCGTTTCCATTTTTTGCAGGTACCAATCGCAACCGGGTAGGCTTATTCGGCAGTCCAGAAACGTCAACACTATGCCGCGCCGGATTAAGATAACAAAGCGCGCCTTTCTCTATGCTTTCTGTACTACAAAATGGCGGCCGCAGTGACGTCAGTGCATACTACCCCTCTACGCGCGTTAGTACAACTCCCGACGTGCAGTTTCACAGGAATAATCAACAAGAAGGATTTTCTTCCTTTTCTCTGTCTCTTAGGTAGCGTTAGAATAATTTTTTTTAATGTCTACAACGTACACATTGCGTCCCCTTTAGATCGGCTGCAACTGCAAGCCGTAATCCATATCTACGACATCGTGAGCGCCAAAGAACACGTGCACAGCTGTCGCTTGGTTGTGCCAACCGTACCAATCAGAGCGCTCCGCGAAAAACAAATTTATTCCCGACCCAGCTAGATTGCAGATCCACCTATATAACGGGAAGACACGTGAACACCCCAATGTTTGTTTTTCCTATTTCAAATGTCTCGCGGTAAAAGTGTCTGCGAACGCGCGCAACCCCGCTCAATGACGCAGGAAATGATCTGTACTACGCCACAGGAAAAGCGCGAGAAAACACCGACGAACGAGCCCTGGCAGTCGGTGACGCGGTACAGAATTCGCAAATGAAGAAAAAACTGCGTAAACACGTGGTACATCTGCGCAGCAAACGAATGTCGAGAGCGAGAGAGAAGATGATGAGAGGGGCGGGGGCGATGTAAAAAATAATAAAGAAGCTTTGCCAGCACGAGGCGCCGACAGCTGTTTGCGCAATAGAACCTCATTGCCTTGTTGTCCACAATCGACCAATCCGCCAGTAGTAGTAGTAGCACTAGTAGTAATGTACACGCGGAAAGAGTCAGCGCGAACTTGAAATCGTTGCAACCAACTATACAATCACCGAATCTGTACAGACGAAAACTAACACGTCCTTTCAGGTTTCGTCTGCTCAGACGGGATCTTTTAACAGAGTCAACGCTGGCGTCACACGGAAGACGACTAAAATTTCTGAAGCGCACCTACTCCTTACTGTTGCGTTTTCTCAACTACAGGATGACCAGGCTTTGTTCGTTTTCTTTTCGCTGCCCACTATCGCTTTCAAACCTTGCCCGAAAGCAGAGACGTCGGGCAGCGGCGGATACGAACCGCGTGCAAAACACAATTGTTCCTAGCAGGAAGTCGACAGAAGAGCACGGTGGATCTGAACACGATACTTGGTGCGCACGCGCGAAATCCCAACCGTGTGAAACGCGATACGACAAGCAGCTCCACCATGATGATGTCGAATACAGCGCGAATCCAAAAAAAAAAACCAACAGCTGTAGAAAGAGGAGCGCGCACATAGAGGCAACCTATGTCGAAGGTATGTGCAGCGGCGCTCGTGCTGCCGTAGTCCAAAAAAGCTAGCCAAATATATCGAACTTTAAAACCAGAACAGAAATATATAAAGAAAACGACTAATGGAGTTGGAAACGAAACACGGCAAAACAAGTTTGGAAACGCGGTAAACCGATCTTGTGAGAAAGAAAAATAAATACGTAAAAGCGCGGCAGGCAGTGCGTGCGCTTTCAGGAAAAACCACCCCTGGCCGTCCACCGGCAAACGCGCAAGTACACAATCAGCTACACGAAAACACCCCCAGAGACCCTACACAAAGCTTTGAAAGTTTCCTCGACGAGCACGTGAAAGTGTTTTGCAGGTGCAAAAAAAAAAGAGAAAATGTACGCACAAATTAATGTGCACCGCACGCGCGCGCTGACAACGCGATGTGCCGGTGTCGACTAACAAACGCTCGAATGAATGCGCACGCGCAGCATATTGTGCGTGCTGTGTCATTTCGTACGGCGTAAGGAAGGGTAAATGAAAGAAACATAGGCACACACACGGAAATAAAATTGTAAGAAGGTGAAGCGAGCTTACCGTGATTGAGCAGCCCTTCGCCTTCGGGAGTCGCACTGCCGCTGCAAGGTCCAAGTTGTATTCCCGAATTCTGTCGCCGCCGGCGACCGTACAAAAATCGATGATCCCGTTGTGTCATGCTTCGGAGGCGCTGCTCACAAAAGTACGGCTTTTTAGACCCGCACACGTGCTCTCTTCTCGAGTACGAAAAAAAAAAAGGGGCAGTTACTACGTAGGTCTACCGTTCGGTTTAAGCAAAACCACCTCCACCGGCGCGCACAGCAAACACACACACACTCACTACGCTCACACACAAGAAAACCAAGTTGTTTCGTTCCTTTCTGCTATCCCTAAAACACTGTTCCTCAGATTCCCTGTCCCAAGACAGTCACACGCCGGGTCTCATCTGGGCAACATCGTAGCTTTTAGAAGTGACCTAAGCTCGAAGTAGTCGTGTCAGGATGATTCAGGCTGGTCCATGCGCTCCATGACGGCTCTCGAACGTGGATGCGACTCCCGTTAGAAAGAGAGAATCGAGCGGCTTGTTGTTCGCCGCAGCGCGCGCCGACGTTCGTTCGGTAACGAGATGGCGTGGGTTACCGCGATCACCGCGACGGGTTTCGGGGATAGGCCTAGCCACGAGCTCGGCGGTGACGTCTGGTCGCCGTCTGCGGGGAAGATGCGGATTCGGAAGCCGCGGCTGGGTCACCGGAGGCGAGCCTCGATCGAAAGCGCCGATGGAGATTCGATATCAGCGAATACGGTCGGCCCACACGGCTGTGCGGGGTGATATGATATCGCCGCTCGAACCCACCGCCTCGATTCGGACACCACCACCAAAGACGGGCGCGGGGGAACAAACTTGTTTGCTCCGTCGTTGCGAGCAGTTGCTATAGGATCGGTGCGCGCAGGGTCCAGACGGCGCTCTGAACGTTCGACGGGAGTTTCGGTTTCGCTTTCGGGCGTCTTAGGTGCGCTTTCGCAAGCAGAAACAGTCTGGTATCTCCTCTTCAACAAGTGGCCGCTTTTGCAAGGTCATTGGAGCAAAAGATCCTGGCCTTTCATTGTGAAGTTTTCGCTTGCACAAACGGCCTATACGAGATAGGCCACAGCTATTTTTTGAAAACCCTGCTCTTGCCGCTTTGCTATAAAAAAATGCTCAGTCACGCAGATAGCGCGCACCCCGTTCATAAACGGGAAGTGCCGGGACTGTGGGGATAACGCAAGAAAAGAATGCATAATAGGTGGTGATTATAGTCTGTTTTCTTTGTTTCTGCGTAGTCCAGTCTGTATTCCTTGTTTGCACTGTCCCTTGGTACAGATCATTGTAAGTTCGGAACACCAGCGAAGCGGCTGTATATTAACATCTGCGGTGGCTTGCATTCTCTGGAAACTAATTGGTGAGCAGGGTGAAAGAGAGATTGTTATAAGAAGGGAAAGTGCAAGGATATCACGTGATTGATTGCAAAGAAAGGTAACTGAAAAGAAAGGAGGTTGAATAAAAAAAGGAAAGCCCTTCTTAAACACGAAAAAAAAAGAGGCAATTAGCGTGGCAGTGCCTGCCGCACTGCTTTCTTTCTTTTACTATCTATCTATCTATCTATCTATCTATCTATCTATCTATCTATCTATCTATCTATCTATCTATCTATCTATCTATCTATCTATCTATCTATCTATCTATCTATCTATGTAATCTTTTTTTTTCTATTAGCCGTCCCCGGAACGCTTCTTTTTGGCAGGAATCGACGTCTTTAAAGAAAGTTCATCGTACCGTATTGGCGAGATGTCTCTCGAGTTCTTTCCAGCGTTCGTCAGACTGTATAAGGGCCCAGCAAAATGGATTGTCATGCGATCATGGAAACATAATTTAGGAATTTTATTTCTTCATCGTCGAATTTTTTCTGAAATGCTCAATTTCTGATACCGACTCGTACGCGTTGTCCAGTGTATCGCTTTCAGTCCGTCAACATGAAATATTTCAGCGACACGCCCTCAACAAGTGTACTGCTTCTCATTTTGTTTTTGCTTTTTTTATCGTGGGTAACGCATTTACATGCTTCAGTTCACACTGGGCAAGCGTGAACTTGTGGCTTAGTGTTCAAGTGAAGGTAGTCGGTTTTGGACCGTGGGTACCAAGGCCCAAAACCCTGTTCAGGAAGGAAAACTATATTTGTTTTATTTTTAAAGGAGCACTGACACCCAATTTTAAAATCGAGACGTGCCCTTCCGGCGATTGCTCAGCGTGCGTAGGTCGTCCTGACCAAGTTTGAATCAAATCCGTCGCGTGGAAGTTATTTTATTTTGATGGCAAACAGCTTACGAGAGTTTAATGAAAATGGAGTTCCCTGCGACATCGACACTAGTGCTACGTGTTCGGTGTAACACATTCCACACTATAGAACCTCTGGAGTGGCAGTCCCGGCCGCCGCCAACGGGAGAAAGTGAAGCCGCCGGCGGCCATATTGCTAGAGGAAGAATAGGGCGGAACCGCCATAGACCGCAATGGAATACGCGCGTGGAGCGCGTCGGTTTGCAGTTCCACGGCAAAAAAATAAAAAATAAAATAAAATGGAAACCACTTTTAAGTTACATTAACGAATAAAGGCCGTTTCTTGTTTACTAAACAAATTATTTCGTGCACACATTGTCAGCTGCGTGCTTTCAGATCAATCTGTTTTCGAGGGATGCTTCGCGTATCGAACTTGCTGGCGCACTATTGCGGTACAAGAGGGTTGTAGTATATATTGGGTGTTTTAAGAAACGGGCCTGCAGATACTCAAGATCAAAGGGAACACGACATTCGCTCGCCTCTTTCATATGTGTGCTTGTGTGTGTGTCGGCAGATTAGCAGAGAATATATATAAGAAGGTTGAAATAATTAAAGCTAAAGTTAGAAAAGAGAGGTAATTACGTAAACTGACAGTCACCAGTAATTTTTTCTAGAGTTATCAAATTCTAACCAATTTACAGGCGGAACCAAAACCTAAGCACCGATGTCGCGTGCAACTGACAAACTCCAGGGGACGTACCCCAATTGAACCGTTTATAAGAACGATTGCAGTGGCGTTAGATATGCATATTATTTATCAAATTCTGTTGGCGACTTGTGTTGTCATGGCGAACGCAGCCTCCAGAGTCTAGAAACGAGGTAGCTCGATGTTTGATATAACGCCACTCGCTCATTTTGGCGTTTTGGTTTCGGTTTTGTCGGCAAGATAGAACGGAAAGGTGTCTCATCTTGTTTCAGAAGTAATTGCTTATTTTTGTGACTACATTCTATTGAAGCTACGTCAAGGAGGTAGAAACTAACAGGTTTTTGCAGATGCGCTCGGAAAGCAGGAAAAATGGAAGGTTCACTGCCAGACCGCAGTCGGCTTATTGTCTACCCGTTCTGTCGAAGCAACATTCTTTGAAGTGTTCGCCGTCCGTAGCCATCCGACTATTTCTTTGAACGGCACGTTCCCAGGCAGAACGCAGCGCACTGTCTTTCGGAAACCAGCAACACGGATTATCACGGCATGGAATTATTTTCTGCGGGTGCAAATTCCTCGGTAAACATGCACCAAATTTGATATTTACTCACCAAAAAAATATCGATGCATGCCGTCAGTCTTGCCTTGTAAGACAACACCAGAAAACTTGGAATTCAAAGGGCATTCAGACGTCCTATATTCGTTCCAATGTTTGATACGTACAGCCGTAGACCACCAGTTCTTCGTCCATAAACTTAAAACTCATGGAGAACGTCATATCAGCGAACATTTAAAGCTTCAGGTTACCTTCCATACAGCTATACGCATGTATTACACGCATGCGCACCTTTGATATTGTTTCTAATTTAACAGCATGCGCGACAAAAAAAAAAAACAGGCGATCATCAGCGAACGAAGCGAGAATGCTTACACGTGAAAAGTGATCCGAGGCATCTTCTTGATGCGATTTGTGCAGCCATAAGCGACGCGCGAAGTCACCATGGCCTTGTAAAATCTTTAACTGCTTTACAAAAGCATGTCACAGTCTCGAAAGGCCACTGCAAGGGCGGAGCTACGAAGCGCACTTTGTCGTCTGCTTCCGAGTCTTTCCTTTTCCAATATGGCGCCGACCGGCGTCACTTACCGGGCCGCACCTCCACTGCAGAAGACATAGTAGTATAAAACCTCCTTGTTCCACAACATAACATCCTGAGTGATGATGTGCTAGTAGCGATGACGTCTAGAATCCTAGTGTTCTTAGCGTTGCGCCTAGTGGCGCCGAAGCCTGGAAACGCACTCGCTCGTCACGTCTAATCTTCGTCGCACCGCTTTGAATGATTTCGTTGAATTACCAAGATGGAAACCACCTTTAAAAAATCGGCGAAAGAAAAGAGCATGATTCAATGGATGTTTCTCGGTCAGCATGCTGGGGAACCGTTGTAAATTGCAAGTGAGTTGCAGTCGTTTCGCTCGAAGCGCGGAAAAAAAAAGGCCATGAGGGTGTCTTTTCATATCACGTGTATGTTACACGCTAACACCATCTAAAACTATCAAAGTGGAACAGCGACAGATATCATCGGTAAGATGTAACACGTACGCGATGAGTTGCTGCCAGCTTCGCGGCAACTGCTCTGCGGCGTCGTCACAAATCGCAGAATTTAAGTCGTGACGACACAAAATCTGGCGGAACGGCTCGTGTCGTGACGTCAGATGATTACAGATGATACCGTTGCTGCGTCCTTCTCTGCAGGTGGCAAACAAAATCGGAGAGCGTTCGATCTTAAGAAATGAAGAAAGCGAGAACGGAGCTTGGCAGAGGCGCGTGATGCCAAGGCTCGTGTTCCCTGCTCCCTTGCACTACATCGACCGCGAAGAGAAAGGAGGGTTTGGCGAACGCACAAGGGATCTTGTGAGTTCTTTATTTCATTGGTGCGCGTACCAGTGGTGGATGAGAAAGGTTTTTTTTTTTTTCGTGTGGGGGAGGGGGGGGCATAACCAGCTACGTGGGTCAGTCAATGGAAGCTACTTAAGAGTGATTAAGTTAATCAAATTTTATTGGTGATGCCGGGCTTGACCCTAGTCACTCGCGGCATGCATAGTGGTTCGAAGATTAGTGCCACAATCATCGGGCTATGCATGCACCCAGGATTGCATAGGATGAATTTGTGAGAATCGTTGCGATGTAACGTACCAGGGAAAAGGAGGAGCCTTGGGAGAGGGGGATATGCTCACCCCCGGCCGCGTGGCAGCACGGTCATGAATGAGCGCACTGTCACGCAGGATCTACAGGTTGAAGTTTAAAAACAAAGAAACTCTTATTGACAAATTTTCCTTCCCGAATGGGCGATAGCTTCACCGCCTGACGGTCTCGGGTCATGGACAGGATTTTTAACGGCGGACAGCTGCTGTGCTTTTCGTTATGCCGGTACGTGTTCTCAGCAACTATTATACCATAATGAACGACCTCTACCATTGTAGAGCGCGACTAACTTGGCCGAGAGTTTGAGCCTGGTCGCGGCAGTGGCATCTCAATGAATGCGAAATGCTTGAAGCCCGCGTACAGTGAGAACCCCAAGCGGTCGGAGTTTCCGGAGCCCTCCACTGCGGTGCCTCCCATAATCACATCATTGTTTTGGGACATAAAAACCCCAGGTACTGTTGTTGCCGCTGCCCTGCTGTCGTTATTGTTGTTCACTCTTCGGCCTACGTGGTTTCCCTGCTGCGCCTGTTTGTACAGCGTGCGATGCAGTAACTAGGATGTATACCGGAGAATGAATACAGAGTGGGAAAAAGAGAGATAGAAAGAAAGAGAAGAAGCTCTTCTGGTGAAGAAAGCTGTCTTGACGAGGCGGTACTCGAACTGGCGTAACCACGATCCGAAAGCGAGCATCGAATCTACTCGGCTATCAAGGCACACCTGCGGAACAACAAATAGCCTTCTGTATTAAGGGCTGGGAAAGGGAAGTAAGAACGAAAGTAAAGCATAGCACAGAAAGATCGAAAGGAAGAAATCGGCAATACAGAACGAGAAAAAAAGAACCCCGCCGTGGTGGTCTATAGTGGCTAAGGTACTCGGCTGCTGAACCGCAGGTCGCGGGATCGAATCCCGGCTGCGGCGACTGCATTCGCATATGTGTAAAAAATAAAAAAAATAAGCCACGCTACATATATTACATGTATACTCTGCTATGCCGTCGGTTGCTTTAATCCATCGGCTGAAGATGCCACGAACGGCGAATAAAAGTACGAAGAATAAGTTTCCGTGTAAAACCGAGGCAAAGTGAACGGTGTACCAAGAAGAATATAATTATATAAAGAGTGGCCACTCGAGTGTTTTCGCGGCTGAGCAAAGAAAGATCTGACCAACCCATATATGGCGTACCTATATGCTCGATTTTACTAACTAGCCAACAGCTCTCTGAGGACAGCCGACAGCGGCCCGCGCCTCAAGGGGACCATGGAAACTCAAGTTTGGCATCAAATTTTTTTTCAAAGAAAAAACAATATTGATTTGCGCAATACATCATGTCCGCTGAGGACTTCTAATCACTACCCCAAAATCAGTAAAGACTGACTAGAAAATGTTGTGTTTATGCGTTTGTTTTGCGCAAACAGTATACACATTCACGTGGTTTAGATGCACCGTACATGCATTTCCTTTGTGTAAGCATGGGTATGTAGCCTTGTGGTAAGACATTCGCTTGCGGTGCGTGATGGTACAGGTATTCTAGGGACGTTGCGTACGGGTTCAAATCTTAGCATCAGAAAGTAGCGCAGTATATAGCTCGGCCACAGGACCCTACGGGAGTGTCCACTCTTTACGCAAGTAGACGTTTCTCTATGGTAGTACGCTTAAAGATCACTATTTAGTCATGAGTTCCTATTAGAACAGCTGGTCTTTATTTGAAGCGCACTCGGGGATGACTCGCTGGTGATCGCCTTGGCGCGAGTCTATAGTGATTAGGCGCCCATGAAAAGTAATTTGAGATCGAATTTCGCGCTATAGTGCCCACAAACTGACGTCACTTGTCTACCAGCTATTGCGTCACATCTGCTATATTTTTTTTGTTCCTCCGGCAGTGTTCCCTCTTCACAGAGATGGCGCTAAGCCCCATGGGCTGCTGATCAGCCGCCGTTTTCTTAACGTATGGACTTCTATGGAACCTTCGCTACCAATCTATATATACCTGGCGCAGGGGGCATGGAAGCCCTTGGAGCGGTGTCAGTTAGCTCGCTCGCTATAGGCCGTACGTCAAACAATAAGCATGCACGCTACGTATATTCTGCACGCTACGTGCATGGTATACGCATATATTTTCTTGAACCGGTCCCACTAGGACTCATACTCACGAAAATATCGCTAACCCGGACTCACTCCACTGAGAACATGAATCATACCCTCTTTAGTCAACAGAGCCTCATCAAGTGTGGGGCTCATGGGCTTAGGTCGGTGAACTCACTCATAGGTCGACTCACTTCTGAGTCCGAGCGAGTCGACTTAAGAGTGAGTTCGCCGACCTATTCGCCTCGAGGACATACCATCGCGCCACCTACGTGGTGACGTCACTCATAGGATGCCGGGTTGTGTTGTCTGCTATATAACACCACATTTCCTGCGCTTTTGCTGTGGACACCGTGCGTGTTTCCCTTTGTTTTGAAGCTCAGTGCTTAAAGTAGTGGCAAGACCTGATAATACGGGCAAGCAAACTACGAATCCATGCCCCTGGCGGAAATCTCATGTCTAATTTGCGTCGTAAAATCGCGACTAATAACCGGTGCAGCCATGCAGGATTATATAAGTGCAGCCATGGGGGACGGTGCAAGCAAGGCGAGCGCATGCATTCTATCTGTGACGTCAAAACGATCGCAACGCTGGCCTCTCTATTGGAGGCCCTCGCGGCCAATGCCCGTGAGCCTCACACTTGATGAGGCCCTGTTGACTAAAGAATGTATGGGTAATGCTCCCGGCGGCGACAGTTTTCTGTGGGAAGCACTACACGAAATGAGCACACAAAGAGAAGTTTATCAACATCAAACGAATAAAGACTTATCAAACTAATGAATAAAAAAATTGCCCGCAGCTTCCCTCGGGGGAACACTGAGGAGGATGCGGAAGCATGTAATTGGTTAACGGGTGTTAAATTGCGACTTACTTGGGTCGATGGCTAAATTGGTTAACGTGGTTGTGAAATGGGGTGTTAAATGAGTGAACACGTACGGCACGTATGCGAAAGGGCGGTGTTTTATTTATTGCGACGAACCAACGGACGAGCGGCAACTGAGCGAGCGAGCGCCGACCTTGAGTATATATACAGCGCGACGGTGCATGCGCTGTCAGCTGTCGAATGTTCTCGAAGGAGAAGCGCGCGCGGCACAGATGGTGGGCGACGGCGCATGCGCGCGCGTCAGCTGTCGAATGTTCGAGAAGCGGTGCGGACGGCGCGGACGGCGCACTACAAGGCGCGAGTATAAGATGCTTCCGCATCTAATATGTTGAACGATTTTGAGTACTTCGTACTCAACTATGGGAGAGCACTGAGCCGTCCCGCTAAAACAGTTTAGTGGCTGGTAACAGAGTTAGACACATGCCTGAATACACAGGCATGGTTCAGTGTGCACCGACGCTCGCGTAGGTTTTAAATAGCTAACTTTACCGTACAAGCTCATGTTTGTGTTACTGGTTTCCGTACCAATACTTTACCTTCCTGGTGCATTTAATGTGAAACTTTGACCGTTTTAACTCGGACACATGTATGCTTTTGAAGTGCAACAAATAACCTTATACTTGATGAACGCGTGAATATTGCAGTAGCAGAGAACGAGTGATTATTGTATCAGAAGTAATGAATTAGCTCAACTAAGGCGGTGCGGACGGCGCGGACGGCGCACTACAAGGCGCGAGTATAAGATGCTTCCGCATCTAAAACAATACGCAACCTCAGTTTGGCTGGATGCAAACACGCGCGCAGTCCACATGCGGAAAACAAGCAAGCAGACCGAGACGATGAAAATGAGGCGGAATTTTCTCCGCATGCGCGACTTCCTGGTCTGAATCGGCAGCATCAAACATTGATCTAACACAGAATTTCACAGTCATTGGATCAGGTTTCTTCTGCATCTAGGTTGCTAAGTCTCAATTAGCGCTCAAGTCTTTTGTGAGGATTCACATAAAATATTTCCTGAAATAACTTTCAGAACAGCTTGGTACGAGAAAAAATAGCGGTAATATTCTGAAGAGACATTTTCCTTTACTAAGCATAATGTTGAGCATTTTTTGGAAAGACATTTGGGTGATTGCTTGTATTTATAGGGAAGTGCCAGTTTCCTATAGTGGTTTGGAAAGAAAAACTCCCAGGATCTTTGGTGCATTTACCTAAGATATGGTGGATGAAGAAAAGAAAAATGTTAAAAACGACGATAAGGATATAAAAGAAATGGCTGCATATCCACGGAGTGAATGATGGAGAGTGGGGTGAAGCATCCATCTGTCCATTTTTTCTTGCTTCCGTCCGTCCATGCGTCCATCCGTCTGTGCAGTCATCCATGCGTCCGTCCATGCGTCTGTCTGTGTGTCCATTCGTCCATCTTGTCAACACTCCAAGTACCACCATCTCGCATCTTTTCATCGTATATTCCGCATATAGAAGCACCGCCATCCAGCGGACATTCCAAGGGCTAGACGAGAGGTGGCACACGCACACTTTTCAGCGGCTTGCTCTTCGTATCTACTTCCCACCTTTAACCACCTCGATTTCATGTTGTATACTAGTTCACTGTATTCATGGCACTGCAGCCCAACGCTCGCTAAACGTTTCTAAAACCAAGGAGATTACGCCCAGCGAGTATAACGTAGCAACCCTTTCTTGCCGGGTAGTGCTGAATGCACATGCCAATGGCTGCTAATGGGAATGAGAGACAAGAGAATTCGGCTTTTAGCTAACGCGCACGCTGCGAATTTTTCATTGTTCAACAACGCACAGGAGAAATCTTCCATCGGCACCACCTTGCAGGTCAAAAGGTAAGACTGGTTACACACTACGACTACGACTTCGAGGGACGAACGGGTGCCGCTTTAAGGAGCTTCGCCCCTAAAAACATCACAGCATATCCACGGAGTGAATGATGATGAGTTGGGCGAAGCGTCCGTCTGTCTGTTCGCCTGTCTGCGCATCCGTCCGTGCGCCGTCCGTCCATGCGTGCGTGCGTTTGTTTATTGTTCCGTCTGTGCATCCATGCATCCGTCCGTCCTATTGCACACACTTCTATTGGACCAACACCATCTAGGAAATGAGACGAGAAATGGGGATGAGACAGCGCCAACTATTATACTGTTTTGGAGATACTGCCGGTTACGCCTGAAGCAGGGCAAAGTTAGAGGAGCATCGCCCCCCCCCCCAAAAAAAGAAATAAGAGAAATATATATAAAACACGGGGTCCACGTTCACCTGCACTCTCGAGATTGTGGCTGCTCCCGCATTTTCCGGGATGCACTGTCTTAGCCAGGCATGGTGAGTCAATTGTTCGAAAAATTCTTTAGGGGCTGCGCGATTCACAGGCTTGGGGAAAGATATGTCAGCAGGCCCTTTTTTGTAAGCTGCCTACAGCGAATTCTTTCTCAATAACGTTTTTACCCGGTCTTTTACATATTTCTTCGATTTTTAAAAAAATTATTATCGATCTTTTTTTTAACGGTTCTCTTTTTCATCTTTGTCTTGGGCGGCCGCTTTGGCTTCTCTGCCTTCATCGCGTTTGTCAGTTGTTACTTATAATTTCCTTTCGTATATCGGGGTCTTTATGGTTTAAGAATTCTCTCGACTGCGCTGTCGCCTTTGTTGTTAGAATCTATTTTTCATCAGCCAGTTGCGATGACGTTTTTCATAGCTTAATAGCATCATGTTATATTACCGCCATGAAGAGACCTTGCATTCAAAATGACAAACCAGTTGTGAGTTCAGCGCTCTGTGTGGGTTGTTAATTATTCCGTCTTTCTGAGCTAGTAAATATGTCTTAAAAATAAATGATTATGGCGTAGTGAGTGCTGTTTTAATTTTTTTTTATTCTATAGACTGCTTCTTAGCATAACAACAACTATAGTTACAGTAGATAGGGTAGTTTTAAACGGCCAATGTTACGCAGCCTATAGTGGTACTGACGCTCGTTTCCCAGCAGCATGATTTATCCATGCACCTATAGATGCAAAGATATTGGCGGCGAGGAAACCGAGGTGCTATCTGCCGGAATCCTTCTGTGACGTACAAAGCGACATCACGTGGTACCGGCTGCGTGAAGTGTTTGACAACTCCTGTGATTCAGACTGTCCTGCCATGGCTGTTCTCGCTTCGCAAGAGGCGGTTGTGTTTGTATTAGCTGCAAAACAATTTCGAGTGTTTTCCGACAAAGATTTATCAGTCCCGTACCGCAGGCGAAGTGAAAACCGATAGTAGGACTATAGAGGTCAACCAGTCAGTCGACCAGTCGGACTAAAGGTTTTTTTTTTCTGGCCAACCACTAGTCCTAGAGGTCCACCAGAGAAAAACTAAGACCTTCTTTGGAAACCAAAATTGTAAGACTCTCAAGTAAAAATTAAGCTGCGTATTCACAGACCTACCTTATCGCTTGGTTAATGTAGCGTTTCTGTACCCGTATTATGCTTCATAAACAAATATTAAGGCACCAAGGCGATGGGCTATAAGTTGGTACATGTTCAATTGGATAAAAGCCAGCTGAAAACACGAAACACAGATAGTATGATGGGACAGGTTGCCAGCATAATGATGATGATGATATTGATGGTTCATATTTATGGCTCATACCCGCTTGGGGATCGACCAAGAAAGGGATAAGTTATAGGTAAAAGTGATCACATAAGAATTGTATGACTAGTGCGTTACAGGATAATTGGAATGACCCATCGTTTTCTTTCTATGTGTTTCCGTTAGTTTTTGTACAATGCAAAGTTAAATGAAGGCAACCTTGAAAAACGAACCTCGCTTATCTTTTGCACTGCTTATTAAGGGCACAAAAACGGTAAGGAAAATGGTATAATGCGTTAAGGGCAAAGTTGGTTTGCAAATACGGTAAGACCTCCTTCATCATGGTAGCTTACAAAAACAAGTCCTCTTATCGAAAACGTTGAATCCATCGACATCAATCCCACTTAGAGTAACATACTGACTCTATGACTTCGACGATTTTTCATCACTGCATCCTTCCGCACGCTTGCCTTGGAGCTGAAAACGTCCCCTCGGACGCAGAACAAGTTCTGAAAAATCCGCAGTCGTTCACCACAACGCAGGTAGTTAAGAAAAAAAAATGGCAGCATATTCACGGAGTGAATGATGGAGAGTGGGGCGAAGCATTCGTCCGTCCATGCGTCCGTCTGTGTCACCGTCCATGCGTCTGTTCGTGCGCCCGTCCCTGCGTTCGTTCATGCATCCGCCCTTGCGTCCGTTCATGCGTCCATCCATGCATCTGTCTGTGTGTCCGTTCGTCCATCTATTCATCACTCCAAGTCCCACCATCTCGCATCTTTTTATCATATATTCCCCATATAGAATCCTGTCCTGACCACTCCACGGCATCTACAGCAGCGGAACTAGCTGCTTTGCGCGCTGAAGTTTGTGTGGTCAATCGGGAACCACCGCAACAATGGTCGATTTTCAGCGACTCAAGGGCTGCCCTACAATCTGTGCTCTCAGCACTGCGTCGCGGCCCGTACGAACAGCTTGTTTTCGAAATTCGATGCCTTTTCCACACTTTACTCGAGAAAGGGCATCATGTGACGCTTCAATGGCTGCCAAGTCATTGCGGCATCATAGGGAACGAACATGCCGATACTGCCGCGCGGGCAGCCCTTGAAGGAACACGAGAAGAAGCCGTACCACTTTCGAGGACTGATGTTGCCAGTAGTCTTCGACGACTTGCGCGTGAAATCACGTTTTCACTATGGTGCCCACCAAGCATCGATACGAATCGTCAACACCACCTGTCCTCTTTGATGGCTCTCCGCATGCCCACTGGACTCGACCGAAGAGAAGCCACCCTACTTCATCGCTTATGGCTAGGAGTGGCATTTACAAAATCTTACTCCTTTGTCATAGGAATGGCCGACAACGCTGTCTGCGATGCCTGTCGTTGCGAAGAGACGCTACACCACATCCTGTGTGACTGTCCATTGTATGAAATCCAGAGACAGTCACTGGCGTCTGCTTTTGCGCGCATCGACAACAGCCAAATGTCTGTGGACACTATTCTGTCAAGTGCCCGAGAGAAGACACTGCAACAGAAGGCGACGAAAGCTCTGTTGAAATTCCTACGCGACACCGACTTGAACAAGCGACTGTAACAGCAATGTCACACACCGCGAAAGACAAGACTGGACTATGACTGAGTGTGCGCGCATGTGCTGCCGAATGTGCTGTTTCTATCTTCCCTCTCTGCTCTCTTTCATCTCCCCCATCCCTCTCCCATGCGCAGGGTAGCAAACCGGCTGCCTATAGGCTGGTTAACCTCCTTGCCTTTCTTTTCCCTCTATTTTCCTTCCTTCCTTCCCCATATAGAAGCACCGCCATTCAGTGGACATTCCAAGGACTAAACGAGAGGTGGCACACGCACACTTTCTTACGGCTTGCGCTTCGGGTCTACTTCCCACCTTCAACCACCTTGAGTTCATGGTATATACTAGTTCACTATTCATGGCACTGCGGCCCAATGCTCGCTAAACCTTTCTAAAACCAAGGAGGTTACGCCCAGCTAGTATAACGTAGCAATCTTTTCCTGTCAGATAGTTCTCAATGTACATGCCAGTGGCTGCTAATGTGAAACGAGAGACAGGAAGATTCAGCTTTTAATTTCTTACGGCTTGCGCTTCGTATCTGCTTCCCCCCTTTAACCACCTCGAATTCATTCATGGTATATACTAGTTCATTGTATTCATGGCCCTGCGGCTCAACTCTCGCTAAACCTTTCTAAAACTAAGGAGGTTACACCCAGCGAGTATAATGTAGCAACCCTTTCTTGTCCGATAGTGCTCAATGTACATACCAATGGCTGCTAATGGGGATCGCAGCGTGCACGTTGACTAAAAGCCGAATGCTCCTGTCTCTCATTCCCCATTAGCAGCCATTGGTATGTACATTAAGCACTATTTTTTATTGTTAAACAACGCACAGAAGAAATTTCTTACCGGCACCACCTTGGAGGTCAAATGTTATACCTATTTCGGCTATGTGCCACTAGTGGTTATGTACTACGAGGGACGCACAAGCTACGCCATAAGGAGCTTCGCCCCTAATAAATACGTAAAGCTATGTAAGGCGTCACGCTGCAGAGCTCCAGGGCGCGAGTTCGATCCGCGGCCGTGGCGGCCGCATTTTAACGAGACAGCTCCGTGCGGCATGACTCGTAACAACACCGTAGTTTTGGCTCCCATAATCTCACCAATCATCCTCATCACGAAGTTGACAGAGGAATGTATGGCGGCTCCGCTACTGCGAAATCTGAGGAAGTCCGTCGCACGGGCACCCCGATGATTACCGTTCGTAAATCTCCAGCACCTCCGTTTAACAAAGCGTCGATGAGACCGGTGTTTGAGGTAAGCATGTGGGGTTTCCCTGCCAGGAGTAGAAATTCGTGAGGCGGATTCACAATGTTGTTGTGCGACACGCGCGCTACTTTCTGCTGCGCTTTATCGATTGCCTGCCTATCACGGCAGTTGAGATACGCCTAATTTGCAGCGAGTCCCGTCAGCTTGTTTCCCCCATCAGATGTGTTACCCGCGTAGCGACGCAGCGCAGACGCAAAGGTGGCGCAGGAGGAGGGGCTTTCGCTCGCTCGGCGAGAAAGTGGCGCCCTCTCCCGCGCCCCGCTGCAGAGTTATTGAACAACTCTGCCCCGCTAGAGTGTACTAGAAGGATCCTTCTAGTACACTCTAGCCCCGCTGAAGTGGGTGCCATATTTCAGAAACGCCGGTTTTAGCGATTGGAAGTTAACCAGTGCTATTACTTCATGGCTATTACTGTTAATTGCATTATTTTGGACCTCGTTCGTTCATTATAATCTTTGTTTGAACATTGCTAGCTTTGTTATGGCCTGCAGGAAGCGCTTTACTGTGAGCCTGATCACGCTATACGAGATGCACGGGCGAGCTAGCAGAGCTCCTAAGGTGCTCCGAACTTAAAAAAAAAAAAAAAAATCAGGAGCCCTTCCTCCGTCGAAGAAATAGTAGGAGCAAACGAAGCTTGGTGTGTACCTGCCTGATCTACTACTTCTCTTTCCTTTGGAGGCGAAGCTCCTTAAGCCGTGGTCATGCGTTCTCGATGTATGTAGTAGTATAGCAGTAGTATAGTAGTGGTAGGTAACCACCTCTCGTTTAGTCCTTGGAATGTCCGCGGGATGACGGTACTTGTATATGACGAAAAGATGCGATATGGCGATACGAGTGTTCACTAGGTTGACGGACGGACGGACGTACAGACAGACGATGTACGGATGGACGAATGGATAGACGCACGGACAGATGGACGCACTGACGAAAGCACGGATGGACGGACGCATGGACAGACGGTCAGAAGCACGGACGCCCGGATGGACGCTCGGAAGCAAGAACGAATAGACGGAAGCACGGACGGATGCATGGACGGATGGACTGACGCATGCTTTGCCCCACTCATCATCATTCACTACATGGATATGCTGTGCTTTTTCTCTCTTTCTCTCCTTGTCTCTTTCTCCCGCTCTTTTTCCTTCTTTCTCTGTTCCTTTCTTTTCTTTTTTCATCGCTTTCTTTCTCTTCCTCTCTTTCTTTCTCGTTGCGTAAAACTCCCCTCTAAATTTCTCTTCCTTCATGCCGCGAATTTCTCCGCAACCTGTGTCCGCAACTCATATTCATACTGAGAGAACAGTTCGACGTGGCAACGTGAAATTACAGGTCACCACGATAAACAATAAAATTTGCACATCAGAAAGCACTCATTGCCATTAAGCCCACGATTAAGACAACATCAATTATTGCGAAAAGACGAATGCAAATATGCGTGTGACCGGCGCACCTTTGAGGGCCGCATTTCTCTATATGCTTACCTGTCCCGTATTCTTGCGGTCGTATATGAAGTTGCCAGGAACGAGTTTTAGCACGGCTCTATGCTCTCTCATAGTATGTAGTACTCTAAATTGTTCCCCACGTTTTCTAAACACGTATGTACACTCTTCTTTAGGACTGTGAGGCCCACGGGACGGCTTTACGCTCTCTCATAGTTGAGTACAAAGTTTCAAAACACATTTGTGTTATGACCTCATCAACTGCGAGGCTCACGGGATAACTTTGAGCTCTCGCATAGTAGAATACTAAGTACTCTGAATCGTCCTTGTTCATATAGCCGTTAACTCGTTCACGGCGTAATTTTGGCGACACGGTCTCATGAAACGTGAGGCCCACGGGACGGCTTTGTGTTCTCCCATAGTAGAGCACCGAATACTCTAAATCGTTAACAAGTTTCTCTAAACACCCTTATACTGGGACGGCTCACTGCTCTTCCATAGTTCGAGTTTTCGCAATCGTAAAACACTTTTCTAAACACGGCGCCAAGTGTGAGGACTCGGGGACGGATTTATGTTCTCCCGTAGTAGGTCATGATACTCTAAATCGTTAAGCACTTTTTTCTAAACACACAGCATCGTGAATCATTCGCCATATTGAATGACAGTCGTAGTGTTGGTATACGATTCACTCTAGGCCGTCAGGGAAGGCTTTATGCCCACTCATAATAGAGTACCAAGCACACTAAATCATTAAATACTTTTTTTCTAAACATATTGTTGGTCAGTTCGCAGCTTCACTCTTCTAGAGATGAGCTACGAAAACGTGCACTTCACTGTGCTTTCTGTGCAACAAAATTGCGGCCGCAATGACGTCAGGCCATAACTCTCTACAACACCACCGTCATCGAAACATGTAACTCGTAAGACACTTCGCATGCCCCGCCGCGGTGGTCTAGTGGCTAAGGTACTCGGCTGCTGACCCGCAGGTCACGGGATCGAATCCCGGCTGCAGCAGCTGCATTTCAGATGGAGGCGGAAATGTTGTAGGCCTGTGTGCTCAGATTTGGGTGCACGTTAAAGAACTCCAGGTGGTCGAAATTTCCGGCGGAGCCCTCCACTATGGCGTCTCTCGCATACATTTGGTGGTTTTGGGACGTTAAACCCCACATATCAATCAATCAAACTTCGCATTATAACGGTACAAAATAACAGACTTGAACACGAGCAAGTTCACTGGGAAATCATCAACTTTATTTGTACAAGCAAGAAAAAAAAAAGATAATGTGGCAGTAGTGTATACTGCCTCGTGACTCGAGATGAGGCTTTTTCGCGTACGCATGCTTCGTCATTCGCTCCCTGATTGACGCTGTCGCGAGAGGCCTGTACACAGCTGCCTCCACAGACCGACCACCCTCGGTTTCCCACATGTAGACTTCGCGCACGTGTCAAGCATAAACGCTAGAGATATAGAAACCATGATACAACACGTGTGAAGGCCTTGTGAGTCCGGTGAAGTGCTAACCCGTTCGACTGTAGGAAAAAAAAAGTATGGTTGGTAATATGACACGCATTCGTGTTTACTGATATATAGTGTTCACGTTTATTGAATGTGGTCGGCGTCGACGAAGCTATATACTTCGGTAAAACTTAAGCAGCCCGGAGGGGCCAGTATGGTAGATGGAATAGTCCTGCAATATTGCCGCTCATGTTTTCGGCAAAGTATACTCCAAAGGCGGGGTTACCGGTCGTACGTCAGTCTAGAGTGCACGCCAAATGGTGTATGGTTATGTGCGTTCACCTTTGAGGAGGAAACGCCTCGGATTATAAAGCTGTATTTTACTATACGTTGGTATACGGAAGACCTGAGGCATGAGTTGTTGTGGCAGCAGCGCGTGCAAACCACGGTGTTTGATTCTCACATTAAAATGACTGAAACAGTTCAATAAACATTTGTATCGGGCCAGTTGGTTTCATTTTAATAGGAAGCTGCGCTTCCTACCAAGGGATTGGGAATGAATTGTTTCATCTTGGTAGGAAGCAAAGATGAAACAATTCAATGTTAATTGAATTGAAAAGGTCCTTAATGTTCATTTAGTGTATTTCCTTATTACTTGGGAACATTCTCCCATGATTCACGACAGACACCTTTTATGAAGTCTGCTTCTCACTTCTTTAGTATATCCAAGGCAGCCTAAATATAAAATGAACTTAAAGGCGTCCCTGCGTATATACTACGGCTATTAAAATACCTTGATTGGCTTTTTGTACTATATAGAGGTCCCAGAAAACGCTATTATTCTTTCTTGGCACAGCAAAGTGGCTTGATCTACACACACATGTACTGACGTTTATCATCGTATAGTAACAGCTGAATGCGAACCTGCATCGAAGTGTTTATTTACGAAGTCTTACGAGCGCCGTGGCTATACCGCGTGACGTCAAAGTCATCTATGTGGCCACCTTATACGATTTCAATGTCTTTTTAAATGTATTTAGATGTCATCTCGAGTATGCTGCTGCTTATGGCAATCTTTGCCTGACCGAAGGTCCGCGTCCAGGCCTGACTTAATCTTTCTCTTCCTTTCTCTGTCTGGCGCCTCGCAAACTTGTGAGGTGGTGTTGGTGGGAAATTAGAAGAGAGTGGGAAAGGTGCGCGCGACTGAAACCCACCGTGTAATCATGCCGCGACGTGTGGAAAATAATAATATTAATAAAATATAATAATCATAATCACACAAAACAACAACAAAAAACACTCGCTCGATCACCGCGGCCCATTTACAAGTCCAAAAAGTTCGCGCCTTTTTCTTTCTTCTGTCGTGCACAGCTCCGCCATGCCCCACTACTTCTTCCTCCGGTAGCCTGCCTCAGTGAGGAGCTTCTTCAGGACGTCGACGGGGATGTAGACCAGGTTGTACCTTCTCCTCGTGTTCCGGCCTCCGTCCGATCCACCGGAGCCGTACAGGCCCACGGGGTAGCTCTGGTAGGAAGGGGTCTGCTTCTCCGCCGATGGAGAGTCCTCCAAGCGGGTGTTCTCCTGAGAGTTCTTGGGGTAGCGGGCGTACAGGGGACTAGCTTCCGCCTGTGAATGTAACTTCCGGGGTGGTGGCTGCTGCGGCTGTTCCTCCTGGTCGGGAACGCGCGACTCCGGCTGCTGGTGCTGCGACATCTCGGGCCTGGACCCCCCGCCCCTGTGATGGTACGGAGACGGCGGCGGCACTCCGTAGACGTCGTCTGCTCCTCCGCTGGAACCACCACTGCCACCGTTGACGCCGCCCGAACCACCGGCCGATGACGGCGACTGGGAGGATGACCCGCCACCGCTAGTGTACTTGGACCGGACGTAGGTCGTCGGGGGCTGAGGTGCCGAGGGTGGAGGTTTCTCGGTGACCAGCTGCGGGTACTGACCACCCGACCTGAGCTGCGAGGAGCTGGTGAACTTGGGTGAGCCGTACAGCGTGGTCTGAGACTGCGGGAGAGACGGCGGCGCAGACTGCTGCTGTTGCTGCTGGATCTGCGCAGGCCGTTCGGGCCGACCGTGCTCGGAGTACTGCGGTGGTCCGTCGACCATGGAGGTCAGCGGGCGCGCGTGGGTCGGACGTTCGTGGTCGATCAGAGGTCGTTCGTACAAGAAGCGAGGGGGCGTGTCCGGCACGACCGACGGAGGCACGTCGTAGCTGACCTCCTGCGGCCTCTTCTCGACGATGTCGAGCGAACTTCCCGGGGCGTAGCTGTACGGTGACTGGGCCTTGGACAGTGACCCGTAGATGTGCTGAGGCTCGCGACGCAGTGGTCGGGACAGCTCGGCACCTCCGTACTGGGTCACGACAGGAGGTCGTCGCTGCGGCACGGGCTCGTACTGCTCGGCGCTATGGTACTTGGCGGCACCCATGGATGAGGACTCGCCGCGCATGTGGTGGTGGTGGACGTGCGAAGGCGATGCATTCGGTGACGAGAACGGTGTGAGCGTTGTCGGGAACAGCATGGCGATGGCCGGGAACCTCCGGCTAGGGGACACGGTCGTCTGCGGCTGGTAGAGCGAGTGATGCGAGCCTCCACCGCCACCTCCGGAGCCGCCTCCGCCACTGGTGATGCTGGGTGGGTTGGCCTGCACGTGGTACGCGACAGACTCGGAGGTCTGCAGTGCCGAGAGTGGGACCCGGTGCAGAGAACCTTCGTTGTTGTCCGACGTGCTCGACTCAGAGCTGCTAAGTGGTGCCAGCAGGCAGAAGAGAAGGCCGCACAGAACCAGCTGTGGTCTCTGCGTGCGTGAAAAGGAGAAGCAGAAGAGAGGGTTTTGATTTTAACTGGCTTATAGGGAAGTTGTGAGTTTTTTATAAATTGAATGTGAAATACACAAAATTACATGCAATGGAGTTAAGACATATGATTAAAGAAAAATGTAACGGGATGACTTTACACGCTCAGATCCCGTCGTGCAGACGAGTAGTCCAACTCTCACCACGCGCCGCCAAAGTAGCGCCGTTCCTAGTTCCGCGGTGATTTATTAAAATTTGACTTCCACAGCATCCACGATGGCTCAGCAAACGACGGTGTACACACCTTCATAAGTTCCGTATATTTCACTTTTACCTGTTTTTGTACTCATGGGGATCAAGCTGACACCGGCATCTATCCAAGGAATAGTTCCGGGATCAAATGCCGACGTTGCTGGCACTTTTGAAAGCGCGTTTTTTCTACTTTGGCGATAAGTTGGTTGAATTGAATTAGGACTTGGTATGTTAAGTGCACTGTCTCCTCGTATGAGAATGCACTCCAGTTTTACGAATTAGGAAATACGCGGGCCCTAGTATACGTCGTCAAAAGCTACGTCTTTACGGTGCTTAGTGCGGGAACTTCAAAATGGCGTCGCCACCCGCATTTCCTGTTCTCGCGTTTTCTCATCTTACCAAGCGTCTTCTCGCAGCAAGCGTGGCATTTTCAGTATTAAGGGGACCAACAAATGACTTTTTTTTTGATGCAGTTTTTTTCATGCGCGACAGAAAGCTACCCTTCGTAGTGATCGTAGCTGCAGTAGTTAATCCCAAGAGCTCGTATACTCATTTTATAAGCATTATTTTTCGATCTGATAGGCTCTGGACACGGTAGTGTCTTTTCATCTGGCAACGCTGAGTATTGATAGCGATGCCGGTAGCCTTTCTGGTGGCTTATGCATAGAGTTTTCCAAAATTAACTAGAGGGCACTCTGGCGCTGCAATCGTTCAGCGACCATGGGAATGACGGGTAGTACACACATTTGCCTAGTCTTCGTACTTGCGGCTTCGTTTATTGCCGGTTACGGTTTTGTTTTGAAAGAAAGAACAAACCCTTTTGAACCTAATGACTTGATTCGAAATGGTAAGCCTAAAAGAATAAGGGTGTGAAGCGCAAACGGTGAACATTTGCTAATTTATGTTTTCGTGGAAAAAAAAACAGCTTCAAGCCACACGAACACACATGGAGCCAGAAGCAGGCCAGAAGTACGAAAGTTAGACAAATGTGTGTACTACCCATCATTCCCATGCTCGCTGAAGCGCCGTGTGTTGCAGCTCCCATAGACACTAGCGCCAGAGTTCCTTCTAGTGTATATTAAGAAACTCTATGGGCTTATGCATGCTATCGGCGTTCTTATTTCGCAGGGTTTCTTGGAATTATGCGGAACTACATTTATTCTGCGCTTTACAACTATTTTTGAAAATAACAAGCCGTTACGATGAGATGGCGTGGCTGAGCTTCCCTACATTTGTACCGCGTCGCCAAGCCAAGTAATCTAAAACGGAACTGCGCATATGTCACGCAAAGGCAGCGCCACTTTAATGCGTACTACTCACGAACGCTTATAAGTATACGTTTATAAAATGCTATCGTTTGCTCTAAAGAATTAAACAATATTTTAGTACTAATTATTAATTGTAGGCCGTGCACATAAACGCATGGTCACGTGACAGGACATTCATAATAGTTTATGTTTTTGCCACCAGAGACGCCACAAGCCATTTTTCGCTATTTTCAATGAAGAAATAAAAAAATAAAAAGCCACTCCTGACGAGAGAAACAGGGTTCGTTTGAGTTACTATAAGGGACAATCTTTCCATCCGCGCAGTCATCTCATTTGATGTTCTGGGCAGCTGTCGATTTCATTAACAGAAAAGTAACTTACTAGTACAATAAAATATTTGTTTCCTACTTAGCGAACAACGATTGTAATACTCAAATGCATTTTGACGCCCCATTCGCCATACATAATCACGCCCCAGCGGCATCTTAGCGGAGCAAACGTTGGGAAAGTTTCAAAGTATTGAAAATTTATAAATTCAGTACAGTGAAGATCTTATGCAGCAGCTGAACCCTATAGGCAACGTGTTTCTGCAACACAACGAAACAAGCCCATTATCTCTATCACAGTAACACCAGCCACGTTTAAAGGTAGCAGCAGGCTACATGTAAGATGTACAAACAAATGGAAATTGATCTTCTTTGACAAAAATCACTTCTCGTAGAGGAGGACCGGAGTATTTCGTCAAGCTGATCAGTTCCATTATCTTGAAAGCGCAGCTAACAAATTAACTTACGTGCGGGCTTTTTTGTTGCAGATCTATCCTTGACTTCACGGATGGCTAATTAGAAATTTATTTTTCAATGAAACTGACTCGAGCTGAGGAGGACGGAAAGCTTCCAGTACGGTTTTCTCTGCTTCTCTAATAAAAAAAAACTGCGTTAGTTAATTAGGGCTCTCACATCGACCTGTTCTATTTTGGGTAACTAATTGAAACTTCGGTTCCACCTAATAAAGCTGATCGCTTTGCCGGAAGAGGTATAATTAGGATACGCGTTTTTTCTACTTGTTTTTTTTTTCTTTATTTACTTTACATCTTTAGGATTTAAGTCAGCCAGCACGAGGCTATGCTACAAAGCTAACCGCGGTTCTTGCATTTTCGATAACGAGCTCGATCAATGATTAGATACTTCAACAGATACGAGTTTGATGAAATTTTTTTAGGCAAGCGCACTGTATGCTCACTGGTATATATCTAGCTGACACAATTCGTTTCCAAAACTATGATTACGAGTTCTCACGGTATCGTCAAATTTTTTCCCAAGTGATACCGCTGCGTTAATCGTTAGCGTGCGCATGACTAAAGCACGCCACAGCCCGTAATCAGAGCTCACACTGTTTTTCTAATGTGGTGTCCTCTGGAACGTTGACAACGCATGAATCCAAGCATTCAGAGTAATATCACTTTGCTGTGACAGGTTAAATAAAACCGTAATCACGAGACAGAAAAAAGCGCGAAAAGTCCACTCTTTTTCAGTAAATGATTCGTCAGTCAAAAAAGTTTCATTTTCTCGTGATTTTAGTGGGAAGCGATGATATTGAAATAGTAGGCATGGTGCACGAGACAGCTCTAAGCTGCTTCCTTCTGCCATGTGAACCCGTTTTACGTTATACCCGTTTTCATTATTATCTCACTTCGGCTGTAAGATACAATCTGGCCATGGTATACGATTCCCAGTTTCGATGCGTATGCGCGGACTTTTGACCGATTAAAAAAAACGAGGAAGAGGCAAATAATCTCGAAGCGCATGATTTGATAGTCTCGGAGAGCCATTTAGCCTTCCTTAACGCCCTTAAGGTACGAAAAAAAAATTGCGCTTCTATATCTTTTTCTTAAAAAGTTTGAAGTGAATCCCGTGCTGAAGATGCAAAACCATTAGCGCTTAGATTATTTTTTTATCCAGAGCGAAATTTGTGTCGCATTATACTTCCCATAATCTGGCACGTTCGTAGCTCACTTTTCGGTGCGCACCACTAACGCGAGAGGCTCACCTTCATGACGTAACGGCGCACGCTACGGAGCCGGTGACGTAGAGATGGGGACTCCAACGCTGACAGCGACCTCAGGGAGACCCGGTCGCTCAGGGCGGGTGTACAACAGTTGGACCTCTTCCCTCCTCCGACGGACGACCCCTACGACGCCGAGACAGCTTCCTTCGACCTTCCAAATTCGGTCGGTCACGGGCGTCGGCGACGTGGCTATAACGTAAACCCGCAACGGGCCGAAACCAAAACAGTCCCTCTGCTCGTGGATGACGATCTTTCCAAACACAGCACAGCAAGCGTTCTCCGCTAGCCCGGGTACGGCACGGTTCCTTTTATATACAGTTGCGATTCCCTTCGCATCGGAAGAAACTGGACCAACGGTACAAGGACCCCCTCTCCACCATATTGCCCCCCTGAATCGAGGGGAGGGAGACGTCGATATAGGGTTCGCATAACCGAAGTTAGGCCTAAATTTGGCACCCTTTCTCACTGTCACAGGCAGCTTCGGAGGGTAAGGGGTAATGAAAGGAACGGGGGGAGAGGGTCTACCGATACCATTAAGGGGAAGCGAAGTGAGGAAGGTGAGAGAAAAAAAGGGGCAAGGTTAATTCGCATTTGTTTGGCGGTGGCGAGCGCACGTGCCATGACGTCAGGGCTGCGGCCCCTGGAGAGCGAGGGAGGGAACAGGTTCGGTCTGCAGACTTCGTGAGTTGGGGAGGGCCCAGCAGACGACACACACGGGAGCGACTTCGTGAATCCAATGTCCCGGTTTTGCTTTTTATTTTTTGTCTTTTCGATGCGGGGGAGCTTTTCGCGCTGTGTACGCCATCCTGCGGAGCCATAGCGAGCGCTTGGCACAAAGATGCAGAGCGACTTCTAAGGAAGAAGCGAATAAACAAACCTATAAGCGAATGAAGCGAGTTCATACATATAGGCTTGGGTATTCGGAATGTCGCGGCCGTGGCTACAGTCTCGGATTGGCACGCACGATGGATAGGCGAGCAGACGACAAGTCGAGATATGCGAGCGGACGACATGCCGAGTCCAATGGCAAAGCACGGCGAGCGAGCGCTGCTCGTTTGTGCGTTGCTCTTCTTTCCTGTTAGCGGTCACATCGGGCTTTTATTTCATTCGCCGGACAGCGTGAGTTTGTCATCGTCTGGTTGTGTGCAGACGATCAGCTTCGGCGTCCTTCGGATGCAAAGATGGCGACGGCAGACGACGTTCTGAAGGCCCGCCTGTGACAGCTCGGAAAAGACAGTCCGGCACTTCCTGTAAGGTCGACATGCTCGGTCTAGAATTTGACACGTTTTGTTTGCTTGTTTGTCTTTTTTGTTTCGCGTAGTGCGGGCCTTCTTGTTGTGGGCAACAGCGAAGGAGTGAAATGTGAATGAAGACGTAGTCTTCCTGCTTCCTAGTGGGGCAGTTCGTGACTGCCTTGAAATTGCTTGTGGCTGTTCGGCTGCGGATATAGGCGTTAAGGTCTTCAACGGGCGCCGATGACCAAAGTACAGATGTCACCTCAATACTATAGTCACAAATATGTGGCAAAGGAGGACTTCGAAATGATCATAGATTGGCAATTTTATCAGTGAGTCTTAATTGTGCCGTCATGTATAAAATAATTACTTGTAAAAGATTTCCTCGATGGAAATGTTGCTTTCTCTTAGGCGTGTCACAATTCGGGATGATGCTTGCACCTCAGTGGTCTCAAGCTATTTCGACGATATCTTCAAAAACCTAGTATTGTTTCTATCTATCTATCTATCTATCTATCTATCTATCTATCTATCTATCTATCTATCTATCTATCTATCTATCTATCTATCTATCTATCTATCTATCTATCTATCTATCTATCTATCTATCTATCTATCTATCTATCTATCTATCTATCTATCTATCTATCTATCTATCTATCTATCTATCTATCTATCTATCTATCTATCTATCTACCTATCTATCTGTCTGTCTGTCTGTCTGTCTGTCTGTCTGTCTGTCTGTCTGTCTGTCTGTCTGTCTGTCTGTCTGTCTGTCTGTCTGTCTGTCTGTCTGTCTGTCTGTCTGTCTGTCTGTCTGTCTGTCTGTCTGTCTGTCTGTGGCAATGAACACAAACAGTAAAAGCTTGTTCACCTCTGCGGCTAGAACCAGTCGCGCCAAAGATACAGCGACTTCTTCGGCTCAATCGCCATCCACTCCATTTTTTTTTCAGTTGAACGACTGCAGTCGGAAACCTCTGAACCAGTCAGATGCGTAAGAGCAGGACATAGGCTTACCTTACAGGGCAATAGCAATGCTAGGAGACGTGAATGCCGTGCGTCAGAATAAGTAAAACAGCAAGAGAAAAGAAAATAGCGAGTACGCCCTGTATGTGGTGAAACAAACAGTACATAAAGTTCCCGGGCGAGCGATTCAAGCGCAGTTATTTTCGCTGGTTTGCCGTCGGGACTTATCATTCTAATAAGTTAATAACACTACTAACGCCACTCGGCAAACGTTGCCTTCGCGCAGTATACGAGGCGGGGGAAAAAAGTTAGCGTGTCTGTATATATGACCGTAAATGGGGCCGCCATATGTGAATCGCACGGGCATCTTTGTACCGCAGATGGAAATGCTGTCGATGCGGAGTGCATACATCAGGCCTTAGGTCGCTCAAGGGTTCAGCTGCGCCGGTCAAAACGTGACGTGAACTTATGCTTGCTATAGCCCGACCTGTATGCATGCGCGACTGACCGTATAAGCGCAGTTTGCGCGAAATATACCCACAGAATCGTGTTAGTTCTCTCTTCTTTTTCGCACGATATGCTTTTATGAGACCAGCAATAATAATAATAATTGCTGGGGTTTTTACATGCCAGAACCGCGATACGAGGTACGTCATGTAGTGAGAGACACTGTGTTTTAGTCTATGACCATCCTGGTTTCTTCGACGTGATCCTAAAATATGAGCACAGTCCGCCGCGGTGGGAGGGATGGCGGTTACGCCAATTGGCTGCTGGCCCGAAAGTAGCGGGTTCGATCCCTTACGTGACGGTCGCATTTAGATGTAGGAGAAAGGTTATAGTGGTACAGTGCGATGAGAGTGCACGTTACAGAACACCAGATGGCCGAAATTTCCAGAGCCCTCCACTCACTGGGTCCCTCATATGTCGCGGTTTCGGCTCGTGAAACCCCAAATAATGGTATGATTATCAAACGTATGCGTGCGAGGGTTGGCTAGCTGTCGTCTATTAGATTATTGCGATGGTGTAATTTATTTATCTATTCAGATTGCTTACATGCTTTTACGAAAGCATACGAGAAAGGGGCAAGTAAGGCTATAGACCCATTGTATGTTTGTAAACACATGTATATAGGCAGGCCATGTCGACATTATGGGCAAAGCTATAGCGACGTCTACACGCAACTTCCGCCATAAGCGCTGAGGGCTGCGATGCGCGCAGCCCTCAGCGCTTATGGACTCAGCGCTTATGGAAGGGAAGGTGAAGCTCTTGGACTAGGATTCAGTGTAACGAAGTGTGGAGTGATGGTTTTCAATGATCCCTGTGATCAGACGGTGTCCATACAAGGCCAAGAAATACCGAGGGTAAGCGAATACAAGTACCTTGGAGTATGGGTAAATGAGAGTGATAGATACATGGAGGTACAGGAAAAAGCCTCGGCAGCAAAGGGAAAGAGGAATGCGGCAATAATGAAGCACAGAGCGTTGTGGGGATACAATAGGTATGAGGTGCTTCGAGGTCTGTGGAAGGGTGTAATGGTTCCAGGGCTTACTTTTGGGAACTCAGTGGTGTGCATGAGGGCAGAGGTGCAATCGGGAATGGATGTAAATCAAAGGACTGTGGGACGCCTCGCATTGGGTGCTCACGGGAAGACGACAAACGAGACTGTAAAGGGCGATATGGGGTGGGCAGGTTTTGAGGCGAGGGAAGCGCAGAGCAAAATAAGGTTCGAAGAAAGGCTAAGAAATATGAAGGAGAGTAGATGGGCAGAGAAGGTGTTCCGTTATTTGTATAGGAAGAGCGTGGACACACAGTGGAGAAAAAGAACTAGAAGACTCACTAGTAAATATACGGCTGGTATTGTAAGCCATATGTCAACAAAGAGCGTTAAGGGAAAAGTCAGGGAGGCGGAGAGGATTTACTGGATGGCAGCTATGGAGAAAAAACCGGCTTTGAGTAACTACCGAAAGGGCAAAAATGAAATAAGGAGGGAGGCATTTTACGATAATTCAAGGGGAAGCGCTTTACTGTTTGAAGCGAGATCGGGTTGCCTTAGAACGCGTATATAGTTATAAAGCAAGATTCAGTAAAGAAGAAGAACAATGCACATGCTGCGGGAAAGATAAGGAAACGGCGGAGCATGTTCTGATTGAATGTGGAGATATCCACCCAGGTGTACGTTTGGGCACGAGCCTACAGGAAGCCTTGGGTTTTAGGGACAACAATGGAAAGCTGAACACACCCGCGATTGAAATAAGTAAGAGACGGTTAGAGTATTGGTGGCAGAAAATTAGAGAGAAAGGACAAAAATAAATATTGGAAAAATAAAATATGGACAGTGTGCCGTAAATGGCAGAGAACTTAAGCTGAAAATTTACATTTTTTCCATTAAGATAGAATTTATCGAAGTAGAGGCATTAGGCCAACATCAAAAAAGAAAAAAGGGTTTTTTTTTTTGTCGAGCCTGGTGGCATACTTGTCACCACCCCGTTATAAAGGGGACGCTCATAGCATCCATCCATCCATCGCGCCAACAAACAAAACTAAGTTGTGAGACGCGACTCACATCCAACCACGACGCAGTTCGTCAGCATACCGTTCTTTTTTTTTTCTCGTTGCTTGACTGAGAAACACTACATGCACCATTGAAAACCCAGCAGCAACTGTGGTAGGCAGAGCGTCTTTTTCCTACCAAGGCAGCGCCACCGCATTTTTGTGAGCTAAGTCCGGTGGAATTTGCCTATACTGGCAGGTATTATTTAAGAAGACGAAATTCATCGGCGCCATCAGATGGCTAGTCTCACAACAGAAATAACTCCCCACCGTAATACTGTTACTATAAACAGCCTGAAGAGATGATGATGATGATGATGATGATGATGATGATGATGACCACCTCATATTGTCACGTGCTACAAAAAAGTCTTCAACTAGAAAGAACTGAGCCGGCGGGGAGACGCACCGAAAACGTGAATGAATGGCGCTCACCCACAAAAGGGGATGGGCCAAGAACCGGGTGGCCGGATGCTTAAGTACTGAAACTAAAACGAATCTTAAAAGTTAGTTTAGATGAAGCTGAGAATAAGTGAAAGTGATTACGGAGGAAGCGCTCAAACCATCTCTGTTTCCTGATTGAAATAACTACGAATCACTGAATAGGAATCTGAATAAGTGAGAATAGACTAACATGGTAGTCTTTTTATTGCATTGATGTAGTCAAAATCCGTAGAGCGTACATCCCTGTGGCAATGCAGTGCCGCCAAGTGATAAAAGTATTTTAACATTTACTACTGTTTTTCATTTCTGCAGTGGCCCCGGGCTTCTGAAAATCTTTTTCTCTGAGAAGAATGACGACGACAGAATAAAAAAAAGTTCAATTGTTTCAATTTTGTTGCAAAAATGCACAATGGGGATGCCTTGACTTCAGCTTTGTTTAAGTAATAATTTAGTTGTGCAACTGCACAGCGCAAACTCGTATAAGTGACTTCTAATTTATGCAATGATAATTTTCCTATTTCGCATTGCAAACAAGCAGTTCTGAACCTTAACGCTGCCACGTAGGCCGTATCTGGTAAAATTGCGATGGCCCGTTGGTCCACTCGTGGATACTGCCGCTAAAGAGTCCGCCCTTTAGTTCGAACGTAACCCACGGTGGCTTGGTACACATAGAAAATGCAGTTTTTGTACGAAAATATGCATGTAGCAGCTCACATGTCAGATTATGATGCCAGCCTCTCATCACGTTCAGTGAAACGATACACGCGTGCTATGCTATGCATCGGCCCCCAGTTCAATGAACGAGACGAGCAGTACGACCATTCCCCGCATGTGTCCATTTTGAATTATGAGCTGTTTGACATCATATCTTCTTTCTTGTTCTTCCGGTATGTATTTTCTTTCGATGCTTAGTATGTATCTTCTTGTCTCCACTCCTGCATGGGCCGTGAAAAGCCTGCAGTATGTTCAAATAATTAAAGAATCTGCCGAAAATTCATTATTTTTTATTATTTTTTCCGTGGCCATTCTCACTCAAGTGAACGTGACATCTCGACATCACCTAGATTGTTTCTCATTTGCATATGCTGTATCTAACGATGTTAAACGTCAAATTCAATCTTTCTTTTTATCTTTTTTCTACTATGTTTGTTTTCTAACGTATCGCCGACGATACGTTTCTCTGCAGTTAGTCCTTGGTTGTTTGTAACCGACCTTATCTTCTTTTTTTTTGCGAGCACCTGACGAATTTGAAACAAGTGCGTTTCAATCAGGCGTCCTTTTGAACTTTCGTGCACATGCGTGAAGTTTACGCAGCGTTTGAGGGCAGTGCTCTCCTCGGTTTTTCATTGCAAAGAAAATGACGGAGCGGCTGGAGCAGCGCTATACTGCTTCAAATATTGCCAGAAACTGGGCGACAGCCGAGTGAAAACCATTCGGAAGATGAAGACGGCTTTCGATGACGACGCTATGATCAGCACACAGATTAAGGATTGATTGATGATTGATATGTGTGATTAACGTCCCAAAACCACCATATAATTATGAGAGACGCCATAGTGGAGGGCTCCGAAAATTTTGACCACCTGGGATTCTTTAACGTGCACCTAAATCTCAGCACACGGGCCTACAACATTTCCGCCTCCATTGGAAATACAGCCGCTGCAGCCGGGATTCGATCCCGCGAACTGCGGGTCAGCAGCCGAGTACCTTAGCCACTAGACCACTGCGGCGGGGCAAGATTAAGGAGCGATATCCAGCGGTTGAAAAATGGCCGCACATCGGCGGAGAGCGAGCCACGCTGCGGTCGACCATCAACATCCCAAAATGTGCAGGTCATTGCCGAAGTGAACACTGTGGTCATGTGGGATCATAGTGTGACTATCCGGGAAATTGCGGAAGAGGTTGGCATCAACAATTTCTCTGCACTTTTCATTATGACCGAAGATTTGGCCACGAAGAGAAGTTGCGGTGAAATTCGTGCCGAAACTGCTGACGGTGGAGCAAAAGCAAGTTCTTGTTGAAGTCTCACAGGACATGGTGCATTTCTCAAGCCGTGGCCCTCACTTCATGAACACCACTATCACGGGTGACGAGACTTTAGCGTACGGGTGCGAGCAGAAAACCAAATCCCAGTCGTCACAGAGGAAGCATTCCACGTCACCAAGACCGAAGAAGGCCCGCCACAGTGTGCAACACCGTCGAAGTGATGCTAAGTGCTTTCTTTGACTCCCGTGGTGTGGTACACCACGAGTACGCACCACAGGGTCAAATAATAATCAAAGAGTACTACAGGGATGTCCTCCGTCGCCTGTATACATGATGCTGTGCGGTACGAGGGACCTGACTTGTGGCCAACAGGAAACGGGTGCACCTATCACGACAATGCTCCTGCACATTTCTCACACTTTGTTCAGACGTTTTCTTGAAAAAAGTCAGACTCCTGTAGTTCCAAAGGCTCCTTATGCCTAGTTCACACTGAAACATCCGCTTTCCACAGCGACCGAATTTCCCCTGCCGCCGAAACACAGCGTCGTTCGCACTGGACGCCCCCCCCCCCCGCCGCCGAATATGCCATCTACTACGGGGCGAACGCGGGATGGATGCGCTGTCAAACGGTTGTTGTCGCGGCTTGCAAACGCTACTACGCTATTCAGTAGTGTATACTTCGACGATTCTCGTACGCAAGAAGCAAGAAAAGACAGTACTGCTTACTTTGCTGGCAAGAGGCTGTCTTGTGATGCACGAAGAGCAGAAAAACCACCGACGCCAGCGGCGTTGGTGGGTTCGTTTTGATCTGCAAGACCGCAACAAGCTCGGTCACGCCAACAGCAAGCTCGGTCACCTATTTCACGAATTACAGACGCGAAGTAGGCGCAGAGTAGGTTAAACTCCCGTTGGTTTCAACATTCAGTTACGTGCACTACGGCATAACAAAGTGAGTAGGGCTTGGCCGCCATTTTTCAAAATTCCTTGACTAGCGCTCCTATTGGTCAGCGGTGACCGATTCGGCGGCAGACGCCGCAAAAATCGGTCCGAGAGCGATCGGCGCGGAGAGGGCCCTTTCGGCGGATCTCGCCGCCGCCGAACCGGATTCGGAGAACTTTCGGCGGCCGGAATGCTCAGTGTGAACGCGGCCTAACTCTCATGATATGGCCCCACCCTGCGACTTCTGGCAGTTTCCTAAACTCAAGGGGACATTGAAAAAAGAGCAATTTCAGACAAAGGCGGACATTATGACTGCAACGATAGCTGACTAAACTCCATTCTGAAAGATAAGTCATAACTCTGATATTGCAGTCTCGCGTTGACATTGTGTGATTTTTCGATCGCTTTATTTTGATTGCACCAGTGTGGTCTCATGCTCCTGGGGAATTTGCCAAGCAATTCTGTACGCTTGGAGCACTCGTGGACGTGGACAAGTTTGTTAAGCGAGTGAATTAACTGGAAAAATTATGTTCCATAACGGGAGCGTTGTTAGAAGTGGATTGACACCAAACACTAAAATATGACTTTCACAGCCACCTGCTCGAAAAAAAAAAACTAGACCAAATCAGCTATTTTTTGTTTGTTCCTTCAGAACAATCTTTCGGCTAAAACGGACGTGGGTTATGGTCGATAGTCAGCACTGGGGAAGCGGTGAATTGGCGAGCTGCGAACTTCGATGCGCTTTCACGTTTTTTTTTCTTCTTTTTTTCGTGCAATATATATGATTCTGGTGCTGAATGTAAATGTGCGATTGTTTTTGTGCTTTTTGTGACAAAAAACAACATTAATAAATTCCAAATTAAACCAAACGTACTATATTGAGCTTCTGTGCCTAGCAGAACACGTATATCGTTAACTTTTCATGCTAAAGCAGCCAAGGTACCACGCTGCTTATTCACGAGAACAAGAGTAAGAAGGCTTCTCCATTGCGCGAACGCGTGGCCGACATGCTACAGATATGCGATATTTCATGCACGGTCTTGCTTACGTAACATCAATCGATCACAGCTTACGACAGCCCAGGCCACTAAAGTGATCAGCTCTTAAAATGATTGATTAATTGCTATGTGGAGTTTAACATCCCAAAACGACTGTATGATTATGAGAGACGCCGTAGTGGAGGGCTCTGGAAATTCCAATCACCTGGGGCTCTTTAAGGTGCACCCAAATCTGAGCACAGCCCTTAAAATGCATGGTCCAATATTCATTTGCTGAAGACGAATCTACAAAAATAATCAACTTCTTTTTTTTTCTTTTCGTACAACTGCATTGATGCGGCACCTGCCGTATGGTAACGTCAAATGACGACGTAATCACACTACAACGATTTACTGCATATATCTGGCGTGTTTACGCCCGACGGTCACTTTTCACATTTCATTAGACATTTTTCCGTAGAAGATCGCCCTAATTTCCTACCGGCGCAAGGCATTTTCGCACAACCTGAGAAAATATGAGAATGTGAGTTGGAATACACGTTCTTTTTACGGCACGAGATCGCCTGTCAAGCCTGTGAAAACACGTAGATTGAACGGGTCGAAGATGTATATCAGTTACATCACAAAAAATTGAGGTGTTAGGTTCGTATCTTGTGCTAAACGTGTCGTTTACTCGTTGTCTCGTGAGACCGCACTTACGTAGGTCAAAGCGGCAGGTGCCTTAAGATGCGCCGTTCAGAGCACAACTACAGTGTACAGTGCAAGTATCCCACCGCTGCAGTCTAGTGGCTAAGGTACTCGGCTGCAGACCCGCAGGTCATGGGTTCGAATCTCGTCTGTGGTGGCTGCATTTGCGATGGAGGCGGAAATGTTGTAGGCTCGTGTGCTCAGATTTGGGTGCACGTTAAAGAACCCCAGGTGGTCGAAATTTCCGGAGCACTCCACTACGGCGTCTCTCACAATCATATGGAATCATATGGTGGTTTCGGGACGTTAAACCTCACATATCAATCAATCAGTGTACAGTGCAGATTTCAAGCCATCTGCTTGTTCATTGCCGGTATTGCGCATGCGCTTCTCAGTTGAGTAATGCTGGCAGCTGCGGCGACAAAATCACGCGGTACATCGTGAAGGCCGAAAAAATTATCGCGAGCCTAAAAGACAGCTACACCGATATTTCTCTGACGCCCCGTCCAGATAAATGGTTGAGGCTCCTGTGGGGCTGGGCAGGCCCGTAGACAGGAACTTTTTAAGCGATGGAGTTAAATAGCTCGTTTCGTTGAAATTCCGGCGTTGGCATCGTCGGTGTTGAGCGAAAAACATTGTTATGCGTGACCGAAAAATTAAGCACGTTGCAAATAAAAATCCTGCGTCAGAGTGGAGATCGAACCCTGGTCGTTTGCGTGTCAAGCGGATGTTCTACTACACAGCCTCGCGTCTGCTTGATACTACAGTGAAAATGACTTCCTCTGCTTGGAAATGCAGTGAACGTAACTTGCATACTTTACAAACACACGTGTCCTGTATACGTGCTCCACAATACAACATGAAATATTGAAGTAATAATACGTGGTACAAGCGCCCATTGCCAACATGTGATTATAATAATGAGCTCGTGGCTTAAAGCCGGTCACCCACTACAAAAGGCACACACGCTATGGCGCCTATTCCATTAAGGCCACGTAGTGGGTGCACAGCAAGTTCGAAAAGGTTTTATGCACTAAGTGATTCACTGTAGAACAGGATATCGCGTTCAACTCCGTCCTAAAGGCGAAGCTTTAGGGGCCCCTAAAGTTTTTTTCCGGGGGTGAAGGGGGGCGCACTTTCTGAAAGGCTGGACTATTTGAGAAAAACACCTATTTTCATTATTTATATTCCCTTTTCATAAAATATCAGGGGGGGGAGCTTGGGCATACGTGCTTCCCCCTGGTTACGTGCCTGGGGCTCGAGAATTGCGGTTACCTGCTTGCTTTGCGCTTCGAATGTCTGCCTTTCTGTCACACTTAGCTTTTTTAGTTGTTTTTGTTGCCTGTTGCGTACTTGCCGAGCTCTCAGAACAATTGCGATTCATTAAGAGTAACCTATTCCTAATGCATACCGTAACCTCTCGTGAAAGAGAGAGAAAAATAAACGTTCCTCGATAAGTAGCCAGTTAGGGAAGATAGGAAGATTCCCTATTCCATGAACCTATGGCTTAGACTTCCCGCCGGGCCTCCGCGACAAGTTGGCGTCACAGTGCTCGACTATAGCTAGGTCCGGCTTGGAGATCGCAGCCGTCCACACTTCGCTGAGGTGATTTCGGAAGGTGTCTGTTGCTGCTGCTTGCCTAGGGCAGTGTTTCTTCCTGTGCATTGCAGTACAAGGTGTGCTGGTGTGTTTTCCACATTGCGGTGTGGGCAGATGTAGCCGTATGACGTTAGTTTTATGTGCTGCAATAAGATGCCGTGAGTGAATGCATTGTTTCGAAGTCACCTGTTGTCTGTATCTTCGTCTCTTGTGAGTTTGGGATCCACTTGAAACAAAAAAAAAGAGAAACATCATCCACCCGAGTTTCGGCCGATCCACCCGAGTTGGTAGGGGCTAAACATCCTGGGGTCGTCATCATCACAATCATCATCACTATCATCGTCAGTTTACTGTAGAAAGACCACACCGGGGCCATCAACCGAGGAGAGGTCATGGAACTCTGAACGTCTCTGATACTTCAGGCACGACGCCCCTTAACTCCTCAGGGAGGGTTTTCCCATCACGTTCTTCGGGAGTGGGCGTTGCACATTCGCTCTCTCTTTCTGACCGTATACAGGACTAGATCACGCAATTACTCATTACAAAATAATGAAGTTCTTCCTTCGTTAACGCTAAGTCTCAAAGACGGTGGTGGAGTCAAGAAGTCGACCCATTGCCGCTAAGAAACGCGTGAGCTAGCACCACGAAGATCGCGTGAAGAGAAATCGCGTACCCTCCAACGAGCGTTTGTATACAGTACATAAGAGCGAGCGAATATGCACGGTGATACGCCGAATGCGGCTCTCCCCGCCCCATACATAACGGAGTAGTGGCCCCACCGCGCAGCATGGTGAGTATACGCATGTTGCGTATTATGAAGGTCATCGCGCATGTAAATTTCGTGAGCATGGCGCAATTCATGCATGTGCCGCACGAATCTGGGCGCACACCGCTGTTGCTTGGTTCGAAAGCGAGCTCACGGTTGCGTCGCTTGCTTGTTTTTGTTTTCGTCCGCCGCAAGGTTACGCCGTAAGCTCACGTTCGTTTTCGCGGGGCATCGTGCAACGGTGCCACTTTCGTAGTCTCCATTTTTCTAGTGTATGCGTGTACTGCCCACTTCACTCTCCATGCACAAAACAGAAACGACGAACACAGTCATAGAGGTATGATCGAAAAGAGCGGGGTTACGTTCATACGTCATACGAGAGGTCATCGCACGGTGTTTGGCGTGCGTACATTCTACTCGTATACACGCATCGTGAGGAGTGGGGGAGGGGGATTGACAGTTCTGAAGAAGGGGGTTAAGCAGCGCTGCGGTCCGTCAAACGGAGGCAAGCGGGACAGGTAGAAATGAACGCGAAGCGAGATCGACCTTGACCTTTCGGATCGACCTCAAAGGGCCCGTCCGTAATGGTCGAAGGCCGTAGCGCGCGCTGAGACATCAGTGGGTTGTGAATAAGAGGTCGTGGAGGAAAGCGATAAGGGGGGAACGGGGGGGGAGTTACTATGATGTAGTGAGCGCATCTTTTCACTTCATGCCGCTCTGTTATGCAAGTTCGCTTCGCTGGAATCATCGCTGCTTTCCTTCTGCAAACGGACGAGTTAGCGGCGTAACGGTTTTAGGAAGGATTCTTGTTGTGGTATCAGAACGTGTTACGGTCGGGCATTGACTGTCTTCTCTGTCAAGTTTTCAATGGAAAATTCCAGAAAACAGAAAGAGGAGGAGGAAGAAAACAAGGAAAGACAGAGAGACTTCCACCTTTCAAGACTGGAGGACTCGAAGGAGGCCTTAGGGCCCGGCGTATTCGCACTACTGGCTGTCTCATTAAGTCATATCATGGCTTTTGAGTCAAATAGGGGCTGACAAGATGACAAATTTAGGAGCAACATGGCGTAATTAGGCCCTGACCTAATTAACACACCAGGAAGCACCGTGATGAGGCCGCGCCTCGCACGCAGCTGTGGGGTGTTCCATAGAGTTTCCTATTTAAGTTCGTATACACTTAAGGGGACTCTGGCGCTAGTGTCTATGGGAGCTGCAACGCACGATCAGTCAGCATGGGAATGATGGGTAGGTAATACATGGACATGTTCATCCTTTGTTCTTTCGACTCCGTTTGGCTTCGTGTGGCCTAGATCCGCTTTACCACTAGACGAAATTTTGTAGCTTTACCACCTTGACCTTTCAAATCTACTCACCAATTTCACAACGGTCCGTTCTTTTATTCGAAACGAAACCAAAACACAGATGTAAACTAACCCACAATGTGTTCGAAGCCCGCCAGCACGAAAAGTATATATGGTCCCTAGAATGTGTTGGTATTCTAGGGACCATACGAAAACTAGGCAAATCCACGTGCCGCCCACCATTCCCAAGGTGGCTGACTGATCGCAGCGCTAGAGCCTCCTCTAGCA